>NC_141686.1:350843740-351456111 GCF_964263255.1 Lissotriton vulgaris
GAGGTACAGTGGCGAGGGCTTGGCTGGAAGAACGTAGTTGGCGGGAGGGGGTGTAGAAGGACAGTCGTGAGTTGAGGCATTCTGGTCCGATGTCGTAGAGTGATTTGTGTGCGTGGGTTAGCAGTCGGAAAGTGATCCTCTTATTGACGGGTAGCCAGTGGAGGTCTTTCAGGTGACCAGAGATGTGTTCGTTACGCGGGATGTCTAATATGATCCTGGCTGAGGCGTTTTGGATTCGTTGGAGTTTCTTCTGGAGTTTAGCGGTAGTACCTGCGTAGAGGGTATTTCCGTAGTCCAGTCGGCTCGTGACCAGAGCATGGGTGACTGTTTTTCTGGTTTCGGTGGGGATCCAGCGAAATGTTTTTTTGAGCATGCGAAGAATGTTGAAGCAGGATGAGGATACAGCGCTGACTTGTCTGTTCATTGAAAGTGAAGAATCCAGGATAACGCCTAGGTTCCGTGCGTGGTCTGTCGGGATGGGTGCTTTTCCAAGGGCTTCCGGCCACCAAGAGTCGTCCCATGCAGAGGGGGATGTACCTAAGATGAGGACTTCAGTTTTATCTGAATTCAGTTTCAGACGGCTGTGTTTCATCCATTCGGCAACTTCTTTCATTCCTTCGTGTAGGTTAGTTTTGGCGGTGCTGGGGTCATTGGTGAGAGAAAGGATCAGTTGAGTGTCATCCGCGTAAGAGATGATGTTGAGGTTGTGTAGGCGTGCGATGGCCGCGAGGGGGCTCATGTATACGTTGAAGAGGGTGGGGCTGAGTGAAGATCCTTGTGGTACGCCACAGATGACTTCAGAGGCCTCGGACTTGAATGGTGGAAGGCGGACTCTCTGGGTTCTTCCGGTGAGGAACGAGGTGATCCATTCGAGTGCTTTTCCTTGTATTCCGGTGTTTCTGAGGCGTTGTAAAAGGGTGCTGTGGCAGACTGTGTCGAAGGCTGCGGAGAGGTCGAGGAGGATGAGGGCGACTGTGTCTCCATTGTCCAGTAGAGTTCGAATGTCGTCTGTTGCTGCGATGAGGGCGGTCTCAGTGCTGTGTTTTGCTCGGAAGCCAGATTGTGAGGAGTCGAGGGATTTGTTGGCTTCGAGGAAAGCGGCGAGCTGGTTGTTGACAGCTTTCTCGATGACTTTGGCCGGGAAAGGAAGGAGTGATATGGGGCGGTAATTTTTGAGTTCGGTGGGGTCCGCTGTGGGTTTTTTCAGAAGGGCGGTGAGTTCAGCGTGTTTCCAGCTTTCCGGGAAGGTGGCGGAGTTGAAGGAGCAGTTGATGACGTCTCGGAGGTGCGGTGCTATGACGGAGTCTGCTTTGTTGAAGATGTGGTGAGGACATGGGTCTGTGGGGGATCCTGAGTGGATGGAGTTCATCAGGCGGATGGTGTCTTCAGTGGAGATTGGGTTCCAGTCGTTAAGGGTGTTCAGGGGGAGACTGTTCGTCATATGGTTGGGTGGGTTGGTCTCCGGGTTGGTTGTCGAAGCTGTTGTGGATGTCTGCAATTTACTCTCTACGGAGGGGACAGAGAGGAGTACACTCTAGGGGTGGGACAGAGAGAGGGACTCACTTTAGGGGTGGGACAGAGAGATGGGCTCACTCTGGGGGTGGGACAGATAGAGGGGCTCACTCCAGGGATGGGACAGAGTGATGGGCTCACTCTGGGGGTAGGACAGAGAGAGGGGTTCACTCTAGGGGTGGGACAGAGAGAGGGACTCACTCAAGGGGTGGACAGAGAGAGGGGTTCTCTCTAGGGATGGGACAGAGAGAGTGGCTCACTCTAGGGGTGGGACAGGGAGAGGGGTTCACTCCAGGGGTGGGACAGAGAGAGGGGTTCACTCTTGGGGTGGGACAGGGAGAGGGGCGCACTCTAGGGGTGGGACAGAGAGAGAGGTTCACTCTAGGGATGGGACAGAGAGATGGGCTCACTCTGGGGGTGGGACAGAGAGAGGGGTTCACTCTACGGGTTGGGACAGAGAGAGGGACTCACTCAAGGGGTGGGACAGAGAGAGGGGTTCACTCTAGGGATGGGACAGAGAGATGGCCTCACTCTGGGGGTGGGACAGAGAGAGGGGTTGACTCTAGGGGTGGGACAGAGAGAGGGACTCACTCTAGGGGTGGGACAGAGAGAGGGGCTCACTCTACGGATGGGACAGAGAGAGTGGTTCACTCAAGGGGTGGGACAGAGAGAGGGGCTCACTCTACGGATGGGACAGAGAGAGGGGCTAACTCTAGGGATGGGACAGAGAGATGGGCTCACTCTAGGGGTGGGACAGAGAGAGGGGCTCACTCTACGGATGGGACAGAGAGAGGGGTTCACTCAAGGGGTTGGACAGAGAGATGAACTCACTGAAGTGGTGGGACAGAGAGAGGGGTTCACTCTAGGGATGGGACAGAGAGAGGGGCTCACTCTACGGATGGGGCAGAGAGAGGGGCTCACTCTAGGGGTGGGACAGAGAGAGGGACTCACTGTAGGGGTGGGACAGAGAGAGGGGTTCACTCTAGGGATGGGAAAGAGAGATGGTCTCACTCTGGTGGTGAGACAGAGAGAGGGGTTCACTCTAGGGGTGGGAGAGAGAGACAGGGCTTCACTCTAGGGATGGTACAGAGAGAGGGACTCACTCTAGGGGTGGGACTGAGAGAGGGGTTCACTCTACGGATGGGACAGAGAGAGGGGTTCACTCAAGGGGTGGGACAGAGAGAGGGGCTCACTCTACGGATGGGACAGAGAGAGGGGCTCACTCTAGGGGTGGGACAGAGAGAGGGGTTCACTCTAGGGGTGGGACAGAGAGAGGGACTCACTCAAGGGGTGGGACAGAGAGAGGGGTTCACTCTAGGGATGGGACAGAGAGAGGACTTCACTCTAGGGTTGGGACAGGGGGAGGTGTTCACTCTAAGGTTGGGACAGGGAGAGGTGTTCACTCTAGGCGTGGGACAGAGAGAGGGTCTCTCTCTATTGGACGGACTGAAAGAGGGGCTCACTCTACGGATGGGACAGAGAGAGGGGCTCACTCTAGGGGTGGGACAGAGAGAGGGACTCACTGTAGGGGTGGGACAGAGAGAGGGGTTCACTCTAGGGATGGAACAGAGAGATGGGCTCACTCTTGGGGGGACAGAGAGGGGGGTTCACTCTAGGGGTGGGACAGAGAGAGGGACTAACTCAAGGGGTGGGACAGAGAGAGAGGTTCACTCTAGGGATGGGACAGAGAGAGGGACTAACTCTAGGGGTGGGAAAGAGAGATGGGCTCACTCTACGGATGGGACAAAGAGAGGGGTTCACTCAAGGGGTGGGACAGAGAGAGGGGCTCACTCTACGGATGAGACAGAGAGAGGGGCTCACTCTAGGGGTTGGACAGAGAGAGGGACTCACTGTAGGGGTGGGACAGAGAGAGGGGTTCACTCTAGGGATGGGACAGAGAGATGGGCTCACTCTAGTGGTGGGACAGAGAGAGGGGCTCACTCTACGGATGGGACAGAGAGAGGGGTTCACTCAAGGGGTGGGACAGAGAGAGGGGCTCACTCTACGGATGGGACAGAGAGAGGGGCTCACTCTAGGGGTGGGACAGTGAGAGGGACTCACTGTAGGGGTGGGACAGAGAGAGGGGTTCACTCTAGGGATGGGACAGAGAGATGGGCTCACACTGGGGGTGGGACAGAGAGAGGGGTTCACTCTAGGGGTGGGACAGAGAGAGGGACTCACTCAAGGGGTGGGACAGAGCAAGGGGCTCACTCTAGGAATGGGACAGAGAGAGGGACTCACTGTAGGGGTGGGACAGAGAGAGGGGTACACTATAGGGATGGGAAAGAGAGATGGGCTCACTCTGGGGGTGGGACAGAGAGAGGGGTTCACTCTAGGGGTGGGACAGAGAGAGAGACTCACTCAAGGGGTAGGACAGAGAGAGGGGTTCACTCTAGGGATGGGACAGAGAGAGGGACTCACTCTAGGGGTGGGACAGAGAGAGGGGCCCACTCTACGGATGGGATAGAGAGAGGGGTTCACTCAGGGGGTGGGACAGAGAGAGGGGCTCACTGTACGGATGGGACAGAGAGAGGGGCTCACTCTAGGGGTGGGACAGGGAGAGGGACTCACTGTATGGGTGGGACGGAGATGGGCTCACTCTGGGGGTGGGACAGAGAGAGGGGTTCACACTAGGGGTGGGACAGGGAGAGGGGCTCACTCTACAGATGAGACAGAGAGAGGGGTTCACTTAAGGGGTGGGACAGAGAGAGGGGCTCACTCTAGGGGTGGGAAAGAGAGAGGGGTTCACTCTAGGGGTGGGACAGAGAGAGGGACTCACTCAAGGGGTGGGACAGAGAGAGGGGTTCACTCTAGGGATGGGACAGAGAGAGGACCTCACTCTAGGGTTGGGACAGGGGGAGGTGTTCACTCTAGGGTTGGGACAGGGAGAGGTGTTCACTCTAAGCGTGGGAAAGAGAGAAGGGCTCACTCTAGTGGACGGACTGAAAGAGGGGCTCACTCTACGGATGGGACAGAGAGAGGTGCTCACTCTAGGGGTGGGACAGATAGAGGGACTCACTGTAGGGGTGGGACAGAGAGAGGGGTTCACTCTAGGGATGGAACAGAGAGATGGGCTCAGTCTGGGGGGGCAGAGAGAGGGGTTCACTCTAGGGGTGGGACAGAGAGAGGGACTCACTCAAAGGGTGGGACAGAGAGAGGGATTCACTCTAGGGATGGGACAGAGAGAGGGACTCGCTCTAGGGGTCGGACAGAGAGAGGGGCTCACTCTACGGGTGGGACGGAGAGAGGGGTTCACTCTAGGGGTGGGACAGGGAGAAGGGTTCACTCTAGGGGTGGGACAGAGAGAGGGGTTCACTCTAGGGGTGGGACAGGGAGAGGGGCTTACTCTAGGGGAGGGACAGAGAGGGGCTCCCTCTAGGGGTGGGACAGAGAGAGGGGCTCACTCTAGTGGACGGACTGAAAGAGGGGCTCACTCTACGGATGAGATAGAGAGAGGGGTTCACTCAAGGGGTGGGACAGAGAGAGGGGCTCACTCTACGGATGGGACAGAGAGGAGTACACTCTAGGGGTGGGACAGAGAGAGGGGCTCACTCTACGGATGGGACAGAGAGGAGTACACTCAAGGGGTGGGACAGAGAGAGGGGTTCACTCAAGGGGTGGGACAGAGAGAGGGGCTCACTCTACGGAGTGGACAGAGAGGATTACACTCTAGGGGTGGGACAGAGAGAGGGACTCACTTTAGGGGTGGGACAGAGAGAGAGGTTCACTCTAGGGGTGGGACATAGAGAGGGACTCACTCTAGGGATGGGACAGAGAGATGGGCTCACTCTGGGGGTGGGACAGATAGAGGGGCTCACTCTAGGGATGGGACAGAGTGATGGGCTCACTCTGGGGGTAGGACAGAGAGAGGGGTTCACTCTAGGGGTGGGACAGAGAGAGGGACTCACTCAAGGGGTGGACAGAGAGAGGGGTTCACTCTAGGGATGGGACAGAGAGAGTGACTCACTCTAGGGGTGGGACAGGGAGAGGGGTTCACTCTAGGGGTGGGACAGAGAGAGGGGTTCACTCTAGGGATGGGACAGAGAGAGGGGCTCACTCTACGGATGGGGCAGAGAGAGGGGCTCACTCTAGGGGTGGGACAGAGAGAGGGACTCACTGTAGGGGTGGGACAGAGAGAGGGGTTCACTCTAGGGATGGGAAAGAGAGATGGGCTCACTCTGGTGGTGAGACAGAGAGAGGGGTTCACTGTAGGGGTGGGACAGAGAGAGGGGTTCACTCTAGGGATGGGAAAGAGAGATGGGCTCACTCTGGTGGTGAGACAGAGAGAGGGGTTCACTCTAGGGGTGGGACAGAGAGAGGGGTTCACTCTAGGGATGGGACAGAGAGAGGGACTCACTCAAGGGGTGGGACAGAGAGAGGGGCTCACTCTACGGATGGGACAGAGAGAGGGGCTCACTCTAGGGGTGGGACAGAGAGAGGGGTTCACTCTAGGGGTGGGACAGAGAGAGGGACTCACTCAAGGGGTGGGACAGAGAGAGGGGTTCACTCTAGGGATGGGACAGAGAGAGAACTTCACTCTAGGGTTGGGACAGGGGGAGGTGTTCACTCTAAGGTTGGGACAGAGAGAGGGGCTCACTCTAGGGGTGGGACAGAGAGAGGGACTCACTGTAGGGGTGGGACAGAGAGAGGGGCTTACTCTAGGGGAGGGACAGAGAGGGGCTCACTCTACGGATGGGATAGAGAGAGGGGTTCACTCAAGGGGTGGGACAGAGAGAGGGGTTCACTCAAGGGGTGGGACAGAGAGAGTCAAGTCAAGTCAAAGAATTTATATAGCGCACTACATACCCAGAGGGTCTCATGGCGCTTAGGGAGGGGAAGGGGATTACTTGTCAAATATCCACGTTTTAAGTTGTTTTCTGAATGCTAGGTGGTTCAGGGTAAGGCGAAGGTAAGTGGGGAGTGAGTTCCATGTTTTAGCAGCCAGGTATGAGAAGGATCTGCCTCCCATGGTTGTCTTGTTAATGCGAGGTACAGTGGCGAGGGCTTGGCTGGAAGAACGTAGTTGGCGGGAGGGGGTGTAGAAGGACAGTCGTGAGTTGAGGCATTCTGGTCCGATGTCGTAGAGTGATTTGTGTGCGTGGGTAAGCAGTCGGAAAGTGATCCTCTTATTGACGGGTAGCCAGTGGAGGTCTTTCAGGTGACCAGAGATGTGTTCGTTACGCGGGATGTCTAATATGATCCTGGCTGAGGCGTTTTGGATTCGTTGGAGTTTCTTCTGGAGTTTAGCGGTAGTACCTGCGTAGAGGGTATTTCCGTAGTCCAGTCGGCTCGTGACCAGAGCATGGGTGACTGTTTTTCTGGTTTCGGTGGGGATCCAGCGAAATGTTTTTTTGAGCATGCGAAGAATGTTGAAGCAGGATGAGGATACAGCGCTGACTTGTCTGTTCATTGAAAGTGAAGAATCCAGGATAACGCCTAGGTTCCGTGCGTGGTCTGTCGGAATGGGTGCTTTTCCAAGGGCTTCCGGCCACCAAGAGTCGTCCCATGCAGAGGGGGATGTACCTAAGATGAGGACTTCAGTTTTATCTGAATTCAGTTTCAGACGGCTGTGTTTCATCCATTCGGCAACTTCTTTCATTCCTTCGTGTAGGTTAGTTTTGGCGGTGCTGGGGTCATTGGTGAGAGAAAGGATCAGTTGAGTGTCATCCGCGTAAGAGATGATGTTGAGGTTGTGAAGGCGTGCGATGGCCGCGAGGGGGCTCATGTATACGTTGAAGAGGGTGGGGCTGAGTGAAGATCCTTGTGGTACGCCACAGATGACTTCAGAGGCCTCGGACTTGAATGGTGGAAGGCGGACTCTCTGGGTTCTTCCGGTGAGGAACGAGGTGATCCATTCGAGTGCTTTTCCTTGTATTCCGGTGTTTCTGAGGCGTTGTAAAAGGGTGCTGTGGCAGACTGTGTCGAAGGCTGCGGAGAGGTCGAGGAGGATGAGGGCGACTGTGTCTCCATTGTCCAGTAGAGTTCGAATGTCGTCTGTTGCTGCGATGAGGGCGGTCTCAGTGCTGTGTTTTGCTCGGAAGCCAGATTGTGAGGAGTCGAGGGATTTGTTGGCTTCGAGGAAAGCGGCGAGCTGGTTGTTGACAGCTTTCTCGATGACTTTGGCCGGGAAAGGAAGGAGTGATATGGGGCGGTAATTTTTGAGTTCGGTGGGGTCCGCTGTGGGTTTTTTCAGAAGGGCGGTGAGTTCAGCGTGTTTCCAGCTTTCCGGGAAGGTGGCGGAGTTGAAGGAGCAGTTGATGACGTCTCGGAGGTGCGGTGCTATGACGGAGTCTGCTTTGTTGAAGATGTGGTGAGGACATGGGTCTGTGGGGGATCCTGAGTGGATGGAGTTCATCAGGCGGATGGTGTCTTCAGTGGAGATTGGGTTCCAGTCGTTAAGGGTGTTCAGGGGGAGACTGTTCGTCATATGGTTGGGTGGGTTGGTCTCCGGGTTGGTTGTCGAAGCTGTTGTGGATGTCTGCAATTTACTCTCTACGGAGGGGACAGAGAGGAGTACACTCTAGGGGTGGGACAGAGAGAGGGACTCACTTTAGGGGTGGGACAGAGAGATGGGCTCACTCTGGGGGTGGGACAGATAGAGGGGCTCACTCCAGGGATGGGACAGAGTGATGGGCTCACTCTGGGGGTAGGACAGAGAGAGGGGTTCACTCTAGGGGTGGGACAGAGAGAGGGACTCACTCAAGGGGTGGACAGAGAGAGGGGTTCTCTCTAGGGATGGGACAGAGAGAGTGGCTCACTCTAGGGGTGGGACAGGGAGAGGGGTTCACTCCAGGGGTGGGACAGAGAGAGGGGTTCACTCTTGGGGTGGGACAGGGAGAGGGGCGCACTCTAGGGGTGGGACAGAGAGAGAGGTTCACTCTAGGGATGGGACAGAGAGATGGGCTCACTCTGGGGGTGGGACAGAGAGAGGGGTTCACTCTACGGGTTGGGACAGAGAGAGGGACTCACTCAAGGGGTGGGACAGAGAGAGGGGTTCACTCTAGGGATGGGACAGAGAGATGGCCTCACTCTGGGGGTGGGACAGAGAGAGGGGTTGACTCTAGGGGTGGGACAGAGAGAGGGACTCACTCTAGGGGTGGGACAGAGAGAGGGGCTCACTCTACGGATGGGACAGAGAGAGGGGTTCACTCAAGGGGTGGGACAGAGAGAGGGGCTCACTCTACGGATGGGACAGAGAGAGGGGCTAACTCTAGGGATGGGACAGAGAGATGGGCTCACTCTAGGGGTGGGACAGAGAGAGGGGCTCACTCTACGGATGGGACAGAGAGAGGGGTTCACTCAAGGGGTTGGACAGAGAGATGAACTCACTGAAGTGGTGGGACAGAGAGAGGGGTTCACTCTAGGGATGGGACAGAGAGAGGGGCTCACTCTACGGATGGGGCAGAGAGAGGGGCTCACTCTAGGGGTGGGACAGAGAGAGGGACTCACTGTAGGGGTGGGACAGAGAGAGGGGTTCACTCTAGGGATGGGAAAGAGAGATGGGCTCACTCTGGTGGTGAGACAGAGAGAGGGGTTCACTCTAGGGGTGGGACAGAGAGAGGGCTTCACTCTAGGGATGGTACAGAGAGAGGGACTCACTCTAGGGGTGGGACTGAGAGAGGGGTTCACTCTACGGATGGGACAGAGAGAGGGGTTCACTCAAGGGGTGGGACAGAGAGAGGGGCTCACTCTACGGATGGGACAGAGAGAGGGGCTCACTCTAGGGGTGGGACAGAGAGAGGGGTTCACTCTAGGGGTGGGACAGAGAGAGGGACTCACTCAAGGGGTGGGACAGAGAGAGGGGTTCACTCTAGGGATGGGACAGAGAGAGGACTTCACTCTAGGGTTGGGACAGGGGGAGGTGTTCACTCTAAGGTTGGGACAGGGAGAGGTGTTCACTCTAGGCGTGGGACAGAGAGAGGGTCTCTCTCTATTGGACGGACTGAAAGAGGGTCTCACTCTACGGATGGGACAGAGAGAGGGGCTCACTCTAGGGGTGGGACAGAGAGAGGGACTCACTGTAGGGGTGGGACAGAGAGAGGGGTTCACTCTAGGGATGGAACAGAGAGATGGGCTCACTCTTGGGGGGACAGAGAGGGGGGTTCACTCTAGGGGTGGGACAGAGAGAGGGACTAACTCAAGGGGTGGGACAGAGAGAGAGGTTCACTCTAGGGATGGGACAGAGAGAGGGACTAACTCTAGGGGTGGGAAAGAGAGATGGGCTCACTCTACGGATGGGACAAAGAGAGGGGTTCACTCAAGGGGTGGGACAGAGAGAGGGGCTCACTCTACGGATGAGACAGAGAGAGGGGCTCACTCTAGGGGTTGGACAGAGAGAGGGACTCACTGTAGGGGTGGGACAGAGAGAGGGGTTCACTCTAGGGATGGGACAGAGAGATGGGCTCACTCTAGTGGTGGGACAGAGAGAGGGGCTCACTCTACGGATGGGACAGAGAGAGGGGTTCACTCAAGGGGTGGGACAGAGAGAGGGGCTCACTCTACGGATGGGACAGAGAGAGGGGCTCACTCTAGGGGTGGGACAGTGAGAGGGACTCACTGTAGGGGTGGGACAGAGAGAGGGGTTCACTCTAGGGATGGGACAGAGAGATGGGCTCACACTGGGGGTGGGACAGAGAGAGGGGTTCACTCTAGGGGTGGGACAGAGAGAGGGACTCACTCAAGGGGTGGGACAGAGCAAGGGGCTCACTCTAGGAATGGGACAGAGAGAGGGACTCACTGTAGGGGTGGGACAGAGAGAGGGGTACACTATAGGGATGGGAAAGAGAGATGGGCTCACTCTGGGGGTGGGACAGAGAGAGGGGTTCACTCTAGGGGTGGGACAGAGAGAGAGACTCACTCAAGGGGTAGGACAGAGAGAGGGGTTCACTCTAGGGATGGGACAGAGAGAGGGACTCACTCTAGGGGTGGGACAGAGAGAGGGGCCCACTCTACGGATGGGATAGAGAGAGGGGTTCACTCAGGGGGTGGGACAGAGAGAGGGGCTCACTGTACGGATGGGACAGAGAGAGGGGCTCACTCTAGGGGTGGGACAGGGAGAGGGACTCACTGTATGGGTGGGACGGAGATGGGCTCACTCTGGGGGTGGGACAGAGAGAGGGGTTCACACTAGGGGTGGGACAGGGAGAGGGGCTCACTCTACAGATGAGACAGAGAGAGGGGTTCACTCAAGGGGTGGGACAGAGAGAGGGGCTCACTCTAGGGGTGGGAAAGAGAGAGGGGTTCACTCTAGGGGTGGGACAGAGAGAGGGACTCACTCAAGGGGTGGGACAGAGAGAGGGGTTCACTCTAGGGATGGGACAGAGAGAGGACCTCACTCTAGGGTTGGGACAGGGGGAGGTGTTCACTCTAGGGTTGGGACAGGGAGAGGTGTTCACTCTAAGCGTGGGAAAGAGAGAAGGGCTCACTCTAGTGGACGGACTGAAAGAGGGGCTCACTCTACGGATGGGACAGAGAGAGGTGCTCACTCTAGGGGTGGGACAGATAGAGGGACTCACTGTAGGGGTGGGACAGAGAGAGGGGTTCACTCTAGGGATGGAACAGAGAGATGGGCTCAGTCTGGGGGGGCAGAGAGAGGGGTTCACTCTAGGGGTGGGACAGAGAGAGGGACTCACTCAAAGGGTGGGACAGAGAGAGGGATTCACTCTAGGGATGGGACAGAGAGAGGGACTCGCTCTAGGGGTCGGACAGAGAGAGGGGCTCACTCTACGGGTGGGACGGAGAGAGGGGTTCACTCTAGGGGTGGGACAGGGAGAAGGGTTCACTCTAGGGGTGGGACAGAGAGAGGGGTTCACTCTAGGGGTGGGACAGGGAGAGGGGCTTACTCTAGGGGAGGGACAGAGAGGGGCTCCCTCTAGGGGTGGGACAGAGAGAGGGGCTCACTCTAGTGGACGGACTGAAAGAGGGGCTCACTCTACGGATGAGATAGAGAGAGGGGTTCACTCAAGGGGTGGGACAGAGAGAGGGGCTCACTCTACGGATGGGACAGAGAGGAGTACACTCTAGGGGTGGGACAGAGAGAGGGACTCACTGTAGGGGTGGGACAGAGAGAGATGGTCACTCTAGGGGTGGGACATAGAGAGGGGCTCACTCTAGGGATGGGACAGAGAGATGGGCTCACTCTGGGGGTGGGACAGATAGAGGGGCTCACTCTAGGGATGGGACAGAGAGATGGGCTCACTCTGGGGGTGGGACAGAGAGAGGGGTTCACTCTAGGGGTGGGACAGAGAGAGGGACTCACTCAAGGGGTGGACAGAGAGAGGGGTTCACTCTAGGGATGGGACAGAGAGAGTGACTCACTCTAGGGTTGGGACAGGGAGAGGGGTTCACTCTAGGGGTGGGACAGAGAGAGGGGTTCACTCTAGGGGTGGGACACGGAGACGGGCGCACTCTAGGGGTGGGACAGAGAGAGGGGTTCACTCTAGGGATGGGACAGAGAGATGGGCTCACTCTGGGGGTGGGACAGAGAGAGGGGTTCACTCTAGGGGTGGGACAGAGAGAGGGACTCACTCAAGGGGTGGGACAGAGAGAGGGGTTCACTCTAGGGATGGGACAGAGAGATGAGCTCACTCTGGGGGTGGGACAGAGAGAGGGGTTGACTCTAGGGGTGGGACAGAGAGAGGGACTCACTCTAGGGGTGGGACAGAGAGAGGGGCTCACTCTACGGATGGGACAGAGAGAGGGGTTCACTCAAGGGGTGGGACAGAGAGAGGGGCTCACTCTACGGATGGGACAGAGAGAGGGGCTAACTCTAGGGATGGGACAGAGAGATGGGCTCACTCTAGGGGTGGGAGAGAGAGAGGAGCTCACTCTACGGATGGGACAGAGAGAGGGGTTCACTCAAGGGGTTGGACAGAGAGAGGAACTCACTGCAGGGGTGGGACAGAGAGAGGGGTTCACTCTAGGGATGGGACAGAGAGAGGGGCTTACTCTACGGATGGGGCAGAGAGAGGGGCTCACTCTAGGGGTGGGACAGAGAGAGGGACTCACTCAAGGGGTGGGACAGAGAGAGGGGTTCACTCTAGGGAACGGACAGAGAGAGGACTTCACTCTAGGGTTGGGACAGGGGGAGGTGTTCACTCTAAGGTTGGGACAGGGAGAGGTGTTCACTCTAGGCGTGGGACAGAGAGAGGGTCTCCCTCTAGTGGACGGACTGAAAGAGGGGCTCACTCTACGGATGGGACAGAGAGAGGGGCTCACTCTAGGGGTGGGACAGAGAGAGGGACTCACTGTAGGGGTGGGACAGAGAGAGGGGTTCACTCTAGGGATGGAACAGAGAGATGGGCTCACTCTGGGAGGGACAGAGAGGGGGGTTAACTCTAGGGGTGGGAAAGAGAGAGGGACTCACTCAAGGGGTGGGACAGAGAGAGGGGTTCACTCTAGGGATGGGACAGAGAGAGGGACTAACTCTAGGGGTGGGACAGAGAGAGGGGCTCACTCTACGGATGGGACAGAGAGAGGGGTTCACTCAAGGGGTGGGACAGAGAGAGGGGCTCACTCTACGGATGAGACAGAGAGAGGGGCTCACTCTAGGGGTTGGACAGAGAGAGGGACTCACTGTAGGGGTGGGACAGGGAGAGGGGTTCACTCTAGGGATGGGACAGAGAGATGGGCTCACTCTAGGGGTGGGACAGAGAGAGGGACTCACTCTACGGATGGGACAGAGAGAGGGGCTCACTCTACGGATGGGACAGAGAGAGGGGCTCACTCTAGGGGTGGGACAGTGAGAGGGACTCACTGTAGGGGTGGGACAGAGAGAGGGGTTCACTCTAGGGATGGGACAGAGAGATGGGCTCACACTGGGGGTGGGACTGAGAGAGGGGTTCACTCTAGGGGTGGGACAGAGAGAGGGACTCACTCAAGGGGTGGGACAGAGCAAGGGGCTCACTCTAGGAATGGGACAGGGAGAGGGACTCACTGTAGGGGTGGGACAGAGAGAGGGGTACACTCTAGGGATGGGAAAGAGAGATGGGCTCACTCTGGGGGTGGGACAGAGAGAGGGGTTCACTCTAGGGGTGGGACAGAGAGAGGGACTCAATCAAGGGGTAGGACAGAGAGGGGTTCACTCTAGGGATGGGACAGAGAGAGGGACTCACTCTAGGGGTGGGACAGAGAGAGGGGCTCACTCTACGGATGGGATAGAGAGAGGGGTTCACTCAGGGGGTGGGACAGAGAGAGGGGCTCACTGTATGGGTGGGACAGAGAGAGGGGTTCCCTCTAGGGATGGGACAGGGAGATGGGGCCTCTCTGGGGGTGGGACAGAGAGAGGGGTTCACACTAGGGGTGGGACAGGGAGAGGGGCTCACTCTAGGGGTGGGACAGAGAGAGGGGCCCACTCTACGGATGGGATAGAGAGAGGGGTTCACTCAGGGGGTGGGACAGAGAGAGGGGCTCACTGTACGGATGGGACAGAGAGAGGGGCTCACTCTAGGGGTGGGACAGGGAGAGGGACTCACTGTATGGGTGGGATGGAGATGGGCTCACTCTGGGGGTGGGGCAGAGAGAGGGGTTCACACTAGGGGTGGGACAGGGAGAGGGGCTCACTCTACAGATGGGACAGAGAGAGGGGTTCACTCAAGGGGTGGGACAGAGAGAGGGGCTCACTCTAGGGGTGGGAAAGAGAGAGGGGTTCACTCTAGGGGTGGGACAGAGAGAGGTACTCACTCAAGGGGTGGGACAGAGAGAGGGGTTCACTCTAGGGATGGGACAGAGAGAGGACCTCACTCTAGGGTTGGGACAGGGGGAGGTGTTCACTCTAGGGTTGGGACAGGGAGAGGTGTTCACTCTAAGCGTGGGAAAGAGAGAAGGGCTCACTCTAGTGGACGGACTGAAAGAGGGGCTCACTCTACGGATGGGACAGAGAGAGGTGCTCACTCTAGGGGTGGGACAGATAGAGGGACTCACTGTAGGGGTGGGACAGAGAGAGGGGTTCACTCTAGGGATGGAACAGAGAGATGGGCTCAGTCTGGGGGGGGGGCAGAGAGAGGGGTTCACTCTAGGGGTGGGACAGAGAGAGGGACTCACTCAAAGGGTGGGACAGAGAGAGGGTTTCACTCTAGGGATGGGACAGAGAGAGGGACTCACTCTAGGGGTGGGACAGAGAGAGGGGCTGTCTCTACGGGTGGGACGGAGAGAGGGGTTCACTCTAGGGGTGGGACAGGGAGAAGGGTTCACTCTAGGGGTGGGACAGAGAGAGGGGTTCACTCTAGGGGTGGGACAGGGAGAGGGGCTTACTCTAGGGGCGGGACAGAGAGGGGCTCACTCTAGGGGTGGGACAGAGAGAGGGGCTCACTCTAGTGGACGGACTGAAAGAGGGGCTCACTCTACGGATGAGATAGAGAGAGGGGTTCACTCAAGGGGTGGGACAGAGAGAGGGGCTCACTCTACGGATGGGACAGAGAGGAGTACACTCTAGGGGTGGGACAGAGAGAGGGACTCACTGTAGGGGTGGGACAGAGAGAGATGGTCACTCTAGGGGTGGGACATAGAGAGGGGCTCACTCTAGGGATGGGACAGAGAGATGGGCTCACTCTGGGGGTGGGACAGATAGAGGGGCTCACTCTAGGGATGGGACAGAAAGATGGGCTCACTCTGGGGGTGGGACAGAGAGAGGGGTTCACTCTAGGGGTGGGACAGAGAGAGGGACTCACTCAAGGGGTGGACAGAGAGAGGGGTTCACTCTAGGGATGGGACAGAGAGAGTGACTCACTCTAGGGTTGGGACAGGGAGAGGGGTTCACTCTAGGGGTGGGACACGGAGACGGGCGCATTCTAGGGGTGGGACAGAGAGAGGGGTTCACTCTCGGGATGGGACAGAGAGATGGGCTCACTCTGGGGGTGGGACAGAGAGAGGAGTTCACTCTAGGGGTGGGACAGAGAGAGGGACTCACTCAAGGGGTGGGACAGAGAGAGGGGTTCACTCTAGGGATGGGACAGAGAGATGAGCTCACTCTGGGGGTGGGACAGAGAGAGGGGTTGACTCTAGGGGTGGGACAGAGAGAGGGGCTCACTCTAGGGGTGGGACAGAGAGAGGGGCTCACTACGGATGGGACAGAGAGAGGGGTTCACTCAAGGGGTGGGACAGAGAGAGGGGCTCACTCTACGGATGGGACAGAGAGAGGGGCTAACTCTAGGGATGGGACAGAGAGATGGGCTCACTCTAGGGGTGGGAGAGAGAGAGGAGCTCACTCTACGGATGGGACAGAGAGAGGGGTTCACTCAAGGGGTTGGACAGAGAGAGGAACTCACTGCAGGGGTGGGACAGAGAGAGGGGTTCACTCTAGGGATGGGACAGAGAGAGGGGCTTACTCTACGGATGGGGCAGAGAGAGGGGCTCACTCTAGGGGTGGGACAGAGAGAGGGACTCACTCAAGGGGTGGGACAGAGAGAGGGGTTCACTCTCGGGATGGGACAGAGAGAGGACTTCACTCTAGGGTTGGGACAGGGGGAGGTGTTCACTCTAAGGTTGGGACAGGGAGAGGTGTTCACTCTAGGCGTGGGACAGAGAGAGGGTCTCCCTCTAGTGGACGGACTGAAAGAGGGGCTCACTCTACGGATGGGACAGAGAGAGGGGCTCACTCTAGGGGTGGGACAGAGAGAGGGACTCACTGTAGGGGTGGGACAGAGAGAGGGGTTCACTCTAGGGATGGAACAGAGAGATGGGCTCACTCTGGGAGGGACAGAGAGGGGGGTTAACTCTAGGGGTGGGAAAGAGAGAGGGACTCACTCAAGGGGTGGGACAGAGAGAGGGGTTCACTCTAGGGATGGGACAGAGAGAGGGACTAACTCTAGGGGTGGGACAGAGAGAGGGGCTCACTCTACGGATGGGACAGAGAGAGGGGTTCACTCAAGGGGTGGGACAGAGAGAGGGGCTCACTCTACGGATGAGACAGAGAGAGGGGCTCACTCTAGGGGTTGGACAGAGAGAGGGACTCACTGTAGGGGTGGGACAGGGAGAGGGGTTCACTCTAGGGATGGGACAGAGAGATGGGCTCACTCTAGGGGTGGGACAGAGAGAGGGGCTCACTCTACGGATGGGACAGAGAGAGGGGCTCACTCTACGGATGGGACAGAGAGAGGGGCTCACTCTAGGTGTGGGACAGTGAGAGGGACTCACTGTAGGGGTGGGACAGAGAGAGGGGTTCACTCTAGGGATGGGACAGAGAGATGGGCTCACACTGGGGGTGGGACTGAGAGAGGGGTTCACTCTAGGGGTGGGACAGAGAGAGGGACTCACTCAAGGGGTGGGACAGAGCAAGGGGCTCACTCTAGGAATGGGACAGGGAGAGGGACTCACTGTAGGGGTGGGACAGAGAGAGGGGTACACTCTAGGGATGGGAAAGAGAGATGGGCTCACTCTGGGGGTGGGACAGAGAGAGGGGTTCACTCTAGGGGTGGGACAGAGAGAGGGACTCAATCAAGGGGTAGGACAGAGAGGGGTTCACTCTAGGGATGGGACAGAGAGAGGGACTCACTCTAGGGGTGGGACAGAGAGAGGGGCTCACTCTACGGATGGGATAGAGAGAGGGGTTCACTCAGGGGGTGGGACAGAGAGAGGGGCTCACTGTATGGGTGGGACAGAGAGAGGGGTTCCCTCTAGGGATGGGACAGGGAGATGGGGCCTCTCTGGGGGTGGGACAGAGAGAGGGGTTCACACTAGGGGTGGGACAGGGAGAGGGGCTCACTCTAGGGGTGGGACAGAGAGAGGGGCCCACTCTACGGATGGGATAGAGAGAGGGGTTCACTCAGGGGGTGGGACAGAGAGAGGGGCTCACTGTACGGATGGGACAGAGAGAGGGGCTCACTCTAGGGGTGGGACAGGGAGAGGGACTCACTGTATGGGTGGGATGGAGATGGGCTCACTCTGGGGGTGGGACAGAGAGAGGGGTTCACACTAGGGGTGGGACAGGGAGAGGGGCTCACTCTACAGATGGGACAGAGAGAGGGGTTCACTCAAGGGGTGGGACAGAGAGAGGGGCTCACTCTAGGGATGGGAAAGAGAGAGGGGTTCACTCTAGGGGTGGGACAGAGAGAGGGACTCACTCAAGGGGTGGGACAGAGAGAGGGGTTCACTCTAGGGATGGGACAGAGAGAGGACCTCACTCTAGGGTTGGGACAGGGGGAGGTGTTCACTCTAGGGTTGGGACAGGGAGAGGTGTTCACTCTAAGCGTGGGAAAGAGAGAAGGGCTCACTCTAGTGGACAGACTGAAAGAGGGGCTCACTCTACGGATGGGACAGAGAGAGGTGCTCACTCTAGGGGTGGGACAGATAGAGGGACTCACTGTAGGGGTGGGACAGAGAGAGGGGTTCACTCTAGGGATGGAACAGAGAGATGGGCTCAGTCTGGGGGGGGGGGCAGAGAGAGGGATTCACTCTAGGGGTGGGACAGAGAGAGGGACTCACTCAAAGGGTGGGACAGAGAGAGGGTTTCACTCTAGGGATGGGACAGAGAGAGGGACTCACTCTAGGGGTGGGACAGAGAGAGGGGCTCTCTCTACGGGTGGGACGGAGAGAGGGGTTCACTCTAGGGGTGGGACAGGGAGAAGGGTTCACTCTAGGGGTGGGACAGAGAGAGGGGTTCACTCTAGGGGTGGGACAGGGAGAGGGGCTTACTCTAGGGGAGGGACAGAGAGGGGCTCACTCTAGGGGTGGGACAGAGAGAGGGGCTCACTCTAGTGGACGGACTGAAAGAGGGGCTCACTCTACGGATGAGATAGAGAGAGGGGTTCACTCAAGGGGTGGGACAGAGAGAGGGGCTCACTCTACGGATGGGACAGAGAGGAGTACACTCTAGGGGTGGGACAGAGAGAGGGACTCACTGTAGGGGTGGGACAGAGAGAGATGGTCACTCTAGGGGTGGGACATAGAGAGGGGCTCACTCTAGGGATGGGACAGAGAGATGGGCTCACTCTGGGGGTGGGACAGATAGAGGGGCTCACTCTAGGGATGGGACAGAAAGATGGGTTCACTCTGGGGGTGGGACAGAGAGAGGGGTTCACTCTAGGGGTGGGACAGAGAGAGGGACTCACTCAAGGGGTGGACAGAGAGAGGGGTTCACTCTAGGGATGGGACAGAGAGAGTGACTCACTCTAGGGTTGGGACAGGGAGAGGGGTTCACTCTAGGGGTGGGACAGAGAGAGGGGTTCACTCTAGGGGTGGGACACGGAGACGGGCGCACTCTAGGGGTGGGACAGAGAGAGGGGTTCACTCTAGGGATGGGACAGAGAGATGGGCTCACTCTGGGGTGGGACAGAGAGAGGGGTTCACTCTAGGGGTGGGACAGAGAGAGGGACTCACTCAAGGGGTGGGACAGAGAGAGGGGTTCACTCTAGGGATGGGACAGAGAGATGAGCTCACTCTGGGGGTGGGACAGAGAGAGGGGTTGACTCTAGGGGTGGGACAGAGAGAGGGACTCACTCTAGGGGTGGGACAGAGAGAGGGGCTCACTACGGATGGGACAGAGAGAGGGGTTCACTCAAGGGGTGGGACATAGAGAGGGGCTCACTCTACGGATGGGACAGAGAGAGGGGCTAACTCTAGGGATGGGACAGAGAGATGGGCTCACTCTAGGGGTGGGAGAGAGAGAGGGGCTCACTCTACGGATGGGACAGAGAGAGGGGTTCACTCAAGGGGTTGGACAGAGAGAGGAACTCACTGCAGGGGTGGGACAGAGAGAGGGGTTCACTCTAGGGATGGGACAGAGAGAGGGGCTCACTCTACGGATGGGGCAGAGAGAGGGGCTCACTCTAGGGGTGGGACAGATAGAGGGACTCACTGTAGGGGTGGGACAGAGAGAGGGGTTCACTCTAGGGATGGGAAAGAGAGATGGCCTCACTCTGGTGGTGAGACAGAGAGAGGGGTTCACTCTAGGGGTGGGACAGAGAGAGGGGTTCACTCTAGGGATGGGACAGAGAGAGGGACTCACTCTAGGGGTGGGACAGAGAGAGGGGTTCACTCTACGGATGGGACAGAGAAAGGGGTTCACTCAAGGGGTGGGACAGAGAGAGGGGCTCACTCTACGGATGGGACAGAGAGAGGGGCTCACTCTAGGGGTGGGACAGAGAGAGGGGTTCACTCTAGGGGTGGGACAGAGAGAGGGACTCACTCAAGGGGTGGGACAGAGAGAGGGGTTCACTCTAGGGATGGGACAGAGAGAGGACTTCACTCTAGGGATGGAACAGAGAGATGGGCTCACTCTGGGAGGGACAGAGAGGGGGGTTCACTCTAGGGGTGGGAAAGAGAGAGGGACTCACTCAAGGGGTGGGACAGAGAGAGGGGTTCTTTCTAGGGATGGGACAGAGAGAGGGACTAACTCTAGGAGTGGGACAGAGAGAGGGGCTCACTCTACGGATGGGACAGAGAGAGGGGTTCACCAAAGGGGTGGGACAGAGAGAGGGGCTCACTCTACGGATGAGACAGAGAGAGGGGCTCACTCTAGGGGTTGGACAGAGAGAGGGACTCACTGTAGGGGTGGGACAGAGAGAGGGGTTCACTCTAGGGATGGGACAGAGAGATGGGCTCACTCTAGGGGTGGGACAGAGAGAGGGGCTCACTCTACGGATGGGACAGAGAGAGGGGTTCACTCAAGGGGTAGGACAGAGAGAGGGGCTCACTCTACGGATGGGACAGAGAGAGGGGCTCACTCTAGGGGTGGGACAGTGAGAGGGACTCACTGTAGGGGTGGGACAGAGAGAGGGGGTCACTCTAGGGATGGGACAGAGAGATGGGCTCACACTGGGGGTGGGACTGAGAGAGGGGTTCACTCTAGGGGTGGGACAGAGAGAGGGACTCACTCTAGGGATGGGAAAGAGAGATGGGCTCACTCTGGGGGTGGTACAGAGAGAGGGGTTCACTCTAGGGGTGGGACAGAGAGAGGGGTTCACTCTAGGGATGGGACAGAGAGAGGGACTCACTCTAGGGGTGGGACAGAGAGAGGGGTTCACTCTACGGATGGGACAGAGAAAGGGGTTCACTCAAGGGGTGGGACAGAGAGAGGGGCTCACTCTACGGATGGGACAGAGAGAGGGGCTCACTCTAGGGGTGGGACAGAGAGAGGGGTTCACTCTAGGGGTGGGACAGAGAGAGGGACTCACTCAAGGGGTGGGACAGAGAGAGGGGTTCACTCTAGGGATGGGACAGAGAGAGGACTTCACTCTAGGGATGGAACAGAGAGATGGGCTCACTCTGGGAGGGACAGAGAGGGGGGTTCACTCTAGGGGTGGGAAAGAGAGAGGGACTCACTCAAGGGGTGGGACAGAGAGAGGGGTTCTTTCTAGGGATGGGACAGAGAGAGGGACTAACTCTAGGAGTGGGACAGAGAGAGGGGCTCACTCTACGGATGGGACAGAGAGAGGGGTTCACCAAAGGGGTGGGACAGAGAGAGGGGCTCACTCTACGGATGAGACAGAGAGAGGGGCTCACTCTAGGGGTTGGACAGAGAGAGGGACTCACTGTAGGGGTGGGACAGAGAGAGGGGTTCACTCTAGGGATGGGACAGAGAGATGGGCTCACTCTAGGGGTGGGACAGAGAGAGGGGCTCACTCTACGGATGGGACAGAGAGAGGGGTTCACTCAAGGGGTAGGACAGAGAGAGGGGCTCACTCTACGGATGGGACAGAGAGAGGGGCTCACTCTAGGGGTGGGACAGTGAGAGGGACTCACTGTAGGGGTGGGACAGAGAGAGGGGGTCACTCTAGGGATGGGACAGAGAGATGGGCTCACACTGGGGGTGGGACTGAGAGAGGGGTTCACTCTAGGGGTGGGACAGAGAGAGGGACTCACTCAAGGGGTGGGACAGAGCAAGGGGCTCACTCTAGGAATGGGACAGGGAGAGGGACTCACTGTAGGGGTGGGACAGAGAGAGGGGTACACTCTAGGGATGGGAAAGAGAGATGGGCTCACTCTGGGGGTGGTACAGAGAGAGGGGTTCACTCTAGGGATGGGACAGAGAGAGGGACTCACTCTAGGGGTGGGACAGAGAGAGGGGCTCACTCTACGGATGGGATAGAGAGAGGGGTTCACTCAGGGGGTGGGACAGAGAGAGGGGCTCACTGTATGGGTGGGACAGAGAGAGGGGTTCCCTCTAGGGATGGGACAGGGAGATGGGGCCTCTCTGGGGGTGGGACAGAGAGAGGGGTTCACACTAGGGGTGGGACAGGGAGAGGGGCTCACTCTAGGGGTGGGACAGAGAGAGGGGCCCACTCTACGGATGGGATAGAGAGAGGGGTTCACTCAGGGGGTGGGACAGAGAGAGGGGCTCACTGTACGGATGGGACAGAGAGAGGGGCTCACTCTAGGGGTGGGACAGGGAGAGGGACTCACTGTATGGGTGGGATGGAGATGGGCTCACTCTGGGGGTGGGACAGAGAGAGGGGTTCACACTAGGGGTGGGACAGGGAGAGGGGCTCACTCTACAGATGGGACAGAGAGAGGGGTTCACTCAAGGGGTGGGACAGAGAGAGGGGCTCACTCTAGGGATGGGAAAGAGAGAGGGGTTCACTCTAGGGGTGGGACAGAGAGAGGGACTCACTCAAGGGGTGGGACAGAGAGAGGGGTTCACTCTAGGGATGGGACAGAGAGAGGACCTCACTCTAGGGTTGGGACAGGGGGAGGTGTTCACTCTAGGGTTGGGACAGGGAGAGGTGTTCACTCTAAGCGTGGGAAAGAGAGAAGGGCTCACTCTAGTGGACAGACTGAAAGAGGGGCTCACTCTACGGATGGGACAGAGAGAGGTGCTCACTCTAGGGGTGGGACAGATAGAGGGACTCACTGTAGGGGTGGGACAGAGAGAGGGGTTCACTCTAGGGATGGAACAGAGAGATGGGCTCAGTCTGGGGGGGGGGCAGAGAGAGGGATTCACTCTAGGGGTGGGACAGAGAGAGGGACTCACTCAAAGGGTGGGACAGAGAGAGGGTTTCACTCTAGGGATGGGACAGAGAGAGGGACTCACTCTAGGGGTGGGACAGAGAGAGGGGCTCTCTCTACGGGTGGGACGGAGAGAGGGGTTCACTCTAGGGGTGGGACAGGGAGAAGGGTTCACTCTAGGGGTGGGACAGAGAGAGGGGTTCACTCTAGGGGTGGGACAGGGAGAGGGGCTTACTCTAGGGGAGGGACAGAGAGGGGCTCACTCTAGGGGTGGGACAGAGAGAGGGGCTCACTCTAGTGGACGGACTGAAAGAGGGGCTCACTCTACGGATGAGATAGAGAGAGGGGTTCACTCAAGGGGTGGGACAGAGAGAGGGGCTCACTCTACGGATGGGACAGAGAGGAGTACACTCTAGGGGTGGGACAGAGAGAGGGACTCACTGTAGGGGTGGGACAGAGAGAGATGGTCACTCTAGGGGTGGGACATAGAGAGGGGCTCACTCTAGGGATGGGACAGAGAGATGGGCTCACTCTGGGGGTGGGACAGATAGAGGGGCTCACTCTAGGGATGGGACAGAAAGATGGGCTCACTCTGGGGGTGGGACAGAGAGAGGGGTTCACTCTAGGGGTGGGACAGAGAGAGGGACTCACTCAAGGGGTGGACAGAGAGAGGGGTTCACTCTAGGGATGGGACAGAGAGAGTGACTCACTCTAGGGTTGGGACAGGGAGAGGGGTTCACTCTAGGGGTGGGACAGAGAGAGGGGTTCACTCTAGGGGTGGGACACGGAGACGGGCGCACTCTAGGGGTGGGACAGAGAGAGGGGTTCACTCTAGGGATGGGACAGAGAGATGGGCTCACTCTGGGGTGGGACAGAGAGAGGGGTTCACTCTAGGGGTGGGACAGAGAGAGGGACTCACTCAAGGGGTGGGACAGAGAGAGGGGTTCACTCTAGGGATGGGACAGAGAGATGAGCTCACTCTGGGGGTGGGACAGAGAGAGGGGTTGACTCTAGGGGTGGGACAGAGAGAGGGACTCACTCTAGGGGTGGGACAGAGAGAGGGGCTCACTACGGATGGGACAGAGAGAGGGGTTCACTCAAGGGGTGGGACATAGAGAGGGGCTCACTCTACGGATGGGACAGAGAGAGGGGCTAACTCTAGGGATGGGACAGAGAGATGGGCTCACTCTAGGGGTGGGAGAGAGAGAGGGGCTCACTCTACGGATGGGACAGAGAGAGGGGTTCACTCAAGGGGTTGGACAGAGAGAGGAACTCACTGCAGGGGTGGGACAGAGAGAGGGGTTCACTCTAGGGATGGGACAGAGAGAGGGGCTCACTCTACGGATGGGGCAGAGAGAGGGGCTCACTCTAGGGGTGGGACAGATAGAGGGACTCACTGTAGGGGTGGGACAGAGAGAGGGGTTCACTCTAGGGATGGGAAAGAGAGATGGCCTCACTCTGGTGGTGAGACAGAGAGAGGGGTTCACTCTAGGGGTGGGACAGAGAGAGGGGTTCACTCTAGGGATGGGACAGAGAGAGGGACTCACTCTAGGGGTGGGACAGAGAGAGGGGTTCACTCTACGGATGGGACAGAGAAAGGGGTTCACTCAAGGGGTGGGACAGAGAGAGGGGCTCACTCTACGGATGGGACAGAGAGAGGGGCTCACTCTAGGGGTGGGACAGAGAGAGGGGTTCACTCTAGGGGTGGGACAGAGAGAGGGACTCACTCAAGGGGTGGGACAGAGAGAGGGGTTCACTCTAGGGATGGGACAGAGAGAGGACTTCACTCTAGGGATGGAACAGAGAGATGGGCTCACTCTGGGAGGGACAGAGAGGGGGGTTCACTCTAGGGGTGGGAAAGAGAGAGGGACTCACTCAAGGGGTGGGACAGAGAGAGGGGTTCTTTCTAGGGATGGGACAGAGAGAGGGACTAACTCTAGGAGTGGGACAGAGAGAGGGGCTCACTCTACGGATGGGACAGAGAGAGGGGTTCACCAAAGGGGTGGGACAGAGAGAGGGGCTCACTCTACGGATGAGACAGAGAGAGGGGCTCACTCTAGGGGTTGGACAGAGAGAGGGACTCACTGTAGGGGTGGGACAGAGAGAGGGGTTCACTTTAGGGATGGGACAGAGAGATGGGCTCACTCTAGGGGTGGGACAGAGAGAGGGGCTCACTCTACGGATGGGACAGAGAGAGGGGTTCACTCAAGGGGTAGGACAGAGAGAGGGGCTCACTCTACGGATGGGACAGAGAGAGGGGCTCACTCTAGGGGTGGGACAGTGAGAGGGACTCACTGTAGGGGTGGGACAGAGAGAGGGGGTCACTCTAGGGATGGGACAGAGAGATGGGCTCACACTGGGGGTGGGACTGAGAGAGGGGTTCACTCTAGGGGTGGGACAGAGAGAGGGACTCACTCAAGGGGTGGGACAGAGCAAGGGGCTCACTCTAGGAATGGGACAGGGAGAGGGACTCACTATAGGGGTGGGACAGAGAGAGGGGTACACTCTAGGGATGGGAAAGAGAGATGGGCTCACTCTGGGGGTGGTACAGAGAGAGGGGTTCACTCTAGGGGTGGGACAGAGAGAGGGACTCACTCAAGGGGTAGGACAGAGAGGGGTTCACTCTAGGGATGGGACAGAGAGAGGGACTCACTCTAGGGGTGGGACAGAGAGAGGGGCTCACTCTACGGATGGGATAGAGAGAGGGGTTCACTCAGGGGGTGGGACAGAGAGAGGGGCTCACTGTATGGATGGGACAGAGAGAGGGGCTCACTCTAGGGGTGGGACAGGGAGAGGGACTCACTGTATGGATGGGACAGAGAGAGGGGTTCCCTCTAGGGATGGGACAGGGAGATGGGGCCTCTCTGGGGGTGGGACAGAGAGAGGGGTTCACACTAGGGGTGGGACAGGGAGAGGGGCTCACTCTACAGATGGGACAGAGAGAGGGGTTCACTTAAGGGGTGGGACAGAGAGAGGGGCTCACTCTTTGGATGGGACAGAGAGAGGGGCTCACTTTAGGGGTGGGACAGAGAGAAGGGCTCACTCTAGGAGTGGGACAGATAGGGGTTCACTCTAGGGGTGGGACAGAGAGAGGGACTCACTCAAGGGGTGGGACAGAGAGAGGGGTTCACTCTAGGGATGGGACAGAGAGAGGACCTCACTCTAGGGTTGGGACAGGGGGAGGTGTTCACTCTAGGGTTGGGACAGGGAGAGGTGTTCACTCTAGTCGTGGGACAGAGAGAGGGGCTCACTCTAGTGGACGGACTGAAAGAGGGTCTCACTCTACGGATGGGACAGAGAGAGGTGCTCACTCTAGGGGTGGGACAGATAGAGGGACTCACTGTAGGGGTGGGACAGAGAGAGGGGTTCACTCTAGGGATGGAACAGAGAGATGGGCTCACTCTGGGGGGGGGAACAGAGAGAGGGGTTCACTCTAGGGGTGGGACAGAGGGAGGGACTCATTCAAAGGGTGGGAGAGAGAGAGGGGTTCACTCTAGGGATCTGACAGAGAGAGGGACTCACTCTAGGGGTGGGATAGAGAGAGGATCTCACTCTACGGATGGGACAGAGAGAGGGGTTCACTCAAGGGGTGAGACAGAGAGAGGGGCTCACTCTACGGATGGGACAGAGAGAGGGGCTCACTCTAGGGGTTGGACAGAGAGAGGGACTCACTGTAGGGGTGGGACAGAGAGAGGGGTTCTTTCTAGGGATGGGACAGAGAGATGGGCTCACTCTAGGGGTGGGACAGAGAGAGGGTCTCACTCTACGGATGGGACAGAGAGAGGGGTTCACTCTAGGGTGGGACAGAGAGAGGGGCTCACTCTAGGGGTGGGACAGAGAGAGGGGTTCTTTCTAGGGATGGGACAGAGAGATGGGCTCACTCTAGGGGTGGGACAGAGAGAGGGGCTCACTCTACGGATGGGACAGAGAGAGGGGCTCACTCTAGGGGTGGGACAGAGAGAGGGGCTCACTCTAGGAGTGGGACAGAGAGAGGGACTCACTGTAGGGGTGGGACAGAGAGAGGGGTTCACTCTAGGGATGGGACGGAGAGATGGGCTCACTCTGGGTGTGGGACAGAGAGGGGTTCACTATAGGGGTGGGACAGAGAGAGGGACTCACTTAAGGGGTGGGACAGAGCTAGGGGTTCACTCTAGGGATGGGACAGAGAGAGGGACTCACTCTAGGGGTGGGACAGAGAGAGGGACTCACTCTAAAGGTGGGACAGAGAGAGGGGCTCACTCTAGGGGTGGGACAGAGAGAGGGACTCACTGTAGGGGTGGGACAGAGAGAGGGGTTCACTCTAGGGATGGGACAGAGAGATGGGCTCACTCTGGGGGTGGGACAGAGAGGGGTTCACTCTAGGGGTGGGACAGAGAGAGGGACTCACTCAAGGGGTGGGACAGAGCTAGGGGTTCACTCTAGGGATGGGACAGAGAGAGGGACTCACTCTAGGGGTGGGACAGAGAGAGGGACTCACTCTAAAGGTGGGACAGAGAGAGGGGCTCACTCTACGGATGGGACAGAGAGAGGGGTTCACTCAAGGGGTGGGACAGATAGGAAGGAGCCATCTTGTGCCTCGCATTGAGTGAAAATATAGATGAACGGTTCAGGGGGCAATTTAATATAGCGGAGCTCTGTGTAATGATGATTTGGACGCAGTGAAGGTTTAAGATTTATTAACAATAAAGGAGAAACAGATGAGTGCCAGGCAGTAAGACTTCCACACCGGGACACCAGTAGGAACATAACCCTTTCACTCTCTTTGTGCCAATGAAGTGGACATCACCACCTCGCAGCTATGCCTTTAGCAGCCAGTCCGTCAGTACGCAGCTCTCTACCTTTGCAAGCTAGTACGCTGCTGTGCCTCTAGCTCTTGTAATTCTGCCTCTTTGAGTCCTGCAAACGACCCGTAGTTGTCTCTCTGCAAGCCTGGGTGCAAACTGTTCATAAGTCACCATATATGAGCATTGAAAAGCCATTTTGTGATTCCGTCCGTCAGCTGGCATCTGTCCGAGGCATTTCTGAAAAGATACCCGAGCTCTTTCTGTGAGAGATACTCCTTTCACGCTGCGTCTCCCCACATTAGCAGGAAACGCACCCTCTTCCCACATGACCAGCATACCTCCAACAACCTTCTTGGGCCCGAAAGTGTCCCTCTGCGAACCATTAATAAAAAGATGCTTGTGAGGTTGGACAAATCGGAATCTTAGTCATGTATAGATTTATATATAAAATATTTTATTAAAATCAAATAACAACAAATAAACTATGTACAGCCGTGGCATGTCATCACTGGTCCATTTGTGATTCACAGCCTGCAAGACAAAAAGAAAGATAAGAGGGTGCGTCATGGGTCCAGCAAAGGAGATAGAGAGAGAGAAAGAGTGAGTGAGAGGAAGAGAGAGAGTGGAAGAGGGAAAGAGTGAGAGAGAGGAAGACAGAGAAAGAGAGAATCAGTGAGAGAGAGAGGAATTCAGAGAAAGAGAGAGGAAGAGTGATGAGGAAGAAAGAAAGAGAGAATCAGTGTCAGTGAGGAAGAGAGAAAGAATGAGAGAGAGGGAGACAGACAAAGAGTGAAAGAGTGAGACTAAGAGAAAGTCAACAAGAGAAACAGTGTGAGAGAGAGGAATTGAGAGAGAAAGAAACAGTGTGAAAGAGAGGAAGAGAGAGAGAGAGAAAGAGTGAGATAGAGGAAGATATGAAGAGAGAGAAAGTGAAAGAGGGAGAGAGAGAAAGAGTGAGAGAGAGGAAGAGAGAAAGAAAGAATGAGAGAGACAGAGGAAGAGAAAGAGAGATGGTGTGAGAGAGAGAAAGGAATAGATGGAGAGGGAGTGTTGACACTGGAGAAACTTTTCGCAGCTCACCTATGTGCCACTGGTGTGTCTCCAACCACGTGCCGGGATATAGTGCACCATCAAGTTTAGTGATCTGAAAGTACTATAGATTTGGTTATGGCAGAGTACATACAACTACACACGCGTAGTTCTCTGTTTCAAGGAAGAGATATGTAAACAGTGTAAGAGAGAGAGAGAAAGAGTGAGAGTATAGGAGGAAAGAGAGAGAAAGAGTGAGAGAGGAAGAAAGAAAGGGAGCGGAAGACAGACAAAGAGAGAAAGCGCAAGAGAGATGGGGAGAAATAGTGAGTGAGAAAGAGTAAGATACAAGAAAGATAGAAAGAGAGAAACAGTGTGAGAGAGAGGAAGAGCGGGAGAGAGAGAACAAGTGAGAGAGAGGAAGAGAGAAAGAAAGAATGAGTGAGAGAGAGTAACAGACAGAGAAAGAGAGAGAAAGTATGAGAGAGAAAAAGGAAGAGATGGTGGGGGAGTGTTGACACTGGAGAAAATCTTCGCAGCTCACCTTTGTGCCACCGTTGTGTCTCCAACCAAGTGCCGGGAGATAGTACAGCCCTCAAGTTTAGTGATCTGAAAGATAGTATAGAATTAGTAATTGCAGAGTACATACAACTGCACACGCGTAATTCTCTGTTTCGCCAATGCACAATGAGGCTGGTGTACCCCATCCACTCCCACTGCTCGGAGGTGTCTGTGCACTCTTGTGCGCCCAGACTGCAGCACCCTATCCACTCCCACCACTCAGAGGTAACTGCCCGCTGCTGCGGAAAGATGTCTCTCTGCTCACCTTCCGCCACTGCGTGTGTGAAAGATGGCTCACCATGTGCCGAAGCAACTTTCTCATGTGTTGAGCATGGCCGAGCATCATCGCAAAAATGTTGCACATTGTACCACATAATTTGTCTTTTCTTGCCTCATAATTTAGACAACCTTGATGCATAATTTAGTTTCCCCCCTGCCAAATAAGTCTAGTTGTAATGAGTATTAATGAAGGATCAACTGTCCACACTTCACTACTCGAAAATGTGTGCCCCTGTGACAGCCCTTAGGATGTGCCCCTACACTAGGATAAATCTCTGCTCATGGACAAAAGCCCCTCGATTTGGGGATGGGAGGCTGGAGGCTAGAACAATGCTTTGGAAAAAAGTGCAAAGGACGTGGTTCTGTAGGCTCAGTAAAAAGCTTCAGGGCTCGAGTGACAGGGATGTAATTAGGGGGGAGGAGGGACGGAACTGAAGTGCTCTGGGTTTAATAGATGGTCAATAGATGGTCAATGTCCAGCTGGTTTGGTGTGTTATTTTATCTGCAGCAGGGTGCTTTGCACAACTTCAGCGTGTTCTAAGAGGCAATCTGCTCTGCACACCCGTGTCGCACGGTGCACGTGCTGCACAATATCCGACTCGCTTTACCAACAAACATCAGTATTATCGACTCAGTGAGCTTAATAAAAGTGTTGGTATAATGCCACACGAGCAGCTTAGTCCCGAAAGCTTTACGCCGCTCCATATACACAACATACTTTCTTGCACTGTGTTTCACGTTCTTTCCAGCTTGAGGAACAATGAGAGGAAGAAGGAAGCGAGAGAGCGAGGAAGAAGGGAGAGAGTGAAAAGGGCGACAGGGGGAAAATAACATGGTGAAAGATGGAGGGACAGAAAGATAAAGATAAAGACAGCTCACAGATGGACTTGGAGGGAGAACGAAAGAGAAAGAAGAGGGCAAACAAAGATGAAACAAGGAACTGGACGACAGCAAGGGACTGGGAGACAGAAGGAGGTGAGGGCAGGGTGAAGGGTTAAGGGGTCTGGAGGGACGGCACAGGCTGGGCAGGCTTAAAAACATGTAATTATAAAAATTTCGATCTAGCGCTGAGAAACCCTGGATACGTTGTAGCGCTTTAGAAATAAACATTTATTTTCCTCAAAAGAAAAGGCCCTTTTGTAATTTGCTCACAAAGTTTACAGGGGAAATAATATTAATCTATACACACCCGGTTCGCAGTAAGAAAATAATGAATAGCTATTTTTAAATGGTACATTGTTCAGCATAGTCAGTGTCTTGTATTTACAACATTATAAAGGAGTCACGGCCTGTGGCCGTGAAAAAGTGTCTGGCCTAATGTTTAAAATTGAAGCAGAATGCCATTACAGCAGCACACAGAAAGCATTACAACTGGCAAATCAGTGGTAAAGGAGTCTCGGCCTGCGGCCGTGAAAAAGTGAAGTGAACGAGCCCACACTGGGGAAGCTTGGAACTCAAGCGACCATATGGAGAGGTAGGGGGGTGGGCTGCCTGCTGGGAGAAGCTGGGCTGGGCTGCCTTGAACGGACAGGGGCACAAAGGGTGAAGTCACTGAAAGTCAAGAGATGGAGGGGAGTGGGCTGCCTGCTGGGAGAAGCTGGGCTGGGCTGGGCTGCCTTGAAGGGACAGGGGCGCGAAGTGTGAAGTCACTGAAAGTCAAGAGAGGGAGGGGGGTGGTCTGCCTGCTGGGAGAAGCTGGGCTGGGCTGCCTTTCATGCGAGTCACGGCCTGCAGCGCTGGTTGGGAAGCAAATGGCTGAGGCTTTGAAGGCTCGTGCATGAGAGCAGGTCACGTGATTGGGAATCACGTGAACTGTTAGAAATCCTCCTTGAAGAGAGCCAATCAGCTGCCTGAAGAGAGCCTTTGGGGAAAGAACTGGATCAGCGACATAAGGACTCACCCCTGTTTTCTATTTCTGCGAAATAGAAAAGGGGCGAGCCCTAATAAAAAGCAAGATAAGATTGTGAGTCATGCGTCCCTTAAAGGAGAGAGGAAGAGAGAGAGAAAGAAAGAAAGAGTGAGCAGAAGACAGAGAGAAAGACAAAGAGAGAGAGAAACAGTGAGAGAAGACTAGAGAAAGACGGAAATAGTGTGAGAAAGAGGAAAAGAGAAACAGAGGAAAAGTGAGAGAAAGGAATAGGGAAAGAGAAAGAGAAAGAGACAGTGTAAGAGGAAGAGTGAAATAGATAGATTATGAGGGAGAGAAAGGAAGAGATGAGGAGGGAGACTAAGTGCCCACACTGTGTACAAAACCGTCACAGCTTACCTTTATGCCACCGCTCTGTCTCCAACCATGTGCCGCGAGCTAGTGGAACTCTCTAGCTCCCACTTCTGATAGATAGTACAGAATTAGTAATGGCAGAGCAGGGTTGGATTAGGATTCAAAATCGGCCAGGGCACGCAAAAATAAAAGAGGCTGTCACTTCCGTATTGCCTTTCCTCAAAACACTGTTTCACCAAAATTTTATTTAAAAAAGGGGGGTGGGGGAGATACAACAAAAATGCATGGATTTGTTTACACTGGTGACGTAAAAACCAGTGAAGCCACTTCTGCTCAGTCCCCCTGCCCTGCTAGTTATGCATATATTAATGGGCCGGCCCTGCGAGAGAAAGAAAGTGACACCTCTGCCTGTTGCCTCCAGAAAGGCCATTCAGACACCCACTTGGCCACTGGCTGTATCCGAACAACAGCGACACCGCCCAATTCTGCCCCCAGACTGCTCAAAAAGCAGCCCACAGTTGGAGCTCGGCACCGGCCCCTCGGGCATTGCACCAGCGCACGCGTTTGCAATCTGATGCTGTAGTACAGTATATACTGGTACGTACGCCTAAATCGCTCTGCCATCCTTCTGCATTCAGGTTGCTGTACCCCATCCACTCCCTCTGCCCAGAAGTATCTGCCTGACGCTGCGCACCAAGGCCTCACTGGTTACCTTTTTGCGGTCAGGGCACACTCCACATCATGCAGCTCCATTGTCCAAGGTAACAGGTCTCCCATTTGGAACTGAGTCTTCATATCGCCGCGCCAGAGGACATACTAGTGCACCTATCATCATCGCAGGTTGTACACCCACTCAGTGCTTGCGGTGCTACTAACTCAGTGAGAACTGAGGCCACGCACATGGTGGTAGGCCCTCGCTCTTGGGCTCAGGCCTACACTGCGGTACAGCAAAGCACACAAAACATCAACTCTCCGGTCCACCAGGACGGGCCATCACCTTGGCGGTGTGACTGTGCCGGCCGCAATGGATGTGTTGCGAGCAACTCTAAAATGGTGTAGAGCACTTGCACCTGGTCTTTTTTATTAGTAGGGTCACGTGTCCTGTGACGCCTGTGCTGGATGGGTGTGGTGTGGGTGTATACCAGCCGTGAGGGAGTGGCTGTGCATACTAACAACTAGACCTGTTATCAGCTTATCACTACAATGAAAATATGGGCCATGTAGCGTTGTTCTCTGTAAGCGTAAGCGGAGTGGGCTGGCCTGGAGTATGCCAGTCCAGCGTGAGGCTGTGGAGAATGAGTGCGGTGCTTTGGGCGTGGCTCCGTCGTGAGCTCTATGTGGAATGAAGTGATACGGGCATTGTTGCCAGATTGGGCTAGATCACGCACAATTGGGCTATATTTTGCCAGTTGTGTGGTAAAATTATGGTTTGTGCTAGTTGTCAGATTATTAATATATATACCGCGCTCCAGCAAAGTAGTATGATAAAGCAAATTATTAGACAAATATTTACTTGGCAGCTTGCTGCAACATCAATTCCAATGCATTCACCGCCTGCTTGACGCTGTCCTGCCCCTCCTTCCCTAAAGTAGTAATATTGTGCTATTTAGGGCAACTTTCTGGTTGGCTTTGGGCTATAGAAAGCTTAAAAAATCTGAGAACACTGGATGCTGGTGTCCGTGTTGTAGTGCTACCGTCACCCGGGTTGAAAAGTCAAAGTGTCACTCTGTGAGCCAAGTCCAACAATATGGCCAACATGGAAGGTACGGGGAATCACTGATCCTATATTCATCCATAGTACCACACAAGAAAGATGGTGGACATGAGACATCTGTGTGGATATGAATGTTTATTTCACATTTAGTGGAGTGTTGCAGCTGCAGCAATACAGGGCCATGGAAAGTTGAAGTTTCAGTTTTTGACACATGAGGGCAGCCATTTAGAGACAAGCTCGTTGTCGGAGTTAGGCTGCGCCAACATATGTACTTATACAATTACTGCGACGATCCTCATGCACTTATAAATTCACTACACACTCTTGCAGTACTCTAATGATGCAGTCTCTACGTAGGTACTTATACAATGACCAAGATAAAGTTACATAACTAAAGTCTTCCCCCACTGTCAAAGGTAGGATGGTTGCATACGCTGTCCAGAGCACTATGTAATGTGGTAGGGTTCAGGGGCAGCATGTTGCATACATGATGAACACACGGACACAAATAGATAGTGGAACTGGGTACGGGCACGTGCGCTCAACTTCTTTTATTACCAGGGTCACATGTCTAGTGACGTTGTGCTGGATGCATGTAGGCTGATTGTAAGCCAACCCGCCAGGAATGGTTGGTGCTGGCAACAAGTACAACAGTAATCATTGGATCAGACACAGAGGTTCAATCATAAAGGGGCAATGATTTGTGCTGCACTAAGGTACAGGCAGCAGATGCAAAATAATACACAAAAGATTCTATCGTAAAGGGTTCATGACTTGTGATGTACTGAGGTAGGACAGCAGATGTGAAATTATACACAAAATATTGTATCAGAAAGGGTGCATGAGTTGTGCTGCACTGAGATAGAGGTATCAGAAGCATTTAGCGTCTGCACAGCCAGCAATGATGCGTGGTGCGGGCTGCGAGCAGCTACACAATCGCAACTCGATGTGAATTGTGAGCCTTGCTGTCAGTAGTGTACATCAAAGGCAGTAGTCAGCACAGACATCGAGCAATTTTTTTAGTCATGTGTTTTTGACAAAGATCAAGGATATAGAGCACTATTCTCTCTAATAAATAAATAATTTTTTAATTTAAATTGTGAACTCCGCTGACCGCAGTGTAGCTGTATGGAACAAAATATGAAACATTAATGGAATACACTGAGGAAATCTTGGATTTTCTGAGTACAGTTGTAAAGTACATTATTTTGAAGTTAGAATCAGAGCTGGTTGTTCATCATATCGTCCACCTTTACCAGAAGGGAACAGCTGCGGAAAACATTGAGCTTCCAAACTTTTTCCAACACACTCATGGGAGTTCGTTTTGCCGTTTTCATCTGAAACAATTTAATAGTATTTCCTATCAGTTCTTTTGAATGTAGAGGATGTATAGTATAATGTTCATACATTTCTTCTTTTCTTGAACTGTCCACTTGAAATATGTGTTTCATCTTCTAAAGTCATTTCTTCTTCCTCTACATTTACAATTTTATAGTAAATGTTGTTTTGCACCATATAAAATGTAGCCTTTTGGACTTTCGTGACATGTAGTAACTCTTACCATATTTTCCGACTCTTTGCGGGTACACCACTAACAAGAATGACTACAGGTTCAGTATCCTCTCTTTTACACCAACAGTTTCAACATTTTTCTTAAAATCTAAAGGTAAATACACAACTCTTCCTTTTAAACATCTTTGTAGATCTGTTGGAGGCAGCTTACCTGTTTTAGGCTGCATACGAATTATAGCCTGAAAAGGGTGCATAGATTGTGTAAGGATGACCTTATATGTATTTAAATCTGTAACCTTAGGAGGTATAGAAACTAATTCTAAGTCATTATGGACAGGTCTAGCTGGCATTTTGTTTTGTTCTAATTTATTGTAACAATATTTACAAATACATTGTACAGTACGTAACTTAAAACGAGCTTCCACAAACAGATAAGCAGGAAATCTTTTCTATTTATCATTATGTTCCTTTTCACTTTTTAAAAACACATCTACATTCCTTTGAATTGTATGATGAGTACGTCGAGAACAAATACAAACATAGTTGTGATTTTCACCAGAAACTACTTTAAACTTTGTTATTTCTTTTTCAAATTCACATAAGTATTATCTTGCATCTCGTCCTCAACACGTACACTTATCAAACTGTTATTTTCCGTACACTTCTCTTTACTAGCAAAGCAACGTAATTCTATATCATCACAAATTTGTTTTACATCCAATACTGAACCATGCAAAAGACGGGTACTAATTTCATTAAGACATAATGCAGGAGTTTTCACGTAGTATAATCTTCTAACTAACTTTCGCATTTCGGAATGATGTAGTGCTAACCTTGTTAAATGATGAAAACGACTTTGACACACTTTCCTAGAAAGACAAGCCAGAGAATGACCCTGCAACCCTGTATTTTTTTCACTTTGGAAGTATCTAGTTCTTGTAATATCTTAATATTCTGTTTCACAGTTTTTTTCTTTATTGTCTTAGGAAATTTAGTAAAATATCAATAGATTGTTGATGTATACTACAAATACTACTACAATCCCATGTAAATACTGGAACCTGGGTACGTCTCCCTTGAAGTTCTTCAGCTATTACTTGTTCAACATTTCTAGGAACTATCTTTTCTTTTTCAATTGGAGAGATATTTTTCACTTCATAAGAACGACCAGAGGTATCAACTGCATGCAGTAATCTGCTTTGTTGAAAATAACAATATATTTTTAACCCTGGGCAAAGCACTACGCTACGCTTGCGTAGTTTGCGAAGTTTGCCCTACTTCGCAGTACGCACATAGTATTGCACATAGCACAGTGCAAACACGCGTAGCGTAGTGCAGCAGTAATTTTTTGCTTGCTCGCGGTCCTCAATGTCAAGTTGGCGACCGCGAGCAAGCAAAATGACATCCTGGCGAGACTTTTTCCTAGTTCGCGATCAGTAACATCAAGTTGCGGATCGCGAGCATGGAAAATAAACCTTCCGGCGAGCTTCTCAACGCGGGGAGGTCAGGTTTCTCTATTTATCGTGATCATCTCAAAGTACAGCTGGAAACGATTTCAGCCCTCCTGGCAGAAGCACTGCATTTTCGAATTAAACTAAATAACCTTCAGATCTTCCAAGGGATACTGATCTATCGTCTTTTTCCCAAGCCCTTTTGACACTCCTGGAATTGTACACAGACTCTCTTTCCCTTACCATTCTAGGAGATTTCAACCATCACTTAGAAGCTAACAACAATACAGATACTACTAGGTTGCTAGACAATCTTGAGGCTTTCAACCTCAAACAACTGATAACCAGACCCTCCCACCAAGCAGGTCACACGTTGGATGGGATTTTCACCAGTGATCCTGACATCACTCTCTTCAACCTACAAGCTCTGCCATGGACAGAACATAAGGCTAGATATTTTAACCTCAAAATCACCCAGATAGAACCCAGAGCACAAGCCAAAGCTTCTAAGATATCAATTAGGCAATGGGATAAAATTAAAGACGTCGACTTTGAGTCAGCACTCGACCTTTTCCCCACGATTCTAGACTCTGATAACAATAAGGCTGCTCGGCAGCTTAATGACTGTCTATTATCAGCAGCTGATAAAGTCGCACCTGAGAAATTAGTGACGGCAAAAAGAGTCAAAACGTCATCACCATGGTATACTCCAGAACTTAAAATCTTAAAGATCAATTGTAGAAGAGCGGAGCGCCTCTGGAGGCTAAACTATGATAACCAAAAGAAACTCTCATACAATCACACTAGTCTGTTTTACAAAGAAGCAAACATTGCCGCAAAAAAACAGTTTTTCAAAGCAAAAAATAAAGAAGGCGGGCAACTCCACTAGAGAATTGCTTAAATCCGTTAATCTGCTGGCTAGACCTCAGCAAGACAGTGCTTTGAAGCCAGATCAAAATTTATGTAATAAATTGGTGGGTTACTTTTAAGAGAAGGTGCAAGAAATTTACAACAATTTCTCCAAGCACTCCTAGACCTCAGGACATGATAGTGTCCGTAATCGCCCACAATGCAAACTGACCTGCTTTCAGCCAATGAACAATGGAGAGGTTCAAAAACTTTTACTTTCCATAAAATCTGGTGCACCCACTGTTCCCTGTCCGCCTTTCATCATACATCAAGCAGCACATAAGATCTGCGAAAATCTCACCCCTATCTTGAACCAAGTCTTAGCCTCCGGTTGCTATCCCACAGCCTGCAAAATGGCATCTAATACACCTCTTTTAAAGAAACCAAGCTTTGACCCCGGTGATCTTAAGAACTATCGCCCTATTGCTGGTCTCCCAATCGCTGCTAAAGTTCTAAAGAAACAACTCAATAGAGTGCTAACAGACTATCTCAATGGAAATAACTTGTTGGACACCGCCCAACACGGCTTTCGCCCACGTCACTCTACTGAGTCTGCATTAATCCTTGCAGCTGAAGAGGTAGTGGATGATGGGAGAAAGGCGGTCCTTGTGCTCCTTGACCTATCAGCTGCTTTTGACACCATAAACCACACTGTTCTGGTGCAGCGTCTGAGGGACATAGGTGTCAGGGGGGACAGCCTTGTCCCTACTGTGCTCCTTTTTGGAGGCAAGAGAGCAGAAGATGTTTTGGGATGGCAAGAAATCAGACAGTTTTCATCCCCCCTGTGGAGTACAACAGGGGTCTGCCCTATCTTCAACCCTGTTTAATCTGTATGTCACCCCGTTGGCCAATCTAGTTAGTGGACAAGGCTTGGCTCTGGTCTCGTTCGATGATGACTCTCAACTTCTCATCTCCTTCACTAATCAGCCAGAGACCACAGCAGCCAGGTTCCATGCTTGTCTCTCCGAGATTATGGCCTGGATGTGTCAGAGTTATCTGAAAATTAACACAGATAAGACAGAGGTGATGGAGTTTGGGCCAGGCCAGCCCCTGTGGAACCGGTCCTGGTGGCTGTCGGAGGCCGGAGAGTGCCCACACCCAGTGGAGAAGGTCAGAAATTTAGGGATTATCTTTGATAATAAATTTAACTTTGGTGCTCAGGTGAATAGCCTTATTTCTTCATGTTTGTTCCTCCTAAAAACTTTGAGGAAAATTTTCCCTTTTATACCCCAAGAGCTTTCAAACAACAGTGATGGTAGCTCTTTTTTTGTCAAAACTGGACTATTCTAATGCACTGTTTTTAGGAATTGACAAATTTCACATGCAGAAATTGCAGTCTCTACAAAATGCGGCAGCCAGACTTCTTCAGGGTTACACAGAGGACAGCCAATCTCAGCTGCAATCAGATCACTTCACTGGTTGCCCATTAAACAGCGTATAGAATGTAAAACTTTAACTCTGGTGCATAAGGCAATTAATGGGGGCAGTGCAGATGACCTTCAAAAACCTGAGATTGGCTTGTCAAGGTCTCATTGAAACCACGAAGATAAGACAGGCTAGATGAGGGGGCTGAGCTATAACACACTGTGCGGCCAAGCTTTGGAACAAACTGCCTCTGTCTATGAGGCTTCAACCAAATCTCCAGCTCTTCAGGAAGAGTCTGTGAACCCGGCTCTTTACAGCCACATAGGCTTTGTCAAATAATCATATCCTCGGCCCTCACACCCCAGCGCAAAGACGCTTTGGCATTCGAGCACTATATAAGCATTAAGCATAAACATAAACTTTGAGAGTGATTGCGTATGCTCTTGACCGCTCGCGATGAGAAACTACCAGTTCACGTGGAAAAAGCTGCTGCTCGAGTAAAAATCTACTCGAGCGGCAGTAAAAGACATCTTGCGCTCTGCACGATGCTGTTTTCAATGATTGCACAGTGCGGACAAGCATCCGGTTCTGTGCAATCATCGCGAACAGCGTACTACGTTGTTCGCGCAGTGCTACACGTAACTGGCGAAGTGCACTTTGCATAGCTTCGCGTAGCGCTACTTCGCGAACTATGCCCAGAGTTAAATATTATCTCAAAAGTTAGTGGTCCTGAAGCACCCAGTGTGTGTGCAGCCTGCGATGATGCTACAATTGATATCAAAAAAGTTCTTGAAGTAAGGATACTAAAAGGATATTGTATATGTTTGAGGGATCTTATAGTTAGTTGCCTACTCCACTCCGTAATTAGTGACTGAAAATGTAATTATATTTGTGAGCCCTGATGACCGCAGTGTTGACTGGAGGCAGAGGTGAGCAAGCGAGCACAGCCTTGTGGCGTTGAGTAGAGCTGCACAGTATTGGCAAATTCAGCGTGCATGCAACCAGTGATGATAAGTGGTGCACTGAGTTAGTGGCACCTGAAGCAACCAGCGTATGGGCACCCTGCAATGATACGTGGTCCGGGTGCGCTGCACTGGGAGCAATGTCTTTTGTCTATTGAATTCTGCCTTAATAAGGCCACGTGGCGATGACTTATGGTGCACTGAGTTAGTAGTACCTTTGGCACTGAGCATGCACGTACCCTGCGATGATGCGTGGTCCGGGGGGGCGCACTCGGACTAATGTCTTTGTCTAATGAATTCTGTCTTAATAAGGCCATGTGGCGATGGTGCACTGAGTTTGTATTAACTTTGGCACTGAGCATGTAGGTACCATGCAATGATACGTGGACAGGGGGACTCACACTCGGAGCAATGTATTGTGTCAATTGAATTCAATTGAATTCTGCCTTAATAAGGCCACGTAGTGATGACTTATGATGCACTGAGTTAGTAGAACCTTTGGCACTCAGCGTGTGCGTATCGTGCGATTATGCGTGGTGCGCCGTCAGAGCAATGTCTTTTGTGTATTGAATTCTGCCTTAATAAGGCCATGTGGCGATGACTTATGGTGCACTGAGTTAGTAGTACGTTTGGCGCTCAGCGTGTACGTACCCTGCAATGATGCATGACCTGGGGGGCCACACTGGGAGCAATGTCTTTTGTCTATTGAATTCTGCCATAATAAGGCCACATGGCGTTGACTTGTGGTGCGCTGAGTTAGGGGTACCTCTGGCGCTCAGCGTGTGCACAGCCTGGGATGAAACGAGGTCCGGGAGAGCCGTACTGGTAGCACTGTCAGTTGCCTACTAGACTGCGTCATCTGCAATTGCCACGCCATCTGAATTGTGAGCCCTGCTGTCCGCAGGTTGTAGGCCGGAGGCAGCAGTCAGTAAAGGCCCACAGCCATGTGGCGATCACTTTAGCTGCACAGATTGGGAGCATTTGCTTTCTTTACCATTTATAGTCTCTTACACAATGTACATTGGTACTAATCTTGAATTGTGAGCCCTGCTGACCGCAGTGTAGACTGGAGGCAGTGGTCAGTAAGGGCCCACTGCCACGTGGCGTCGCCTTGAACTGTGTAGAGTTAGTGGTAGGTGTGGCACACAGCGTGTGCGCAGCCAGTGATGATGCATGGGGTACGGCGGGCTGCAGTGGGAGCAATGTCTTGTGTGTATTGAATTCTGCCTTAATAAGACCACATGGCAATGACTTATGGTGCACTGAGTTAGTGGTACCTTTGACACTCAGTTTGTGTGCAGGCAGCGATGATGCGTGGTCTGGGTGGGCCGCAGTGGGAGCAATGTCCTTTGTGTAATGAATGCTGCCTTAATAAGTCCATGTGGTGTTGACTTCTGGTGCACTGAGTTAGTGGTATTTCTGGTGCTCAGCGTGTGTACAGCCTGCATTGATGCATGGTCCGGTGGGGGGGAGGCGCACTGTTAGCAATGTCTCTTGTCCACTGGACTGCGTAATCTGCAATCGCAACTCGATTGGAATTGTGAGCCCTGTTGTCCTCAGTGTAATTCGAAGGCAGTAGTCTGTACAGACATAAGTCTGCGGTGCTGTGCCTCTGGGTTCGCAGGGTGCCTATGTTAAGGAGGACCTCAGTCATGGCGGCAGCCACGTGACATGGTGAGGGCCGCCGCTCTGGCAGATGCGTTGGTTATCACAGTTCACAAGTGAACCACGCCCAGAGCCCCAGTTTATTTATTCATACTCCTATGCTGGAGTGGCGTACGTGAACCAGCCCACTGCGCTTCAGCTTCCAGTGGGGGACAACACAGCTACATGTCTGAGATCTTCCCCACTGCTTTAGATAACGTGGTTGCATCTATTGTGCACAACACTACAAGCACCAGCAGTATATGTACACATGGAGATATTTGTGATCTGCACAGTGAGGTCTAACCAGCACATCACCGCTACACTTGGTATTGTGTGCATTATTATTATTGATGGTTGAGTTGCGTCCTTCACACATACTTGCTTGCCATATCTGGCAACATTCAATTATTGTGTGGCTGAGGGACCCTACCATTTTGGAAGGTCCGCTGTCCTGTTCTGCGATGCCTCAGTGGTAGTAGGGAAGGGGTGGTCCGGGGGGGACGTGCGCAGGTTGGTGGCAGTGAGTCTTGTGACCTTCATGGGTGTTAGCTGCGTGATCAGTAACTCTATGACATATGTTGCGTTTCAGATGTGATTCCGGACTGCGATCCCTTTCAAATAGTAGGTAGTCGAACTGGTTTACACCAGTAAAATGCAGATGTTAAATTCCTACTGCAAACGTGGCTTATTCCCATATTTAGCTGCTCGTTCAAAATATAGGGAACATGTGCTTTTGTGTTATTTTTGCACGGTGACGTCTACTCTGTATATTATTACTGTTACTTGTTGTTTTCATTTGTGTCTATTTTTTGTGTGGAAACTATTGCTGGAAAACTGTGCATATCAGCTGTTTTCACTAGGTTGACAATAAAGTGATAATTTAAAATCACTGAAAAAACTATAGGTTTTAAAGAAGAAAATATTTAGAAATTTGCATTTAATGAAACCTTTGAAATTCACTGAAAAAACCATAGGTTTCAGGGATGTTATAGGTACAAATTAGCATTTAAAAAACCTTTGAAATTCACTGAACATAACCATAGGGTTCAGGGACGTTATAGTTAGTTGGACATTTCACTCATACAAAACCATAGAAATTCTGCTGTTATAGTGAGTTGAGCTAACTATAACTCGCACCCCTGCAATGACTGCTGATGACGTCATATTTTACATCATTCATGACATGGTCAGTGACATCCTGGGGGTGCCCACCCCGGGACACCTCTGTTTGCTATGGGAGGGCGGTAGTCTTGCGGCTCCCGCCCTCCCATAGCAAACTTGGTTTGGATTTTGAAAGAGAGAGCAGGGAAACCTGCTCTCTCTTTCAAAATCCAAACCATATTGCTTTTCCACATGGGGAGCTGCAAGTTAGCAGCTACCCATGTGGAAAGCAATGCTGGCTCCCGAAGGACGCAGGGAGCCGGTGTGACCATGGGGGCTTTGGGGCTACGCCCACTGTCCCCAGCATTTTATATAAGCCCCGGGGAATAGGGTCCCCGGGGATATTACAAATTAGTGATAGAGGCTATTTTGTTATGGTAAATTTAGGAGTCGCGTACCCAGCGCGTTGCTCAGTGCAGCCCCCTGGTGTGCACGCATTGGATGCACAACTCATAAGCTGTAGAGTGCGCAACTCTAACGCGTTTGGTGCACGACTCCTATGCGTTCGATGCACGACTCTGACGCGTTGGGTGCGCGACTCCAAGCAAAAAACCAAAAAATATTTTTCAGATATTCATCTGAAAAATATGTGTTTAGTTCTTAGGTGGCTATAAAAAGAGCCCTTGTGTTTATTGAGAGATTTTGGTACATACAAGTAGGTACCGATGCAGAGTCTAAAGTCTCCCCCCCAGCAAAATTCGTATATGGGGGGGTCCTAATGACGCCCTAAGCCCCAGGTACCACCACCCCCCCCGGGGCATTGTGTATTGTTGGAGGGGGCCGTGCGGCCCCCCCTCCTGGAGCCTTGTTGTGGCCCTTTGGACCGCCACTCCCCAGGGCCGGCTCCTGCAGTGTCCGTGGTTCCCACCCCCGGGACAATCAATCAATCAATCAGTACATTTGTAGAGCGCGCTACATACCCGTGAGGGTCTCAAGGCGCTAGGGGGTGGGAGGGCAGCTACTGATCGAAGAGCCAGGTCTTGAGGAGTCTTCTGAAGGCCAGCAGGTCTTGGGTCTGTCGTAGATTGGTAGGGCGAGTGTTCCAGGTCTTGGTGGCGAGGTAGGAAAAGGATCTGCCACCTGCGGTTGTTTTCCGGATGCGTGGAACTGTGGTGAGGGCAAGGCTGGCAGAGCGGAGGCTGCGGGTGGGGGTTTAGAAGCTGAGTCGGTCGTTGAGGTATGCTGGTCCGGTGTTGTGTATGGCTTTGTGTGTATTTTTTATAAAGAGTTTGAAGGTGATCCTGCGTGCCGAGGCGTTCTGCATGCGTTACAGCCATCTCAGGAGCTTGGTTGATGTTCCTGCGTGGAGGGTATTCCCGTAGTCCAGTCTGCTGGTGACGAGGGCCTGGATGACGGTTTTTCTTGTGTCGGTGGGGATCCATTTGAAGATCCTGCGGAGCATTCGGAGGGTGTTAAAGCAGGACGGGAGACGGTGTTGACTTGCTTGGTCATGGAGAGAGCAGAGTCGAGGAAGATCCCCAGGTTGCGTGCATGGTCGGTGGGTTCTGGGGCTGTTCCTAGCACTGTTGGCCACCAGGAGTTGTCCCAGGCTGATGGGGTGGGGCCCAGGCTGAGGACCTCCATCTTGTCTGAGTTCAGCTTCAACCTGCTGTCCTTCATCCATTCGGCGACGGCCTTCATTCCTCTGTGGAGGTTGGTTTTGGCGGTGTGGGGGTCTTCAGTGAGGGATATGATCAGCTGGGTGTCGCCGGCATAGGAGATGATGTTGAGGTTGTGTTGTCATGCGACGTGGGCATGTGGTGCCATGTAGATATTGAAGAGCGTCGGGCTGAGGGAAGATACCAGTGGGGCGCTGCAGTTGATCTCGGTGGTCTTGGAGCGGAAGGGTGGGAGGCGGACGCTCTGAGTTCTGCCGGAGAGGAAGGATGTGGTCCAGGCCAGGGCCTTCTCTTGGATTCCGGCGTCATGGAGGCGTGCTATTGGGGTGCGGTGGCAGACCATGTCGAATGCTGCTAATAGGTCCAGAAAGATGAGGGCGGCTGTTTCTCCTTTGTCCATCAGGATCCTGATGTCGTCGGTGGCGGTGATGAGGGCGGTCTCGGTGCTGTGGTTGCTACAGAAGCCGGACTGGGATGGGTCCAGGATGTTATTGTCTTCGAGGTATCGGGTCATATCTCTTGGGGCGTGGTGGTTCTGGAACAAACCCCTCCTCATTTGAGTGCTCAGAATCAGAAGAAGGTTGATTTGAAGCCATTTTTCAACTATTAAGGGCAAACAGGTTTGGAATGAACAAAAAGAGCAGTTCTTGCTAGCAGAGGTCTTCTCCTAAGGAAGGTCTAACAAGAGTGATTGAAATGGGTGGGGTCCTTCAATACTTACAATAGGAAGTGTAATGAACTAATCAAATGTTTTTTTTTCTTGTCACATGGGGTACGCGTAGGGTGTGCGCACGCAGCTCGCACCCAGCGCGACTTCGCGAAATTGCATTTAAAAGTGATGTAACTTTATTGAAAGTTGAAGAATATTATTTCTATAATTAGCTCAGATAATGTCTTGTCTTAATAGTTATATCAAATATATATGTATACGTTTTTGAACATTAAAAATGTTTGCGAGGGTCACGCTCCCAACCCGTCCGACATGCATATGACGTCACACGCAACCACGCAACCGTCGTGTCGGGTAATACGTACATGTCGCGTATGCGCTACAAGTCGCGTACCAGTCGCATAGGGTCCACATTGGGAAAGTCGTACTCGTCGCACACCGTATGCGGATCCTACACATCAATCCTAAAATGGCGGACACGTTCAGCGCAGTGAATGAGAAGGGTGCGCTTTGGGAGCGCGACTAAAAAAAAAATACAAAGATAATGTAAATATATTTAAAAGAATATAAAATAATAACAAATATATTTTTTTATTTAAAACATTTTTTTTAAAATGTGTAGCGTTATTTAAAAATATACATATATAAAAATAAGTAGGTTAAAAAATGTAGTTAAAGAATATAAAAAAATAGAACAAGAAATATATTTAAAAATTATCATTTAAAAAACCTTTGAAATTCACTGAAAAAACCATAAGTTTCAGACAGGTTATAGTTAGGAATTAGCATTTAAAGAAACCTTTGAAATTCACTGAAAAACCATTGGTTTCAGACATGTTATAGTCAGGAATTAGCATTTAAAAAACCTTGGAAATTCACTGAAAAAGGTTAGCTTCATATCCCCGTTTTTTCAGATATAAAATGTCTCCAACGAAGGCACGAACTGTACTGCGCACAGCAATGGAGGCGTGAGTGCTATATATTAATTGAGAAAAGAAAAGTTGCCAAAATAAGATGGTAAATTTAACTGTACATTGTATAAAAAAATAAATACTCATCTACTTCGCTACGCATGTGGGAGCGACAGACATTTGACCGACTATATAAACGTTCTTGCTATTGGAAAAAAAATACAAATGCAATAAGATAGGGTATGTAGGCCTAAATCGTTGCGTCGCTTTTTTGATCCAGTATGCTGTATCGCATCTACTTGCTCCGGTGTGCACCCAGGCCTCACTGCTCACCTTTTTGCGGACAGAGCACCTTCTACATCATGCAGTCCCGCTCTGCCACCAAGAAGTCTCACATTTGTTGCTGAGTCTTGATATCGCTTTGGAAAAGGACATACTCGTGCACCCATCATCATCGCAGGTTCCGCACCCGCTCAGTCCTTGCAGTACCACTAACTTAGTGACAAAAGAGGCCACACATGTGGTGGTTGGCCCCCCTGTTCCGTAGTTCGGGCCTACATGAGGCGTCCAAACCACCAGGACGGGCCCTCACGGTGGTTGCGATAGGAGCAACTCTAAAATGGCGTAGAGCATGTGCACCCGGTCTATTTTATTGGTAGGGTCACGTGTGTTGTAACGCCTGTACTGCATGGGTGTTGTATGGGTGTATACCAGCCATAAGGGAGTGTGTGTTTGTGCCGTTCTGACAACTAGACCTGGAACTAGCAAATCACTACAATGAAAATCTGGGCCACGTAGCGTTGTTGTGTTTACCTGTAAGCGTAAGTGGAGTGGGCTGGCCTGACGTATGCCAGTGCTGCGCGAGGCTGTGAACAATGACTCCGGTGCTATTGGCGTGGCTCCGTCGTGGGCTATATCAGAAATTAACTGATTTGGGTGTCTGTGTTGTAGTGCTGCCGTCACCCGGGTCTTAAACGCAAATGACTTGACTAAAAAGTTCATTCCCTATACCCCCTTAAGATCCCTGAGATCTGGAGATCAAGAATTGCTATGTGTCCCTAGGTTTGGCAAGTCCAGACAAGGGGGAAGGGCCCTGTCAGTAGCTGGTCCAAAGCTCTGGAATGATCTCCCCTTTGACATCAGAGTTTGTAAGGAACATTTTCCTTTTAGGAAAAAACAAAAAACTTTCTTGTTCAATTATTAATTCTGATTGGGCAATTGATACACATCAGACAGGGCTTTTGTTCACAGATGTTGCCAAAGGCGCGGAGATACTCCTTAGGGAGTCGAGTTCCTAGCGCGGTATAAGTCTGTAATAATAATAATAATAATAATAATAATAATAATAATAATAAAATGTGTCATTATGTCTGTGAAGTCCCACAACATGGCCAACATGGAAGGTACGGGGAATCACTGACCCTACATTCATCCATAGTTCAACACATAAAAGATGGTGGACATGAGGCATGTCTGCAAATATGAATGTTTGTTGTACATTCAGTGGAGCGTGGTAGCTGTAGTAATACAGGGCTATAAAAGCTTTAGGTTGCAGTTTTCATCACATGAAAGGCAGCTAACATATATATACGTATGTGGTCATTCGGGTGTACTGTCGAACTTGGTGCTGGAAATTAGTTTTTGAGCCTCGGAGTCACGTCACATCCTGTTATTGTAGACAAATCACGTAATCTACATGTGCCTGAAAATATAATGTAAATACAGTGCTCATGTAAATTGCTGACATAGTTTTGGGTCAACTTCGCACTATATAAATATGCTACAAAAAACAATTGAGCAATAGCACACACTTATAAATTTACTATAAACTTTGCTTTCAGTATTTTAATGACCCAGTTTTTACGTTCATATTTGTAGAATGAGCGAGAGAAAGTTATATAACCGAAGTTTTTGTTACTGCCAGAGGTAAGATTGTTGCATACGCTGTTTACAACACAATATAATGTGGTAGGGCTCAGGGGCAGAATTTTACAAGCATAATGAATACACAGACACTGATAGATAGTTGAAGTGGGTACGGGCACATGCTCTCAACTCCATTTTATTACGTTGCTGTTGGTAACAAGTATAATAGTAATCATCATATCATGCACAGATATTCCATCATAAACGGTTTATGACTTCTGCTGCACAAAGGTAGGAGCACTACATGTGAAATAATACACAGAAAATTCTATCGTAAAGGGTTCATGAATTGTGGTGCACTGAGGTAGGGGTGGTTGGTGTGGAGCTTGTGATGATGCATGGTCCAGGCAGACCGCACTGGTAAGACTGTCTTTTGGCGAATGAATTTTGCCTTAATAAGGCTACATGGCGATTATTTATGGTGTACTAAGTTAGTAGTACGTCTGGTGCTCAGTGTGTGCTCACCCTGCGATGATGTGTGGTCGAAATGGGCTGCACTGGAAGTATTGTCTGTTGCCTACTTGACTGCATCATCTGTAATCATGATTCAAATAATAGACGAAACATATATGGAATACGTTGTCGAAATATGTAGGCTTCAGGGACATTATAGTTCAAATTGTGACCTGTGCTGTCCGCTGTGTAGACTGCCATTCAGTGTTCCTTTGCACTTACAGGGTGAATTTTGTTATTCAACTATACCTAGAACTGATATAAAAGAAGTTCCTGAAGGAAGGCTACTACAGGGATATTGTGTCGGTTTGAGGGGCGTTATACTTAGTTTGGTACTGCACTCTGCAAATTATGAATCAAGCGTCTATGTAATTCTGAGCTCTGATGACCACAGAGTAGGCAGGAGGCAGCGGTTAGCAAGAGTTCACAGCCAGGTGGCTTTAAGTAGAGCTGCACAGTATTGGTAAGTTAGCGTGTCTGCAAACAGTGACGATAAGTGGTGCACTGAGTTAGTGGCACCTGAAGCATCAATGTTCTGTGGAGCCTGCGATCATACGAGCTCCGGCCAAGCCGCACTGGTAGCAATTTTGTTTGCCTACTGAATTCTGCTTTAATAAGGCTACGTGGCGATGATTTATGGTACACTGAGTTAGTAGTACCTTTGGCACTTAGCGTGTATGTACCCTGCGATGATGCGTGGCGTGGGGGGCCACAGTATTTGGACTAATGTCTATTGTCTATTGAATTCTGCATCAATTTGATTTCAAAGTGATAGTATGCCTCATTGCTGACATAAAACTGTTCACTCATCTTTGCGATGATTTATGGTGCACTGACTTAGTAGTTTCTTTGGCGCTGAGCTTGTACTTACCCTGCGATAATGTGTGGTCCAGGGGGGCCACATTCAGACCAATGTCTTTTGTCTGTTGAATTCTGCCTGAATGCAGCCATGTGGCCATGACTTTTGATGCACTGAGTTAGTAGTACCTTTGGCACTGAGCGTGTACAAAACCTGCGATGATGGATGGTCCGGGGGGACCGCTCTGGTTTCAATGTTTTTTGCCTTCTGAATTCTACCTCAAGAAGGCCACGTGAAGATGACTTGTGGTGCAGTAAGTTAGTGGTACCTGAAGAACTCAGCGTGTGCGTACCCTGCGATGACTCGTGGTTCGAGCGGGTCGCACTGGTACAATGTCTCTTGATTACTGTAATGTGTCATGTGCAATTGCCATTCCACCTGAATCATGAGCCCTCACAATGTAGATCGAAGGCAGTAGTCAGAACAAACATTGAGGAATGTTTTTTGTCACACCCTTTAACAAAATATTAGGACATAGAGTACAATTGTCCTTGCCTTAAATAAAGCAATTTAGAAAAGGGGGTGGTGATGAACAGAGTGTCTGAATTAAGCAGACCACTCTTACCCAGTCCAAAGATCAGGGCTTGATCCATCACCGTTATTTATCTCACTGCACCATCCCAGCTCAGAACCTGGCTATATGCAAATCAGTCTGTCCCTGGCCCAGTGCATCATGGGAACAGGGCAGACTAAACTACCAAGCCAATTCTTCACCAGAAAGGAGACAAGCTACCGGGGACCGGTTTCTGGCATTTCAGCCTTCTTCGGCCCGGCTTGCTTGAATCCTGATGGTGCAGTGAGAAAGGGACTCATGTCTGAGTATACCCTGCCACACCTATAGTGGCCAAAAACGATTTAGAAAAGGGGGTGGTGATGAACAGAGTGTCTGAATTAAGCAGACCACTCTTACCCAGTCCAAAGATCAGGGCTTGATCCATCACCGTTATTTATCTCACTGCACCATCCCAGCTCAGAACCTGGCTATATGCAAATCAGTCTGTCCCTGGCCCAGTGCATCATGGGAACAGGGCAGACTAAACTACCAAGCCAATTCTTCACCAGAAAGGAGACAAGCTACCGGGGACCGGTTTCTGGCATTTCAGCCTTCTTCGGCCCGGCTTGCTTGAATCCTGATGGTGCAGTGAGAAAGGGACTCATGTCTGAGTATACCCTGCCACACCTATAGTGGCCAAAAACGATTTAGAAAAGGGGGTGGTGATGAACAGAGTGTCTGAATTAAGCAGACCACTCTTACCCAGTCCAAAGATCAGGGCTTGATCCATCACCGTTATTTATCTCACTGCACCATCCCAGCTCAGAACCTGGCTATATGCAAATCAGTCTGTCCCTGGCCCAGTGCATCATGGGAACAGGGCAGACTAAACTACCAAGCCAATTCTTCACCAGAAAGGAGACAAGCTACCAGGGACCGGTTTCTGGCATTTCAGCCTTCTTAGGCCCGGCTTGCTTGAATCCTGATGGTGCAGTGAGAAAGGGACTCATGTCTGAGTATACCCTGCCACACCTATAGTGGCCAAAAACGATTTAGAAAAGGGGGTGGTGATGAACAGAGTGTCTGAATTAAGCAGACCACTCTTACCCAGTCCAAAGATCAGGGCTTGATCCATCACCGTTATTTATCTCACTGCACCATCCCAGCTCAGAACCTGGCTATATGCAAATCAGTCTGTCCCTGGCCCAGTGCATCATGGGAACAGGGCAGACTAAACTACCAAGCCAATTCTTCACCAGAAAGGAGACAAGCTACCGGGGACCGGTTTCTGGCATTTCAGCCTTCTTCGGCCCGGCTTGCTTGAATCCTGATGGTGCAGTGAGAAAGGGACTCATGTCTGAGTATACCCTGCCACACCTATAGTGGCCAAAAACGATTTAGAAAAGGGGGTGGTGATGAACAGAGTGTCTGAATTAAGCAGACCACTCTTACCCAGTCCAAAGATCAGGGCTTGATCCATCACTGTTATTTATCTCACTGCACCATCCCAGCTCAGAACCTGGCTATATGCAAATCAGTCTGTCCCTGGCCCAGTGCATCATGGGAACAGGGCAGACTAAACTACCAAGCCAATTCTTCACCAGAAAGGAGACAAGCTACCGGGGACCGGTTTCTGGCATTTCAGCCTTCTTCGGCCCGGCTTGCTTGAATCCTGATGGTGCAGTGAGAAAGGGACTCATGTCTGAGTATACCCTGCCACACCTATAGTGGCCAAAAACGATTTAGAAAAGGGGGTGGTGATGAACAGAGTGTCTGAATTAAGCAGACCACTCTTACCCAGTCCAAAGATCAGGGCTTGATCCATCACCGTTATTTATCTCACTGCACCATCCCAGCTCAGAACCTGGCTATATGCAAATCAGTCTGTCCCTGGCCCAGTGCATCATGGGAACAGGGCAGACTAAACTACCAAGCCAATTCTTCACCAGAAAGGAGACAAGCTACCGGGGACCGGTTTCTGGCATTTCAGCCTTCTTCGGCCCGGCTTGCTTGAATCCTGATGGTGCAGTGAGAAAGGAACTCATGTCTGAGTATACCCTGCCACACCTATAGTGGCCAAAAACGATTTAGAAAAGGGGGTGGTGATGAACAGAGTGTCTGAATTAAGCAGACCACTCTTACCCAGTCCAAAGATCAGGGCTTGATCCATCACCGTTATTTATCTCACTGCACCATCCCAGCTCAGAACCTGGCTATATGCAAATCAGTCTGTCCCTGGCCCAGTGCATCATGGGAACAGGGCAGACTAAACTACCAAGCCAATTCTTCACCAGAAAGGAGACAAGCTACCGGGGACCGGTTTCTGGCATTTCAGCCTTCTTCGGCCCGGCTTGCTTGAATCCTGATGGTGCAGTGAGAAAGGGACTCATGTCTGAGTATACCCTGCCACACCTATAGTGGCCAAAAACGATTTAGAAAAGGGGGTGGTGATGAACAGAGTGTCTGAATTAAGCAGACCACTCTTACCCAGTCCAAAGATCAGGGCTTGATCCATCACTGTTATTTATCTCACTGCACCATCCCAGCTCAGAACCTGGCTATATGCAAATCAGTCTGTCCCTGGCCCAGTGCATCATGGGAACAGGGCAGACTAAACTACCAAGCCAATTCTTCACCAGAAAGGAGACAAGCTACCGGGGACCGGTTTCTGGCATTTCAGCCTTCTTCGGCCCGGCTTGCTTGAATCCTGATGGTGCAGTGAGAAAGGGACTCATGTCTGAGTATACCCTGCCACACCTATAGTGGCCAAAAACGATTTAGAAAAGGGGGTAGTGATGAACAGAGTGTCTGAATTAAGCAGACCACTCTTACCCAGTCCAAAGATCAGGGCTTGATCCATCACCGTTATTTATCTCACTGCACCATCCCAGCTCAGAACCTGGCTATATGCAAATCAGTCTGTCCCTGGCCCAGTGCATCATGGGAACAGGGCAGACTAAACTACCAAGCCAATTCTTCACCAGAAAGGAGACAAGCTACCGGGGACCGGTTTCTGGCATTTCAGCCTTCTTCGGCCCGGCTTGCTTGAATCCTGATGGTGCAGTGAGAAAGGGACTCATGTCTGAGTATACCCTGCCACACCTATAGTGGCCAAAAACGATTTAGAAAAGGGGGGGGTGAGTGGTGCAGTGAGCTAAAAAACGGTGTTGGATCTAGCCCTGATCTCTTGACTGGGTGAGAGCTTTCTGCTTAATTCAGAGACTCTGTCCCTCACCACCCCTTGTTGTAAATATTTTTGTCCACCCTAAGCGTGGAAGGGTATTCTCAGATGTGAGACCCTTGCTCATTGCACCATCAGGATTCAAGCAAACCGGGCCGAAGACGGCTGTAATGCCAGAAACCGGTCCCCGGGAGCTTGTTTCCTTCCCAGTGTAAGAATTGGCTTTTGTAGTTTGGTTTGCCCTGTTCCCATCATGCACTGGGACAGGAACAGACTAATTTGCATACAGCCAGGTTCTGAAACTGGGATGGTGCAGTGAGCTAAAAAACGGTGTTGGATCTAGCCCTGATCTCTTGACTGGGTGAGAGCTTTCTGCTTAATTCAGAGACTCTGTCCCTCACCACCCCTTGTTGTAAATATTTTTGTCCACCCTAAGCGTGGAAGGGTATTCTCAGATGTGAGACCCTTGCTCATTGCACCATCAGGATTCAAGCAAACCGGGCCGAAGACGGCTGTAATGCCAGAAACCGGTCCCCGGGAGCTTGTTTCCTTCCCAGTGTAAGAATTGGCTTTTGTAGTTTGGTTTGCCCTGTTCCCATCATGCACTGGGACAGGAACAGACTAATTTGCATACAGCCAGGTTCTGAAACTGGGATGGTGCAGTGAGCTAAAAAACGGTGTTGGATCTAGCCCTGATCTCTTGACTGGGTGAGAGCTTTCTGCTTAATTCAGAGACTCTGTCCCTCACCACCCCTTGTTGTAAATATTTTTGTCCACCCTAAGCGTGGAAGGGTATTCTCAGATGTGAGACCCTTGCTCATTGCACCATCAGGATTCAAGCAAACCGGGCCGAAGACGGCTGTAATGCCAGAAACCGGTCTCCAGGAGCTTGTTTCCTTCCCAGTGTAAGAATTGGCTTTTGTAGTTTGGTTTGCCCTGTTCCCATCATGCACTGGGACAGGAACAGACTAATTTGCATACAGCCAGGTTCTGAAACTGGGATGGTGCAGTGAGCTAAAAAACGGTGTTGGATCTAGCCCTGATCTCTTGACTGGGTGAGAGCTTTCTGCTTAATTCAGAGACTCTGTCCCTCACCACCCCTTGTTGTAAATATTTTTGTCCACCCTAAGCGTGGAAGGGTATTCTCAGATGTGAGACCCTTGCTCATTGCACCATCAGGATTCAAGCAAACCGGGCCGAAGACGGCTGTAATGCCAGAAACCGGTCCCTGGGAGCTTGTTTCCTTCCCAGTGTAAGAATTGGCTTTTGTAGTTTGGTTTGCCCTGTTCCCATCATGCACTGGGACAGGAACAGACTAATTTGCATACAGCCAGGTTCTGAAACTGGGATGGTGCAGTGAGCTAAAAAACGGTGTTGGATCTAGCCCTGATCTCTTGACTGGGTGAGAGCTTTCTGCTTAATTCAGAGACTCTGTCCCTCACCACCCCTTGTTGTAAATATTTTTGTCCACCCTAAGCGTGGAAGGGTATTCTCAGATGTGAGACCCTTGCTCATTGCACCATCAGGATTCAAGCAAACCGGGCCGAAGACGGCTGTAATGCCAGAAACCGGTCCCCGGGAGCTTGTTTCCTTCCCAGTGTAAGAATTGGCTTTTGTAGTTTGGTTTGCCCTGTTCCCATCATGCACTGGGACAGGAACAGACTAATTTGCATACAGCCAGGTTCTGAAACTGGGATGGTGCAGTGAGCTAAAAAACGGTGTTGGATCTAGCCATGATCTCTTGACTGGGTGAGAGCTTTCTGCTTAATTCAGAGACTCTGTCCCTCACCACCCCTTGTTGTAAATATTAAATAAAGCAAGGCTGAATTTCATGCTGTCTGTAGTGTAGAGCCAAAGCTGAATTCAAGTTGTGAACCCTGCTGTCGGCAGTGTAGATCGAAGGCAGTAGTCAGAACAGACATCTAGGATTGCTTTTTTGTCACATCCTTTAAGAAATCCTGAAGACATATAGTACAATTGTCTCTGCGTTAAATAAAGCAAGGCTTGATTCAATGTTGTCCGTAGTGTAGATCCAAAGCTAAATTCAAGTTGTGAACCCTGCTGTCTGCAGTATACATCGAAGGCAGTAGTCAGCACAGATATCGACGCATGCTTTTTGTCACTTATTTTAACAAAATCTGAAGACATACAGTATAATTGTCTCTGCATTAAATAAATCAAGGCTGAATTCCCTACTGTCCATAGTGTAGATGCAAAGCTGAATTCAAGTTGTAAACCCTGCTGTCCGCAGTGTAGATCGAAGGCAGTAGTCGACACAGACATCAAGGAATGCCTTTTGTCACTTATTTTAACAAAATCTGAAGACATACAGTACAGTTGTCTCTGCCTTAAATAAAGCAAGGATGAATTCAATGCTGTCCGTAGAGTAGATCCAAAGCTGTATTCAAGTTGTGAACCCTGCTGTCTGCAGTGTAGATCGAAGGCAGTAGTCAGCACAGACATAGCAGAATGCTTTTTGTCACATCCTTTAACAAAATCTGAGGACATATAGGACAATTGTCTCTGCATTAAATAAAGCAAGGCTTGATTCAATGTTGACCGTAGTGTAGATCCAAAGCAGAATTCAAGTTGTGAACCCTGCTGTCCGCAGTGTACATCGAAGGCAGTAGTCAGCACAGATATCGACGTATGCTTTTTGTCACTTATTTTAACAAAAACGGAAGACATACAGTACAATTGTCTCTGCATTAAGTAAATCAAGGCTGAATTCCCTACTGTCCGTAGTGTAGATGCAAAGCTGAATTCGAGTTGTGAACCCTGATGTCCGCAGTGTAGATCGAAAGCAGTAGTCGACACAGACATCGAGGAATGCTTTTTGTCACTTATTTTAACAAAATCTGAAGACATACAGCACACTTGTCTCTGCCTTAAATAAAGCAAGGCTAAATTTAATGCTGTCCGTAGTATAGATCCAAAGATGAATTCAAGTTGTGAACCCTGCTGTCCACAGTGTAGATCGAAGGTAGTAGTCGAGACAGACATTGAGGAATGCTTTTTGTCACATCCTTTCTTTTAACAAAATCTGAAGACATATAGTACAATTGTCTCTGCCTTAAAAAAAGCATGGCTAAATTCAATGCTGTCCGTAGTGTGGATCCGAAGCTGAATTCAAGTTGTGAACCCTGTTGTCGGCAGTGTAGATCAAAGGTAGTAGTCGCTACAGACATAAGTCTGCAGTGCTGTGGCACTGAGTTCGCAATGGGCCTGTATCGAGGAGGTACGTGGTCATGGTGGCAACCACGTGGCAGGGTGAGGACCTTCCCTGTGGCAGAGTCTTTTGTCTTCGCACAAGTGAATCACGCCCAAGTTGTAGCCTAATTATTAATACTCTTACGCTGGAGTCGCGTACGTTGGACCAGCCCACTCCGCTTCTGCTTCAGGGAGGGGGGGACAACACAGCTACATGACAAATATATTACCCAGTGTTTGAGATAATATGGTTGCATCCACTGTGCAGTGCACTTCATGTATCAATACTATATCTAAACACGGAAAAGGTTTTGGTTTGTATAGTGAGTTGTGTATAGCATATCACTGGTAGTCTTGGCATTGTGTAAATTATTGTTGATGTGCGAGTTCCCTCCCTTATACATAGTTGGTTGCCACATCCCTTACCATTCAGCTAGTGTTCTGTTGAGGGGTTATATTATTTTGGGACGGTCTGTTGTCGTGTTTTGTACTGCCTCTAAGGTAGTAGATGAGGAGGGGTCAGTAGGGATGGTTGTATTGGTGGTGGCGCTGGGTGATGTGATTTTGTGGCTATCGGAAGTGCATAAGTAGTTCCTCTGTCACATAGTCATCTTTAAATGTGGGTGTGAGTTGAATGTAAATCACACAGTACATAGTCGACGTCCTTACACTAGTTAAATGTTGATGTTAATTTGTTAGTGGTAAGTGGAACTATTGCCTGTTTTTTTAGGTAGCATTGCAGATTTGGCTTGTTGTTGAAAATATGGGGAAGTGGTGTTTTTTTGTTTTTTTCCTACAGGAACTCCTAGTTTATATATTATTAACGTTAGTTGTGGTTCTGGTTTGTGGCGATTTTGTTGGAGGGAGGAATCAATTGAAGAGTGGTAATATTTGAGTATGGGATGATAATTAAAAAAGATTGAAAAAACGGATATGCTTAATGAACATTATAATTAGGAATTATCATTTAAAAAACCTTTGACATTCACTGAAAAATCCATAGGTTTCAGGTATGTTATAGTTAGGAATTAGCATTTTAAAAACCTTAGAAATTCACAGAAAAACCAATAGGTTTTAGGGGTGTTATAGTTAGCTGGACATTTCGCTCGTACAAAACCATTGAAATTCCTCTGTTATAGTTAGTTGTACTAAATATAACTGGCGTGCCCGCAATCCACTGTTGATGATCTCACATATTATATCATTCATGACATGGTCAGTGACATCACTGATGGCATCCCAAATGACATCACTGATGACAGCACTGATGAAATCATAGACGTGACAATCAGATACACCTCAACATACACTAGCATAATCTTTGTACACTCATTATAAAATAGGGAGTACCATATTTGAATGTATTGACACACCAATACAAGTTTCTAAAAACCCACTCAGTTATTCCTACATCTACACACACATCTAAACACTTACGTATATATTCACTCATACATGCTAATAAAGATCAATAGAATATTATTAAATATAATTATACTCCTACACCAACATTACACACCAGCACACATCTTATTCACTTATGCAGTCATCCTACTTACTTATACAAACAATGAATCATACTTAAATTTACTCAGCTACACACTTATGTAGACACCACTTTATTTATTCATGTAGATAGTAACTCATACTTAGTGTGTTATAAAATCTCTATTACAAGTATACAGTTATCCATACAGTCACTCATACAATCACTGAGTCTTATGTATACTTATTTATATACAACCACTGTCACATAAACTGCCTTTTATATTTCTACTTTGTTGGAAATGTATCATTGAGAAATATATTTACTCATTACTATACCCATAAAGACATTCACTCACCCAAAAAATTGTTTCCACATGCAGGCTTAACCTATATATACCTACTAAATCAACTATTTACACATCTTTGAACAGTCACACACCTCCCACCCAACCACACACACATTCACTCTCCCATACAAATACTCAGTTAACTAATCAATAAATAATTTAGACTTTCACATAGCTAGTAACCAACTGGTGCAGCAGTTTACACAACAACTGACAAAGTGGTACAGATATTCACACAGTTTAGATTGCTATATATATAATGCATATTTAAATAACGAACCAAACCACATGCACATGATGATGTCATCAGTGATGTCATCAGTGATGTAATTTGAAAAGGCAATGCCTTCTGCTCATCATGCTTGTAGTTTGGACTTTACTACCGATGCATTCTGCTCATCATACTTGTAGTTTGGACTTCACAACCAGTGCCTTCTGCTCCTCATGCTTGTAGTTTGGACTTTACTACTAATGCCTGCTGCTCCTCATGTTTGTAGTTTGGACCCGGCCTTTGTGGGACCACCCCTGAATCAAAGGAGAGTTTAAGAGGTGCCTGATATAGGGGACTAGGATCTCCATGCTCTCCCTCAGGGTTTTTGGAGTCGTAGGGTCCCTTGGTGAGCCGGACTTAATGCTCAAGGCCGTGGTTTTGAGATCATCACAGGAGGGGAGGTTAAATCTGGAGAGGCAGAGTGCCGCCACCATATTGCACACTCTCGTCCACTCCGAACTCCCATTACATGCCTCCTCCAGGAAGGTGGTATAAATCCTTGCTACCTTCTCTGCAAAAAAATCTGCTTTCAGGTTGCAAGACTCCAGTGAGTTTCTGCTTGGAGCTGTGGTTCTGACAAGTGATGATATGTCCTTAAAATTAGAAATAGCTCTCTAGAAGAGTTTTCGGCCTGCTCTTTCTTACTGTTGTAATAAGAGGCCCTAATTTTCCTTATGGGCGAGTGGTAGTGTTTGAGACTAGTTTTGTAGTTGGTCTTCCTCTGCTCTGAAAAGTCTCTTCTCCAACTTCTTTCAAACGCTTGCATGAAGTCTTAGCAGTCCTAAGTTCTTCGTTGCACCAAGGGGCAGATTTTGACTGCCTCCTCGGTGCACTAGTGGACCATGGGACAGCTGTATCTAGCGCCTCAGTGATCTGTTCATCTAGCGCGTTACAGGCAGTTTCTATATAATTTCCTCCCGGTGGCCCGTCCTGCTGAAGGGCGTGATTGAAGTTGGCTGCTAAGAATCTAGCCCGTTTCCTCTGCAGTCTCCCTGCACTTGACTTCTTGAAGGGTGGAGTCTTAGGTATCATAATGCTAAAAGGGATCATATAATGGTCTGTCCATGGGACTGCGTTAGGGTTCTCAACGATTAGCTCCCCCCAGTTGGCAAAAATTGGATCTAATAAGTGGCCAATTTGGTGGGTAGGGAGGGAGGATTGCAGCACCAACTGTAACGCGGCCAGTTCTTGTTGAGCTCTTGGGCTGCAGTATTATCCGTAGCGTGAAAGTGTAGGCTAATGTCTCCTAACACCAGCACTGTAGAATACCGCCGTGCCGGTTGCATAACTTGTTCTCTGAGGCTAGATGCAAACTGGACAATAGGCCTGGTGGTCTGTAGATCAAGAAACCTTTCAAAAACTTAATTAGTGTCTACCGTGATTGTAAAGAAACCTGCCTGGCTGGCTTTGATTTAGAGGGAGGGCTTCAAGGATTTCAGGCGCAGAATCCTCATTCAACCATGTTTCATTGAGAAACATGATATCTGGCTGGCTATCAACAAGATGGTTGTGAAGCTCATATTTGTGCTTGTTGAGGGATCTGCAGTTAACGAGTATCATTGTAAATTACTGCTCATTTTTAGTTTGTTTCTGGTTTATCGCCATCGTATAGGGACAGTGATTACATTTCTGCGTACTGGATCTCATGTGCATACTATGCTTACATGAATCTGGGATGGGGGTACACATCGTGTGTATTTGCTCTGATGTGTATGTCTGAGTAGTTAAAAATCGGCAGGAGTTCTGGCCCCAGGCCCGAACGGCTGCTTGCCTTTGGCGTGCCGATGGCGCGCCCGCTCTGCGTGCCAGCTGTGCGTCCATTCAGACATACGCGTTATTTAGTGTCCTCCCGCCTCCATACTAGACCGCTGACTGCAGCCCAGACCAGGAGACCAGAAGTGCTTCACTTCCTTTCCCTGCCCTCCGTTCAATCGGCACTCAAACGCCGTGACGGACCGGGGCGGAAAATAAAACTCAGACCAGATGATCAGTGCGTTATCACATCACTCATTACATCATCCACGTTACAATCTGATGCACATACTGAGTGATGTGATCAGTGATGTCATTTGAGATGTCATCAGTGATATCACTGACCATGTCATGAGTGATGTAATATGTGACATCATCAGCAGTGCATTGTGGGCGCGCGAGTTATAGTTAGCTCAACTAACTATAACAGGCGAATTTCTCTGATTTTGTATGCGTCAAATGTTCAATTAAATATAACGTCCCTGAAACCTATGTTTTTTTAGTACATTTCTAAGGTTTTTTAAATGCTAATTCCTAACTATAACGTGCCTGAAACCTATGTTTTTTTCAGTGAATTGCTAAAGTTTTTTAAATGCTAATTCCTAACTATAACGTCTGTAAAACCTAGGTTTTTTTTCAGTGAACGTGTTTCGAGCTGAAAAGCTCTTGTTCACTGGCATAAACCGGTCGAAATTGGGAATTGATATATATATATATATAACATTTTTTAATTTGCAATGTGGATAGTGTAATTAACAATTGTGAAGTAAAGGTAAGAGTTGAAAGGAAGTGCCCTACGCACGGGTGAGGAACATATCTTGCTGATTGATATGAAACCATGGCTAAGAAGATGAAAAAGCAATACCTTCTGCTCATCATGCTTGTAGTTTGGACTTTACTACCAATGCCTTCTGCTCATCATACTTGTAGTTTGGACTTTACTACCAATACCTTCTGCTCATCATACTTGTAGTTTGGACTTTATTACCAATACCTTCTGCTCATCATACTTGTAGTTTGGACTTTACTACCAATACCTTCTGCTCATCATGCTTGTAGTTTGGACTTTAGTACTGATGCCTTCTGCTCATCATACTTGTAGTTTGGTCTTTACTACCAATGCCTTGCCTTCTTCTCATCATGTTTTTAGTTTGCACTTTACTACTGATGTCTTCTGCTCATAATGTTTGTAGTTTGCACTTTGCTACCAATGCCTTCTACTTCTCATGCTTGTAGTTTGGACTTTACTTCCAATGCCTTCTGCTCATCATGCTTGTAGTTTGGACTTTACTTCCAATGCCTTCTGCTCATCATGCTTGTAGTTTGGACTTTACTTCCAGTGCCTGCTGCTCATCATGTTTGTAGTTTGGATTTTACTGCCAGTGCCATCTGCTCATCATACTTGTAGATTGGACTTTACTGCCAATGCCGTCTGCTCATTATGCTTGTAGTTTCGACTTTACTACCAATGCCGTCTGCTCATTATGCTTGTAGTTTGGACTTTACTACCACTTTCTTTTTTTTAATTCTTTATTTTAGACATCCAACACATACATTATATTTGCAATAAATTCACTTAAATATACATTTTAATACGTGTGTACAAGATGTCAGGTATTTGTTTTTGCACCCTCCCCTCCTTCTAAGCTAAACCACTTGCCCACCCCCTATCCTCCCCGCCTGCCCCCTCCCTACTGAACCAAAGGAAATTAGATTTCGAATTAAACCTAAATGTGCCCTAAACCTTGGTGTGTGGTGCATAGTAAAATCTCCTTTTAATCTCTGTTTATTATCTCATTTAATCTTAATGAGACCTATTTCAGTAAATCAAATCAATTAAATTAAATCAAACCTCATTGATCCAATTAGTTATTGGTAGCCAAATTTCACACCCTCTTATTTTGTCTTTTAAACCTCTTCGTTTATAAACCGCTTTTTCCCAACGGTAGCTAGCTAGCAATTACCCCAGCCAACCGTGTACGGATGAAGGTTCTCTATCTAACCAAACACTAGCCAGGCATAGCCTAAACACTGCCATAGCTGCGAATAACAGAGAGCGGTTTAGTTCAGTCATTGCTTGGTTGCTTACCCCCAACACAATTACTTGCGGCGTGAGAGCCACCTCAAACCCCAGCATAAGCTTGATATAGATACCCACCTCAGTAACCAAAGACTTTAATCGGGGGCAGGTTGTGAACATATGTATACTATCAGCGGCAAGATATCCGCAACGAGAACAGTGTATAGCAGTAGAGCCTCCCCATTTAAAGATCTGTGCTGGGGTGATGTACAAATTAAGCCAGGTTTTAAAGCATTGTACTTGCAGATTTGCAGATAAAAATGCAGTCTGACTTAGCCATAAAGAATCCTCGCATTCCCCTACCCCTGCTTGCAGCAAATCCTGCCAGCGACTAGTGAGTTTCATGAGGTCATCCCCATTATATTATTAAGTAATTTAGAAAATGTTGATATTTGTGATGGAGCCCCTATTACCGCATCCAGTAATGGAACTCTATGATAGCTAATTGCCTTCTTAGATAAATAATCCCTCACTTGTGAATATTTGAAGAATTTTATTTTTCCTATCCCGAATTTCCTCCTAATTGCTTCAGAGAGCGTTTATTGTCCTCCCTGAGAATACCAATAAACCTTACGCCCTTGTCCATCCATATTTTCATATATCCATCTTGAAAAATTTCAGGCAATAGATCATTATCAGCCAAGGGGGAATATCTGTGTATCCTGCTTATTTCAAGTTTCTTCCTAACTTGTAAATGGGGCACCTAAGCTATCTTTCTCTTCAGGGGATACCTGATCAAAAATGTGCCCCTTTCAATAATAATCAACTTCTTGATCCCTATCTTGAAAATCCTCAGTATATAATCTGTGATAACATTTTTGAAATGCGGTAAGGTTGACTTCAGGCTCACTTACCATATCTACGCTAGGGTCTCTAATTTCACTGATCCGAGTTTGCACTATTTTCTCCCTAGTGCGTACAGCAAGTAGGTGATCCACCCTCTCACTATTCTCATAAACCCTGCTCCGCCATGCCATATACTTCCCAGTCAATTGATAGATATCTCAGTAATGGCAGATCTAGCAATCATAATCTTTGATTTGGCTGTCTCCGATTCTCCCCCTTCGGACAATACCTTAATTAATTTGGCTTCTGCCTAACCTAATACCTCATACAGGGTTTGTGACAAGATTGTATCCTTCCTTTGTGCTTCCCAGCCATACTTAGAAGTTTCTCCTCTGACCCCTGCTTTTGATGTATCCCATACTATGCTTACATTAGTACTTCCTAAATTCTCTCCAATGAACCTAGGAATCCACTCCTCAAAGTGCTGTATGTTCTTTTCTTCACTTAATAGAGCCCTATTAAATGTCCATCGTGTCTGTGAGGATTCTAGCTTGATATTTATTTTTATCACCAATGGATTGTGATCAGACATAACTTTGGAATATTTACTTTACTACCACTTTCTAACATACTTTCCTCTTTTGTGCTGCTCAGGGTTCGGTGGCCAGAATTGCGAGATCAACGTTGATGACTGTCCAGGCCATAAGTGTAGGAACGGAGGGATTTGTGTGGATGGGGTGAACACCTACAGCTGCCGGTGTGCTCCAGAGTGGACTGGTGAGAAGGATTCGAAGGGAGAGGAGTCCTTGTTGGTTAGCCCCTGCCCCCTCCTCTTTACCCACAGCACCAGGAACTGCTGAGGACTTGTCCTGCTTTTGAAAGCTTTGCCCCCCCCCCCCACCCATCATGGTGGAAGCATTGGAGCTTGCTTTTTCATGCTATGAAAACCTTCCTATTGCGTTGTGCAGAAGTAGGGTGACATGAAATGGATACACTGTCGAAGAACCTGCAGTGAACCTGATTTGAGAAGAAGCTTCCCTTTCAGGGGGCTGCCACATGAGATTGATGGTCGCTCAAGGGAGAGCTGTGAGCCAGACTAGCACAGCACGATGGAGTCCGTTTCACAGAAAGGGAGGGTGTTTCCATGTCTTATTCAGAAGCTTAAGAACGAGGACGCCTCAGTAATATTGAGACTTTTAGGGAGGTCTGGTCCCTCAACATACTGTGAAGCTCCTCGAAGCGCTGCTTAACCCCTTGGCCGCTGCAGTAATTCCGCCCTGGTGCTGGGGGGGAGGAGGGTCGAGCGGCACCGCCATGCTTGTGATGGAACGACTCCGTCATGAGCCAGGGGCGCGCTGTGCTCATGACGGAGTGGTTCTGTCACGGCCCGCCCGCTCATTAATTCACCTGTGGGGTATTGATGCCGCGTGGGCGGAGCGGCAGCAGCGTGACGGTACCACTTCTTCATGAGCACAGCGCACACGTCGCTCGTGACGGAGTGGTTCCATTCCTAGCACGGAACGGGTTAAACGCTCTGGTGCTCTGGATTTCACATTCCCTACCGTGCAAGGCGTAACAAGTGTTCCAAGTCCTGAATTCTACAGGAACGCTGTGCCACCTCTTCATTAAGTGGGTAAACCCACAGGTTGGAGATTGTGAATAGAGCTTCACTTCTAGATGATAGTTAGATTTATATTTGACTTTAACCTTCTCGTTCCTTCATTCTCATAACTATTAGGTCAGTTCTGCACAGAAGATGTGGACGAATGCCGGCTGCAGCCCAATCCGTGCCACAACGGTGGGACCTGTCACAATACCCACGGTGGCCACACCTGCGTCTGTGTGAATGGCTGGACTGGCAAGAGCTGCAGTGAGAACATTGATGACTGTGCGTCTGCCACTTGTTTCAATGGGGCCACCTGCCATGATAGAGTGGCTTCTTTCTACTGCGAGTGTCCAATGGGGAAGACTGGTGAGTAGAGCCTTGGGGAGACACTGGGAGCCTCGGGGAGCTAATCATAGAAAAATTTCTCTTTTCTTAGATCACTCTCCTAGCAGGTGGATTTGTGGCCGGCCTCTAGAGCTATGATGGATTTTATACTACTTCGATTATGAGCTTTTATTTTTTCAATCTTCCAGGTCTGCTTTGCCACCTGGACGATATATGCATCAGTAACCCATGCCACGAAAATGAAATGTGTGATACCAACCCAGTTAACGGCCGTGCCATCTGCTACTGCCCTCCTAGCTTCACTGGCCGTGCTTGTGACCAGGATGTTGATGAGTGCTCCGTAGGTAAGTTAAGGTGGTCACCCTCGGAGCAGCTCTCCCTGGGCTGGCTCCTGGTTATGCCATGTAAAAAGGGTAATTCTAATGAGAAGTATGGATTTGTGTTGATCTTCGTACTGCTATCTGAAGTATTCATTACATTTAGTTGGAAAGAGAAACTCTTAGATCTCAACTCTTAGCTTGAGATCTTGCCTTGGCTCTTGAAGCAAACAGTTGTGGGACTTGATCTGCTTGTTTTACAAGCTTTGAGTTGTCTTCGGCCCTGGCCTTGCTGACCTCAAAGAGCAGAAGGACCATCCTTATCCATCCATGCATGCCTTAACACAGGAGTCTTACTAACTTTATGTAGCAGCGTCCGTCAGTGAGAAGAATGCTCTTGAGGTTGAAGGTAGAGGTGTATTCATTCTGGAAGGTTGGTAGCTCAGTTATGGACTAGGATACCTTTAGCTGGTCAGTCTCTCATTAGAGCAGTGCATGTTTGTTGGGAGCGTTGGTAGGTCCTGCAGATGTGGTGTCCACAGTACTGTATTTTATCTGCTGTGGAGTGGTGATGTTGTAGCATTGAAGCCACGTCCAGTGCAAGAGCGCTGCTCGCCTCTAGAGACATCCTCCAGGGAGCTGACGTACACCAGTAACATCAGCCGTGTTTGGGTTTCCAGAATCGTGTCCTTCCTAGTGTTGAGCCAGAGAACGGCTGAATGAGTGGTACAGATTGGGACGACGTCAACATATCTTGTGTGGGTTTTAAACAGCTTCATAGTGTGTGCAGGTATGATTTGAAGAGCTATGAACTTGAGTCCTGAAGGTAATCCTTCATCTGTAAATTGTATGGGGAATCGTAGGCGCCAGATCTGCAACACAATCAATCATTCATTGATTGGACCCCTTTGCCAACTTACCCACAGACGCTTGAGCAGTGTCTGTTGCTTCATGCCAGTCAAGATTTTGACGTACCAGGTCCCCATCCCTTGAGAGCCTCATATGTGTGTCAGAGACTTCTAGCTAATCAATGAAAGGCCCTCCAGAGTGACCCTGCCATGTCCAGGTGAGTGCTCAGAGATTAGTTTAAGAGGCCAGGCGGTCATTCCCTGGAGGGTGCAATTGTTTCAGTTGTAGTGATGAAAGAAGTTGCTGCCTCTTTCAGCAGGTGGACTTTTCTCCTTCTTTCTAGGTGCCAATCCCTGTGAGCACTTTGGAAAGTGTGTAAACACACGGGGTTCCTTCCAGTGCCAATGTGGAAAGGGTTACACGGGTCCCCGCTGTGAGACCGACATTAACGAGTGCCTGTCCATGCCGTGCCAGAATAACGCCAGCTGCGTGGACCGCATTGGAGGGTTCACCTGCATCTGCATGTCAGGTAGGATATAGTGTCTGCTAGGGAGCGCCAGTGTCTCAAGACTCTCAGTGTACAACGCTGCTCGTCTTCGACATTCTGTAGATCGCAAGCACACTCAACTGCATTGGTGGTGCCACAAGGTTGGCAACTTAAAAGTATAATATTAATAATAATAAGTCAGAGACAGACGGTGGCATAGTCTGTCGGGATCTGCTGTGACGCATGGTAACTTCTAACTGGCATTTACGCGCTGCATGTTGTAATCTGAACTTTTAAAAGAACAAAAGTTTTAAAACTCACTCACTGTTAGAATCTGTGCATCTCCTGACGCCCCGGTCCGCCACGGCGTGTTCTGTGCCGATTGAACGGAGGGCAGGAAAGGAAGGAGTGGTACTTCTGGTCTCCCAGTTCTACACCCAGTCAGCGGTCTAGTGTGGAGGCATGAGGGGACTACTTAGGGCGCATGTCAGGTAGGACGCGAAGCAGACGCGAAGCAGACGCATGCAGCGGGCACGCCAAAGGCAAGCCCGTCTGTGCCCTTCCGCTTCTGGCCGGAACCAGGGGCCATGAACCCTGGTAGTTTTCAACCAACTCTTACCTATAACGCCCAGATACTATTGAACCTGCGTGGAGTCTCGGGCACTAAATGCCTACGCTCACTGACCCTCGCTAACAGCCCCGGAAATTGTCCTCACTGCGACTTGCCCTCCTCATTGAAGATCTCAAACCTGACGTTTTATTCCTGACAGAGACCTGGTTGCAGGATGAAGCTGATCGATCCATCATCCAGATCCTGCAGTCAGGGTACGTAATACACAGGAGGATCGCAAGACAGGAAGAGGCGGAGGGCTAGCTTTTATCTTTAAGGATAAATATTGCTGCCGGTCTTCTACGGAGGATTTACCTGACGTTGAGAGCATGATCTTCACCTTAGAACTCTCACCTACCAATCCTTTCTCGGGCCTGCTACTCTACCATCCCCCTGGTGCCTTAGGTCAGTTTCTCAACTCACTTCCCTCCTTTGTTGCCAATTTAGCCCTAACATCTGCTAATTTTACAGTACTAGGTGATCTTAATATCCATCTGGACGACCCCTCCGACCATATGGCAAAAGACCTCTCGGCACTCCAAATTGTGAAGAAAGGCTTTTCCCCCAAGCACGTCAAGGGTCATCTCCTCGATCCGGTGCTCAGTAATGTTCAGGCTCTCTCGGTAGGCTCCCCCATCCCTCTCCCCTGGACTGATCATTTGCTAGTTCCCTTGGTCTGGGAAACTGTAGTCTCTCCTCCTCCGCAGAGTTTTACTCCGCGGCTGGAAAGGAAATGGGGAAAGTTATCCCCTAGCCGGTGGTCTATGACTTTAGCTGCCACTACCCCCTTCGATCTAGATCCAGAAAGGGCAAAAAGCAATTTCAATTTATGGATCCAAAACTCATTGGACACACTACTCCCAAAAAAGCTTTCCTGTAAGAAACCAAACAAAAGCTGACACCTTGGTTCTCCCCCAAATTAAGAGAATTTAAACAAATATGCAGGAAACTTGAAAGGAATTGGAGATGGAACCTGGCAGACGAAAGGAAAAATGTTTACAGAGAGGCAATAATAAATTATAAGGCAGAGATTAAAATCAGGCAATCCTCATTTTACGAGGAGAAGATTAGTGCAGCTTCGAACTCCCCCAAAGAAACCTTTCGTATCGTCAAATCTCTCACCACCATACCTCACAAACCCCCCAACTCAGACGATGCACAAGTTTGTTGTGACAACCTAGCAAAATATTTCCATCAACAAATTCACTTGATATCCCAATCCTTCCCTCCCCTCCAGAATGGGTCTGCAGCCCCCAGCACCAAGAGTTCCTTCTCCAAACCACAGTGTTCACTAGCCGAGTTTCCACTGTTAGATGAGGTGACATTGGACACACTCATCTCTAGGGTCACCTCCGGCTCACCTATGGACCCGGCTCCCCCGCAAAATCTCACTCTAGTAACGGAAGCCATTTGCCCAGTAATTCTGAAGACCCTAAATGCCTCTATCACCACGGGAAAGGTACCCTCAGCCTGGAAATGTGCCCAGGTCAGAGCCCTTCTGAAAAAAACAAACCTTGACACCTCCAACCTGGCCAACTACTGACCCATTTCCTTTCTTCCCTGGCTGATTAAGCTGATTGCGAGACACATAAACTCTACTCTAGTCCACTACCTGGAGTCAAACAATCTACTCCATGAGTCCCAGACAGGGTTTCGTCCTACGTTTGGGACAGAGACTGCCTTACTGGCAGTAACAGAAGAAGCCAGGAGACTGGTAGACCAGGGTGGCTCAGCAGCAATCATCTTGCTGGATCTCAGTGCCGCTTTTGACACTGTTGATCATACCATCTTGCTTGAGCGTCTAAAAAATCTTGGAGTGACGCACATGGCTCTCACTTGGTTCCAGTCTTTTTTACAGGACCACTTATTTCAGGTCACTGAGGACCCGGTAACATCTAACCAATGGCCTCTTAGCTGTGGGGTCCCCCAGGGCTTCTCCCTGAGCCCTACGCTTTTTAACACCTATATGGCTCTTTTGGCAGGGATAGTACTTCAATTCGGCATTCATATCACCACCTATGCAGATGATACCCAACTGGTGGTGGCACTTATCCACCCAGAGGGTTCATCTTGCGCTCTGGGCACCTCCCTAGAGGCAGTTGCCGAATGGATGGAACTATCTCGCCTTAAGCTAAACGGTGACAAGACAGAAATAATGTTCCTGGGCAAATCACCCTCACCCCCCTTGACACTATCCTGGCCGACCTGTCTTGGCACCATGCCTGCTCCAAAGCAGCAGATTAAGAGCCTTGGCATATGGCTCGACAGTTCCCTCTGCTCCAACCATCAAGCCGCCAAGCTCTCAGCTACGTGCTTAGGCCTCATGAGGGTGCTAAGGAAAATCCTTCCTCTACTCCCCTTTCAGGCACGTCGGATTTTGGTGAAAGCCCTTATCCTGTCCCGTCTGGATTACGGGAACTCCCTTTATTTGGGCGGCCCTCTTGCCACTGTCCAAAAACTTCAAGTGATCTAAAATTGCACAGCCCGCCTGTTCCTCCAGATCCCTCGGAGGCAGTCTGCGAGCCCCACTATGAGGACACTTCACTGGCTTCCCATCCAATCTAGAATATGTTTCAAGGCCATGTGCCTGGCCCATGGAGCTATTCGAAAAACCGGACCGGCCATTCTTCACCCTCTGGTGTCCCCCTACCTTCCCTCCAGGAGTCTTCACTCCAGCGATGCATTCCTTGCCTCTACAAGGAGTATTCAGAGATCAGATGGGGCGGACGCTCCTTCTCTTTGAATGCCTCCAACCTCTGGAATTCTCTTCCCCTCAATCTCCGTAGGAAACCCAATCTGCAAATCTTCCATAAATTGCTAAAAACCCACCTCTTTAGTGCCACTTACTAACTAGCTGTGCTATCTTCTGCCAGATCATAAGAGCTACCAGGCTTCAGGGTAGACACGCGCTATAGAAAACCTATTTCATTCATTCAAGTGAGCTTGTAAAGCGCCTGGTTACACTCACTAGTGTGGCCCAGCGCTACAGTCAATCGCCCTGTATGTAGCAGTAACTCTGAGAATGCTAAGTGGTGAAACCTATATATGGAGGAGCCAGGTCTTTAATTTTTTCCAGAAGAACTTTCCTGATGGTTCCATCCGGAGAGCAGGAGGGAGGGCACTCCAGTGCTTAGTGGCTACGTAGCGGAAGGATCGGTCACCCATTCTCACTCTTGTAATTACTGCGATCTTAACCTGTCCATCCCCTGGGACCGCAAGGCCCGGGTAGGAGTGTAGGGGGACATTAGACTATGTAGATAGCTAGGTCCATTTCCCTGCAGGATGCGTTGACAGCACATAGGGCCTTAAAAGGATTCTCTCCCTCACTGGGAGCCTGTGTAGGGAAGCGAGGGCATTCTTGGAGGAAGCTCTCCTGAGAAGCATCAGAACAAGCCGGGCTGCCGTGTTCTGAATGCATTGTAGTCTCTGAATACTCTTACCACTGGCTCCTAAGTATAGAGCGTTCCTATAGACCAGGCAGGAAGTCACCAACGCATGGACTAGTGTTTTCCTGACAGTAATGCCGTATAGAGCCCTAGGGGACCCCTTGAGCCAGCCCAATGCTCTTAGAATAATACGGCCTTTGGGACACTTGGAAGCTTCTGTCCGGTAAAAAGGATCTTAGCCACTTCAAGACCAGATTATCCAGTCCTCATTTCTGGAGGCGCTGTAGGAGTAATGGGTGGGCGACGGTGTTGAATGAGGTGCTGAGGTCCAGCAGGACCAACGCCACCGTCTGCCCTTCATCTGCGTGCCTGCGTATGGTTTCTGTAGACAGAAGCAGTGCTGACTCCGTGGAATAAAGTAGCCCGGAAACCAGATTGTGTAGGGTGGAGTAAGCTGTGCTGGTTAATTTGCATTGTCAGTTGAGCGTTGACCAATTTTTCTGCTATTTTTTTGCAAAGTGCGGCCAGAGCAAGACAGGTCGTAAGTTCTCCAGCTGACTTGCACTCCCACCTGGCTTTTATTTAGAGGGGATAACCACCGCTTCTTTCCACCTTCGTGGGACCACCCCTGAATCAAAGGAGAGTTTAAGGAGGTGCCTGATATAGGGGACTAGGATCTCCATGCTCTCCCTCAGGGTTTTTGGAGTCGTAGGGTCCCTTGGTGAGCCGGACTTAATGCTCAAGGCCGTGGTTTTGAGATCATCACAGGAGGGGAGGTTAAATCTGGAGAGGCAGAGTGCCGCCACCATATTGCACACTCTCGTCCACTCCGAACTCCCATTACATGCCTCCTCCAGGAAGGTGGTATAAATCCTTGCTACCTTCTCTGCAAAAAAATCTGCTTTCAGGTTGCAAGACTCCAGTGAGTTTCTGCTTGGAGCTGTGGTTCTGACAAGTGATGATATGTCCTTAAAATTAGAAATAGCTCTCTAGAAGAGTTTTCGGCCTGCTCTTTCTTACTGTTGTAATAAGAGGCCCTAGTTTTCTTTATGGGCGAGTGGTAGTGTTTGAGACTAGTTTTGTAGTTGGTCTTCCTCTGCTCTGAAAAGTCTCTTCTCCAACTTCTTTCAAACGCTTGCATGAAGTCTTAGCAGTCCTAAGTTCTTCGTTGCAACCAAGGGGCAGATTTTGACTGCCTCCTCGGTGCACTAGTGGACCATGGGACAGCTGTATCTAGCGCCTCAGTGATCTGTTCATCTAGCGCGTTACAGGCAGTTTCTATATAATTTCCTCCCAGTGGCCCGTCCTGCTGAAGGGCGAGGTTGAAGTTGGCTGCTGAGAATCTAGCCCATTTCCTCTACAGTCTCCCTGCACTTGACTTCTTCAAGGGTGGAGTGTTAGGTATCATAGTGCTAAAAGAGATCATATAATGGTCTGTCCATGGGACTGTGTTAGGGTTCTCAACCATTAGCTCCCCCCAGTTGGCAAAAATTGGATCTAAAAGTGGCCAATTTGGTGGGTAGGGAGGGAGGATTGCAGCACCAACTGTAACGCGGCCAGTTCTTGTTGAGCTCTTGGGCTGCAGTATTATCCGTAGCGTGAAAGTGTAGGTTCATGTCTCCTAACACCAGCACTGTAGAATACCGCCGTGCGGGTTGCATAACTTGTTCTCTGAGGCTAGATGCAAACTGGGCAATAGGGCCAGGTGGTCTGTAGATCAAGAAACCTTTCAAAAACTTAATTAGTGTCTACCGTGATTGTAAAGAAACCTGCCTCGCTGGCTTTGATTTAGAGGGAGGGCTTCAAGGATTTCAGGCGCAGAATCCTCATTCAACCATGTTTCATTGAGAAACATGATATCTGGCTGGCTATCAACAAGATGGTTGTGAAGCTCATATTTGTGCTTGTTGAGGGATCTGCAGTTAACCAGTATCATTGTAAATTACTGCTCATTTTTAGTTTGTTTCTGGTTTATCGCCATCGTATAGGGACAGTGATTACATTTCTGCGTACTGGATCTCATGTGCATACTATGCTTACATGAATCTGGGATGGGGGTACACATCGTGTGTATTTGCTCTGATGTGTATGTCTGAGTAGTTAAAAAATCGGCAGGAGTTCTGGCCCCAGCCCCGAACGGCTGCTTGCCTTTGGCGTGCCGATGGCGCGCCCGCTCTGCGTGTCAGCGGTGCGTCCATTCAGACATACGCGTTATTTAGTGTCCTCCCGCCTCCATACTAGACCGCTGACTGCAGCCCAGACCAGGAGACCAGAAGTGCTTCACTTCCTTTCCCTGCCCTCCGTTCAATCGGCACTCAAACGCCGCGACGGACCGGGGCGGAAAATAAAACTCAGACCAGATGATCAGTGCGTTATCACATCACTCATTACATCATCCACGTTACAATCTGATGCACATACTGAGTGATGTGATCAGTGATGTCATTTGAGATGTCATCAGTGATTTATTTTTATTTTATTTTATGTAGTTTGTAGAGCGCACAGCTACCCCCCAGGGGGTGTCCCGGCGCTAAATCAGTGATATCACTGACCATGTCATGAGTGATGTAATATGTGACATCATCAGCAGTGCATTGTGGGCGCGAGAGTTATAGTTAGCTCAACTAACTATAACAGGCGAATTTCTCTGATTTTATATGCGTCAAATGTTCAATTAACTATAACGTCCCTGAAACCTATGTTTTTTTAGTAAATTTCTAAGGTTTTTTAAATGCTAATTCCTAACTATAACGTGCCTGAAACCTATGTTTTTTTCAGTGAATTGCTAAAGTTTTTTAAATGCTAATTCCTAACTATAACGTCTGTAAAACCTAGGTTTTTTTTCAGTGAACGCGTTTCGAGCTGGAAAGCTCTTGTTCACTGGCATAAACCGGTCGACATTGCAAAGCTGATATATATATAACATTTTTTTATTTGCAATGTGGATAGTGTAATTAACAATTGTGAAGTAAAGGTAAGAGTTGAAAGGAAGTGCCCTACGCACGGGTGAGGAACATATCTTGCTGATTGATATGAAACCATGGCTAAGAAGATGAAAAAGCAATACCTTCTGCTCATCATGCTTGGAGTTTGGACTTTACTGCCAGTGCCTTCTGCTCATCATGCTTGTAGTTTGGTCTTTACTACCAGCGCCTTCTGCTCATCATGCTTGTAGTTTGGTCTTTACTACCAATGCCTTGCCTTCTTCTCATCATGTTTTTAGTTTGCACTTTACTACCAATGTCTTCTGCTCATCATGCTTGTAGTTTCGACTTTACTACCAATGCCTTCTACTTCTCATGCTTGTAGTTTGGACTTTACTTCCAGTGCCTTCTGCTCATCATGCTTGTAGTTTGGACTTTACTGCCAGTGCCTTCTGCTCATCATGCTTGTAGTTTGGACTTTACTACCAATGCTGTCTGCTCATTATGCTTGTAGTTTCGACTTTACTACCAGTGACGTCTGCTCATCATGCTTGTAGTTTGGACTTTACTACCACTTTCTTTTTTTAATTCTTTATTTTAGACATCCAACACATACATTATATTTGCAATAAATTCACTTAAATATACATTTTAATACGTGTGTACAAGATGTCAGGTATTTATTTTTGCACCCTCCCCTCCTTCTAAGCTAAACCACTTGCCCATCCCCTATCCTCCCCCCCTGCACCCTCCCTACTGAACCAAAGGAAATTAGATTTCGAATTAAACCTAAATGTGCCCTAAACCTTGGTGTGTGGTGCATAGTAAAATCTCATTTTAATCTCTGTTTATTATCTCATTTAATCTTAATGAGACCTATTTCAGTAAATCAAATCAATTAAATTAAATCAAACCTCATTGATCCAATTAGTTATTGGTAGCCAAATTTCACACCCTCTTATTTTGTCTTTTAAACCTCTTCGTTTATAAACCGCTTTTTCCCAACGGTAGTTAGCTAGCAATTACCCCAGCCAACCGTGTACGGATGAAGGTTCTCTATCTAACCAAACTCTAGCCAGGCATAGCCTGAACACTGCCATAGCTGCGAAAAGCAGAGCGCGGTTTGGTTCAGTCGTTGCTTGGTTGCTTACCCCCAACACAATTACTTGCGGCGTGAGAGCCACCTCAAACCCCAGCATAAGCTTGATATAGATACCCACCTCAGTAACCAAAGATGTTAATCGGAGGCAGGTTGTGAACATATGTATACTATCAGCGGCAAGATATCCGCAACGAGAACAGTGTATAGCAGTAGAGCATCCCCATTTAAAGATCTGTGCTGGGGTGATGTACAAATTAAGCCAGGTTTTAAAGCATTGTACTTGCAGATTTGCAGATAAAAATGCAGTCTGACTTAGCCATAAAGAATCCTCGCATTCCCCTACCCCTGCTTGCAGCAAATCCTGCCAGCGACTAGTGAGTTTCATGAGGTCATCCCCACTATAATATTAAGTAATTTAGAAAATGTTGATATTTGTGATGGAGCCCCTATTACCGCATCCAGTAAAGGAACTCTATGATAGCTAATTGCCTTCTTAGATAAATAATCCCTCACTTGTGAATATTTGAAGAATTTTATTTTTCCTATCCCGAATTTCCTCCTAATTGCTTCAGAGCGCGTTTTATTGTCCTCCCTGAGAATACCAATAAACCTTACGCCCTTGTCCATCCATATTTTCATATATCCATCTTGAAAAGTTTCAGGCAATAGATCATTATCAGCCAAGGGGGAATATTTGTGTATCCTGTTTATTTCAAGTTTCTTCCTAACTTGTAAATGGGGCACCTAAGCTATCTTTCTCTTCAGGGGATACCTGATCAAAAATGTGCCCCTTTCAATAATAATCAACTTCTTGATCACTATCTTGAAAATCCTCAGTATATAATCTGTGATAACATTTTTGAAATGCGGTAAGGTTGACTTCAGGCTCACTTACCATATCTAAGCTAGGGTCTCTAATTTCACTGATCCGAGTTTGCCCTATTTTCTCCCTAGTGCGTACAGCAAGTAGGTGACCCCCCCGCTCACTATTCTCATTAACCCTGCTCCGCCATGCCATATACTTCCCAGTCAATTGATAGATATCTCAGTAATGGCAGATTTAGCAATAATAATCTTTGATTGGGCTGTCTCCGATTCTCCCCCTTCGGACAATACCTTAATTAATTTGGCGTCTGCCTAACCTAATACCTCATACAGGGTTTGTGACAAGATTGTATCCTTCCTTTGTGCCTCCCAGCCATACTTAGAAGTTTCTCCTCTGACCCCGGCTTTTAATGTATCCCATACTATGCTTATATTGGTACTTCCTAAATTCTCTCCAATGAACCTAGGAATCCACTCCTCAAAGTGCTGTATGTTCTCTTCTTCACTTAATAGAGCCCTATGAAATGTCCATCGTGTCTGTGAGGATTCTAGCTTGATATTTATTTCTTTCATTAAAGGATTGTGATCAGACATAACTTTGGGATATTTACTTTACTACCACTTTCTAACATGCTTTCCTCTTTTGTGCTGCTCAGGGTTCGGTGGTCAGAATTGCGAGATCAACGTTGATGACTGTCCAGGCCATAAGTGTAGGAACGGAGGGATTTGTGTGGACGGGGTGAACACCTACAGCTGCCGGTGTGCTCCGGAGTGGACTGGTAAGAAGGATTCAAAGGGAGAGGAGTCCTTGTTGGTTAGCCCCTGCCCCCTCTTCTTTACCCACAGCACCAGGAACTGCTGATGACTTGTCCTGGTTCTGAAAGCCTTGCCCCCCCACCCATCATGGTGGAAGCATTGGAGCTTGCTTTTTCATGCTATGAAAACCTTCCTATAGCGTTGTGCAGGAGTAGGGTGACATGAAATGGATACACTGTCCAAGAACCTGCAGTGAACCTGATTTGAGAAGAAGCTTCCCTTTCAGGGGGCTGCCACATGAGATTGATGGTCGCTCAAGGGAGAGCTGTGAGCCAGACTGGCACAGCACGATGGAGTCCGTTTCACAGAAAGGGAGGGTGTTTCCATGTCTTATTCAGAAGGTTAAGAACGAGGACGCCTCAGTAATATTGAGACTTTTAGGGAGGTCTGGTCCCTCAACTTACTGTGAAGCTCCTCGAAGCGCTGCTTAACCCCTTGGCCGCGGCAGTAATTCCGCCCTGGTGCTGGGGGGGAGGAGGGTCGAGCGGCACCGCCATGCTTGTGATGGAACGACTCCGTCATGAGCCAGGGGCGCGCTGTGCTCATGACGGAGTGGTTCTGTCACGGCCCGCCCGCTCATTAATTCACCTGTGGGGTATTGATGCCGCGTGGGCGGAGCGGCAGCAGCGTGACGGTACCACTTCTTCATGAGCACAGCGCGCCCGTCGCTCGTGACGGAGTGGTTCCATGCCTAGCACGGAACGGGTTAAACGCTCTGGTGCTCTAGATTTCACATTCCCTACCGTGCAAGGCGTAACAAGTATTCCAAGTCCTGAATTCTACAGGAACGCTGTGCCACCTCTTCATTTAATGGGTAAACACACAGGTTGGAGATTGTGAATAGAGTTTCACTTCTAGATGATGGTTAGATTTATATTTGACTTTAACCTTCTCGTTCCTTCATTCTCATAACTATTAGGTCAGTTCTGCACAGAAGATGTGGACGAATGCCGCCTGCAGCCCAATCAGTGCCACAACGGTGGGACCTGTCACAATACCCACGGAGGCCACACCTGCGTCTGTGTGAATGGCTGGACTGGCAGTAGCTGCAGTGAGAACATTGATGACTGTGCAAATGCCGTTTGTTTCAATGGGGCCACCTGCCATGACAGAGTGGCTTCTTTCTACTGCGAGTGTCCAATGGGGAAGACTGGTGAGTAGAGCCTCGGGGAGACTCTGGGAGCCTCCGGGAGCTAATCATAGAAAAATGTCTCTTTTCTTAGATCACTCTCCTAGCAGGTGGATTTGTGGCCGGCCTCTAGAGCTATGATGGATTTTATACTACTTCAGTTATGAGCTTTTATTTTTTCAATCTTCCAGGTCTGCTTTGCCACCTGGACGATCAATGCATCAGTAACCCATGCCACAAAAATGAAATGTGTGACACCAACCCAGTGAACGGACGTCTCATCTGCTCCTGCCCTCCTGGCCTCACTGGCGGTGCTTGTGACCAGGATTTTGATGAGTGCTCCATAGGTAAGTTAAGGTGGTCACCCTCGGAGCAGCTCTCCCTGGGCTGGCTCCGGGTTATGTCGTGCAAAAAAGGTAATTCTAATGAGAAGTATGGATTTGTGTTGATCTTCGTACTCCTATCTGAAGTATTAATTACATTTAGTTGGTAAGTGAAACCCATAGTGTAGGGACAGCTTGAGTTCTTGCCATGGCTCTTGAAGCAGAAAGTTATGGGAATTGATCTGCTTGTTTTACATCTTTGAGTTGTCTTCGGCCCTGGCCTTGCTGACCCTAAAGTGCAGAATAACCGGCCTCATCCATCCATGCATGCCTTAGCACCAGAGTCTCACTAACTTTATGTAGCAGCGTCCATCAGTGAGAAGAATGCTCTTGAGGTTGAAGGTAGAGGTGCATTCATTCTGGAAGGTTGGTAGCTCAGTTGTGGACTAGGATACCTTTAGCTGGCCAGTCTCTCATTAGAGCAGTGCAGGTTTGTTGGAAGCTCTTGCAGCTGTGGTGTCCACAGTACTGTATTTTATCTGCTGTGGAGTGGTGATGTTGTAGGATTGAAGCCCCGTCCAGTGCAAGAGCGCTGCTCTCCTCTAGAGACATCCTTCAGAAGAGCAGATGTACACCAGTAACATCGGCTGTGTTTGGGTTTCCAGAATCGTGTCCTTCATAGTGTTGAGCCGGAGAACGGCTGAGGAGTGGCGCAGATTGGGAAGATGCCAACATACCTTGTGTGCGTTTTAAACAGCATCATAGAGTGTGGAGGTATGATTTGAGTTATTAACTCGATTCCTGTAGGTAATCCTTCATCTGTAAATTGTATAGCGAATCGTAGGCACCAGATCTTGACCTACCAGGTCCCCATCCCTTGTGAGTCTCATATGTGGGTCAGAGACTGCTAGCTAATCAGTTAAAGGCCCTCCAGAATGACCCTGCCATGTCCAGGTGAGTGCTCAGAGATTAGTTTAAGAGGCCAGGCGGTCATTCCCTGGAGGGTGCAATTGTTTCAGTTGTAGTGATGAAAGAAGTTGCTGCCTCTTTCAGCAGGTGGACTTTTCTCCTTGTTTCTAGGTGTCAATCCCTGTGAGCACTTTGGAAAGTGTGTAAACACACAGGGCTCCTTCCAGTGCCAATGTGGAAAGGGGTACACGGGTCACCGCTGTGAGACCGACATTAACGAGTGCCTGTCCATGCCGTGTCAGAATAACGCCTTCTGCTTGGACCGCATTGGAGGGTTCACCTGCATCTGCATGTCAGGTAGGATATAGTGTCTGCTAGGGAGTGCCAGTGTCTCAAGACTCTCAACAGACAATGCTGCTCATCTCTATGACATTCTGTAGATTGCAAGCACACTTGACTGCATTGGAGACTTCGCCGGCATCTGCATGTCCGGTAGGATATAGTGTCTGCTAGGGAGCGCCAGTGTCTCTAGACTCTCAGCAGACGACGCTGCTCATCTACTATGACACTCTGTAGATTGTAAGCACGCTCGACTGCATTGGAGACTTTGCCTGCATCTGCATGTCAGGTAGGATATAGTGTCTGCTAGGGAGCTCCGGTTTCTCAAGACTCTCAGCAGACAACGCTGCTCATCTCTATGACATTCTGTAGATTGCAACCACACTCGACTGCATTGGAGACTTCGAGAATTTCTATCTCCTGGATCAACACCAATTTGGCTTCTGGAGTGGGCACAGCACATACAAGGCTCTCACGCACAGCTTTAACCCTCAATGCTGATCCTCGGCTCTGCTGACCAGATGAACCTCAAAACAGCTGCCATTGACCACAGCCTTACATTTTACCCGAACATTGACACATTCACTCTTAAGAACACGTGCTCCTATTCTGCTAGCTGAGACCTCTGAACATCAAACAAACGTCTGCTTGGCCACAGATCTCTAGAGAAGGTATTTGTTACACAGATGCAGTTTCTGTGGTTACTAAACAGTCTGCATGAGGTGGCCTGAAAGTGCCCCATTTTTATCAGTTCAGCAATGACTTAAGTGCACAGTCAATACTTACCACTGGTAAGACCATTCTGAGACCACAGAGTCCCGCCGCCTGAGCCTCTGTTCCTTGAAAGTAAAGCTGCTTGTACCCCAAATCCACCACTCGACAGCTCTCTGTGGTCAAAGGCCACAGACTGTCCAACCATTCTTTGCCACACATTAGAAATAATGAATCCGATTGGGCAGGGATCTGAAAGACTTCACAAAGGTCTGCATTCCTTGTGACATGCTACAATAGTGTTGAGAAAACATAATACTAAAAACAGTTGATGTTGTCTTGTACACACTCGAGACAACTGAGTTGTGTGTAGCTCATGGGCAGTTGGGCACCTCACACAACCTTTCGACAAGAGGCAAGGAAGACAGAGTAGAACAAGGAGGGAAGCTAGTTCTAGGTGAATACCCTGTTCATCAGCCTTTATTCCCCTGGCTGTCCTTCACTTGGGACTGTCAGCAATTTTAGAAGTGGTCATTTGTTCTGTACCCAAAGGGCTGACTGTGTTGACTTCACATTTGACCTCTGCTCCTCCCACAGGGTTCGCCGGCTCCAGGTGTCAGGTAGATATAGACGAGTGTGCCAGCACGCCATGCCAACATGGAGCCGAGTGTGTGGACCGCGCTAACGGATATGAATGTAGGCGTGCCAAAGGTGAGTAGAGGTGTGTAAATGTGTGTTTGTGTGCCTGCCTGTGTGTGGGGTCTAAATGTTACTAAGGAGGCTGGAGCCACACAGTGTTAAGTGACTGGAACAAATGGTCTGATGGACTCTGTGGCGACAATGCAAGCTCTTTAGATCCGATTCACATGAGTGGAATGAGGTTGAAAGGTAACAAAAATGTGCCCCTTTCAATAATAATCAACTTCTTGATCACTATCTTGAAAATCCTCAGTATATAATCTGTGATAACATTTTTGAAATGCGGTAAGGTTGACTTCAGGCTCACTTACCATATCTAAGCTAGGGTCTCTAATTTCACTGATCCGAGTTTGCCCTATTTTCTCCCTAGTGCGTACAGCAAGTAGGTGACCCCCCCGCTCACTATTCTCATTAACCCTGCTCCGCCATGCCATATACTTCCCAGTCAATTGATAGATATCTCAGTAATGGCAGATTTAGCAATAATAATCTTTGATTGGGCTGTCTCCGATTCTCCCCCTTCGGACAATACCTTAATTAATTTGGCGTCTGCCTAACCTAATACCTCATACAGGGTTTGTGACAAGATTGTATCCTTCCTTTGTGCCTCCCAGCCATACTTAGAAGTTTCTCCTCTGACCCCGGCTTTTAATGTATCCCATACTATGCTTATATTGGTACTTCCTAAATTCTCTCCAATGAACCTAGGAATCCACTCCTCAAAGTGCTGTATGTTCTCTTCTTCACTTAATAGAGCCCTATGAAATGTCCATCGTGTCTGTGAGGATTCTAGCTTGATATTTATTTCTTTCATTAAAGGATTGTGATCAGACATAACTTTGGGATATTTACTTTACTACCACTTTCTAACATGCTTTCCTCTTTTGTGCTGCTCAGGGTTCGGTGGTCAGAATTGCGAGATCAACGTTGATGACTGTCCAGGCCATAAGTGTAGGAACGGAGGGATTTGTGTGGACGGGGTGAACACCTACAGCTGCCGGTGTGCTCCGGAGTGGACTGGTAAGAAGGATTCAAAGGGAGAGGAGTCCTTGTTGGTTAGCCCCTGCCCCCTCTTCTTTACCCACAGCACCAGGAACTGCTGATGACTTGTCCTGGTTCTGAAAGCCTTGCCCCCCCACCCATCATGGTGGAAGCATTGGAGCTTGCTTTTTCATGCTATGAAAACCTTCCTATAGCGTTGTGCAGGAGTAGGGTGACATGAAATGGATACACTGTCCAAGAACCTGCAGTGAACCTGATTTGAGAAGAAGCTTCCCTTTCAGGGGGCTGCCACATGAGATTGATGGTCGCTCAAGGGAGAGCTGTGAGCCAGACTGGCACAGCACGATGGAGTCCGTTTCACAGAAAGGGAGGGTGTTTCCATGTCTTATTCAGAAGGTTAAGAACGAGGACGCCTCAGTAATATTGAGACTTTTAGGGAGGTCTGGTCCCTCAACTTACTGTGAAGCTCCTCGAAGCGCTGCTTAACCCCTTGGCCGCGGCAGTAATTCCGCCCTGGTGCTGGGGGGGAGGAGGGTCGAGCGGCACCGCCATGCTTGTGATGGAACGACTCCGTCATGAGCCAGGGGCGCGCTGTGCTCATGACGGAGTGGTTCTGTCACGGCCCGCCCGCTCATTAATTCACCTGTGGGGTATTGATGCCGCGTGGGCGGAGCGGCAGCAGCGTGACGGTACCACTTCTTCATGAGCACAGCGCGCCCGTCGCTCGTGACGGAGTGGTTCCATGCCTAGCACGGAACGGGTTAAACGCTCTGGTGCTCTAGATTTCACATTCCCTACCGTGCAAGGCGTAACAAGTATTCCAAGTCCTGAATTCTACAGGAACGCTGTGCCACCTCTTCATTTATTGGGTAAACACACAGGTTGGAGATTGTGAATAGAGTTTCACTTCTAGATGATGGTTAGATTTATATTTGACTTTAACCTTCTCGTTCCTTCATTCTCATAACTATTAGGTCAGTTCTGCACAGAAGATGTGGACGAATGCCGCCTGCAGCCCAATCAGTGCCACAACGGTGGGACCTGTCACAATACCCACGGAGGCCACACCTGCGTCTGTGTGAATGGCTGGACTGGCAGTAGCTGCAGTGAGAACATTGATGACTGTGCAAATGCCGTTTGTTTCAATGGGGCCACCTGCCATGACAGAGTGGCTTCTTTCTACTGCGAGTGTCCAATGGGGAAGACTGGTGAGTAGAGCCTCGGGGAGACTCTGGGAGCCTCCGGGAGCTAATCATAGAAAAATGTCTCTTTTCTTAGATCACTCTCCTAGCAGGTGGATTTGTGGCCGGCCTCTAGAGCTATGATGGATTTTATACTACTTCAGTTATGAGCTTTTATTTTTTCAATCTTCCAGGTCTGCTTTGCCACCTGGACGATCAATGCATCAGTAACCCATGCCACAAAAATGAAATGTGTGACACCAACCCAGTGAACGGACGTCTCATCTGCTCCTGCCCTCCTGGCCTCACTGGCGGTGCTTGTGACCAGGATTTTGATGAGTGCTCCATAGGTAAGTTAAGGTGGTCACCCTCGGAGCAGCTCTCCCTGGGCTGGCTCCGGGTTATGTCGTGCAAAAAAGGTAATTCTAATGAGAAGTATGGATTTGTGTTGATCTTCGTACTCCTATCTGAAGTATTAATTACATTTAGTTGGTAAGTGAAACCCATAGTGTAGGGACAGCTTGAGTTCTTGCCATGGCTCTTGAAGCAGAAAGTTATGGGAATTGATCTGCTTGTTTTACATCTTTGAGTTGTCTTCGGCCCTGGCCTTGCTGACCCTAAAGTGCAGAATAACCGGCCTCATCCATCCATGCATGCCTTAGCACCAGAGTCTCACTAACTTTATGTAGCAGCGTCCATCAGTGAGAAGAATGCTCTTGAGGTTGAAGGTAGAGGTGCATTCATTCTGGAAGGTTGGTAGCTCAGTTGTGGACTAGGATACCTTTAGCTGGCCAGTCTCTCATTAGAGCAGTGCAGGTTTGTTGGAAGCTCTTGCAGCTGTGGTGTCCACAGTACTGTATTTTATCTGCTGTGGAGTGGTGATGTTGTAGGATTGAAGCCCCGTCCAGTGCAAGAGCGCTGCTCTCCTCTAGAGACATCCTTCAGGAGAGCAGATGTACACCAGTAACATCGGCTGTGTTTGGGTTTCCAGAATCGTGTCCTTCATAGTGTTGAGCCGGAGAACGGCTGAGGAGTGGCGCAGATTGGGAAGATGCCAACATACCTTGTGTGCGTTTTAAACAGCATCATAGAGTGTGGAGGTATGATTTGAGTTATTAACTCGATTCCTGTAGGTAATCCTTCATCTGTAAATTGTATAGCGAATCGTAGGCACCAGATCTTGACCTACCAGGTCCCCATCCCTTGTGAGTCTCATATGTGGGTCAGAGACTGCTAGCTAATCAGTTAAAGGCCCTCCAGAATGACCCTGCCATGTCCAGGTGAGTGCTCAGAGATTAGTTTAAGAGGCCAGGCGGTCATTCCCTGGAGGGTGCAATTGTTTCAGTTGTAGTGATGAAAGAAGTTGCTGCCTCTTTCAGCAGGTGGACTTTTCTCCTTGTTTCTAGGTGTCAATCTCTGTGAGCCCTTTGGAAAGTGTGTAAACACACAGGGCTCCTTCCAGTGCCAATGTGGAAAGGGGTACACGGGTCACCGCTGTGAGACCGACATTAACGAGTGCCTGTCCATGCCGTGTCAGAATAACGCCTTCTGCTTGGACCGCATTGGAGGGTTCACCTGCATCTGCATGTCAGGTAGGATATAGTGTCTGCTAGGGAGTGCCAGTGTCTCAAGACTCTCAACAGACAATGCTGCTCATCTCTATGACATTCTGTAGATTGCAAGCACACTTGACTGCATTGGAGACTTCGCCGGCATCTGCATGTCCGGTAGGATATAGTGTCTGCTAGGGAGCGCCAGTGTCTCTAGACTCTCAGCAGACGACGCTGCTCATCTACTATGACACTCTGTAGATTGTAAGCACGCTCGACTGCATTGGAGACTTTGCCTGCATCTGCATGTCAGGTAGGATATAGTGTCTGCTAGGGAGCTCCGGTTTCTCAAGACTCTCAGCAGACAACGCTGCTCATCTCTATGACATTCTGTAGATTGCAACCACACTCGACTGCATTGGAGACTTCGAGAATTTCTATCTCCTGGATCAACACCAATTTGGCTTCTGGAGTGGGCACAGCACATACAAGGCTCTCACGCACAGCTTTAACCCTCAATGCTGATCCTCGGCTCTGCTGACCAGATGAACCTCAAAACAGCTGCCATTGACCACAGCCTTACATTTTACCCGAACATTGACACATTCACTCTTAAGAACACGTGCTCCTATTCTGCTAGCTGAGACCTCTGAATATCAAACAAACGTCTGCTTGGCCACAGATCTCTAGAGAAGGTATTTGTTACACAGATGCAGTTTCTGTGGTTACTAAACAGTCTGCATGAGGTGGCCTGAAAGGGCCCCTTTTTTATCAGTTCAGCAATGACTTAAGTGCACAGTCAATACTTACCACTGGTAAGACCATTCTGAGACCACAGAGTCCCGCCGCCTGAGCCTCTGTTCCTTGAAAGTAAAGCTGCTTGTACCCCAAATCCACCACTCGACAGCTCTCTGTGGTCAAAGGCCACAGACTGTCCAACCATTCTTTGCCACACATTAGAAATAATGAATCCGATTGGGCAGGGATCTGAAAGACTTCACAAAGGTCTGCATTCCTTGTGACATGCTACAATAGTGTTGAGAAAACATAATACTAAAAACAGTTGATGTTGTCTTGTACACACTCGAGACAACTGAGTTGTGTGTAGCTCATGGGCAGTTGGGCACCTCACACAACCTTTCGACAAGAGGCAAGGAAGACAGAGTAGAACAAGGAGGGAAGCTAGTTCTAGGTGAATACCCTGTTCATCAGCCTTTATTCCCCTGGCTGTCCTTCACTTGGGACTGTCAGCTGGTTTTAGAAGTGGTCATTTGTTCTGTACCCAAAGGGCTGACTGTGTTGACTTCACATTTGACCTCTGCTCCTCCCACAGGGTTCGCCGGCTCCAGGTGTCAGGTAGATATAGACGAGTGTGCCAGCACGCCATGCCAACATGGAGCCGAGTGTGTGGACCGCGCTAACGGATATGAATGTAGGCGTGCCAAAGGTGAGTAGAGGTGTGTAAATGTGTGTTTGTGTGCCTGCCTGTGTGTGGGGTCTAAATGTTACTAAGGAGGCTGGAGCCGCACAGTGTTAAGTGATTGGAACAAATGGTCTGATGGACTCTGTGGCGACAATGCAAGCTCTTTAGATCCGATTCACATGAGTGGAATGAGGTTGAAAGGTAACCGTTACCCTGTATACATCAGTGCTTGATTTACGGATCACAAGTGCGTATTTCACTCAGTCAGTTGAGTAATAGGATTGCCACTATTCGCAATGATAGAAAATGATGAAATTGGTGCAGTAACCCCTACATTAAACGTTATTTGTCTGCATGAATCGTAATTATGGAGCCACTGGTTGTGCATAATGTAGATCTCAAGGGGTAGATTTACAAGCCCCGTGCGCCACCATTGTGTCACTTTTGTGACGTCCTGGCGGCACATTTCACTTCTCCATACTTACAAGGAGAGGAAAAGCCAACCTGTGTGACTTTTCCTCTCCATGTAAATACAGCCCCTTAACACGCAGCAGTTTGCGTGGACGAGGCGTTCCATAGGTGTTGCGGTGGGTGTTCCCTCGCAGCACCCATGGACCCAGACACATTTCCAGTTTTATGAGCAATCGTTAATCTGGAAATGCTTGTCAATGCTATGCCTCCCCAGGGGAGGCGTGGCGAGGCACAACGAGGAGAATTATTTTAATTTCTCCTTGTTTTTTCCTCTTTCAAAGCGTGCTGCATTCTCCAGCATGTATTGAAAGAGGAAACCACCTCAATTGATTGTTTTTGTGCAGGAAGGCGCCCCTTCCTGCACAGAAACAATCCTCCCATGACGCAGGCATGCTTGCGCCATGGTTCAAGGGTGCCTGCGACGGCGCATTGCAGCAGTTTTTGCACCAGCGCAGTGGGAAGCACAGAGATGCAACATGTTGTAAATATGTCGCATCCCTGTGCTTCGAAAGTAACGCAGCACGGCACAGCAAAATGACTTGCAGCATCGCGCCGCTGTTAGTTTCTTATAGATCTGACCCCTAGTCGTTAGACTCGGAATTGCATCCCATCACACGTGAACCGCTGGAGTGTTGACATAAAGCCTGCAATGCGCCTGATCAGCTTTCTTCATTCTTCCGTTCAAGGGCTGTGAAGTCAGAGCGGTGACTGGAGAAGAACAAGGACCCCCATGGAGCGCGTGAGGACCAGGAATGGAGCCGCAGGATGTTTGACTGTTTCTGAAATAGGTCACACAGAAGACTACCATTCTTGTATCGCTCCTTTTCAAACCCTATTTGAAGATTTGCAAGTCTTGCCATCAAGAGAATAACCTCTGTTTTGCTGTTAGTGTGATCAGCAGGACACAAGGATATACTCGCGCACAGCTTTAATCTTCATCCTGCAGGAACCATGATGGGACCAGAAGGGAGGTTTGTGCTCATTTCAGGGCTCAAGGCTTCAAAATGCATAAACATGGTCTTTGCTTCTTACACACAGGTGTTGCAGCTGATGTAAATAAATAATGATTTCTCATGGACGTGGACAGTTTTAAAATGTGAACAAAAGAAGAATGGAAGATTTAAGGGAACATGGTCTTTGGCCTGCTTCCCACAGGACCTAACCCAGCGGGAACGCATAAGCTGAGGAAAGCGTCCACGTGTGTGGGTTATTGTCCTTCAGATATGGAGTCACCCTTTGCATGCTTATTGTCAAAGCCCAGGTTTTTCATCCAAGGAGGATGGTGTGTCTGGCCCAACCAACCAATACATGGCAGTTATGTACTGCTTGGTACTCTATAATGAGGTGCAGGCTGCAAAACAGCTGTTGGTGGTTAAGTATCTCTTGTCCACAAGAAATAAACCAAGGTGTCTAGGCAGCAAGAATTGTGTATCTTAGCAGGGCTCGCAATGCTGTGGCTAGATACTCGAGAAGTGTGGTAAGAGCCTTTTGGTTTTTAATCATGAGAGGAAGTTTGTGAGATGGTTTGAGACTCTACAGAACACACGAAAGGCTGTATCCTCTCCTGCTTGGACTGCAGAAGACCATGTGCAGATTGAATGTTGTCTTCGAAGGATTTTTTGTCTACGAAGGGCTCTGTGTCTACGGAGGGCTCTGTGTCTACCTTGTCAGCTGTTATTCGACCTTTGCATGCGCTGTGTGCGCCTCAGGACTAGAGCTGCTGCTCGTTTTTAAAATTACCTCGCTTTCATTTTATTTGCATTTATTTACATTTTCCCCTGTTTTTAAAGTGCGCCTGGCCCTCACCTGCACTCTAACTTTTGGGAACCACACCGCTGTTGGGCGGGTCCGCTTCCTCGCGTAATTTCTTCCTAGTAGCGCCATATTGGAAGTACTTTGTGCCGCTTTTCGGCGCTAGCAGGTAGGCTTCACGCTCTAGTCGTCAGAAGGACGCTAGGCGTGTACTTAAGTCAGTCATGCAGACGCGCAGCGGGGACGCCTGATTGATGCCGGAGTTACGCCAGAGTTCAGCCCGTCTGCGCCCGTCCGCGCTGAGGACGCGCTGCAGGATGGGCTGGACCCTGGGACTTCCGACGTATTCATGTCCCCCACCCGGGATGATTTGTATTGCAACCTCTTGTCACTGAGACCCCCTGCGCTCTGCTGTCATCATCGGTTTAGACCTGAGGTATTGCTTCATGCCCGTGCGTTTCCTTCCTGTAATATTTCTTTCAATTGATCAATTCAGGCCCGTATGCATCCTACCCCTTCTGCGCTTGTTAGTCATATCTCCCAATCCAAACAGGGCTTCTTGATCAATGCACGCTCTTTGATCAGACATGGGATTGAATTTCACGACTTTGTTAGCACGAGGCATCCGGACTGGGTCTTTGTTACCGAGACGTGGGCCTCTGACTCCTCTGGCCATGATCTGCTTTTGGCCATACCTGAAGGATACACCCTCCTACGGTTAGATAGAGAACGCTGTAGAGGTGGTGGAATAGCTATTCTTTTTAAATCTACTCTCTCTTGCACCATAAAACCCCTATCGGTTCCTACTGACCCCTTTGAGGCCCTATACTTTTGTATTGTGCATGCTCCTTCGAGCTCTTTTTCTGGTATTTTACTTTATAGGCCCCCCGGGTCCAGAGCTAACTTTTGCCCAGAACTCTTTAGAATTCTGGAACCCTATTTTGGTAGACCACATCTTACCATTTTGGGGGATATCAATTTCCACTTAGAGGATTTGGCCTTGAAAGATACCTCCTCTTTGCTTAATTCTTTGGAGGCATGCGACTTTGTCCAAAGAGTTCTCCACCCGACCCATAAGGCGGGGCACATCCTTGACGGGATTTTTTCTAACGACTCTAGACTAGTTGTTGGAACGCCGGTACCGATCACCTGGTCCGACCACCTAGCAGTCCCATTGTCCCTAGACATCCCCTGCTCTGATGTTGACTTGGGCACTCGCAAAAAACACTCTAAAAGGAGCTTCAGAAATTTTACTAATGAGGCTCTCGCCCCTTTTATTCTTAACACCAATATTACAACTCAGCGGAAGGTGGATGAGTCGGCTCAAGAACTCACTGATGCTATCACCAGAGCCGCTGATGAACTAGCCCCTCCCTCCTTGAAATCTGTAGTTCGACAGAAGCCAACTGCCCCTTGGTTCTCAACCGACTTGAGGCTTCTTAGACAAAAATGCAGACAGAAGGAACGTGGGTGGCATAAATCCTGGGATCCCAAAGATCGAGAAGGCTATAAGAGCCTGTTACGAGAGTACAAAAATAGAGTCATTAAGGAAAAACAGGACTATTTTTCCAACCTAACCTGTTCTTTAACATCCTCTAAAGAGCTCTTTAAAATTGTGGACTCACTGTGCTCTCTCCAGGTACCAGACCCAGTGGTTGCCTCACAGGAGCTATGTAACGATATATCAGACTTCTTCTACAAAAAAATAGATGATATCTACATAGCTCTACAGTCACAGAGGAACTCTCTGAGTTCTGAGGACTTTTCTCGAATTAAACTGCTGGAATCTTGGAATAGAGACATCCCCCAGTCCCTTGAACATTTCCCTGCTCTTTCTTTGGAGGGACTTAATAGCCTGTTGGACAAAACGAAATCGTCTTCCCCACTTGATCCAGTTCCTTTGAAACAACTAAAGAACTGTAGGGATATCATTCTTCCTCCGATGCTGGAAGTAATGAATGGAGCCTTGGAACAAGGCATTTTTCCGTCACTTTGGAAGAAAGCCATTGTAAAGCCGCTGCTGAAAAAGACCACCTTAGACCCCGGAGTACTGAAGAATTTCAGACCCATCTCTCTTCTGCCGGCCCCTGCCAAGATGTTGGAGACCCATCTGAACCTTCATCTTTCGAACTTCCTTGATGCCTCAGGTTTCTTGGACGGGTCCCAACATGGCTTTAGAAAGCTGCATAGCACGGAGTCTGCCCTGACTAAAGTCATGGATAACATCCGCAGAAAAGTGGATTTGGGTCAAACCACCGTACTGGTGCTGCTGGACCTTACAGCGGCATTCGACACCCTGTCTCCCCTTACTTTAACATCCAGGTTAAGGGAGGCAGGGGTAGAAGGACCGGCCCTCGGTCTCCTGAGCTCCTTCTTACACCAACGAGAGCAGCGTGTCATGCTAGGTGAGTACCTCTCCCCTGCTAAGTCTTTGCAATGTGGGGTACCACAGGGGTCGGCATTGAGCCCGACCCTGTTCAACATCTACGTGGCCCCCCTTGCAAGACTAGTAAGATCTCAGGGGATGGAGGTAGTGTCGTATGCCGACGACACGCAGATTATGGTATCCCTGACCCACTCTGTGAACGAAGCCGCGTCAAACTTTAGGGCCTGCATGCAACTTGTTGCAGAGTAGATGATTTCCAACTCCCTAAAGCTGAACGGGGATAAGACAGAGGTCCTGGTCTTTGGCAAAGATCAGAGCATGTGGTCAGGTGAGTGGTGGCCTCCTTCTTTAGGCAGCTGCCCCACACCCACACAATCTGCCAGGAACCTTGGCGTCATCTTTGACACCCAGCTCTCTATGGAGCTTCAGGTCAACAGAACGGTGGATACCTGTTGGGGCGTCATCAGGACCCTGAAAAGGATCGTCCATTATCTTTCCCCACAGGCACGGAAACAGGTGGTGATCGCCCTTGTTGGCTCAAGGCTCGATTACTGTAACTCACTGTACGCCGGGGCCAACAAGGGCCTTCTGCAGCGCCTGCAGGTTATACAAAATGCGGCAGCGCGGTTTGCTCTTGCCCTGCCTTGGTTGGCATCTATGACCTTGGCGAGGAAGAATCTTCATTGGCTCCCTATTCCCTCAAGGATCACGTTTAAACTCCTCTGCCTAACATATAAGGCTTTAACTGCAGGCTCGGCTGATGCCCTTGGATCCCTACTTACTAGATATGTTCCGAACAGATGCCTACGTTCCAGTGAGCTTAATCAACTGGTAACCCCTCGAGCCAAGAAGGCTAGATGGGGGAGCAAAGCTTTTTCCATACTGGCACCTCAGATGTGGAACTCACTCCCCCTGGAGATCAAGTTACTGCCTTCTCTCGACCTCTTTAGGAAGTCACTGAAAACTTGGCTTTTTATTAAAGCATACCAGTAAGCTCTGTTTCTGTCTGCTAACAGCCTGTTATTTGCCTTAGGCGCCTTGACGCCCACTGGGCATAGCTGCGCATTACAAATGCCATTTCATTCATTCATTCATTCAGGGCTCTGTGTCTACAGAGGGCTCTGTGTCTACGGAGGGCTCTATGTCTAAGGAGGGCTCTGTGTCTAAGATGGGCTCTGTGTCTAAGATGGGCTCTGTGTCTAAGATGGGCTCTGTGTCTAAGGGGGGCTCTGTGTCTAAGGGGGGCTCTGTGTCTAAGGGGGGGCTCTGTGTCTAAGGGGGGGCTCTGTGTCTAAGGGGGGGCTCTGTGTCTAAGGGGGGCTCTGTGTCTAAGGGGGGCTCTGTGTCTAAGGGGGGCTCTGTGTCGCAGAAGGGCTCTGTGTCGCAGAAGGTCTCTGTGTCGCAGAAGGGCTCTGTGTCGCAGAAGGGCTCTGTGTCGCAGAAGGGCTCTGTGTCGCAGAAGGGCTCTCTGTCTAAGAGGGGCTCTGTGTCTAAGAAGGGCTCTGTATCTGTGTCTCAAAAGGGCTCTTTGCCTAAGAAGGGCTCTGCGTGTACAAAGGGCTCTGTGTCTAAGAAGGGCTCTGTGTCTAAGAAGGGCTCTGTGTCTAAGAAGGGCTCTGTGTCTAAGAAGGGCTCTGTGTCTCAGAAGGGCTCTGTGTCTAAGAAGGGCTCTGTGTCTAAGAAGGGTTCTGTGTCTATAAAGGGCCCTGTGCCTCAGAGGGGCTATTTGTCTAAGGAGGACTCTGTATCTTTGAAGGGCTCTGTGTCTCAGAAGGGCTCTGTGTCTCTGAAGGGCTGTGTCGCAGAAGGGCTCTGTGTCGCAGAAGGGCTCTGTGTCGCAGAAGGGCTCTGTGTCGCAGAAGGGCTCTGTGTCGCAGAAGGGCTCTGTGTCGCAGAATGGCTCTGTGTCGCAGAAGGGCTCTGTGTCGCAGAAGGGCTCTGTGTCGCAGAAGGGCTCTGTGTCGCAGAGGGCTCTGTGTCTCAGAAGGGCTCTCTGTCTAAGAAGGGCTCTGTGTCTAAGAAGGGCTCTGTATCTGTGTCTCAAAAGGGCTCTTTGCCTAAGAAGGGCTCTGCGTGTACGAAGGGCTCTGCATGTACAAAGGGCTCTGCATGTACAAAGGGCTCTGTGTCTAAGAAGGGTTCTGTGTCTATAAAGGGCCCTGTGCCTCAGAGGGGCTATTTGTCTAAGGAGGACTCTGTATCTTTGAAAGGCTCTGTATCTCAGAAGGGCTCTGTGTCGCAGAAGGCTCTGTGTCTCCGAAGGGCTCTGTATCTGTGTCTCAAAAGGGCTCTTTGCCTAAGAAGGGCTCTGTGTCTAAGGAGGGCTCTGTGTCTAAGAGGGGCTCTGTGTCTCAGAAGGGCTCTTTGCCTAAGAAGGGCTCTGTGCCTAAGAAGAGCTCTGTGGCTAAGAAGAGCTCTGTGTCTAAGAAGGGCTCTGTGTCTAAGAAGGGCTCTGTGTCTAAGAAGGGCTCTGTGTCTAAGAAGGGCTCTTTGTCTAAGAAGGGCTTTGTGTCTACAAAGGGCTCTGTGTCTAAGAAAGGCTCTGTGTCTAAGAGGGGCTCTGTGTCTATGAAGGGCTCTGTGTCTAAGAGGGGCAACAGAGATGCAGAAAGAGGAAAGTTAGGTGCAGAAAGAGTGGAAAAGGGTGCAGAAAGAGGGAAGCGGGTACATAAAGAAGCAAGAGAAGTGCAGAAAGAAGCAACAGAGGTGCAGAAAGAGGCAGGAGAGGTGCATAAAGAAGCAAGAAAACTACAGAAAGAAGTAACAAAGGTGCAGGAATAGGAAAGAGAAGAACAGAAAGAAGCGAAGAGGTGCAGAAAGAGAAAGAAAGGTACGGAAAGAAGCAACAGAAGTGCAGAAAGAGGCAAGAGAAGGCCAGAAAGAAGCAAGGGGAGTACAGCAAGAGGTAAGAAAATTCCTGAAAGAAGCAGGAGAGGTGCTAAAAGATGTACGGAAGTGCAGAAAGAAACAAAAGAAGTGCAGAAAGAAGCAACAGAGTTGCTGAAAGAGTCAACAGAAGTGCAGAAAGACGGAAGAGAGATGCACAAAGAGACAAAAGAGGTGCAGAAACTGGGAAAACAAGTGCAAAACGAGGCAAGAGGAGTGCAGAAAAAAGAAACAGAAATGCAGAAAGAGACAAGAGAAGCATAGAAAGAAGTAGCAGAAATGCAGAAATAGGCAAGATAAGTGCAGACAGAGGCAAGAGATATGCAAAAAGAGGCAAGAGAGGTACAGAAAGCAGGAGAGGTGCTAAAAGATGTACGGAAGTGCAGAAAGAAACAAAAGAAGTGTAGAAAGAACCAACAGAGGTGCATAAAGAGACAAGAGAGGTGTAGAAAGAGGTAATAGAAGTGCATCAAGAGGCAAGAGAGCTACAGAAAGAGGGAAGAGAGGTGCAGAAAGAGGCAATAGGGGTGCAGAAAGAAGCACTAAATGTGCAGAAAGAAGCAAGAGAAGTTCAGAAAGACAACATAGGTGCAGAAAGAGGCATGAGGGGTACAGAAAGAGGCAAGAGAAGTGCAGAAAGAAGTACCAGAGGCGCAGAAAGAGGCGAGAGGTGCAGAAAGAGGGGAAAGGAATGCAGAAAGAGGGAAAGGGAGTGCAGAAAGAAGCAACTAAGGTGCAGAAAGAGAGAAGAGAAGAGCAGAAAGAAGCAAGTGAGGTGAATAAAGAGGCAAGAGAACTGCAGAAAGCGGGAAGAATGGTGCTAGAGGGGTGCAAAAAGAAGCAAGAGAGGTACAGAAAGAAGCAAGAGAAGTGCAGAAAAAAGCAACAGAGGTACAGAAAGAGGCAACAGAAGTGCAGAAAGAGGCACAAAAAGAATCGAGTGGTGCAGAAAGAGGGAAGACGAGTGCAGAAAGAGGCAAGAGGGGTGCAGAAAGAAGCATTAGAAGTGCAGAAAGAGGCAAGAAAAGTGCAGAAAGAGGCAAGGGAAGTGCAGAAAGAATAGCAGGTGCAGAAAGTGGCAAGAGAAGTGCAGAGAGAGGCACGAGGGGTATAGAAAGTAGCAAGAAAGGTACAGAAAGAACCAAGAGAAGTACAGAAAGAAGCAAGAGGAGAGCAGAAAGAGGCAAGAGAAGTACTGACAAAGGCAAGAGCGGTGCAGAAAGAAGGAACAGAGGTGCAGAAATAGGGAAGAGCGGTACAGAAAGAGGCAAGAGAGCTGTAGAAAGCAGCAAGAGAAGTACAGAAAGAAGCCAGAGAACTACAGAAAGAACCAAAATAGGTGCATGAAGAAGCGAGAGGAGTAGAAAGAGGCAAGAGACGTACAGAAAGAGGAAAGAGAGGTGCTGAAAGAGGCAAGTGAGTTACAGAAAGAGGGAAGAGGAGTACAGAAAGAGGGAAGAGGGAAGAGGAGTGCAGAAAGAGGCAATAGGGGTGCAGAAAGAAGCAATAGAGGTGCAGCAAGAAGCAACAGAAGTGAAGAAAGAAGCAAGAGAGGTGCAGAAAGAGGAAATAGAACTTCAGAGAGAAGCAAGAGAGATGCAGAAAGAGGCATGAGAGGTACATGAGGAAGAAAGAGAGCTGCAGAAAGAGGCAAGAAAACTGCAGAAAGAGGGACGAATTGTGCAGAAAGAGGTTACAGGGGTGCAAAAAGAAACAAGAGAGGTACAGAAAGAAGCAACACAAGTACAGAAAAAAAACAACAATCATGGGTGCAGAAATATGCAAGAAAGGTGCAGAAAGAGGGAAAGGGAGTGCAGAAAGAGGCAAGAGGGGTACAGAAAGAGAACAGAGAAATGCACATAGAGGAAAGAGGGGTGCAGAAAAAAGCAAATGAAGTACAGAAAGAGGCAACAGAGGTGAAGAAAGAGGCAAGAGAGGTACAGAAACAGGCGAGAGAAGTACAGAAAGAAGGAAGAGAGGTGTAGAAATAGGGAAAAGGGATACAGAAAGAGGCAGGAGAGGTGCTTAAAGAGGCAAGTGACCTACAGAAAAGAGGGAAGACAAGTGCAGAAAGTGGCAATAGGGGTGCAGAAATAAGCAATAAAGGTGCAGAAAGAAGCAAGAGAAGTTCAGAAAGAAGCAACAGAGGTGCAGAAAGAGGCATGAGGGGTACGGAAAGAGGCAAAAGAAGTACAGAAAGAAGCATCAGAGGTGCAGAAAGAGGCGAGAGGTGCATAAAGAGGAAAAAGGAATGCAGAAAGAGGGAAAGGGAGTGCAGAAAGAGGCAAAAAGGATACAGAAAGAAGCAGAAGTGCAGAAAGAAGCAACAGAAGTACAGAAATGGGGAAGAGAAGAGCAGAAAGAAGCAAGCGAGATGCATAAAGAGGCAAGAGAACTGCAGAAAGAGGGAAGAATGGTGCAAGAGGGGTGAAAAAAGAAGCAAGAGAGATACAGAAAGAAGCAATAGAAGTGCAGAATGAAGCAACAGAGGTGCAGAATGAAGCAACAGAAGTGCAGAAAGAGGCAAGAGAGATGCACAAAAAGATAAGAGTGGTGCAGAAAGAGGAAAGACAAGTGCAGAAAGAGGCAAGAGGGGTGCAGAAAGAAGCAAGAGAAGTACAGAAAGAGGCAAGAGAAGTGCAGAAAGAATAACAGAGGTGTAGAAGGAGGCAAGAGAAGTACAGAAAGAGGAAAAGAGGTGCTGAAAAAGGCAAGTGAGTTACAGAAAGAGGGAAGACAAGTACAGAAAGAGGCAAGGGGGTGGAGAAAAAAGAAAGAAGTGCAGAAAGAGGCAAGAGAAGTACAGAAAGAGGGAAGAGGGGTGCAGAGACAGACAAGAGAGGTGCACAAAGAGGAAAGAGAGGTGCAGAAAGAGGCAAGAGAAGTGCAGAAAGAGGGGTACACAAAGAGGCAAGAGGGATGCAGAAAGAAGCAACTTAAGTACAGAAAGAGGCAACAGAGATGCAGAACGAGGCAAGAGAGGTACAGAAACAGGCTAGAGAAGTACAGAAAGAAGAAAGAGAGGTGTAGAAATAGGGAAAAGGGATACAGAAAGAAGCAAGAGCGGTGCAGAAAGAAGCAACAGAAGTGCAGAAAGAAGCAGGAGAAGTGTAGAAAGAACCAACAGAGGTGCATAAAGAGACAAGAGAGTTGTAGAAAGAGGTAAGAGAAGTGCATAAAGAGGCAAGAGAGGTGCTTAAAGAGGCAAGTGAGCTACAGTAAGAGGGAAGAGAGGTGCAGAAAGAGGCAATAGGGTACAGAAAAAAGCAATAAAGGTACAGAAAGAAGCAAGAGATGTTCAGAAAGAAGCAACAGAGGTGCAGCAAGAGGCATGAGGGGTACAGAAAGAGGCAAGAGCAGTACAGAAAGAAGAATCAGAGGTACAGAAAGAGGGAAAAGATATACAGAAAGAGGGAAAGGGAGTACGGAAAGAGGCAAGAAGGATACAGAAAGAAGCAGAAGTACAGAAAGAGGGAAGAGAAGAGCAGAAAGAAGCAAGAGAGATGCATAAAGAGGCAAGAGAACTGCAGAAAGAGGGAAGAATGGTGCAAGAGGGTTGAAAAAAGAAGCAAGAGAGATACAGAAAGAAGCAAGAGAAGTCCAGAAAAAAGCAACAGAGGTGCAGAAAGAGGCAAGAGAGATGTACAAAAAGAGAGGTACAGAAACAGGCGAGAGAAGTACAGAAAGAAGGAAGAGAGGTGTAGAAATAGGGAAAAGGGATACAGAAAGAGGCAAGAGCGGTACAGAAAGAAGCAAGAGAAGTATAGATAGAACCAACAGAGGTGCATAAAGTGACAAGAGAGTTGTATAAAGAGGCAAGAGAAATGCTTAAAGAGGCAAGTGAGCTACAGAGAGAGGGAAGAGAAGTGCAGAAAGCGGCAATAGGGGTGCAGAAAGAAGCATTAAAGGTGCAAAAAGAAGCAAGAGAAGTTCAGAAAGAAGCAACAGAGGTGCAGAAAGAGGCATGAGGGGTACCGAAAGAGGCAAGAGAAGTACAGAAAGACGCAAGAGAAGTACAGAAAGAAGAATCAGAGGTACAGAAAGAGGCGAGGGGTGCAGAAAGAGGGAAAAGATATGCAGAAAGAGGGAAAGGGAGTACAGAAAGAGGCAAGAAGGATACAGAAAGATGCAGAAGTGCAGAAAGAGGGAAGAGAAGTTCAGAAAGAAGCAACAGAGGTGAAGAAAGAGGCATGAGGGGTACAGAATGAGGCAAGAGAAGTACAGAAAGAAGCATCAGAGGTGCAGAAAGAGGGAACAGGAATGCAGAAAGAGGGAAAGGGAGTGCAGAAAGAGGCAAGAAGGATACAGAAAGAAGCAGAAGTGCAGAAAGAAGCAACAGAAGTGCAGAAAGAGGGAAGAGAAGAGCAGAAAGAAGCAAGAGAGATGCATAAAGAGGCAAGAGAACTGCAGAAAGAGGGAAGAATGGTGCAAGGGGGTGCAAAAAGAAGCAAGAGAGATACAGATAGAAGCAAGAGAAGTGCAGAATGAAGCAACAGAGGTGCAAGAAGAAGCAAAAGAAGTGCAGAAAGAGGCGAGAGAGATGCACAAAATGATAAGAGTGGTGCAGAAAGATGGAAGACGAGTGCAGAAAGAGGCAAGAGGGGTGCAGAAAGAATAACAGAGGTGCAGAAAGAAACCAGAGAAGTATAGAAAGAACCGACATAGGTGTATAAAGAAGCGAGAGGTGTAGAAGGAGGCAAGAGAAGTACAGAAAGAGGAAAGAGAGGGCCTGAACGAGGCAAGTGAGTTACAGAAAGAGGGAAGACAAGTGCAGAAAGAGGCAAGAGGGGTGGAGAAAAAGGCAAGAGAAGTGCAGAAAAAAGCAAGAGAAGTGCAGAAAGAGGCAAGAGAAGTACAGAAAGAGGGGTGCAGACACAGACAAGAGAGGTGCACAAGGAGGAAAGAGGGATACAGAAAGAGTCAAGAGAAGTGCAGAAAGAGGGAAGAGGGGTACACAAAGAGGCAAGAGGGGTGCAGAAAGAAGCAAATGTAGTACAGAAAGAGGCAACAGAGGTGCAGAAAGAGGCAAGAGAGGTACAGAAGCAGGCGAGAGAAGTACAGAAAGAAGAAAGAGAGTGGTGTAGAAATAGGGAAAAGGGATGTAAAAAGAGGCAAGAGCGGTGCAGAAAGAAGCAACAGAAGTGCAGAAAGAAGCAAGAGAAGTGTAGAAAGAACCAACAGAGGTGCATAAAGAGACAAGAGTTGTAGAAAGAGGGAAGAGAAGTGCATAAAAAGGTAAGAGGGGTGCTTAAAGAGGCAAGTTAGCTACAGAAAGAGGGAAGAGAGGTGCAGAAAGAGGCAATAGGTTTCAGAAAGAAGCAATAAAGGTGCAGAAAGAAGCAAAAGAAGTTCAAAAAGAAGCAACAGAGGTTCAGAAAGAGGCATGAGAAGTATAGAAAGAGGCAAGAGAAGTACAGAAAGAAGAATCAGAGGTACAGAAAGAGGCGAGAGGTGCAGAAAGAGGGAAAAGATATGCAGAAAGAGGGAAAGGGAGTACAGAAAGAGGCAAGAAGGATACAGAAAGAAGCAGAGGTGCAGAAATCGGGAAGAGAAAAGCAGAAAGAAGCGAGAGATGCATGAAGAGGCAAGAGAACTGCAGAAAGAGGGAAGAATGGTGCAAGAGGGGTGCAAAAAGAAGCAAGAGAGATACAGAAAGAAGCAAGAGAAGTGCAGAAAAAGCAACAGAGGTGCAGAAAGAGGCAAGAGAGATGTACAAAAAGATAAGAGTGGTACAGAAAGAGGGAAGATGAGTGCAGAAAGAGGCAAGAGGGGTGCAGAAAGAAGCAAGAGAAGTGCAGAGAGACAAGAGAAGTGCAGCAAGAACCAACAGAGGTGCATAAAGAGACAAGAGAGGTGTAGACAGAGGTAATAGAAGTGCATCAAGAGGCAAGAGAGCTACAGAAAGAGGGAAGAGAGGTGCAGAAAGAGGCAATAGGGGTGCAGAAAGAAGCACTAAATGTGCAGAAAGAAGCAAGAGAAGTTCAGAAAGACAACATAGGTGCAGAAAGAGGCATGAGGGGTACAGAAAAAGGCAAGAGAAGTGCAGAAAGAAGTACCAGAGGCGCAGAAAGAGGCAAGAGGTGCAGAAAGAGGGGAAAGGAATGCAGAAAGAGGGAAAGGGAGTGCAGAAAGAAGCAACTAAGGTGCAGAAAGAGGGAAGAGAAGAGCAGAAAGAAGCAAGTCAAGTCAAGTCAGTCAAGTCAGAGAATTTGTATAGCGCACTACCTACCCAGAGGGTTTCAAGGCGCTTAGAAATGGGAGGGGGATTACTTGTCAAATATCCACGTTTTAAGTTGCTTTCTGAATGCTAGGTGGTTCTGGGTGAGGCGAAGGTAAGCGGGGAGTGAGTTCCATGTTTTAGCAGCCAGGTAAGAGAATGATCTGCCTCCCATGGTGGTCTTGTTGATGCGAGGTACAGTGGCGAGGGCTTAGCTGGAAGAGCGAAGTTGGCGGGAGGGGGTGTAGAAGGAAAGTCGTGAGTTGAGGCATTCTGGTCCGATGTCGTAGAGTGATTTGTGTGCGTGGGTTAGCAGTCGGAAGGTGATTCTCTTATTGACGGGTAGCCAGTGGAGGTCTTTCAGGTGGCCAGAGATGTGTTCGTTGCGCGGGATGTCTAATATGATCCTGGCTGAGGCGTTTTAGATTCGTTGGAGTTTCTTCTGGAGTTTAGCGGACGTACCTGCGTAGAGGGTGTTTCCGTAGTCCAGACGGCTCGTGGCTAGAGCATGGGTGACTGTTTTCCTTGTTTCGGTGGGGATCCAGCGAAATGTTTTTCTGAGCATGCGAAGAATGTTGAAGCAGGATGAGGAAACGGCGCTGACTTGTCTGTTCATTGAGAGTGAAGAATCCAGGATGACGCCCAGGTTTCGTGCGTGGTCTGTCGGGATGGGTGCTTTTCCAAGGGCTTCCGGCCACCAGGAGTCGTCCCATGCAGAGGGGGATGTACCTAAGATGAGGACTTCTGTTTTGTCCGAGTTCAGTTTCAGACGGCTTTGTTTCATCCATTCGGCAACTTCTTTCATTCCTTCGTGTAGGTTAGTTTTGGCGGTGCTGGGGTCATTGGTGAGAGAAAGGATTAGTTGAGTGTCATCCGCGTAAGAGATGATGTTGAGGTTGTGTTGGCGGGCGATGGCCGCGAGTGGGCTCATGTAAACGTTGAAGAGGGTGGGGCTGAGTGAGGATCCTTGAGGTACGCCACAGATGACTTCAGTGGCCTCAGACTTGAATGGTGGGAGGCGGACTCTCTGGGTTCTTCCGGTGAGGAATGAGGTGATCCATTCAAGTGCTTTTCCTTGTATTCCGATGTTATTGAGGCGTTGTAACAGGGTGCTGTGACAAACTGTGTCGAATGCTGCCGAGAGGTCGAGGAGGATGAGGGTGACTGTGTCTCCATTGTCCAATAGAGTTCGAATGTCGTCTGTTGCTGCGATGAGGGCGGTCTCAGTGCTGTGTTTTGCTCGGAAGCCAGATTGTGAGGAGTCGAGGGATTTGTTGGCTTCGAGGAAAGCGGCGAGCTGGTTGTTGACGGCTTTCTCGATGACTTTGGCCGGGAATGGAAGGAGCGAGATGGGTCGGTAATTTTTGAGTTCGGTGGGGTCCGCTGTGGGTTTTTTCAGAAGGGCGGTGAGTTCAGCGTGTTTCCAGCTTTCCGGGAAGGTGGCGGAGTTGAAGGAGCAGTTGATGACGTCTCGTAGGTGCGGTGCTATGACGGAGTCTGCTTTGTTGAAGATGTGATGAGGACATGGGTCAGTGGGGGAGCCTGAGTGGATGGAGTTCATCAGGCGCATTGTGTCCTCAGTAGAGATTGGGTTCCAGTCGTTGAGGGTGTTCACGGGGGGAGAGTGTTCAGCAAATGGTTGGGTGGGTTGGTCTCCGGGTTGGTTGTCGAAGCTGTTGTGGATGTCTGCAATTTTGTTGTGGAAGAATGAGGCTAGGGAGTCGCAGAGGGCTTGAGAGGGGGTGATGTCGTTGGAGTTGGCTGAGGGGTTGAAAAATTCCTTGACGATGTTGAAAAGTTCCTTGCTGTTGTGGGCGTTGTTGTCAAGTCGATCCTTGAATGCTGTTTTCTTGGCCTTTCGGATCAGTTGGTGGTGAGTGCGGGTGGCGTTTTTGAAGGCGTCTTTGGTACTGGTGGTTGGGTCTTTTTTCCAGGCCTTTTCAAGGGATCGGCAGAGTTTCTTGGACTTCTTAAGATCATCGTTGAACCATGAGGCCTTCTTGATGCCAGGTTTGCTTTGACGTTTGTTCAGTGGTGCTAAGGTGTCGGCGGTGTTGGATAACCATAGGGTGAAGTTGGCGGCGGCTTGGTCTGGGTTGGAAGAGTGGGCTGGGGTGTTTAGAAGGAGCGATGAGGAGATCTGGTCGGTGGTGATCTTGTTCCAGTTTCTTTGCAGAGTTGGTTGTGGGTGGTTAGTGGGTTTTGGCTTGTTGTAGGTGAAGTGGACGCAGTTGTGGTCAGTCCAGAGGAGATCTGTAGTATGGCTGAAGGAGACATGATTGCTGGAGGTGAAGATGGGGTCGAGTGTGTGACCTGCGATGTGGGTGGGGGAGGTGACAAGTTGTTTAAGTCCGAGGTTGGCGAGGTTGTCCAAGAGGGTGGTGGTGTTGCGGTCGTTGATCTTTTCGAGGTGAAAGTTGAGGTCTCCCAGAAGGATGTATTCTTTGGAGGGGAGCGCGTGTGGAGTGATGAAGTCCGTGATGTCTTCACTGAATTTAGCTCGGGGTCCTGGTGGTCTGTAGAGGAGGGTGCCTCTGAGTGTGGTCTTGGGGTCGATGTGTATTTGGAAGTGGAGGTGTTCGGAGTTGGCGAGGTTGGTGTCAGAGCTGGTTGAGATGCGGATTGATTTCTTATGGACGATAGCGATGCCTCCTCCTGTGTGGCCGGTGCGGTCTTTGCGTGTGATCTTATAGTCTTCCGGGATGGCAATGGTGATGTCTGGGGCGGAGGAAGCGTTCATCCATGTTTCCGTTAGGAAGGCGACGTCTGGAGAGATGGTGTCTAGTAGATTCCATAGGTCAATGGCGTGTCTGTGGACCGATCGAGTGTTGAGAAGGATGCATTGTAGGTGGTTGGGGTCGGGAATCTGTGGTGTGGTCGTAGCGGAGATGTTGTCGGAGCCGCTGAATTTGCAGGAGTAGCAAGAGAAAGGTCCATGGGTGTGTCCAGGAGCGGCTTGGACGCAGTTGGGGGCGCGACCGGGGTTAAGGGCTAGGAGGGTGGCAGCATCGTAGGTAATGCGGGAAGGCTGGGCAGAGCGAGGGGCAGGGGGTCTGGCGCTGGGCGCGGTCCAGGCGCGGACGGGCGTAGACGGGCTTACCTTTGGCGCACCTTCGGTGTGTACGTAGCGCGTGGACGCTGCGCGTGGGGGCATTGGCCATAAATGGAAGGTGGAGGGGGCGGAGCGTGGGAGGGTCAGCAGCTGGGAGGCGGTAGCGGGGAGGAGGGGCAGGGAAAACAACAACAGCAAACAAAATGGAGGTCAGAGGGGAGGCGAGGCAGGGGCAGTAGGTCGCCTGGGACAGCGAAAAGGAGATTAACACAATAATACACGTTGCTGGCAGGTGGGCAAACACAGCTAAATGCAATGCAGGGCGGGCGGCGCTACAATCACATGCGCTATGAGCTATGAGTTTCAGAAAACACAGCGCAAATCGGCCAAATGCAGGCGATACCGCTAATTTACTAAATGCAGGCGATACCGTGATGTCAGTCAGCAGTGCGAAGATCCCCAGGCAGACAGCAGCAGTACTGGGAGAGGAGCAAGGAGGGAGCAACCGGTCAGGAGCGAGTCCGGGCGGTCACAGGGGCTGAGAGGACGAGGTAGGCTCTGTGAACGTGGGTGGGAGGGTCAGCAGCTGGGAGGCGGTAGCGGGGAGGAGGGGCAGGGAAAACAACAACAGCAAACAAAATGGAGGTCAGAGGGGAGGCGAGGCAGGGGCAGTAGGTCGCCTGGGACAGCGAAAAGGAGATTAACACAATAATACACGTTGCTGAAAGAAGCAAGTGAGATGAATAAAGAGGCAAGAGAACTGCAGAAAGAGGGAAGAATGGTGCGAGAGGGGTGCAAAAAGAAGCAAGAGAGGTACAGAAAGAAGCAAGAGAAGTGCAGAAAAAAGCAACAGAGGTGCAGAAAGAGGCACAAAAAGAATAGAGTGGTGCAGAAAGAGGGAAGACGAGTGCAGAAAGAGGCAAGAGGGGTGCAGAAAGAAGCATTAGAAGTGCAGAAAGAGGCAAGAAAAGTGCAGAAAGAGGCAAGGGAAGTGCAGAAAGAATAACAGGTGCAGAAAGTGGCAAGAGAAGTGCAGACAGAGGCACGAGGGGTGTAGAAAGTAGCAAGAAAGGTACAGAAAGAACCAAGAGAAGTACAGAAAGAAGCAAGAGGAGAGCGGAAAGAGGCAAGAGAAGTACTGACAAAGGCAAGAGAGGTGCAAAAAGAAGGAACAGAGGTGCAGAAATAGGGAAGAGCGGTACAGAAAGAGGCAAGAAGGGTGCAGAAAGATGCAAGAGAGCTGTAGAAAGCAGCAAGAGAAGTACAGAAAGAAGCCAGAGAACTACAGAAAGAACCAAAATAGGTGCATAAAGAAGCGAGAGGAGTAGAAAGAGGCAAGAGACGTACAGAAAGAGGAACGAGAGGTGCTGAAAGAGGCAAGTGAGTTACAGAAAGAGGGAAGAGGAGTGCAGAAAGAGGCAATAGGGGTTCAGAAAGAAGCAATAGAGGTGCAGAAAGAAGCAACAGAAGTGAAGAAAGAAGCAAGAGAGGTGCAGAAAGAGGAAATAGAACTTCAGAGAGAAGCAAGAGAGATGCAGAAAGAGGGATGAGAGGTACATAAGGAAGAAAGAGAGGTGCAGAAAGAGGCAAGAAAACTGCAGAAAGAGGGACGAATAATGCAGAAAGAGGGAAGAATTGTGCAGAAAGAGGTTACAGGGGTGCAAGAAGAAACAAGAGAGGTACAGAAAGAAGCAACACAAGTACAGAAAAGAAACCACAATCATGGGTGCAGAAATATGCAAGAAAGGTGCAGAAAGAGGGAAAGGGAGTGCAGAAAGAGGCAAGAGGGGTACAGAAAGAGAACAGAGAGATGCACAAAAAGGAAAGAGGGGTGCAGAAAAAAGCAAATGAAGTGCATCAAGAGGCAAGAGAGCTACAGAAAGAGGGAAGAGAGGTGCAGAAAGAGGCAATAGGGGTGCAGATAGAAGCACTAAATGTGCAGAAAGAAGCAAGAGAAGTTCAGAAAGACAACATAGGTGCAGAAAGAGGCATGAGGGGTACAGAAAGAGGCAAGAGAAGTGCAGAAAGAAGTACCAGAGGCGCAGAAAGAGGGGAAAGGCATGCAGAAAGAGGGAAAAGGAGTGCAGAAAGAAGCAACTAAGGTGCAGAAAGAGGGAAGAGAAGAGCAGAAAGAAGCAAGTGAGATGAATAAAGAGGCAAGAGAACTGCAGAAAGAATGGTGCGAGAGGGGTGCAAAAAGAAGCAAGAGAGGTACAGAAAGAAGCAAGAGAAGTGCAGAAAAAAGCAACAGAGGTGCAGAAAGAGGCAACAGAAGTGCAGGAAGAGGCACAAAAAGAATAGAGTGGTGCAGAAAGAGGGAAGACGAGTGCAGAAAGAGGCAAGAGGGGTACAGAAAGAAGCATTAGAAGTGCAGAAAGAGGCAAGAAAAGTGCAGAAAGAGGCAAGGGAAGTGCAGAAAGAATAACAGGTGCAGAAAGTGGCAAGAGAAGTGCAGACAGAGGCACGAGGGGTGTAGAAAGTAGCAAGAAAGGTACAGAAAGAACCAAGAGAAGTACAGAAAGAAGCAAGAGGAGAGCGAAAGAGGCAAGAGAAGTACTGACAAAGGCAAGAGAGGTGCAGAAAGAAGGAAGAGCGGTGCAGAAATAGGGAAGAGCGGTACAGAAAGAGGCAAGAAGGGTGCAGAAAGATGCAAGAGAGCTGTAGAAAGCAGCAAGAGAAGTACAGAAAGAAGCCAGAAAGAAGCCAGAGAACTACAGAAAGAACCAAAATAGGAGCATAAAGAAGCGAGAGGAGTAGAAAGAGGCAAGAGACGTACAGAAAGAGGAAAGAGAGGTGCTGAAAGAGGCAAGTGAGTTACAGAAAGAGGGAAGAGGAGTGCAGAAAGAGGCAATAGGGGTTCAGAAAGAAGCAATAGAGGTGCAGAAAGAAGCAACAGAAGTGAAGAAAGAAGCAAGAGAGGTGCAGAAAGAGGAAATAGAACTTCAGAGAGAAGCAAGAGAGATGCAGAAAGAGGCATGAGAGGTACATAAGGAAGAAAGAGAGGTGCAGAAAGAGGCAAGAAAACTGCAGAAAGAGGGACGAATAATGCAGAAAGAGGGAAGAATTGTGCAGAAAGAGGTTACAGGGGTGCAAAAAGAAACAAGAGAGGTACAGAAAGAAGCAACATAAGTACAGAAAAGAAACAACAATCATGGGTGCAGAAATATGCAAGAAAGGTGCAGAAAGAGGGAAACGGGAGTGCAGAAAAAGGCAAGAGGGGTACAGAAAGAGAACAGAGAGATGCACAAAGAGGAAAGAGGGGTGCAGAAAAAAGCAAATGAAGTACAGAAAGAGGCAACAGAGGTGAAGAAAGAGGCAAGAGAGGTACAGAAACAGGCGAGAGAAGTACAGAAAGAAGGAAGAGAGGTATAGAAATAGGGAAAAGGGATACAGAAAGAGGCAAGAGCAGTGCAAAAAGAAGCAAGAGAAGTATAGAAAGAACCAACAGAGGTGCATAAAGAGACAAGAGAGTTGTATAAAGAGGTAAGAGAAGTGCATAAAGAGGCAAGAGAGGTGCTTAAAGAGGCAAGTGACCTACAGAAAAGAGGGAAGAGAAGTGCAGAAAGTGGCAATAGGGGTGCAGAAAGAAGCAATAAAGGTGCAGAAAGAAGCAAGAGAAGTTCAGAAAGAAGCATCAGAGGTGCAGAAAGAGGCGAGAGGTGCATAAAGAGGAAAAAGGAATGCAGAAAGAGGGAAAGGGAGTGCAGAAAGAGGCAAGTGAGGAAAATCGACTTTTACATGGTCCAGTATGTCCCCTATCGTGTACCCCAACGTTCAATGTATGTGCATGACATCCATGCATTTTCCCTCCATGGCCGAAATGAAGACGCATATGCATTTGCGTCCAACGTTAACATGTCATCTACCAGATCCTCCATGAATGAAACGATAATTCAGTCTTAAAACCTACCATGCCAATGCATTTACATGGTATACGTTTTAACATCGAGAAGCACACGTTTTCTGGCTCAGCCGAGCCAGGCCCTGATTTCTGACTCTGAACCACTTCTGTCTCTGAAAGCTGCAGTTTAGGTATGCATCCCTGACCTTTACCTTACTTCCTGCTCAAGCAAAGCGGTGCCCGGCTCGGCCTAGCCTGCCTGCCAATATGGTATTTTGCCTACAGTTATCTGTTCAGCCTCCGCGAAAACACATTCCAGTCTAGTGAAATAGGTAAACATATTCCCGGCTACAGAGCAAAGGGCCCGGCCTTCCTGTCTCATTGCAAGTAATTTAATGCTCCCGTTGCCATAGTAGGCCCATGGCCCCGCGCATTGCACCAAGACACGTATGCACCCACTAGCATTCAGTGATGAATAGCCTCTGCCCGAGAGACCTTTTACTTCAGATAATACATCCTCCAAACACAAGATATCAGATATGCTATAGGTGCAGGTCGTTCTGACATCCCAGACTTCAGTCTCCTCCACTAGTGCTAAAGTCAAGCCCCCAGCTCTCCCCAGTTCCACGTCAATCTCACGTCATACTAGTTGCGAGCGCATCTGTGTCAAAGTTCCTGCTGACCCTGCAGATTTTCTCTATGCATCCACCCACTTGTGACACTTCTGTGACGTCTACATCACACACCTCCGTGTACGCCCTGTACACGCCTTCTTTTACGCCCATATGTTCTTATCTCTTTTCTTTTCACTTGTTACGCCTACTGTATTCAATGCAACTGTACAGTTTTACTATATATATTGTGTGATGTTAATAAAATGTTGAATATCCCTTCCTGAACCTTAGTGGTGATGGAATCCGATGTCCATTGGCTCGAGCCACTTAATTAAAGCCCGTATGGCTCAGATACCACGGACTTTGCCTCTCATTTATTGAGCTATTCTTATTGTCATTTAATGTATAGAAAAATAGTCCCGGTAATTTTATTTACCACATAATCTGGCGCCCGAATAGGGACCCCTCCCCTTCCCCACGCGCCGGCGATGTAACGCAGGCCCCTAACCCCTTCTACAGCCGTGACAGACCCCTTTCTGTGCACACCTGCGGGTTTTCCTGCTAACTCCCTCAGGCCCACGGAGGAGACGGAGACTGCGGTCCAGCATCCAGACGAGGCGGTGAGGAATGCGGAGAGTCCCGACCAGAGCCCAAGCCGAGAGAGCAAGGTCCGAGGTGTCCGGAGGCCAACCTGTTCCGAAGCGCATGCGTAGTGCGTAGCAGCAACCAGATGTTGTAGCAGTCCAGTCCAGTCCAGTATCGAGTTTCCGAGGCCTTCAGTTTTGCTTCCCAGTGAGTACCGTTGTTGGGAACGCATCTAGACGGGTTAATTAATTTGTGCCCGGTCAAGACGGGTCTGGGTACACAGACCCGGTCCAGACGTGTTCACTTAGGTGGATACGGTATGACGTGTCTCTTTATGGGACCGGTATGTTCTGTACTGTTTTAGCAGTGCATCCAGTAATTCAGTATTCTAGTATTGTCTCTCGAGATTTCCAGTATTGTGTTTTTCTATGTACCAGATAGTATCTTTTCGAAATGTTTTTAATGTGTTTAATGTCGTGGTATGAATGATTGTTTGCAATTCATTACTGTGTTTATTGTGTTCACGTTCAAATAAGTTCAAATATGCCGCTGTTTTCGAAATTACGTCAGATAGGAACCAGAAAAGGGATACTCGAAGAAGCAGTTCCCGTCCCGCCTAGGGACACTCCCGGACATTTTATGTACCACAAGCATGGCTTAGATGCCATATTGTACTTAGACTTATGGGTGGACTACACCAAAGATCTGGAAGAGAAATATAGATGGCCTGTTTCAGGAACATGGGATGCTGATTGCATCATGAGAGTAGAAGAAGCATTGTGGAAAAAGAAAGCCAGACAATCCCAGAAAGATGCCATAGAATTATGGCGTAAAGAAGCGCATAAAAGAACAGAGAAAGAATTCAGACAAGCAGAGAGAAATAGAGAATCATCAGAAAAAGCCCTAGAAAAAGAATTACTAGAAGAAGGTGAACGAGTTAGAGCAGAACAGTTAGACAGACAAAGAAATGCCCTTATGAAAGGCATGTATCCCCTTCTCGCCGAGGGCCTGCCTAAGGCGACCCCGGAAGTACCCTGTAATTTGCCGCCACCATTGGTCCCGACTAAGCTGCGTCATAAACCGACCGCAGCAGAAATTTTTCTTTCTTCCTACTTAGACGACACTGTCCCAGAATATGCAAACACGAATCCTCCTCCACCTGTTCAACCCCACAACCCTGTTAATAACGCGATTCCTGCCACTGTTCCTCCTGCCACTGGTCCTGGCAATCCTTTCACCCAACCTGCAACCCAGGTCCAGCCTACTTTACCTGCACCTACATTACCAGCACCAGTACATCCTGCAAGCCCTGGTGGCTCACATCTAGGAGCCGCGGGAGGTGGTTTTTCCACCCCTCCTCAAGTAAAACGAATATCATTACGAGATTTAGCACTAGAACGAACGCCAAAGGCGACATACGCAACACTTAGAAAGAACATGACTGATTGTATATATGATCCAGTACCAGGCGAGGAATCATTGGTCTTACACTCATTACGATTAAGGCGCGTTACAGATTATTTGATCACTTTACCAGGTATGAAAGAGGAATTAGACAAGATATACCACTTTATTAGGACGGGGGAGGGACCAGAAAGTATACATGAAGCCATGGTACACAGAAAAGTGGAAACTCAACGTTTGCTTTTACAGTTCTTGATAAATTGTCTGATCAGGGAACAAGATCAACCACACAGAGAAATAACTAAACGTATGTTAACTTGGAGTGATAACATAGCAGTCGGAAAGCATGATAAACAGACTAGTATAGAGTCCATGTACAGGAAAATCCGTAAAGAAATTCAAGACATACGTGAGAAAGAACGTGCCAACGAGAACGAAACCGAGAAAGAGGATGAAGCCTCAGACGACGATGATATAGCAACAGAGAACCCAGATAAAATAGCGTACGTAGGTAGGGCAAGACCCTTTGACAAACCCATACGCCTAGAGTGCAAGAAAACTTTTCTTTCTCCCATACCAGAACAATGTTCTCTTGAGCATCTATTCCAAGCCACCGATAAAGTACTGAAACAACGAATAGGTTACAGTGAGCTTAGTACCATGCATGAACAGGAACTAGCCCGATCAGCAGTCCAATGGGCTAGTAATTCTACCATATATAAAGACGACGTAGTGGCTCAAACATTTTTGAATCTTTCCCCAGACGAACAGCGACTGGTTAGTATATACATGATCCAACATCTCATTACACTGTACAAAAGCCAGCATTCTGATCCAGGTCCCCTACACAATGTATTGGAAGAGTTACTCCTAAATAGATAGAGAGGCCTAGGTACCGACTTGATTAATGTCATTCTAGAACACCGACACAAATACAGAACGTTCCTGACTCCACATTTCGTTCCTGTTCCACCCCCAGTAAGGAAAACTTTTTACATAGACAGACAGAATCCCTTACGAGAAGTTCATCCCGTACGGACAACGGGAGGTGAGCTTGAACGAGTATTTGTTTATACCCCCTTAACGAAAATAGAATTATTGGAAATGAAAAAGTTAGTGCCCTGTCACGATAAAGATCCAGGAGGGTTTCACCGTGAATTAAAAGACATGCTCCGCATGGGAGAGTATACGTATCCCGATATCATTAAAATGTTAAAGGTCCTGTTGCCGGCAGGCATTTACGAAAAACTTAAAGAAAAGGAATGGGAGGTGGGAGAGAAAAAGATAGACTGGGCAGAATTAGAAGACGAAGATAAAACACGAATCCCTGGTACTGGTCTTGGGGAAAAAGCCAAAGCATTGCCCGAGTTATTAATACAAGTTTTGCCAAGACTACTAGCTACGAAAAAGGAAGACTGGGATGCCATCTCAGCCTGTAAACAGAAACAAGACGAAGACACTAGTGATTTTTATTCCAGATTCGAGAAATGTTTCATTATTAATAGCGGGCTAAAAACAAGTAGTGAATCATATCCACATCTTTTTGTGACCAAACTAGTAGAGAATTCCTTACCACAAGTTAAAAATAGAGTACTGAAAGTTGAGAGTACCTGGCAAGCTAATACTCCTTCCCAAATGTTACGAATGTTACAGTACCACCAGAATCGTATTAGAGAGGAGCAGGAACACGAAAAGAGACGCATGAAAGACACGAAAATGAAAGTGCTAGTTGCACAATCCGTCCCAGCTGATAGTCAGAAGAGGGGTACGACACCGGCCAGTCATTCTACAGCTCCTGTAAAAGGGACATGCAATTACTGTAAACAGCCAGGTCACTATATAAACGAATGTGCCGTTCTGAAACACAATATAGCTACCGGTAAGACGAAAGAAAGACCGCGTCCTCCTAGACAGGAACATGTTCCGCAGAACACGCAACCTCCTCAGAATACACAACAGACAGTAGCCGTACCCCAGCCCATAGCTGCCACACAACAAGTTACACAGCAAATGTACCAGTATGCACAGTCAGATTATCCAGATTATCAACAGTATTCATGAAACAGCCTAGAGAGGGAGGTTGGCTTGCCTCTTATCGAGGTTCCTGTAGATCAAGAGGGTCCCTATGTACACAGTCAGGTATTAGGGAAAGACAGAAAATTTCTGATTGACACAGGGGCAAGCAGAACTACCATTAGTCATGACGAGGTTCCAGGGGCTCCCCTCTCAGGCTCAAGAAATGTTTCCCTGGGATTTTCAGGAAAGCCTATTGTTAACGAAGTATCGAAGCCAGTTTCCCTAGAAGTTGGTCCATTGTCCCGCACTACAGGCTTGTTACTTACGAAATCATGTCCAGAAAACCTGCTTGGTATAAAAACATTGAAAGAACTAGGAGCAGTGATTTGTTGTTCTCCGGAAGGAGTGAGATTGTTTTTACGTGATTTTAAAGGACATTATGTGTTAAGAGATTTTGATCCAAGATTACAGAATGTACCACAGCATTTATGGGCGCAAGGTCCAACTGATGTAGGTTGCATGCACATTACACCATATCGTGTCACTCTGAAACAAGGAATTGTACTGCCCCGAATCCGACAATACAAGTTACCACCTGAGGCTGTAGCAGCCTTACTGAAAATTATTGACGAGCTCATTGCTCAAGGAGTGGTTGTAGAAACTGACTCCAATGTATGTAATTCTCCTATCATTCCGATTCTTAAACGAACTGATCCAAATGCACCTCCAGTCTACAGACTGGTGATCGACCTTCGAGAACTCAATAAATGTATCATACCCCAGTACCCAGTGGTCCCAGACATTTCATCCCTATTGACTGCCATTGATTCTGAAGCTGCGTTCTTTACTGTCATCGATCTCAAGAACGCCTTCTTTAGTGTTCCCATTCATCCGGAAAGCCAGTATCTTTTCGGATTCTGTTTAAATGGCCGAAGCTTCAAATTTGCACGTGCACCTCAAGGGTTCACAGAAAGTCCTAGTATTTACAGCCAAGCACTGAAACGACAACTAGACAGTATTCACATGCCTACTGACACTGCTCTGCTCCAGTACGTTGATGATCTATTGATCACAGCCCGAACAGAACGTGACTGCGAACGTGCATCACTGACAGTCTTGTATTTTCTGGCAGAAAAGGGGCATAAGGTATCCCCTTCGAAGCTACAATTCTGTGTCCAGCAAGTTGTTTACCTTGGTCACTTGCTGTCCAAGAGGGGTAGACAGCTGACACCTGACCGTATCCAGTTAATTGCACATCTACCACAGCCCAAGACACAAAAGGAAGTACGGGCCTTCATTGGCCTCACTTCTTACTGTAGACAATGGATCCCTCAGTACGCATATCTAGCCAAACCACTCATACAGTTGACAACACAGGAGGCAGCGACTTCGACTGTCCTCCCTTGGACTCAGGAACATACACTTGCTTTTGACGAATTGAAGAAAGCCCTATGTCAAGCACCTGTTTTAGCGACACCATGTTACAGCAAACCTTTTACACTTTTTGTCACTGCACGCGATGGTACATCATTATCTGTTCTCACACAAGATCAATGGAAAGAACTACCTAGGCAGTCATTTAGAAGTTAAACATACACTACGGAAAGGACCAACACTGAGAGTGAACAGTTTCCAATTAAAAACATAAGTTTATTACAATCACATAAACAATAGTTAAAAAATACATTTCATAAAAGGTTGAATTCACATTAATCATAATATAAAAATTCTTGAACATAGAAGAGTGAGTTGTATGTCGACGCGTTTCGGCGACCAGCGCCTTTCTCAAGACAATTTTACAACTATCTGAAAATGAAATGAAAATCATTCTTAGTTATTACATTAATATGTTTATTCTATACATTTTATTAAAAGATAACAACAGAAACATTGTTCACAAGTCTCAGGTCCTAAATCTGTCCTCAACACAGTTGATAATTTACCAAAATTGTGAAACATAAAATAAAATATCATAACCTCTTTTTGTAGCCTGCTACTGATTTGTATATATTTAAGACACAGTCTGTAGATGTAATGACTGGTGGCTTGTAGATCTCAGTGTTTTATTCTTCAGGGTTTGGGCATCATTATTATACAATAAATCATTTGTGACACATGCTAATTTATAGCGAAGTAAATATATATCAGCCTACGTGTCAGATAAGGAGAGTATTCAACACTTAACAAAAACAGGTAATCTTTTTAAAAAAAATTTTTGGTACATTCTGTATAGTATGACAGATGTGATTAAATATCCAGTAGAAAAAACAGGAACAGGTCTAATTCCATTGTGATATTTCATGATCCATTATACAGTCACCATTATCTAGCAGTGAATGGCTATGATCAAAGCTAACATTAGATCTTGAATAGTAAAAATGGATCTAAGGATATAATGAGGAGAGAAAGGCAGATAAAGAATAGAGTAGAGATAACAGGAAAGAAAAATTGAATCTCATAGTTCTTTCTTTTATATTTAACTGATTTTTGTATTTTCTACTTAATTATTGTTGATGTCTTAGTCGGTTATGTCACATGGATATTTCTGTTCTTATTGGAGTAAATCAAAAACAGAATGAATTTCCTATTTATGAATATCTATGTATCTATCTAGTAGATCTCCTAGTCATTATGATAGGGTCTCGCTCACGGATGTCAGTCTGTTCATATATCTAATTTATACTTACCACAGATAAGTAACAACTTCAAAAACATATGATGATATTGATGTTAAAGCGGTTTCATCTATTATGTTGAACCAGAGCGAATTTGATACAAGACTAATTCAGTAATGTTGATGACTACAAATAAAAAACACAGATAGTGTTACAAGTATACATATATGCAATCCTATCTAAAGATGGATAATAGAATTGTAATGAGGGCAACTAACCTATTTTGAAGACTTGTCACTTCTTGTGGTCTTGCTACTAAGTTGATAAATGTTTCAATCTGTAGTTCTAGGATTAAAAACTGCCTGGATCGTAATGAAAGAATAATCTGTTAGGATATACTTAGATATGGACTATGTCCGATAAGTTACAAGGCTATGCCACAGATAAATTTACTTAATTGCTTTTCTTACCCAAATGCGAGCTTTAGATAAATGTCGCCTCCACACTGAAATTATATGCTAGTTAGGTCTCAGGGTCTGAGATACCCACGGTATCTGATGATAGAAACAATTAAAATATGGATATATCAGTACGGAGAATCTGTCTTGTTAACTACAAACGACAGGTATTCTTTAGGGAGCCCTATTGCATGCTTACCGGGTTTATTATCAATAGGTGACCGTCACTGGTAGGGGGTCAGAAGCTGATAAGAAATTTCTGTGTATGTGCTGGCCATACATACACTCACGTCTGATTCCTTAAATAATAAGAGCAATGCTTATTATAGTCTGGAATAAGGTTATATCTAAGACGGAGTCTGGTCTAACAGATAATCTAGCAAATAACTACTAATAACATACCGTTATTGATGACTTGTGACTTCTCTGCAAAATGGCAGGATGAAGTTGGAGCGTGTAAATACAATAAATACAGCTTTCCAGATTCCTGCAGGGCAACATTAAATCCTAAGTTATGGTATGGCCAGATTATTTCTATTACTGACACGTACTAATTTCTCTCTGCCGATGGCTTACCTTTAAAGTACAGGAGTTGAAGTAGCGTGGAGGCGAACGTCTGCTTCGGGCGTAGTCCCGGGATGTAATGAAAGAGTGGTGCAGCGCGCGCGTATTTATGTGCACATCGCTGCCGCTAATTAGGCTAATCCTGACTTAATTAGTGCTTAGAAAGCGAGGAAAGACTATGATCTACTCGCATGGGTCAAATGTAGACACGCTGGTGCTATGAAAACTAAACGCACGCCTCACTTTACTCGCGTTAACTAGAACTCGATGACAGACTGAGGTTTACTAAGACGGACTGTTGCTGTTTTAGCATACTATTAGTCTAAATTACTAGATTTAATTTTTATCGCTATTCTGCATATAAAAGATGAATACCTGAACTGAAATCCAAATAAAAGGGATATCAATACTATGAACAAAAACTATTTTCCTAAATTATTTGAAACGGAGTGTAGAAGGGGTTAGTCTTCTGTTATCCTATAATTTTATATTTAAAAGATTGCATTCTCCCACGGGATTTCACTATTCAATCCTTCCCGGAATGTATTGAGAGAAAAAATCCAGAAGACTTCGCGTTTTTTGCGTATTGCCTCACCTCCTTTGTTTTCAGCAGTATTAATTTTTTCTAATATGCGCCAAGTGAAATCATTAGGACCATGGCCATGATCTAAGAAATGTTTCACAATGGGTGCAGTCATTTTTTTAGTTTTGACTGCTGAACGATGTTCTGTCAGTCTTGTCTGTATTGCACGTGATGTTTCACCTACATACCCTTGAGAGCATGGGCATTTCAGGAGATATATGACGTTAGAGGTTTTACAATTGTACATCTCTTTAGCATTGGCTGTATATCCGTTATGTGTGAAGGTAACTCCTGTGTCTATGTTTACACAGGATTTGCAACTTGAACAAGGAAAGGTACCTTTCACAGGGTTGTCTCCAATTAGGGATTTCTGCGCCATATGAAGAGAGTCAACAGGCCTTTTAATTCTAGAGTGGACTATATGATCTTTGATGTTTTTGTTACGCCTATGAGCAAAAAGAGGTTTTTCAAGTTTGATGGCTCCATTGCTGTTCAGGATGTGCCAAGAGGAGTTAATGACCTGTTTGACTTTCGCATTAACTGTTGAATGACGTGTGATGCAGACTAGTTTGTTCGCTTCTGTCTTAGATTTGTTTCTCAGCAGGCAATCTCTGTCATAGTACTGTGCTCTTTTATATGAATCTCGCACTAGTCTATGAGGGTAGCCACGGTCTAAGAATTTTTGTCTCATCCCTGCTGCCTGTCTATCAAAGTCTACGAGGCTGGTACAGTTTCTCCTGACTCTCAGAAATTGAGAGAAAGGGATGCTTTGTCTCTGATTCCTTGGATGGAAACTTCGGAAGTGCAGGAGGGTGTTCCTGGCGGTCGGTTTTATAAAAAGATCTACTTTCAGTTTTCCTTCTTCATGGAGAATCCAAATATCTAAAAATTCCAACTTTTCCGAACTAATGTGGGAGGTGAATTTAAGATTGGGGTCGCATGTATTAAGCCATGCTAAGAAATCATCCAGCGTCTCTCTCCCATCGGTCCAGACAAAAAAGATGTCGTCTATATATCTGGACCAATGGGAGACGGACTCGAAAAAAGGCGCTACTTCATTATGAATATGGCGCGCCTCGAATTCAGCCATGTAGATATTTGCTACAGACGGTGCCACTGAGGCCCCCATACTGACTCCTTTTGTTTGTCGAAAGAGTTTATGTCCGAATTCAAATATGTTCTCAGTCAAGACCATCTGGAGACATTGCAGCAAAAAAGTTTTAGGGCAGGGTACTGAATAGAGGTCAATGAACCATTCTACTGCTGTGAGAGCCTCTCTAATGGGAATGTTACTATAGAGAGACTCTATATCAAGAGTGACAAGGAGATCTCGTAACGGGTTAAAACTTATACTTTCCACTTTGTTGATCATCGCACTGGTGTCTTTAATGTACGATGGGACATTCGGTATATGGGGACACAAATAACTGTCCACATATTTAGATAGTGCCTCTGTGGGTGTGCCTATCGTGGAGACGATCGGTCTATAGGGGGGATTTTTTTCGTCTTTGTGAATCTTTGGTTGTCCATATATGCAGGCAGTCTTGCCCGCATGGGTGTTTAAATAGTCAAACTCTTGGGCATTGATATCACCGTTTTCTAAGGCTCTGGTAGTTATTTGACGAATGTCTCTGGTTATTTTGTTAATGGGGTTATTTCTTTCGGGCTGGTAAAAGGTTTGATCTTCTAGCATTTTTAGCATGTTGCTCTCATAAATTTTTGAGTCGAGTACTGCTATTCCTCCGCCCTTATCACAGCTCTTAATTGTGATAGATGAATCGGAGGCAAGTGTATGTAGGGCATCATGTTCTGATTTATCCATATTATAAATCGGTTTCGGAATGAAACGAATGCTTTTTTCAAGTTTTTTGAGAACAACCAGCTCAAATGCTGCTACCTCCGGTCCAATCTGATCAAGGGAGAGGCTAAATGTAGATGGAAGTCTTAGGGTGAGAGGTTCTGATGATACCTGCTGGATTGCTTCATTCTGGAAGAACTTTCTTAGTCGGATCTTCCTAAAGAAAGATATTATGTCACTATATAGCTCAAAGACATTCGTATTACAATGGGGAACAAACGATAGTCCTTTCGATAGAACGCTAACACTAGATTCATTTAGAGGGGTACTGGAAAGGTTAAATATGGGAATTACATCCCCGGTTTCCAGTACTGTCTGCTTCTTGTCTCTCTTACAAACTGGGGCTCCTGTTGTTGGTAATGGTTCTGAGGATCTTGTTGGTAATTGGGATCGGGTTGATAATGATGCTGGGGTTTGTATCCCCCCCTGGTCTGTGTTTGGAACCTCACTCTGGGTCTTCCGCGGCGACCGCCGCGGTTCCCTAAAAAAGGAGTCTGATTTTGGTTTCGTTTGGCTTGAGCAGAGTTGTAGTTGCTATCTGATTCATAGAAGGGATCTTCTACTTCCCCTCCTGATTCAGATGAGACAGAGAAATTGTTAACTCTCTGTTGTTGATTTCTATTTGTATCTAGATAATGGTTTTGTTTGTAAAAGTCAGATCTAAGATAGGGGTACGCTAGTTCGACCGAATAAATTCGTTTCTCTTTTGAAAGTTTGTCGTTTTTACGTTTTTCTAAATAGTTTACAAACGATTCTACTTCTTTGTTGAGATCTTCTAATTTTTTCATCGTTTCTTCTAAGTTCCCTAGTTGTTTAATGGCCTCTTCCAGAGTCTCTATTTCCTTTTTAATATCTAATGCTAGCTCTTTAGCTGTTGCTACTATGAGCATCATTAAGTCTCGCGAGCAACGACTCGCGATCATGCTCCATTTTTCTATAAAGCTACGATGATGTACAAACAGCCCTGGGATATTTCTTACTCGCAAGCCCATGGGGATGATGCCTGATTTTAGATAAGCTAACATAAATTCCCCATGGGCTTCCATTCGTCTTAATTTCTTTTTAAGGTCAAATAGTTTATTGTAATCATCTTGTCCCCTCTGGGTATTAGACGACGAGGTAGTAGCTTCTGATGGAGTATCAGATGTACCAATCAGTAGTGCAAATTCTGCATCAGAGAAGCCAAAAGTTTGAATTTGTGCCATTCCCAATTTTGAGTCTCAAGTGGATATTTATTTATTATATGGATAAGATAAATGAAAAAAGAAAAAAGTTCTAGATAGAGATGATAGAAGAAAATAACAAATAGTTACGAGACCAGGCTCTTAATACATGAAGAGGTTATCTACACACTATCATATATAAGATAACATATATGAACCCTGCACAGACAAGCTGTGGGTAAACTCTTTGAAGACAACAAGGGTTCCCTGTATGCAAATTGACAATCAACCCCTAGGTCAGGGAATAAATCAATGGAAAGAACTACCTAGGCAGTCATTTAGAAGTTAAACATACACTACGGAAAGGACCAACACTGAGAGTGAACAGTTTCCAATTAAAAACATAAGTTTATTACAATCACATAAACAATAGTTAAAAAATACATTTCATAAAAGGTTGAATTCACATTAATCATAATATAAAAATTCTTGAACATAGAAGAGTGAGTTGTATGTCGACGCGTTTCGCCGACCAGCGCCTTTCTCAAGACAATTTTACAACTATCTGAAAATGAAATGAAAATCATTCTTAGTTATTACATTAATATGTTTATTCTATACATTTTATTAAAAGATAACAACAGAAACATTGTTCACAAGTCTCAGGTCCTAAATCTGTCCTCAACACAGTTGATAATTTACCAAAATTGTGAAACATAAAATAAAATATCATAACCTCTTTTTGTAGCCTGCTACTGATTTGTATATATTTAAGACACAGTCTGTAGATGTAATGACTGGTGGCTTGTAGATCTCAGTGTTTTATTCTTCAGGGTTTGGGCATCATTATTATACAATAAATCATTTGTGACACATGCTAATTTATAGCGAAGTAAATATATATCAGCCTACGTGTCAGATAAGGAGAGTATTCAACACTTAACAAAAACAGGTAATCTTTTTAAAAAAAAATTTTGGTACATTCTGTGTAGTATGACAGATGTGATTAAATATCCAGTAGAAAAAACAGGAACAGGTCTAATTCCATTGTGATATTTCATGATCCATTATACAGTCACCATTATCTAGCAGTGAATGGCTATGATCAAAGCTAACATTAGATCTTGAATAGTAAAAATGGATCTAAGGATATAATGAGGAGAGAAAGGCAGATAAAGAATAGAGTAGAGATAACAGGAAAGAAAAATTGAATCTCATAGTTCTTTCTTTTATATTTAACTGATTTTTGTATTTTCTACTTAATTATTGTTGATGTCTTAGTCGGTTATGTCACATGGATATTTCTGTTCTTATTGGAGTAAATCAAAAACAGAATGAATTTCCTATTTATGAATATCTATGTATCTATCTAGTAGATCTCCTAGTCATTATGATAGGGTCTCGCTCACGGATGTCAGTCTGTTCATATATCTAATTTATACTTACCACAGATAAGTAACAACTTCAAAAACATATGATGATATTGATGTTAAAGCGGTTTCATCTATTATGTTGAACCAGAGCGAATTTGATACAAGACTAATTCAGTAATGTTGATGACTACAAATAAAAAACACAGATAGTGTTACAAGTATACATATATGCAATCCTATCTAAAGATGGATAATAGAATTGTAATGAGGGCAACTAACCTATTTTGAAGACTTGTCACTTCTTGTGGTCTTGCTACTAAGTTGATAAATGTTTCAATCTGTAGTTCTAGGATTAAAAACTGCCTGGATCGTAATGAAAGAATAATCTGTTAGGATATACTTAGATATGGACTATGTCCGATAAGTTACAAGGCTATGCCACAGATAAATGTACTTAATTGCTTTTCTTACCCAAATGCGAGTTTTAGATAAATGTCGCCTCCACACTGAAATTATATGCTAGTTAGGTCTCAGGGTCTGAGATACCCACGGTATCTGATGATAGAAACAATTAAAATATGGATATATCAGTACGGAGAATCTGTCTTGTTAACTACAAACGACAGGTATTCTTTAGGGAGCCCTATTGCATGCTTACCGGGTTTATTATCAATAGGTGACCGTCACTGTCACCGTCACACAAGATCAAGCAGGATCACACAAGCCTTGTGCTTATTTTTCTAGTACATTGGATCCAGTAGCCCAGGCCTTGCCTGCGTGCCTCAAATCAGTTGCAGCCACAGCTTTAGCTATCAGACAAAGCGATTCCATAGTGTTAGGACTTCCCCTGACAGTACAGGTTCCACACTCAGTGGAAGTTCTTTTAAACAGGACACAGACTCAGCACTTGTCCATAGCACGATTGACAGGATATGAACTGACACTGTTTCAGCCACACATAGAGATCAGACGTTGCAATATATTAAACCCTGCTACACTGTTACCCTCGATTACAGCAGATCCTACACCACATGACTGTGTGGAAGTCATTAACACCATGACGAAGCCAAGACAAGACTTGACAGACATTGCATTACCAGACCCAGACCTGACACTTTATGTGGATGGTTCATGTATGAGAACAAGTACAGGAGAGTTAGTGGCCGCATATGCAGTGACCACTGAAACTGAAGTCATAGAAACACATCGTATTGACACCCTGTCTGCCCAAGCAGCAGAGCTCATCGCTCTGACCCAAGCCTGTATACGAGCCAAGAACCTGAAAGTAAACATATACACAGATTCACGTTATGCATTCGGAGTTGTTTTACGACTTCGGAGTCCTCTGGCAAGAAAGAGGTTTTATGACCTCTCATGGAGCCAAGATTCAGCATGGTCCCCTCATTCAAGCTCTGTTGGAAGCAATACATTTGCCTACAGCCATAGCCATCATGAAGTGCAAAGCACATACGAAAGTTACTGACACCATTTCCCAGGGTAACGACCTGGCAGATCGAACAGCCAAACATACAGCTCAGACTCAAACAGACATTCCAGCTGACACGACAAAGACAGAAGTACCATCACTGACGACTTGCATGACAGTCCGGGACCCCACACAAGATGTACTAGACATACAGACACATGCTACTCCAGACGAAATCAAGAAATGGACCGAACAAGGAGGGGTCCAGACAGATCAGGGATGGATGACGAAGGGAAAAGCCACATGGTTTCTCCCCGACTCTATGGTTCAAGTTATCATTAATACAGCACATAGTCCAGCACACTTAGGAGAAAAAGCCATGTTAGACAGTTTACAGAACCTTTGGTTCAACAAGTATTTACGAGCAGCAGCAAAACAGAAAGTGCGTACCTGCATGATCTGTTGTCAGATCAATCCAGGCAAAGGCATTCCTGTGGAACAAGGTGGATTTCATCCTCCTGACCACCCTTTTGAAGTTCTCCAGATGGATTATATCCACATGGATCGTTGTCGAGGATTTAAGTACGTCCTCGTAGTTGTATGTGCCCTATCCAGATGGGCAGAAGCATATCCAGTCCCAGATTACACTGCCGTGACCACTGCCAAGCAGTTGGTTCGTGAATTCTTCCCACGATATGGATTGCCCCGTGTCGTGTACTCAGATAATGGACAGCCCTTCTCGTCCGAGCTCATGAAACAGGTATCACTCCTGTTAGGGTACCAGTGGAAATTTCACTGCGTACGATACCCCGAGGCAGCTGGCCTCGTCAAGCGACACAATCAGACTCTGAAAACACGATTAGCGAAGGTCTGTGCAGAAAAAGGTGTAGATTGGATGGTAGCCCTGCCGGTTGCCCTCTTTTACATGCGTATGGTAGCTCATTCCAGAACCGGTTTGTCTCCATATGAAATTGTTTTCGGTCGTCCCCCAAACATGTGGGGTACGCCTATGCCTCGTAAAGTAACCGATGTAGATAGTAATATGCTGACAGATTACCTGGCTTCCTTGATGTCTGCACTACTCTCTTGTCGTTCACAGGTCGCGGCTGCCTTCCCGGACAACACCCAAGTGAAACCGCATGAAATCGTTCCTGGGGACCTGGTTTTGGTCCGTAATTTTGATCGCTCAAGCCCTCTGGAGCCCCGCTGGAAGGAGCCGAAACTAGTTCTGATGACCACAAGGACCGCGGTGAAGGTGGAAGGAAGGAAAGGCTGGCTCCATTCCAGCCACATCAAGCGTTTTCATGGACTGTATCCAAAGACTTTTCCCAAGGACTGCCCAGATACTGACTCTAAACTCCCCCTGTTAGAGAAAACTCTGCAGCAGGAGTATAAAACTAAACTGAGGTCTAGTAAGTCAGACAGCGTTTAATTGTTTAAGTCCCCCTCGGGTGAAGCGGTTAGACAGGTTCCTGACATGTATAAGATAGACCCACATAGTGAGAGAGATAGACAGGAAATTAAGAAAAAGAAATACTGTAAAAATCTCCGAAGCCGATGTATCGTTACATTACTTTTTATGTTTTTTCTGAGTCTTACGATCATATGTATAAGCTGGACGTTACATGTATTCTTTCCTCCGCTTGGTTCACATGTACATTCTTCCTCTAATGACACTGTAGAGCACACATTTAGTGACCTGCCCCCTCACGAATTATCCTATCGACTTGCACTGCGCAACAATACTTTTATCCGTATGTTACACCATTCTCACCAGACCAGCAATGCCACGAATTGCTGGGTATGTGGCCGACTCCCCCCTTACCAGAAAATGAAGGGAGCTCTGCCCCTCTTTCCTTATCCGTTTTCACACAATGGTTCGTGTGGAGCATGGTTTGCATTAATGTCCTCATTAGGCAGTAAGTCCACAGTTTCCCAGAGCAATTGGATATGGGGAGATCTGAATACAGTTATGAATAAAGCCTGTTTCCCAGACAAGGACGGTCTTCCCCAAAGGACGGGGACCGATCTAGAAAATGAAGTGTATGATTTAGGTAATTTTTCCCTTAACCTCATGATTTTGAACGTTCAGTCCGAGACTAATTCAGACTTGCCTTTTATAACAGTTTTACCAGTGAAAGGTGATTTATGTGTTAGAAAGAATGGTTCAGTACACCTAGGACACAGTGATTGTAATACTGTGGTCGAATTCAGTGATAAAGGAAAGTCTACTTTCAAAGCTTCCCGCCATTCCTATTTTATTTGTGGTCAGACAGCTTATGTACGTTTGCCCTTAGATTGGGATGGAACATGTTATATTGCATTCCTACTGCCACCAGTTTTTCTAGCCCCATCCGATTATCACCGAAATACCCATCTAGTGCATGTCAGACATAGGAGGGAGATTGAGTCTCCAATTGTCGATCAGACTGAAACTACATTGGAACAGTATACGGATTTCAATAAAGGTTTCTTTTTCTTTATAGGTGCCATCCAAAATAGTAAATTAATACGCAGGTTAACCAGAACCCTTGAAGCAGTAGTGAATGAGACTTCTTCCGCCCTAGGTAACCTAACAGAAGAACAGTCTGCTATGAGACTTGTTGTACTTCAGAACCGCCTTGTCCTTGACGTCATCCTGGCCGATAGGGGCGGAGCTTGTAGAGTGATCGGATCCAGTTGTTGCGTTTTCATTCCTAATAACGCACCGTCAGTGTATTCAGCAATAACCAGGCTTCATAAAATAGCTCATCAGATACACCAGAATCCAGGCACCTGGACTTGGTCCGGATGGTTCTGGAGTGTGATATCGCCTGGGGATGGAAAGTACTGTCATTCCTTGGAATAATACTACTCATAGTATTCAGTTGTTGTCTCTGTCTACAATGTGGCCCGGCGATTTGCGGACTGTGCGCCACGGCTTGTATTCCCAGTCCAAGTTCACGTTCTCGTGCTCGAATGAAAAAAGACGAGCAAATGATGTTATATGAACAGATAGATGGTCTCATGAAGATAGATATATCCTGAAGGGAACGTAGGGGACAAGGAGGGAATGAGGAAAATCGACTTTTACATGGTCCAGTATGTCCCCTATCGTGTACCCCAACGTTCAATGTATGTGCATGACATCCATGCATTTTCCCTCCATGGCCGAAATGAAGACGCATATGCATTTGCGTCCAACGTTAACATGTCATCTACCAGATCCTCCATGAATGAAACGATAATTCAGTCTTAAAACCTACCATGCCAATGCATTTACATGGTATACGTTTTAACATCGAGAAGCACACGTTTTCTGGCTCAGCCGAGCCAGGCCCTGATTTCTGACTCTGAACCACTTCTGTCTCTGAAAGCTGCAGTTTAGGTATGCATCCCTGACCTTTACCTTACTTCCTGCTCAAGCAAAGCGGTGCCCGGCTCGGCCTGGCCTGCCTGCCAAGATGGTATTTTGCCTACAGTTATCTGTTCAGCCTCCGCGAAAACACATTCCAGTCTAGTGAAATAGGTAAACATATTCCTGGCTACAGAGCAAAGGGCCCGGCCTTCCTGTCTCATTGCAAGTAATTTAATGCTCCCGTTGCCATAGTAGGCCCATGGCCCCGCGCATTGCACCAAGACACGTATGCACCCACTAGCATTCAGTGATGAATAGCCTCTGCCCGAGAGACCTTTTACTTCAGATAATACATCCTCCAAACACAAGATATCAGATATGCTATAGGTGCAGGTCGTTCTGACATCCCAGACTTCAGTCTCCTCCACTAGTGCTAAAGTCAAGCCCCCAGCTCTCCCCAGTTCCACGTCAATCTCACGTCATACTAGTTGCGCGTGCATCTGTGTCAAAGTTCCTGCTGACCCTGCAGATTTTCTCTATGCATCCACCCACTTGTGACACTTCTGTGACGTCTACATCACACACCTCCGTGTACGCCCTGTACATGCCTTCTTTTACGCCCATATGTTCTTATCTCTTTTCTTTTCACTTGTTACGCCTACTGTATTCAATGCAACTGTACAGTTTTACTATATATATTGTGTGATGTTAATAAAATGTTGAATATCCCTTCCTGAACCTTAGTGGTGATGGAACCCGATGTCCATTGGCTCGAGCCACTTAATTAAAGCCCGTATGACTCAGATACCACAGACTTTGCCTCTCATTTATTGAGCTATTCTTATTGTCATTTAATGTATAGAAAAATAGTCCCGGTAATTTTATTTACCACACAAGAAGGATACAGAAAGAAGCAGAAGTGCAGAAAGAAGCAACAGAAGTGCAGAAATAGGGAAGGGAAGAGCAGAAAGAAGCAAGCGAGATGCATAAAGAGGCAAGAGAACTGCAGAAAGAGGGAAGAATGGTGCAAGAGGGGTGAAAAAAGAAGCAAGAGAGATACAGAAAGAAGCAATAGAAGTGCAGAATGAAGCAACAGAGGTGCAGAATGAAGCAACAGAAGTGCAGAAAGAGGCAAGAGAGATGCACAAAAAGATAAGAGTGGTGCAGAAAGAGGAAAGACAAGTGCAGAAAGAGGCAAGAGGGGTGCAGAAAGAAGCAAGAGAAGTGCAGAAAGAATAACAGAGGTGTAGAAGGAGGCAAGAGAAGTACAGAAAGAGGAAAAGAGGTGCTGAAAAAGGCAAGTGAGTTACAGAAAGAGGGAAGACAAGTACAGAAAGAGGCAAGGGGGTGGAGAAAAAAGAAAGAAGTGCAGAAAGAGGCAAGAGAAGTACAGAAAGAGGGAAGAGGGGTGCAGAGACAGACAAGAGAGGTTCACAAAGAGGAAAGAGAGGTGCAGAAAGAGGCAAGAGAAGTGCAGAAAGAGGGAAGAGGGGTACACAAAGAAGCAAGAGGGATGCAGAAAGAAGCAAATTAAGTACAGAAAGAGGCAACAGAGGTGCAGAACGAGGCAAGAGAGGTACAGAAACAGGCTAGAGAAGTACAGAAAGAAGAAAGAGAGGTGTAGAAATAGGGAAAAGGGATACAGAAAGAAGCAAGAGCGGTGCAGAAAGAAGCAACAGAAGTGCAGAAAGAAGCAGGAGAAGTGTAGAAAGAACCAACAGAGGTGCATAAAGAGACAAGAGAGTTGTAGAAAGAGGTAAGAGAAGTGCATAAAGAGGCAAGAGAGGTGCTTAAAGAGGCAAGTGAGCTACAGTAAGAGGGAAGAGCGGTGCAGAAAGAGGCAATAGGGTACAGAAAGAAGCAATAAAGGTACAGAAAGAAGCAAGAGAAGTTCAGAAAGAAGCAACAGAAGTTCAGAAAGAAGCAACAGAGGTGCAGCAAGAGGCATGAGGGGTACAGAAAGAGGCAAGAGCAGTACAGAAAGAAGAATCAGAGGTACAGAAAGAGGCGAGAGATGCATAAAGAGGGATAAGATATGCAGAAAGAGGGAAAGGGAGTACAGAAAGAGGCAAGAAGGATACAGAAAGAAGCAGAAGTACAGAAAGAGGGAAGAGAAGAGCAGAAAGAAGCAAGAGAGATGCATAAAGAGGCAAGAGAACTGCAGAAAGAGGGAAGAATGGTGCAAGAGGGTTGAAAAAAGAAGCAAGAGAGATTGAGGAAATATAAATTTTGGTCAAGTTGTGTTCCCTAGCGTGTACCCCACCGTCTCCATGTACGAGTTAAAGTGCATGTAACTTCCCTCCTGTGCCAGCTATGAAGACGCAAATACATTTGCGTCCAACGTTAACATGTCCTCTTTCAGACCCACCCTGAATGGGTTGGATAGTCCGTTCCTAAGTATACTATGCCAACGTCTTTTTATAGTGTACTCTACATGTTTTTCAGCTCTGGCAAAGTAGGCCCAGAATTTCTGCCATCGAGCCTTTTCCTTCCTCCTGACTCTGAAAGCCTCAGCCCAGGCTGCCCCCGTACCCGTGAACTCTGCCTTACTTCTAGCGCGGCCCACCACGCTCAGCTCAGCCTGCTGCCTGCCAAGACTGACTACAACCTTCGAGTTATCTGTTTCGCTCCTCGAAAATACATTCCTGCCTAATAGCTTCAGTAAACATTCCCCAGCTGCAGAGCCAAAGGGCCGGCCTGTCTCCGTGCAAGTAATTCATAGCCTCTGTTACCATGCTCCCATGGAAGGCCCATGCCCCCACGCTTTTCATCCAGACACTCAGGCGCTTATACACGCACTCACAGTCAGTATAGAATAGCTTCTGCCCCAGAGACCTTTCCGCCCAGATAGCTCAGTTCCTAAGCACCAGATATCAGATATGATAGAAGCACAAGTTGATCTGACATGCCAGACTTCTGTCTCTTTCCGTCAGTGCAAATGTCAAGCCCCCTGCACCCTCCAGTTTCACGTCAATCACACGTCATGCAGCTGCGCGCGCATCCAAGCCTCTGATTTCTGCTGACATTGCAACTTTCTGCTTAGTGCCACCCCTTTGTGACACCTATCTGTGACGTTTCTAGCACACACCTTCAGTTACGCCTAGTCCACGCCTTCTGATTACGCACTAGTAACACGTGGATGCTGTTATCTTGTCTACTCTCAGCTGTTACGCCTACTCTATTACTTCCAATGATGTAAATTAAGTATATAAGCTATGTATTGTTAATAAAACATTGCTCTATCCCTTCTTCCGGCCCTGTGGTGGGAAGAACATGATATCCTGGTCTTGACCATTCCTTTTTAAGGAATAAAACCCCTAAGAACTCTAACACCACGGACTCTGTCTTCTTTCTTTCCGATTGAGTTATTATTAATTAAGTACTTACCTGCATAGAAATTACGACGGTAAATTATATATTGACATCATTTTGGCGCCCGAATAGGGACCCCTCCCCCACCTCACGCGCCGGTTGGTGCGTTGTAAGCTCTGTCCCCTGCCATCAGTTAGAAGGAAACTACGCGTACCGGCAGGATTTCCTGTATCTCCCTCTGGCCCACGGAGGTGACGAAGATTACGATCAGTACCCAGACGAGGCGGTGAGGAGTGCGGAGGATCCCGACCAGAGCCTAGCCGAAAGAAGCAAGGTCCGAGGTATCAAGAGGCCCACCAGTTTTCCGAAGTTTTCCGAGGTTTTCCGAAGTGTCGAGTCCAGTCGAGTTTTCCGAGGCCTTCTGTTTCCGTGCTTCCCGGTGAGTACCATTGCTGGGACGTATCTAGACGGGTTTGGGTACACAAGTCCGGTCTGCACTGTTTTTAGACAGTGTATCTGTACTGTTTAGCAGTACATCCGTTTTGCACCGCTTTAGCAGTGTATCTGTGCTGTTTAGCAGTACATCTGATATAGGGGGTAGTCATATATGTTTCAAAATGTCTTTTCATGTGATTAATGTCGTGGTATGAGTGTGATTGTTTCTAATGTGCATTAATGTGTTCTTGTATAACTAGCTGCATTCAGTATTAAGTAGTGAGGATCGAGCGTTCAGTACCGAGTAAACAAGATGCCGTTTTTCAACAAGTTAAAGCAGATAGGAACTAGGAAAGGGATACTAGAGGAAGAAATTCCTATCCCCCCTAGGGACACCCCAGGTAACTTTATGTACCATAAGCATGGCCTAGATGCCATATTATATCTCTATTTATGGGCCGACTATACTAAACACCTAGACGAAAGGCACAGATGGCCCGTTACCGGAACATGGGATGCCGAGTGCATCATGAAGGTAGAGGAAGCATTATGGAAAAAGAAAGCCAGACAATCTCAGAAAGACGCCATAGAGTTCTGGCGTAAGGAATCACATAAGCGTGCTGAAAGAGCACTACGTAGAGAAGACAGACTTAAAGAATCAGAGAAAGCCCAAGAAAACGAACTAGTTACCGAGGGGATCCGAGTAAAATCAGAACAAATAGACCGCGCACGAAATAATCTCGTAAACGGTATGTATCTCGCGGCCGAGGGTTCACCTGAGGCCATTTCAGAAATACCGAAAGACCTACCGCCACCATTGGTTCCAACTAAAGTAACTCATAGGACCACTAAAGACATATTCCTGAATTCCTATCTAGAGGATGTAGCACCCGCTTACACCAACCTGCCTGTTCGCGCCCTGCCTACCGACGGGGACGGGGGTGGTAACCCGCCCCAAAATCATATTCTGCCAGTATCACAACAGGTTTCCCCTGTTCCACCAGCCCCACCACTTCCCGTACCTAAAGTTGAGCTACCGAAACCACTTCCACCTGATCCTACTAAAAGACAAATTCAAGCTCAGGCACAGACTCCACAACGAAATAATGCTCAAGCTTCCGTCTCAGGGGGTGCGACCGGGGGTCTTCACACCCCGCCACCGACACGCAGGTTACCGCTAGGGGACTTGCGAAATCCTTTTTCGTTCAAATCACCCCGTCTTGACATGTTTAAAGAAAACCTTTCAGTTTGCAGATATGATCCAGTACCCGGTAAAGATGATATAATGGTGATGGCATCACTACGGTTAAGATCTGCTACTGATTTCCTGTTATGCTATGTAGGAATGAAGGAGCGCCTAGATAGAATATATGAGTTTGTTCAGACTGGGAAAGACCCCGACAGTATTAAGGATGCCATGGAGCATCAGAAAGTTGACGTTCAAGCACAGATACTACGTTTTTTCATTAACTGCCTAATAAGAGAACGAGATAGGCCTGGGACCGATCAGAGTGAATTAGATGCACTAAATAAGTGGGGTCAAAATATATCTGAAGGAAAACACGACAAGGGGACTTGCATAGCCAGTATGTACAAGAAAATTAGAAAAGCAGTAATAGAAATACACCTAAAAGAGAAAGAAAAGGCTTCCTCCGAGGGGGAAGAAGAACATGAAGTACCAGAAGAAACTGTAGACACTATAGCATATGTAGGTAAAGGAAATTACCTTAGGAAAGGCATCCGTCCAGAAAGTAAGAGAGTTCTTTTCTGTGCCTTAACAAACCCGAATTCTGCTGAACATCAGTTCCAGGAAACTGATAAAAGGCTTTGAGATCGAGTAGGGTACCATGTACTCAATTCTATGGATGAACAAGAACTAGCCCGGTCAGCCATATCATGGGCCGAAAATCCAGACATATATAATGATGACACCGTAGCGCAGACATTTCTGAACCTCTCCCCAGACGAGCAGAAATTAGCAGGTGTATACATGATTCAGCACCTCCTTATAAAGTACAGAAATCAGCATTCTGACCCTGGTCCCTTACCCGAATTATTAGAAGTATACTCATGGATAGATGGAGAGGTTTAAGTACCAAATTAATTCAAATAATTCTAGAACAACGCCATAGATATGACACTTTCATAAGCTCCGAATATGCTCCCGCCCCGCCCCCAGAAAGGAAAATGTATCATATGGAACGTCGGCATGGCATTGAAAGTCAGAACCCCTTACGAGAAGTACATCCAGTTATGGGTGAAGATCATACCTTGAAACGCGTGTATGTACACACGCCACTGACTAAATTAGAACTGTTAGAAATGAAGAAACTAGTACCCTGCCATGATAAAGACCCTGCAGGCTTTCACAGAGAGCTTAAAGATATGTTACTGATGGGAGATTATACGTATGACGATATCATGAAAATGTTAAAAGTATTACTGCCCACGGGCATCTACGAGAAATTAAAGGAAAAAGAATGGGAGGTGGGAGACACAAAGATTGCATGGGCAGAAATAGAAGATGAAGAGAACAAACGGGTCCCAGGGGTAGGCCTTCGGGAGAAAACTAAAGCACTGCCAGGTCTGATAGTACAGGTTCTGCCAAGATTATTGACAACTAGAAAAGAAGACTGGGATGCAATCTCAGCATGTAAACAGAAACCCGACGAAGATACCAGTGACTTCTATTCAAGATTCGAGAAATGTTTCATTATTAATAGTGGTCTTAAACCAAGTAGCGAGTCGTACCCGCATCTTTTTGTATCCAAGTTAGTTGAGAATTCCCTGTTAGCAGTTAAGAATCGTGTATACAAGGTTGAGAGTACATGGCAAGCAAATACGCCATCACAGATGTTACAAATGTTACAATATCATCAGAACAGAATTAGAGAAGAACAGGATCAGGAACAAAAACGTATGAAAGACACGAAAATGAATATGTTAGTAGCCCAGTCGGTCCATACCGACGGGAATAGAAAGGGTACGACCCAGACAGGTCACGCCGCAGCTCCCGTTAAAGGGACATGCAACTATTGCAAGCAGCCCGGTCACTACGTACATGAATGCCCCGTTCTGAAACATAACATAGCGACAGGTAAAACTAAAGAAAGACCGCATCCGTCTAGACAAGACCACAACCAGCATCAGTCTTCACAGAACATGCAGCCCATGCAGAATACACAGCCTACGCATGCTTCTTCACCTACAACACAGACAGTAGCGGTATCACAGCCGCAGCCCATTGCCGCGTCTCAGCAAGTTTCACAGCAGATGTACCAGTATGCCCAGTCCGCTTACCCCGATTATCCACGATATACATGAAACAGCCTAGAGAGGGAGTTTGGCTTGCCTCTTATTGAGATTCCTGTAGATCAAGAAGGTCCTTATGTACACAGTCAAGTATTGGGAAAAGACAGAAAGTTTTTAATTGACACAGGGGCAAGCCGCACAACAATCAGTCATAATGAAGTCCCAGGGGCCCCCCTCTCAGGCTCACAGAATGTTTCCCTTGGTTTTTCAGGACAGCCCATTGTAAATGAAGTATCAGAACCAGTTCCCCTGGCTGTGGGTCCATTGTCACGTGTTACAGACTTGTTACTTACGAAGTCATGTCCAGAAAATCTGTTAGGAATTAAAACATTGAAGGCTCTAGGAGCCATAATTTGCTGTTCCCCGGAGGGAGTTAGACTCTTTCTGCGGGATTTCAAGGGTCATTATATGTTGCGTGAGTTTGATGTCAGGTTGAAAAATGTACCAGACCACCTGTGGGCAAAAGGCCCAACTGATGTAGGTTGTATGCACATTACCCCATACCGTGTTACACTCAAAGAAGGTGTAGTTCTACCACGAATCAGACAATACAAATTACCACCCGATGCTGTAGTGGCTTTACTGGAAATCATTGAAGAGCTCATTACTCAGGGAGTGGTCGTAGAGACCGACTCCAATATCTGTAATTCACCCATCATTCCGATTCTTAAACGTACTGATCCCAATGCACCGCCAGTATATCGGCTGGTGATTGATCTAAGAGAACTGAACAAATGCATTATTCCACAGTACCCTGTGGTTCCCGACATCTCATCCTTATTGACTGCTATTGATTCAGAAGCAACGTTCTTTACTGTAATTGACCTCAAGAACGCCTTCTTCAGCGTACCTATTGATCCAGAGAGCCAATATCTCTTCGGATTCAGTTTAAATGGACGCAGTTTCAAATTTTCACGCGCACCTCAAGGATTCACAGAAAGCCCCAGCATCTATAGCCAAGCACTGAAAAGACAACTTGATTGTATCACAATGCCAGTTAACACCGCTTTACTACAATACGTCGATGATCTGCTGATCACCGCACGAAGTGAGCCCGAATGTGAACAAGCATCACTGACAGTTTTACATTTTCTGGCAGACAAGGGACACAAGGTGTCTCCTTCGAAGCTACAATTCTGTGTTCAGCAAGTTGTGTACTTGGGTCACTTGCTGTCCAAAGTGGGGAGACAGCTCACTCCCGATCGCATTCAGTTAATTGCAAATATGCCACAACCCCAGACACAAAAAGAAGTGCGGGCCTTCATAGGCCTCACCTCGTACTGTAGACAATGGATTCCTCAGTATGCATTTCTAGCTAAACCACTCATTCAGTTAACCACGCAGGAGGCAGCGACTTCGACTGTCCTTCCCTGGACTCAGGAACATACACAAGCCTTTGAGGAATTAAAGAAAGCATTATGTCAAGCACCAGTTTTAGCGACACCATGTTACAGCAAACCGTTTACACTTTTTGTTACAGAACGTGATGGTACAGCATTGTCTGTCCTCACTCAAGACCAAGCAGGTTCACATAAGCCTTGCGCTTATTTTTCAAGTACATTGGATTCAGTAGCCCAGGCACTCCCTGCGTGCTTGAAGTCAGTAGCAGCAACAGCACTAGCAATCAGACAGAGCGATTCAATTGTTTTAGGCCATCAGTTAACCGTACAAGTTCCACATTCTGTGGAGGTTCTTTTAAACAGAACCCAGACTCAACACTTGACTATAGCACGACTGACAGGTTATGAGTTAACGTTATTCCAGCCACACATAGAAATCAGACGCTGCAGCATTCTGAACCCCGCAACACTGTTACCTACAATTATGACAGATCCAGCCCCGCATGATTGTATAGAAATCATTAATGCAGTAACAAAGCCTCGACGAGACTTAACAGATGTTCCACTGACAAATCCAGACCTGACACTTTATGTGGATGGTTCATGCATGAGAACGAGTACAGGAGAGTTAGTGGCCGCGTATGCAGTGACCACTGAAACTGAAGGCAAAGAAACACATCGTATTGACACACTGTCTGCTCAAGCAGCAGAGCTCATTGCTCTGACCCGAGCCTGTATACTAGCCAAGAACAGAAATGTTAACATATACACTGATTCCCGTTATGCGTTCGGAGTCGTACACGACTTCGGAATGTTATGGCAAGAACGAGGTTTCTTGACCTCTCATGGTGCCAAGATACAACACGGTCCCCTCATTCAAGCACTGTTAGAAGCAATACATCTGCCCTCAGGCATATCAGTCATGAAGTGTAAAGCACATACTAAAGTTACAGATTCTGTTTCCCAGGGTAATGACCTGGCAGACCAGACAGCAAAACATACAGCATTGACTCACACTCAGACAACTGACATGACAAAGACAATAGGACCGACAAATTGTATGACCGTTAGGGATCCCGCACTAGATGTTATCGATATTCAGACACATGCTACCCCAGATGAAATAAAGAAATGGATTGAACTAGGAGGGATCCAGACAGATCAAGGTTGGATGACGAAGGGAAAATCTACATGGTTTCTCCCTGACTCTATGGTTCAAGTCATAATTAATACAGCACATAGTCCAGCACATCTAGGAGAAAAAGCAATGTTAGACAGTTTACAGAATCTCTGGAGTAATAAACACTTACGAGCAGCAGCAAAACAGAAAGTGCGTACTTGCATGATCTGTTGTCAGTTCAATCCAGGTAAAAGCGTCCCTGTAGAGCAAGGTGGATTTCATCCTCCCGATCATCCTTTTGAAGTCCTCCAGATGGATTATATCCAGATGGACCGTTGTCGAGGATTTAAATATGTCCTCGTAGTTGTGTGTGCACTGTCCCGTTGGACCGAAGCCTACCCAGTCCCAGATTACACTGCTCCGACCACTGCCAAGCAGCTGGTTCGTGAATTCTTCCCACGGTACGGCATGCCTCGTGTCGTGTACTCAGATAACGGTCAGCCATTCTCATCCGAATTAATGAAACAGGTTTCCTTGCTGCTGGGATATCAATGGAAATTCCATTGTGTCCGACACCCCGAAGCCGCAGGCCTTGTAGAAAGGCATAATCAGACACTAAAGACACGTCTTGCTAAAATATGTCAAGAGAAAGGGGTCGACTGGATAGTCGCCCTGCCAGTGGCACTGTTCTATATGAGAATGGTTGCCCATTCGAGATCAGGACTATCCCCGTACGAAGTGGTCTTTGGTAGACCACCGAATATGTGGGGGACGCCCATTCCTAAGAAAATTACTGATGTTGATTGCAATATGTTGACAGATTACCTTGCCTCCTTGATGTCTGCACTCCAATCATGTCGTTCACAGGTTGCCGCAGCCTTTCCTGACAACACTGATGTAAAGCCGCATGATGTCCGTCCAGGTGACCTGATTCTCATAAGGAACTTCGACAGGAAAAGTCCGCTGGAGCCCCGCTGGAAATCGCCGAAGACCGTTCTACTTACTACGAGGACAGCGGTGAAAGTTGAGGGCCGAAAGGGGTGGATCCACATGAGCCATGTTAAATTATGCAATGGACTGAAATCCGATCCAGGCTCGTCCACCCCTTCCAAAGACTGTATCGAGCCCAGTGACTTTGAAGTTTCCAAACGAGAGAAAACTCCCCAAGAGGAATACAGACTCAAGCTTCGATCTAGCAAGTCAGACAGTTTAATTGTTTAAGTCCTCCCCTAGGTGAATCGGTTAAATAGTTTCTGACATGTATCCCCTAGATCGAGATAGAGAGAGAGAGAGAGAATTCAAGAAACGTACATACTGCAAATCACTGCGTAGTCACTGTATAGTGACATTGTTAATCATGTTTTTTCTAAGTATTCTGATCATCGTTGCAAGTGTACTTCTTCCAATCTATTGCCCTATTTTCAAGCGTGAACAATCTGCTTACAACGTCTCTGCTGAACACTCTTTTAGCGAGTTACCTCCACACGAACTTTCTTACAGACTTGCGCTGCGCAACAACACATTCATTAGTATGTTACACCACTCCCATCAGACCAATAACGCTACAAACTGCTGGATATGTGGCCGACTCCCTCCCTACCAGAATTACAAGGGAGCTCTGCCCCTTTTTCCGTACCCGTTCACTCACAACGGCTCCTGTGGCGCATGGTTTAAAATAATTAATTCCTTAGATCCTGATATTGCTGTCCTTGACGGGAGCTGGGTTTGGGGAAACCTGAACTTAGTCCTGCTCAACGTCTGTTACCCTGATAAGGAGGGACTCCCTATTAGAAAAGGAACTGATCTAGAAAATGAAGTATATGGATTGAGTAATTACACAATTAACCTTATGATTCTTACTGTTGAATCCGAAGCTGCACCAGTCCTGCCCGCTATGCCAGTACTACCAGTCACTGGTGAATTATGTGTCAGAAAGAAAGGTTCAGTACACTTAGGTCATAGTAAATGTACTACTGTGGTCGAATTCAGTGATCATGGTAAATCATCCTTTAAAGTTACCCGTCATTCCTATTTTGTTTGTGGTCATACCGCATACATACGTCTGCCTCCAGATTGGGATGGTACCTGTTATATTGCATTCCTTCTGCCACCTGTTTTTCTAGCCCCTCCTGACTACCACAGAAACACAAATCTAGTAAAATAGACTCCGAAGAGATCTCCCGCTTGTCGACTATACAGAAACGGCATGGGAGCAATACACCGATTTTAATAAAGGATTCTTTTTCTTTTTAGGTCCCGTCCAAAATAGTAAATTAATACGTAGATTAACTAGAACGCTTGAAGCTGTAGTACGTGAAACTGCCTCCGCCTTAGGTAACCTAACAGAGGAGCAATCTGCCATACGGGTTGTTGTCCTTCAGAATCGTCTTGTTATTGACGTCATCTTGGCAGATAGAGGTGGAGCCTGTAAGGTCATCGGGTCAAGTTGCTGTGTTTTCATTCCACAAAACGCGCCATCTGTATATCAAGCTATTACACGTCTGCATAAAATTGCAAATCAGATACATCAGAATCCAGGCACCTGGACTTGGTCCGGTTGGTTCTGGACAACGTTAACTGCTTGGGGATGGAAGATCCTATCCTTCCTAGGTTTTGGCCTTGTCATAGTATTCAGCTGCTGCCTGTGCCTACAGTGTGGGCCGGCGATATGTGGACTATGTGCCACTTCATGCATTGAACATTCCAGTTTTCTCTCAAACAGACAACGGAAGAGAGACGAACAAATTATGCTACAAGAACAAACTGATCAATTTATGATGATCGATATATCATGAAGGGTCCGTAGGGAACAAGGAGGGAATGAGAAAATATAAATTTTGGTCAAGTTGTGTTCCCTAGCGTGTACCCCACTGTCTCCATGTACGAGTTAAAGTGCATGTAACTTCCCTCCTGTGCCAGCTATGAAGACGCAAATACATTTGCGTCCAACGTTAACATGTCCTCTTTCAGACCCACCCTGAATGGGTTGGATAGTCCGTTCCTAAGTATACTATGCCAACGTCTTTTTATAGTGTACTCTACATGTTTTTCAGCTCTGACAAAGTAGGCCCAGAATTTCTGCCATCGAGCCTTTTCCTTCCTCCTGACTCTGAAAGCCTCAGCCCAGGCTGCCCCCGTACCCGTGAACTCTGCCTTACTTCGAGCGCGGCCCACCACGCTCAGCTCAGCCTGCTGCCTGCCAAGACTGACTACAACCTTCGAGTTATCTGTTTCGCTCCTCGAAAATACATTCCTGCCTACTAGCTTCAGTAAACATTCCCCAGCTGCAGAGCCAAAGGGCCGGCCTGTCTCCGTGCAAGTAATTCATAGCCTCTGTTACCATGCTCCCATGGAAGGCCCATGCCCCCACGCTTTTCATCCAGACACTCAGGCGCTTATACACGCACTCACAGTCAGTATAGAATAGCTTCTGCCCCAGAGACCTTTCCGCCCAGATAGCTCAGTTCCTAAGCACCAGATATCAGATATGATAGAAGCACAAGTTGATCTGACATGCCAGACTTCTGTCTCTTTCCGTCAGTGCAAATGTCAAGCCCCCTGCACCCTCCAGTTTCACGTCAATCACACGTCATGCAGCTGCGCGCGCATCCAAGCCTCTGATTTCTGCTGACATTGCAACTTTCTGCTTAGTGCCACCCCTTTGTGACACCTATCTGTGACGTTTCTAGCACACACCTTCAGTTACGCCTAGTCCACGCCTTCTGATTACGCACTAGTAACACGTGGATGCTGTTATCTTGTCTACTCTCAGCTGTTACGCCTACTCTATTACTTCCAATGATGTAAATTAAGTATATAAGCTATGTATTGTTAATAAAACATTGCTCTATCCCTTCTTCCACCCCTGTGGTGGGAAGAACATGATATCCTGGTCTTGACCATTCCTTTTTAAGGAATAAAACCCCTAAGAACTCTAACACCACGGACTCTGTCTTCTTTCTTTCCGATTGAGTTATTATTAATTAAGTACTTACCTGCATAGAAATTACGACGGTAAATTATATATTTACATCAAGATACAGAAAGAAGCAAGAGAAGTGCAGAAAAAAGCAACAGAGGTGCGGAAAGAGGCAAGAGAGATGTACAAAAAGAGAGGTACAGAAACAGGCGAGAGAAGTACAGAAAGAAGGAAGAGAGGTGTAGAAATAGGGAAAAGGGATACAGAAAGAGGCAAGAGCGGTACAGAAAGAAGCAAGAGAAGTATAGATAGAACCAACAGAGGTGCATAAAGTGACAAGAGAGTTGTATAAAGAGGCAAGAGAAATGCTTAAAGAGGCAAGTGAGCTACAGAGAGAGGGAAGAGAAGTGCAGAAAGCGGCAATAGGGGTGCAGAAAGAAGCATTAAAGGTGCAAAAAGAAGCAAGAGAAGTTCAGAAAGAAGGAACAGAGGTGCAGAAAGAGGCATGAGGGGTACCGAAAGAGGCAAGATAAGTACAGAAAGACGCAAGAGAAGTACAGAAAGAAGAATCAGAGGTACAGAAAGAGGCGAGGGGTGCAGAAAGAGGGAAAAGATATGCAGAAAGAGGGAAAGGGAGTACAGAAAGAGGCAAGAAGGATACAGAAAGATGCAGAAGTGCAGAAAGAGGGAAGAGAAGTTCAGAAAGAAGCAACAGAGGTGAAGAAAGAGGCATGAGGGGTACAGAAAGAGGCAAGAGAAGTACAGAAAGAAGCATCAGAGGTTCAGAAAGAGGGAACAGGAATGCAGAAAGAGGGAAAGGGAGTGCAGAAAGAGGCAAGAAGGATACAGAAAGAAGCAGAAGTGCAGAAAGAAGCAACAGAAGTACAGAAAGAGGGAAGAGAAGAGCAGAAAGAAGCAAGAGAGATGCATAAAGAGGCAAGAGAACTGCAGAAAGAGGGAAGAATGGTGCAAGGGGGTGCAAAAAGAAGCAAGAGAGATACAGAAAGAAGCAAGAGAAGTGCAGAATGAAGCAACAGAGGTGCAAGAAGAAGCAAAAGAAGTGCAGAAAGAGGCGAGAGAGATGCACAAAATGATAAGAGTGGTGCAGAAAGATGGAAGACAAGTGCAGAAAGAGGCAAGAGGGGTGCAGAAAGAAGCAAGAGAAGTGCAGAAAGAGGCAAGAGAAGTGCAGAAAGAATAACAGAGGTGCAGAAAGAACCCAGAGAAGTATAGAAAGAACCAACATAGGTATATAAAGAAGCGAGAGGTGTAGAAGGAGGCAAGAGAAGTACAGAAAGAGGAAAGAGAGGGCCTGAACGAGGCAAGTGAGTTACAGAAAGAGGGAAGACAAGTGCAGAAAGAGGCAAGAGGGGTGGAGAAAAAGGCAAGAGAAGTGTAGAAAAAAGCAAGAGAAGTGCAGAAAGAGGCAAGAGAAGTACAGAAAGAGGGGTGCAGACACAAACAAGAGAGGTGCACAAGGAGGAAAGAGGGATACAGAAAGAGGCAAGAGAAGTGCAGAAAGAGGGAAGAGGGGTACACAAAGAGGCAAGAGGGGTGCAGAAAGAAGCAAATGTAGTACAGAAAGAGGCAACAGAGGTGCAGAAAGAGGCACGAGAAGTTCAGAAAGAAGCAACAGAGGTTCAGAAAGAGGCAAGAGAAGTACAGAAAGAAGAATCAGAGGTACAGAAAGAGGCAAGAGAAGTGCAGAAAGAGGGAAGAGGGGTACACAAAGAGGCAAAAGGGGTGCAGAAAGAAGCAAATGTAGTACAGAAAGAGGCAACAGAGGTGCAGAAAGAAGCAAGAGAAGTTCAGAAAGAAGCAACAGAGGTTCAGAAAGAGGCAAGAGAAGTACAGAAAGAAGAATCAGAGGTACAGAAAGAGGCGAGAGGTGCAGAAAGAGGGAAAAGATATGCAGAAAGAGGGAAAGGGATTACAGAAAGAAGCAAGAAGGATACAGAAAGAAGCAGAAGTGCAGAAAGAGGGAAGAGAAAAGCAGAAAGAAGCGAGAGATGCATAAAGAGGCAAGAGAACTGCAGAAAGAGGGAAGAATGGTGCAAGAGGGGTGCAAAAAGAAGCACGAGAGATACAGAAAGAAGCAAGAGAAGTGCAGAAAAAGCAACAGAGGTGCAGAAAGAGGCAAGAGAGATGTACAAAAAGATAAGAGTGGTACAGAAAGAGGGAAGACGAGTGCAGAAAGAGGCAAGAGAAGAGCAGAAATAGGCAAGAGCAGTTCAGGAAAAATAACATAGGTGCAGAAAGAAGCCAGAGCAGTACAGAAAGAACAAACATAGGTGCATAAAGAAGCAAGAGCTGTAGAAGGAGGCAAGAGAAGTGCAGAAAGAGGAAAGAGAGGGCCTGAACGAGGCAAGTGAGTTACAGAAAGAGGGAAGACAAGTGCCGAACGAGGCGAGATGAGTGGAGAAAAAAGCAAGAGAAATGCAGAAAGAGGTAAGAGTGTTGCAGAAAGAGGCAAGAGGGGTACAGAAAGAAGCAAGAGAGGTGTAGAAAGCAGCAAGAGAAGAACAGAAATAAGCATGAGAAGTACAAATGAACCAACAGAGGTGCATAAAGAAGCAAGAGGTGTAGAAGGAGGCAAGAAAAGTGCATAAAGAGGCAAGAGAGGTGCTTAAAGAGGCAAGTGAGCTACAGAAAGAGGGAAGAGAAGTGCAGAAAGTGGCAATAGGGGTGCAGAAAGAAGCAATAAAGGTGCAGAAAGAAGCAAGAGAAGTTCAGAAAGAAGCAAGTTAGGTACAGAAATAGGGAAGAGAACTGTAGAAACACCACATTCATCTGCAGTGTCTTACTCGGTTTGAGACGCCTAGACCCCTTTTTTCCCCACATCTTTTTTAAATCCTCCATATACATATCGCGAGCATCATCTCTTTCCCCCTCTTCAGCGCCATCCTTTCATCTGATTTATTGCAACATTCCCCCACACAAACACCACCGCCTGCAGTAAGCACTGCGTTTTGTTACCCTGTGGCATTGTTGTTTAACTCCTCCAAACACTTTCCCACAGGTACAATTTGCACATGTGTGACCATCACTCTCTGTGGTGTGTGGAGAGGACAAAGAGTGGAGGTGCATTCAGTCTGAACAGCAAATGGAGCCACTGATATGCACTGTGAGAAGCTGACACTGCACTCTTACTCAAATCCAGAGCGGCCTATCAAATCCCATCATAATCACACACCCACAATTTCTACTCAATAACATACCTAGATGCAGCACAGTTTACAATATACACTGCACAAGTGCCTTGTGTTGCATACTAAACTACTACACAACATTTGGAAACACAAATCCTCTTAGGTAAAGCAGGATGAAATAATGTGTTTTAGGTGAACTGGTAATGGTGAGCTGCAGCACAGTAAACATGAAATACAAAGTGCTAAAGAAAGAAAGTGCTTGTAGCTACTAAAAAAAAGGTTTAGGCAATCCTCTAAATCAAAACGTTTGTTGATCCTCAGTTACAATAGACACACATACAGCATTGTTCCTGTGTCTTAGTAAGCATGTAAGGTAGCACAGATGGTTAATGCATCCACTGCGGACATCTGTATCATGCAGAGCACGGGCTTGAAGCCTTTTAAGATGCAACACATCCTCGCCCCTTCTTTTGTGAAGGAGTCCCCTCCCTATGATGGGGAATCCTATACAACACTTGGAGTGGAGTATAATGGACATAAGGAGTGGATATTCTCAAAAAGGTTGATGGGTGTGTGTATGTCTTTTTGTTATTTCCAAAACGCTTGCAGGTATAATCCTATGTGCTGTTCATCCACTAAAATCTAACTTTGCCTTTAAATTTAGGAAGCAAACTGTGTTTTTAATTGAAACATACAGGAAACTTACTTTAGGTAGAATGAAGTCCTGCATGAACCAAGAAGAGGTAGACGAAGGGTTCCTGCTGCTCAGGCGTCTGCACTGCAGTGACTCGTAATAATTATCATTTATCTGAGCATGGTCCTGAGAGATCGACTCTCCTTCCAAAAAGTACAGCCCTCCATCAGTGCTAGCAGTGACCCCCAGCTCGGGTTTATGCATATTTTTGGAAAGACGAGGATGCCATGAGCTCAAGTGCAAGCAAAGGAAATCAACTATTTGACTGTTGTTGGGCTACTAATATACAGTAAATTACAAGATTCAACAGGCCCCTCACAGCCCTGGGCCCCGTGCCACTGCACCTTCTGCACCAATGGTAAAGTGCAGAGAAGCATGAAGAGTCAGCATGCACCAGCAGGAGTGTGTGGTGAATGGAGCAAGAATATCAGGAGCATCTGCCGTCCACTGGTAAAACACAAACATGGACTTCAAACAAAATATTATCTCCAAGTCTAAGGCTGAAAGAGATATCTGCAATCATGAGGAGCACAAATAAATGAATGTTTGCAGTGATTAATTTGTTTTTAAAGAAAGAACCTAAGTGCCGGTGCTCATGCCACAGCTATTGCTGCACACGTGCAAAGCTGGCGCGGCACCATTAGTTTAGAGCCCTACTGGCTAGTTCTCCTGCTGGGGGAGTAAATCATTAGGGGCCACTTGTACGAAGCATTTTTGCAGTCAGAAACGTCCAACTGCAAAAATACTTTTACAAATGTACCAAATACAAATTGTGATTCGGTAACACGCTACCTACTAGCAATTTGCGTTTGCGATTTGGTATTTAAAAGGGGCGTGTTTACGGCATCTCGTCTAATTACTGAATCTCAATGGGCTGTATGAATGGTTTGCGACCGAATTAAGGTCAAATTTTACTGACTCCCTGAAGTAGGTGGTAACCCATTTGCAAATAGGTAGGGGTCCTTTGAAGAATGGAAAACAAATATTTTTAAGAGCAGGCAGCTGTCTCACGGACCCCACTGTCTACTCTTAAAAAATTAAACGAAAAAGCGTATTTTTTTTCTTTTTAATGCATCCCATTATCCTTTTAGGAAAACGGGCTGCATTAAAAAAAAAACAGACTGCTTTAATAAAAAAAACAATCACAGATATGGTGATCGGCTGACCTCAACAGGCTGCCATCTCTGTGATGGCTGTGATTCCTAATGGGTCTCAAATTGAGACCTACCTCACTAATATGCATGAGGTAGGTCTATTTGTCACTCAATAGCATTTGCTAATGAAACTCAAAAGAGTTTCATACATTAGGAATTTCAATTTCCAAATTGCGACTCGGAGAGAAACGCAATTAGGAAATCGGTATTCCTGGTGCTAGTAAATCCTGACCTAAGTCTTGTATTTTGCATTCTTCGAATGAGGAAAGCAAAAAAGAACTGGGATGAAAAAAGAAATTTAAAAAATCAGTCTGGACACAGTACTTACTCCTTACAAGAGGTAAATCACGTTATACCTGGCGGCACTCAGAGATAAGGGCTGCTCAGTGGGTTAGCTGCTTTCCAGTTGGTTGCGGCCGCACTCTTCACTACCGAAGCCTGAGCGCTTTAGAGCTTACAGAGCGACACAAAAATAAATGCGCGCCCTATAGGAGGGGGATCATAAATCCACAGAATGATGACTCGAACCCATGGCAATGCAAGATATAGCAGGATTTATTTAGGAAAAGAGGTCTACATACATCTGCAGTAAACAAAGTTCAACTATTAACTCTTAAACATATGTGATAAAAGGTATGATGGGAAGGGAATCATGCACCACAAAGAGTGAGCAGCACCTGGGATGAAGATGGAAGCAAGTCCGTTCCGAGAGGCGAGTACCTCTGTGCGCTGCAGAGGAGCATCGGGCTTCTATTTGTTGGCATTTTGGCATTGTGAATAGGGGGCTGTGCTGAGAGCCCTAGCTGTGAGCTCAAAGTTGTTGTGACGTGTAAGTAGCAGTTTAGTGTGTGTTTTGTAAGGCGGTGTGAGAGCGTTGAGGCTGTGCCCTCATGTAATGGCGTGAGTGAGGTGGTAAATGAATCCTATATTCGGTTGGTACAATAGAATCAACTAGCAGTGAGAAACACTCCGCACATTTATAAAGAAATAACACGAGGATGACCAGGTGACCAGAGCTGCAATTACAGAGCCCAGGCCTAGGCCAGGAAAATGACTCATCTGAATGATGCTTCCTCACTGGGGGCACAGATGACTTGGCATGCTTGCGGCAGGGTCAGAAATTACTTCTCTAAATAAGTTCAGCACATGCATACCATTATGCACTGAGTGCTTGCCTGTTGAACACTTTTAGCTGGGACTTAAACATCAGTATGCCGTACATCATGCCCTTAAATACCGAACAATGCTAATTAGTGCATGGCCTTTTAAAATAAATGAATCTGCAAGGCGCGGATCACACCCGGAGAGCCATAGCTGCCTGTTAAGCCCTGCAGCCTCTCTCAGAAACTAGTGCGGCAAACGGTATGCGAAGAAGAAAGATGCTGCAAAACTTGTGACCCTCAGCAACCCGATACCTGCCGTTTAAGAGTCACACTGCAACGTTCTCCCCTCTTCCATGGTGGTATGTTGCTAGGCCCAAGATCTGCTCTCTGTGCTCCTTCACGAAAGAGATCTTTTTTTCCATGCTGCAAATGGTGCCTCAGTGATGTGTGAAGTGTAGGCGCCTCGCAATGGAGTTTGCGCACTCAGGGTTATTACACTAAATGCACGTACCCTACAGGGAACACTGGCCATTAGGCATTTTTGACTATAAGCCCTCGCTAAGTCACAACTTTCCAGTAAAACTTACTTTGGGGTAAGCAGGACATAAGATTGTTACAGTGAAAATGGATCTATCTTGTTTGTATTAATTGGTGTTGTAGAAACGTTCGTTTTGAGTGAAGTTCCTGGCATAAACTGTGCAGTGATAGGTTTCAGTTTAGTGTGTATTATTTGGTGCCGTTGCATATGTGCCTTTCGAGTAAAGCTCTTCTCACACCCAGTGCAGGGATGAGGCCTCTCACTGGAGTGTAAACTTCGGAGCCGTAGAAGATGTGCCTTACCAGTAAAGCTTTTCTCACACACAGTGCAGTGATAAGGCCTCTTTCCTGTGTGTGCACTTGGATGCCGTACATGGCCTTTCTTTCTGAGAAAAGCAGTTGGAAGACACTTTGCAGGGATAAGGTTTCTCTCCTGTGTGTTTGGTGTTACGAGACTTGACTTTTGATTTAAGCTCTTCTCGCACAAAGCGCAGTGAAAAGGCTTCTCTCATGTGTGTATGCTTTGATACCGTACAAGGCCTCCGTTCTGGGAAAAGCGCTTTGAACACACAGTGCAGTGATAAGGTCTCTCTCCGGTGTGTATTAGTTGGTGCTTTAGTAGATTTGCCTTTTGATTGAATGTCTCCTCACACATAGTGCAGCGAAAAGGCTTTTCTCCTGTGTGTATGAGTTGATGCTCATGAAGAATTTTCTTTCGAGTGAAGCTCTTTCCACATACAGAGCAGTGATATGGCCTCCCTCCACTGTGTGTTCTTTGATGCTGTACAAGGCTTCCCTTATAAGCAAAGAGCTTTGAACACACAGTGCAGTGATACGGCTTCTCGCCTGTGTGTGTTCTTTGATGCAGCACAAGGTGTGCCTTCTGAGAAAAGCGCTTTGAACACACAGTGCAGTGATAAGGTCTCTCTATGGTGTGTATTAGTTCGTGCTTTAGTAGAGTTCCCTTCTGACTGAAGCTCTTCTCACACATGGTGCAGTGATAAGGCTTTTCTCCTGTGTGTATGCGTTGATGCTCATGAAGAATTTTCTTTTGAGTGAAGCTCTTGGCACATACAGAGCAGTGATGAGGCCTCTCTCCGCTGTGTGTTCTTTGATGATGTACTTGGCTTCCCTTATAAGCAAAGCGCTTGGAACACACAGTGCAGTGATACGGCTTCTCTCCTGTGTGTGTTGTTTGATGCCGTACAAGGGTTGCCTTCTGAGAAAAGGTCTTTAAACACACAGTGCAGTGATAAGGCTGCTCTCCTGTGTGTGTTTTTTGATGCTGTACAAGGGTTGCCTTCTGAGAAAAGTGCTTTGAACACGCAGTGATAAGGTCTCTCTCCGATGTGTATTAGTTTGTGCTTTAGTAGATGCGCCTTTTGATTGAAAATCTTCTCCCACATGGTGCAGCAATAAGGCTTTTCTCCTGTGTGTATGCGTTGATGCTGAAGGAGAATTTTCTTTCGAGTGAAGCTCTTTGCACATACAGTACAGTGATAAGGCCTCTCTCCTGTGTGTACGCTTTGATGTCGTACACGACCGTTCTTATGAGCAAAGCTCTTGGAACACACTGTGCAGTGATAAGGCCTCTCTCCAGTGTGTGTTCTTTGATTCTGTAAAAAAGTGGCCTTTTGAGTGAAACACTTTTTCCATGTTTTTCAGGGATATGCCCTGAGGGTGGTGTGTCCTTTTTTGTGCCTCACAAGAAGTGTCTCATTGATAAATTCTTTGTCACACACATTACAAGAAAAGTGTCTCTCCCTCATGTGCATTCTGCGCTGTTTTTTTAAGTAGATATTTTGAGTAAAATTCATCTCGCCTCCGAAACCTTTATGGCTTTCTTTCCCATTCATACTTTCTAGATGTGATTGTTGTGCTGCAAAATAGAAAAAACATTGAAAATTACATGAAGAAAATATTTCTTGAGAAAGCTGCATTGTTATAATATGGAGAAGTGAACAGTTACAATTCATCGAAAAAAATGTATGTTCTAAGAAGAAGAGTCACACTTCCCTTTGAGACACAAATGGTGGCTAGACCTCCTGCACGAAGTGCGGTGACTTAGTACTGCAGAAGGAGCATGCTGGGAAATCAAGTGATTCACAAGAACCACTGTTGGACATGGGCTTTCTGGTTGGCTTGGGTAGGCACCTAAACCAGACATAATCCACCACTCTAGTCAGGGTAAGCCAGAAACACACCTGAGATAATCTGCGCTCACCCTCTGGTAGCTTGGCTCAGAGCAGTCAGGCTTGTTTAAAGAGGCAATATGCAAAGCATTTGTGCAACACAGTCGTGCAGCAACACAGTGAGTACACTACAAAAGGGACTCCACGCAGAATTAAGTAAAAATAGATTCTATATTGTACATCAAACAAGACCAAAATGACTTAAATCACACCGTTAGTGCAAATAATGCAAGTTTGATAGAGAAAAACACAAATTACTATGAAAACATAGGTCACAGCGCACCTGCGCTCCAATTACACTTAATACGGTAACTGTAGTGAATGTGGCTGTAGTGATTGCATTTAGAAACCAAATGTAGGGCGCAGGAGCACCTACTAAACGCTAAACAGTAATTTAGCTTGAGTCTTCCAGCAGTTCTCCTCTATGGAAGGCTATGCACCATTCTTGAGGTCATCTCCAGAGCAGAGACAATGCTGAACAAGAATGCTCCTCTTGCGAATTTGGAGCCCGCCGGGGCCGCTTGAATCACGTCTCTTTGCCCAAGGGAAACCAAGCCACCCGTGAAGGAGAGCAGGGCAGCTTTACCACTCTTCTGGACCCAACCCGCTGCACAGTACCTTTGTGGGTGCAGGGTCACTGTCGTCAGGGCATCTGTAACTTGCTAACAATGTTCTGATGTCTCGGGAGTGAGACCCGATGTTGCGAGCTTCGTGCAGTTGATGCGTTAAAACCAGAGGGCGAGGCTGGCTGGAATGAGCCACAGAATGCTGGCCCACCGCATGTTAAGGAACAACGTGTCGTCGAAAGGCCTGCCTTGAAGGCTTTGTGCAGCTCCTGTAGCTCTGCGGCCTTAGACGCTGCACTGTACCACCTCAGAGCAGCACAAGTCCTCAGGGGGCTGTTCCTCGGGTCTCACGGCCAGAGGGGCCGCACTAGTTTGTTCTTAGTTTAAGAATCTGACGGTGGAGATATCTTTCCAGACTCCGGGGGGGAGGTTCACAATCCAATTCAGCTGCAGTGAGCACGCTGGCTCAAGGACGTGTTTGTTTCTCTGGTAACGCCTCCAGGCGAAACAACGCTGTTCTCGCTGGAGAAAAACGCTCACCACATGCTAGTTTGTTAAAGATGGAGCACTTCCTTAGAATGCACAAAGGCACTCCCTGGGTCAGAACTGAGGAAACGTTTTCTTCTGATTGGCATCATTTGTACCAGGACTCCATTGTTTTTTCATTGCCATCTCGTGTCAAACACTTCCACACGACCCACCTGGTCGTTTCTGCTGATGCCTGAGGAAAATCTAACTAACACGACAACAGCCATCTTGCAACCTGCATTTCTGCCCATGAACTGTCGCACACCCAACCCCCCTGTTCTTTGCAATTCACGCGACGAGACACTCACACCCTGAGTAAATGATTTGTTTTCCATCTCCTGCTCCCAGCCTGGTAAACATCCTTGACACAGTGATCAGGTTATCTGGACAATGGTCTGACTGCTTGGCCTTGATCAGGGTGATTAAACAATGACATGAAAGACCAGGCTTTGATCAAGCTGAGTGAACAATGATTTGGGTACCAAGCCTTGACCAGGTCACCACCTACAAACATCGTCTGGATCTGGTTATCAACTGCAAACACTGAACTGATTGAACAATGAACTAACAGCCAAAAGATCAGAATGAAAAAGTATAAATGGCTTGTAAGCTGCGGAGTAAAGCAGCAGCCTCCTCTGTCTTGCTTCTGACGAGCTTGGGACTCTGTTCCATAGCCCGGGCTATTTGAATAAAACTGGGTTCCTCCAGCAGACGAAGGCTTCTGTGTCTCCTTTCACTACGTATGAAGGGTATGGAAGACATGGGAGATTCCCCCACCGCTCAGACCCAGTAAGTGGGTTATTCCGGTTTTCAAAATGGCGCCTGAACAGGGACTCCACGAGCACGAAGGTCAGGCCCGGTGGTTGTGAGGAGGTGCACAGAGAGATTCCGACAAGGTACCCTACCCGAGGGATTCTTGCAATCCGGTAAGCCGAACGACTCGCCCGCTGTTCCTCCCCACCCAGTCTGGGCCACATGACCTCGTTCTCGCTGGAGTCCCCTAGCAAATAATTTCTGGAGCAGGACACTTCCCTACGTCTGCAGAAGAGAACTACCCCTGTAAGGTAAGGGTGGACTGATCACCCACCAAGTCTGTATGATTCTGGTATTGACTTTCGCAAAAGCCAAGCTGTTATTGACTTTTGCCAAGGCCAAGCAAGTGAGGTGAATTTTTTAAAATCTGCTTGTGTCTGTTCTGTATGTTTCTGCTGTTATTGACTTTTGCAAAAGCCAAGCAAGCGAGGTGAGTTTTAAAACCTGCTGGTGTCTGTTATGTTTTCAAGCATGCCAGTCAGTAGTAAGTTCAAGAGATTATGTTGTTGTATGTGTACGCAGGACTGCCAGCTGGAGGCGGCTTGTTCGCTTCCTCCAGAAGGGACCCCTGGCCATACGATGTATGTTAAACATGGCCCTTCTGCCATAATGTTTTCCTCATTCTGGGTAAAATATACAAAACAAAGTGATGCAGAATTACAGTGGCCACTTTATGGCTCCTTTAATTCCCAAGTTCTCGCCAACTTAGAGGAACAATTAATGAAAAGAAAAACGCGCCCGTCTATGTTTGAATCAGTCCGATTTTGGAGGAAAGAGATAGAGCAGAGAGCTAGAAAGCAGAAGGCTCAAGAAAGAAAACAGGAACGTATGTCAATGGCCGACCACGCCAGAGAAAAGTTACAAAATCAAATGACAAAGTCAGTAGAAATAGCCGATAGGGAGCATGGGGCCCGGGTACAAAAATGTTATCCAGCTCGTGAGGAGAAAGGAATGGGCCATATGGAAGGGGGAGAAGAAGGGGATTCCTTGCTTGATACCATGCTAGAAAGCCCTTCTGCATATGCCCCAATATACCCTGCCCTGACGCCTCACACCCCGCATGTCCCCCCGCCACAGCCCACTCCTGCTCCCACTGCCCCTCTTACTGTTCTCCCTGTCACACCAATTTTCCCGATTTTTCCTATGACACAGACCACGCCCGCTAACCCTGTCCTTGCTGCGGGAATGACAACAAATCTAAATCCGCCCAACCCCTGCGGCTTTACCCCAACACGCTCTTTTCCTACTTCCCCGTGGTCTACAGTCAAGCAGGATTTATATAAATTGTTGAATTCCCCCCGACTGGCCTCCTTACGCTCTGCAGTCAGCTTTTCGTCCCTTCGAGAAAATGACCTACAGAGGCAACAGTGTGAATGTTGGATAAATAACAGGAATATTTATGCCTTTAAAGAAATAGGGTCCACCTTTTCCCAGTGGACGATTAGGGAGTAGACCACCTGGGCTGAATACATGTGTACCCTGGTCATGCAAAGATTTGAGAATGCGCTTATGCAGATACCCACCAGATTAATGGACCTTAGGTCGCAAATAAAAAGAGGTGATGTTCAGGAAGAGGGAATGTTTGGCACTATGTCTGCTTTAATGGCTTACCATGATATGACCGCTTTTCCCAACACCCCTCTAGAGGCAGCTATGCCAATGAGAGAGGCGGCCCCTGTCTTTGTTAACGCACTTACCGATGCCCAAAATAATGGCAGAGGGGCTGTTGAGGCACTGGCGCAGGCTTTGGGTTCATGTTCCTTGGAAAAGGTCAGAAGTAATGAAGTTAAAAGGTTAATTACCAGATCCCCGGAAGAATCCAGCTGCCTTTTACAGAGAATTAGGTCAGATTATATCTGCAGGTACTATCGTTCTTGAGGATATAGATTTACTTTTTGGTACGGTTGTCCCCGCTGAAATTTAGGACAAGATTAGACATTCTGACCATGAAGTGGCGTTGGGAGGTAAATGGTCTGACCTAGAGGCTATGGAAGAAGCAAGGGTAGGAGGGACTAAACCAGAAGCTGCCATCCTGACTTTGCCCGGCAAAGTAATGACATTTACGAAAATACTTTTGCTGAAAACTGTCATTAACTGGGATAAAATAAACGCCTGTAGGCAGCGAAAAGATGAGAATGTGTCTGACTTCTTTACCCGTTTTGAGACAGAATACAAGGGACATAGTGGTTTAGTTCCCCGAACCCCAGGTTCTGGCCCAGTGTTAGTTGATAAGTTTGTCAGCAACTTGCTCCTTGAGATCTCCGCCAGGCTTAAGAAAGTTGAAAGTACGTGGTCTGCATAAACTATGACTGGTATCTTGGCTATGGCACAATATCACAAGAATAGGGAGAATGAGGATAGAGACAAGGAAAGTAGGAAGGTTAGGGATCTTAAGACTAAGGCTCTTCTGCAGCAGGCTTACCCTTCCTGAGGTCAGGATGCCTGTGGGAATTTCAGACCTCAAACCCAACCCCCTCCGAGGGCTCGCCAGTCTACACCCTCTAGCCCTCAACCTATGGGAGCCCTTCAAACAGATCAGTGTGCTTATTGTAAGGAGTACGGCCATTGGATAGATGAGTGTCCTGTGTTAGCTGAAAACATCCGAATAGGGAAGACTCAGCCTGGCGCTCCCAGGGAGGGGAGGCCGGCAAGGGACCATGGCCCGCCCCAGCCACAGGATAAAGAACGTAGGGTTGACGCTCTCATCTGGCAATGCCCGGCAAATAGGTTTGATGGGTACGAAGCAACACGCACTTACTACAATGATGATTATGATGAAGTTGATGAGACAGGGTCCTACCAAGCATAGGACAGCCAGGAAAGGGGTATTACCAGAGTACAAATTCCAGTGGATCAAAGGGGCCCATATGTTCAAATGTCAGCTGTGGGGAACGATCAGAATTTCCTTTTGGATACTGGGGCCACCAGGTCTTCTATTGCACGTCTGTCAGTTCCGGAGGCACCCCTTTCTGGTAATATGAATGTCTCCATGGCTTTTGCAGGAACACCTGTGACCAGCCCTGTCTCTGAACCTCCTCTCGATATTGGCCCTGCACATGTTGACGCTCCCTTGGTCCTTACTACAGGTTGCAGTGAAAACTTGTTAGGCATGGATTTACTGAAAGCTCTGTATGCGACAATATCATGTAGTCCCCAAGGTGTATCCCTAACCATTTCTCCCACCGCAGCTTCCTCTATGTACCTGTCCGTTCCCCTCCCACCAGAATTGCTGTCTTTACCTTCCTCCCTCTGGGCGTCATTAGACACTGATGTAGGGTGTCTCAACATTTTCCCTCATGTGGTACGCATCCGGCCAGTTGCACTTCTCCCCCTCCTCTGGCAGTATTGACTGCCCGCGGAACTAGAAATGGCCCTTTTAACAATAATATACGAATTAATGGACAAGGGCGTAGTGGAGGAGAAACGTGGCAATATCTGTAACAGTCCCATTATTCCTGTTTTTAACCCTTTGGCCGCGGCGGTAATTACACCAAGACACAGTACCTCACTAGCGCACGACTCACAGGATATGAACTCACACTCTTTGCCAGCCACATTAACATCAAAAGATGCACTGTGCTAAACCCCGCCACATTACTCCCTCTGGATACTCAGGATGCCTGCTTAGACCCACATGACTGCATATTATGGACAGAGGAGGAGACGAAGGGACGGGTTGATTTATAGGACACTCCGATAGAAGAACCAGAAGGAACACTGTATGTGGACGGATCATGTCTCAGAGGGCCAGATGGTAACACCTCAGCCGCCTATGCCCTCAGGACATTAGGGCGAGTAGTAGAAACAGCTCAGATTCCGCAGTGCTCTGCTCAAGCAGCAGAATTAGTGGCCCTCACTAGAGCTTGTGAGTTAAGCAAAGGGATGATGGTAAATATTTATATTGACAGACAATATTTCATCGGGGTGGCCCACAACTTCGGGAGGTTGTGGAAAGAAAGGAATTTCCTTACTTCCCATGGGACCAAAATTCAACATGGCCTCCTAATTCGCCAACTGTTAGACTCCCTGACACTCCCCAGAAAGGTGGCTATTATAAAATGTAAGGCCCATAAGAAAGTGACAGATGATGTTGGGAAAGGCAATGCACTGGTTGATCAGATGGTCAGACAAACAGCTATTAGAAAAAGGGAAGGAATGTATGTAGGAGGTCCCGCTAGGTGGGTGGCAGACGAGGGCATGGTTGAAAACACAGTACAGAGTGTGATTGCTATTCAGTCCCATACTACTCCTGAGGAACTACGGGTGTGGAAGGAGCTATTAGCAAAGGAGGAAATTGATGGTTATTGGGTACGTACGACTATGGAAAGACAATGGATGTTACCTGACAGTCATGTGATACCAATAGTTACGATGGCCCAAGGTCCTGCTTACATCAGTGCAAAAGGGATATGTAAACTGTTGGAACCTACATGGTACATTTCTAAGATACCAGCATAAGCTGACAAACTGGTTAAAACATGCATGATGTGCCTAATGTATATCCCAGGAAAAGGCACAGTTACCCCTAAGGGAGGATTCTCACATCCTACCTTGCCTTTTGGAATCCTCCAAATGGATTACATAAAGATGGACCGATGTAACAATTTGAAATATGTCCTAGTGGTTGTCTGTACATTCAGCCAATGGGTGGAGGCCTACCCCGTCAAAGACTGCACCGCTATCACTACTGCCAAAGTACTATTAAAAGAGTACCTCCCACGATTCGGTTTGCCCCACTTGGTCTGGAGTGACAATGAGACACACTTTACAGCCCAAATTATGGAATATGTCTGTACAGCATTGGGTATAAAGCAACATTTTAAGCAGCTAACCACCCCAAGTCAGCAGGTCTAGTGGAGGTGTACAATGGCATCCTAAAAACTAAAATGGCCAAAATAGTAGCAGAGACAGGTGTCACTTGGGTTGATGCTCTGCCCTTAGCCCTACTGTCCACAAGAACAACGTCCCACACCAGGATAAGGCTATCTCCCCATAAGATTGTGTTCGGGATGCCTGCCAATGTATGGGGTGTCCCGCCGCCTAAGAAACTGTCTGACATTGAATAACCTGTATTAACTGACTATCTGTACAGTCTGACTAATACCTTTCGTACTCTTCATCATGAGCACTCTCACTAAGGAGTTATCACTGGTCTTTTGTGACTCCAGACAAGCTGGACCCAGGGCAAGGAGGAAGCGGGTGCCTGACACGTCATGGCGGTGGAAGCCTCTAGAAACTCCTACTAGTGGGCACCAGGTATAAATATTGGACTCAAGACCGCAAAAGAATAAATGAGGTCCCAGTGCCACCTACTGTCCCTTCTAATACTTCATGCCAGTAAAAACAACTCTCAACAAAGTCCCACAAAATTATAGTGTCAGAGACAATTTACATCAATGACACATAGTGACCCCTCCTAACATATCTCACCATTAAAATGAACTCTCATCAAAGTTCCACAATGCTAAAGTGCAAGATGTTATCTTGCGAGTATACTGTGTCTTTATATCTACATGGTTATTCTAAGCCTACATGGGGATTGTTTTGCCCATCTTATTCCAATATTATCTCGTGAATATACTGTTGTCTCAAGTTGATGCTGCTTCCTATCCTACCATGTGCCTATAGCATCCACAAATCCGTTCTGATGTAGGCCCCCTTTTCCTCAAAGGGATCCTACCAGATCGCCTTGGTGACCTTTTTCACATGCCTCTGACACTCGCATCCTACTCTTTCAAAGAAGTGCCCACCAACTGTCCACTGAAGGGCCAATGTTACAATCAGGCAGCCATCTCAGCTGTTGGAGGCTACCTCTTGACCACTATGCACACCTCTGAATGCTTCTCCTGAAGTCTAACTTTGGTTATCCTCAGAAACAACTTCTGAGTATCACTTCAACTTCAGGAGCTTGGAAAGATACGCCCCAACTCATTTCTGCAAAACCTCTCCAAACATGCTTCTAAAAAGTACAAACACAAAATGCTTAAAGAACACCCGAGACACTAATAACAGACATCTTCTACAATTCAACACACGGACGTCTTAAAATGGATTTCATCTTCTACACTACGAAACCCGCCACAAGGAGAGAAAACGTCATTCAACACCTTCATGTAACTAATGCTACCAAGTTCCCTTATGGATCTAAACAAACTATATACCTATCCCAGAACTTTAGCAGAGATCGGTGCATAACTATATACAGAAAAGGGAACATCCTAATCCTAGCCACTGCACAACATTATCTATTTTACACTTTCTGGCTCTCTGCGCCGCCATGCCATTCGCTCCCACCACCACTCCTCCTCCATCTCCCATGCACGCCCTCATCAACTAGCTGAACCTTTTACTCCCAAACCCCCTCGCACTGCCCCCATCTCTACCTCCCCTACAGCATCTATGATCCCCAGATGCACTGAAGCTTCTGTTTCAATACCAAAATTACTTGCCCCCTCTGCATGGCACACCTCCACTGCCCAGCTTGACTTATCTATCCCACCGGAATCATCTCAGTCCTCGAACCACAGCAGGCTAGATTCTACATTAGCCCAGGAGCGGCCTGTGCAGGTAAGAGCGGTCGGGCGCCGGGGGAATGCGACAGACGACGACAAGGGAAAATTAAATAAATCATTTCCCCCTCGTTGTCGTCTATTGAATCAATCCCACCCGGCCCCACCGCTCTTACTCGCACAGGCCACTCCTGTATTACCTCCGCCCCAAACTCTGCCGAGCTCCATCGCACTCCACTTCCTACCACTGACCCAACCGCCACTCAAGTGATCCCTAAAACAGCCCAGTCTGAACTTACAATCAACACTATTCTGGGTGAAATCTCGTCACTACGTAAGAACGCAAATATTACCTACTTCCTGCCCCAGCTTCACACATCTATAGCAAACACTGATCCTGCCACAAACATACACTCTGATCCCCTATCCTTTACACCTAGACAAACTATCCCTTATATCCATCACCAACTCAAACATAGATGCACCACGACTGAAATCACGCAACGGGAAGCTGAAATGCTGAGCAACATGTATGACAATGCCCCGAGCAAGCCTTGCCGCCGCAAGATCCCGGTCATCCTTTGCACGAGTAGAACCCTGAACACCACTCACCCTCCCAGGTGGCCTACCCAAATAACAACCATCCAACCCTGTAAGCCTGGTCCAAGATCACTACCTACGCGTTGCTGCATGCTACTAAACTGTCAGTCAGCAGTCAAGCATGCCACTCAAATAGCTGAAACCATCCTAGGACACAAAATTGACTTCTGTTTTCCAACTGAAACCCGGCTGAATGACCACTCATCCTCTTTTATCAATTTCCTCCTACAGGGCTTCTCAATCATCCGTACGACCGCTAGGATCGTATTGGTGGTGGATTAAACATTATACACAAAAAAACTATCTATGCTTAACTTCATTCCTCAACACGAAATACCCTACCTTTGAATATGTAGGAGTTCAACTCTCATCCAAAGGCCCCAACTCTATCAAAATTCATGTCATCTATCACCGACCAGGTGAAAAATTACAAATCTTTGGAGGACTAAACAAACCTATTAACGCAAAACTACCTTAATGTCAGCGCAGACGTTCTACTAGGAGACCTGAACCTGCACTTGAACAATGCTGATGATCCAACAGTACAAGCCCTATCCACCCTCCTGGAAGCAAACGATCTCACCCAACACTGCAATAAACAAACTCATACCATGGGCTCTACCCATGATGCAATCATCTCTAAGCAGAATACCTTATCCTACCCACCGACTGGACTCCCCACCCCCTAATTCTTTTCAATCTCTATGACATCCAACCAAAGGCCCACCCCCAATGTTCCCAGCACATGCACTGGGCGGGGAACATACATTGAATCTCCCAGGCAGAGTTAGAAACGTTAGTCAGTTACCAAATTCCAAGGTGATGATCTCACCACCCACTACAACAGAAAAATGGGAGAACAACTTGACATGGACGATCCTTTGAAACTCAAGAAATCAAGAAGTAACCCTTCCAGATCTTGGTTTAACAAAGACCTTAACAAAGAGGCAACAACTCTGGTTGGCTGAAAGAAACTGGAGAAAACAACTCTTGTTAACACATCTTGCGATACCGCAAGCTAAACGCATAAAATACAAAAAAGAATATCTTCAGAGAAGAATCCCCCTTCTTCTGAGCCCAACTTGACCCTTCTAGGAACCTAAAGGCCTTCTCAATATCATCCAACAGCAAACCTCCTCTTTCCATCAACACTCAATAAATGACTCTACCATGCGCTGTGAAAGTTTGCAACATTCTTCTCTGAAAAAATATCTAACATTGAAATCTTTCTTGACTCACGCATCTCTCCGTCCTACACCAAAGATGTCCCTCCTAGCAAAGAGGGTCTACCCAAGGCCCTACCTCACACTAATGGTGAGGTTCCGTGACGATTTGAACCCGTGTTTTCAATATTGTCGGAAATACATAATATTAGTATCAGCGAACCGCAAATGATCCATTTAGCATATCCTGGTGTTTTCGCTATGCTACGAGCAAGAGTACTCCTGTTACAAACATATTTCCGATCTACCCATGGCATCCATCTTAGATCATAGCAGCCATTTTGTGTTTCTTGCCCTCACATACGCAATAACCTCTGATCACTTCATTTCAATTAAGGACACGTAGCCTTAGCCGACGATTCACCTCTTTAGTGACACGTGTACCTTAGAACAGAACACGCTGTAGCTGCATGACTCGACAAAGGCTGCCTCCTCTGCCTGAGGCTAGTCCTGCTATACTGGTTCTTGTGGTCGTTGGCCTGATCATGATTAGGCGGCCGAAGCTGGTAGCCTTGCCCATTTACAACCCACAAACATCCCTTATCCTGCTTTTCTATCTTCTGCACCTGGCTCTGCTCCTTTCCTTCTGGGCCTTTATTAGGTGGAGGTAACGAAATTTACGATGAGGCGGTCCGGGTCTTGAATAGAAAGTTGACATAAGATTATGATGGAAAAGGGGGAACCCCTCGTTCGTAATGTTTTGACATCAGATATTGTCGACGATTCCTGTGCAACACCAAATATTTATTGTTTAGGACACAAAGGTTTGGGAATGTACTAACATGTGAAGAATTGGCCTGAACCCAATTTTTAGTATATAAGGAGCAACCCTCTTTGTACAAATCGAACAGGCTCCTAGACACTGCCCATGCGTGGTTTCTGTGACTTCTGTGTCCCTGCAGTAATAAACCTTTGGTCTTTGACGCCACCATCGAGAAGCCCGTGTTTCTGTTTATTTGTGCACCAAGGCAGGTGGAACTCCGGGGTCTTCGGGTGTTGTTCCCTGACACCTCTGGACGGAACCAAAAAGTCCAGAACTCCAATTGGCGCCCAACGTAGGGCGACGTCATTCGGTACCGGTCCAAAAGCCTGAAGAGTTCGAGAAGCTTCGTGTGAAGATTCCTGAGGGAGGCGCCCCACTTCATCGATCCCGGCATATCGCAAAAGTGGCCCGAAGTTCTCTTCCACGAGAGTTCCCGTTCAGGACGGCTGCAGTGGGCCGTTGCCTTGACCGTCGCCCTGTCTTGGACCCGAGGTGCAGTCCTTAGTACGGCGAAACGTGACGGGTTTCTCCTTGGTGACGTCTTCAGTGCCTCAGTTAAGTATTTAGTGGTTGTTAGCTGGTTAATTTGTGAGGGTTGTTAAAATCCTTTTTCGGTTCTTGGTTTGGTTTGGTTTCGTAAGATTATCACTGGTTGTCCTGGTTACGATAATCTATTGGTTTAGTTTGGGTATCGATACATCAGTTCGCTTTTGGAAGGCCTAAGTTCTTGGTTCAAGTGCACATATCTGTTTCTTGTTTTGTTTGTTCTGTGTTCCGGATTACAAAATGGTAAGTCGGAAAAATTGTATATTGTCTTGTTTTGGTTGCAACAGTGATTCACGATTGGAGGACTCATGTCTGGTTCCTCCGATTGGGATTCCCCTATATGATTTGTACTGTAAGCATGGTGTGGGTCCTATATCTTATAATGAAGTGTGGGTTCGATACACTGAAAAGGATGGTGTCCTTAGTTGGCCACTACATGGTAGTTTTGAACCAGAAATTCTTGACAATTTAGAAGCGAAATTGTTTAGGAAGAAAGCCCGGCCGGCAATGTTTGATTCTTTCCGTTACTGGCAAAAAGAATCCAAACAGAGAGAAATTAAGAGGTTGAAGAAAGAACAGAAAGAGCAAGAGTTGACTTTAGAGCAGGCGGCTAAACAACTGCAAGTCAACGAATCTGAGAAGGCCGTAGAGGTGGCCATTAGAGAGCATAATTTAGCGATCGACAAGTGCTATCCTGCCTTGCCATCGAGTACAACTAAGATACTAGAGGATCCCGAAAACGATCCTCTGTTGTCTTATCTGTTACAATCACCCCCACCGTACGCACAGGGTATTGTGGCTCCACCCGTACAGAATGTTCAATTGCCGGTTGCTGGACAACCTGGTATTCCTGCTCCTGCCCCTCAGAATCAAGTTCCTGTACCTCCTGTGGTTAATGTGAATATTCCTTCGGCACCTCCTCTTCCTGGGTTGCCGACTTCTCTACCTATATCTGTATCGCTTACACCTACTGTTCAGTTATCTATTCCTACTTCTACTGTGTTCTCTGCGTCTGCTAGTATGTTGACTCCACTTTCTGTTCGTCGAAGAATCACTGATTCTGTTTCTAACATTCTGTCTCCTTTCTATAAAACCTTAATTAAGACTCCTACTTCTGATTCTGTGCAAAGGCGTAGTCAGCTTCCAAGTACTGAGGAACGGGGGATTTTAGATTCCACGGCTCTCAGATGGATTTCAAAGAGTAGGAGATATAGTACGAGAGATGTACTAGATACTTTTATGCAGTGGAAGGAACCAACGCAACGATATGTCTTTGACGAGATGTGCTCGCTTTTACGTGAGAAAGTAGAAGAAGATGATGTTGAATCGAATTTAGAAGACTTAATTAAGATTCAGAAAGAGTTTGCTGCAGGAATGATTGTAGGTCAAAATATAGAAGAAGCGATGGAACTGATTTTAAGTTATAGGAATGATCCATCACTTCGTTCTCCGAGAGACTTAGAGAAAAGTAGTACGAAGCTAAACCGCCAATATCCAATGAGGGAGGTTCCTCCAATTTGGCGCGAAGCTGTGGAAGCTGACGCACCGAATGGTATTTTAGCCGCTCCGGCGCAATTCCAGAGAGTGTGGATACACATTCCATGGAAGCGAGCCGAAGTGCTAGCAGTGAAGCAGGCCTTGCCAGACCCGCGTAAAAATCCTGCCGGATACTATAAGGAATTAACACAGACAGTTGAGGCTTGCGTAATGAATCTGGCGGACATTGACATGTTATTTGGTAATGTAGTTCCACAGCCAATTTGGGCTAAAATACGTAAAGAGAATCATCCAGTTGCCCTAGGTGGTGATTGGGCAGCTATCATTGCAGCAGATGGTCAGCAAATAGGTGGTTCCAAACCCGAACCTCTAATTGCTAATCTTCCAGGTAGGATAATAGACTTAATGAAGACTCTGATGCCAGCATTGCGTGTTAACTGGGACAAGTTGTCCGCATGCAAGCAGAAGAAAGACGAAAGTGTCTCCGACTTTTTCACGAGGTTCGAAGAGACTTTTGTAGATCACAGTGGTCAGGATATGAGTACAGAAGGAGGACAGAGATTGTTTGTCGATAAATTTGTGCACAATTTGTTACCTGAGTTATGTAATAAATTAAAAGAATCTGAAAGTGCGTGGGCTGTCTCTACAACTGCGCAAATACTTGCAACTGCCCAGTATTATGAAAATAGAGATAAAGAGGAGAAAGAGAAATCAGACAAGAAAACGAAAGATTTAAAGACTAAAGTTCTTTTGCAGCAGGCGTATCCGCCTCGCACGAATCAGACTAATACGCAGCAAGGTTCGTATCAGAGGACAGATTATAGCTCACCTAGGCCTCAGTATCAATGGAATCAGTGTGCATACTGTAAGAAAGAGGGTCATTATAAAAATGAGTGTCCAGTCTTAGCGCAAAATAATGCAGCAGCAGCTCAGAGAGGTCGTGGTGGTTTTGTGCAAAATTCTAGAGGTCGAGGGCGAGGTGCTATGCCTCCACAGACGAATGATCGCCCTTCCAATCACTTTGATCAGCGAAATGGACAGTCTTCCCAACAAAATAGATCTCAACAATATCATGTTGAAGACTATTGTGAAGTAGATGAGGGATTTCAACAAAATGGGTACTAGGACAGCCATGGACAGAGAGAGGGAGTAGTATCAGTTCCAGTGGATCAGAGTGGGCCTTATGTCGCAGTAGCAACATCAGGTGTAGTCGAACCGTTTCTGTTGGATACGCAAAAAGTTCTATCATTCATGCGAAACTCCCTGGCGCACCTTTGTCCGGCTTAACAAATGTTTCTGTAGGTTTTTCAGGCGCCCCTGTTTACAACCCCATATCTGGTCCTTTGTCTATTTCTGTTGGACCGTGTCAATTGAAAGCACCCTTGATTTTGACGACGGGTTGTAATGAAAATCTGCTTGGTTTAGACTTGTTAAAACGCCTATATGCGACATTGTACTGTTCTCCGGAAGGAGTACAGCTTACATTGGGCAAAAGAATCACCTCTCCGATGTACTTGTCAATGGATGCACTCCCGCCGGAGCTGCGTTCACTCCCTGATACTCTTTGGGCGACTGGTCCTAATGATGTAGGCCTTTTAGAAATTCCACCATATGTAGTCACTTTAAAAGCAAATTTAAAATTTCCACGAATTCCCCAATACAAAATTTCTAGTGAAGGTGAACGTGCACTTTTATTGATCGTACACGATTTGATTAAGAAAGGTGTGGTTGAAGAAACTAGAGGAAATGTCTGTAACAGTCCTGTATTACCGATTTTGAAACGTACTGACCCGACAAAGCCTCCAGTATATAGGTTTGTCATTGATCTTAGAGAGGTTAATAAGATTGTGGTCCCACAGTTCCCTGTGGTTCCAGACATTACTGCCCTGTTAACATTGATTCCTGCAACAGCCACATGGTTTTCAGTCATTGACTTGAAAAATGCCTTTTTCAGCATTCCGATAGCCGAGGAAAGCAGAGATATTTTCGGCTTCTGTCTAGGAGGTCGAAGTTTCAGATTTAAACGCGCTCCACAAGGCTATTGTGAGAGCCCATCTATTTACAGTCAAGCATTAAAAAGTCAGTTAGATTCCTTTGTCCTTCCTCAAGGTTCTGCTTTAGTACAGTATGTAGATGATCTTCTAGTGGCTGCCGATGACAAGGAAACTTGCAAGCAGCTACGATTTCGTTATTGCATCATTTGTCCAACCTGAATCACAAGGTATCACCATCGAAAATGCAATACTGCTGCCAAGAAGTGACCTACCTAGGTCATCTCTTGTCAAAGGAGGGAAGGAAGTTGACCCCAGAGAGAATAAAAGCAATTACGCAGATGAGTGTTCCCCGCACACAGAGAGAAGTACGTGCCTTTTTGGGTATTACCTCTTACTGTAGGCAATGGATCCCAAATTTTTCTCTTTTAGTGAAACCATTGGTAGCTTTGACTGGGAATGGTGTTCCGAGTCCGGTGCCATGGTCTGATGAATGTCAGGAGAATTTTTCTGAGTTACGAAAAGCATTGTGTTCAGCTCCTGTATTGGGTACTCCCGATTACAGCAAACCATTCACGCTTTACGTTCACGAGAGAGAAGGTTGCGCGTTGAGTGTTCTGACACAGAAATTCGGTGATAAACAACGCCCCTGTGCGTATTTTTCATCAACATTGGATCCGGTAGCTAGAGCGTTACCTAGTTGTTTGAGAGCTACAGCGGCAGCTGCGGCTTCCATTCGACAATCTGCTGGTTTGGTGATGAACAACATGCTGGTGGTTATGGTTCCTCATGCTGTGGATACACTCATGAACCGAACCAAGACACAACACCTTACCAGTGCGAGATTATCTGGTTACGAGCTGACATTACTAGCGAGTCATATTCAGATCAAAAGATGTAATGTATTGAATCCAGCAACATTGTTGCCGGCTAATCAAGATTCGAGTGATTCCGAGCCCCATGATTGTTGTTTTAGAACAGAGGAAGAGACAAAAGGACGAATTGATTTAAAAGACACTCCGTTGTCAGATCCAGATGGCACGTTGTATGTGGATGGGTCATGTTTTAAATTGGAAAATGGTGATGTGACTGCTGCTTATGCGGTAACGACTTTGAGGACGATTGTGGAGACTGCAAGAGTGAGTCAGAATTCTGCCCAAGCTGCAGAATTAATAGCTCTAACGAGAGCGTGTGTTTTAGCTAAGGGAAAGAGAGTGAATGTGTTCACAGATAGTCAGTACGCGTTTGGCGTGGCCCATAGTTTTGGCCGTTTGTGGAAAGAAAGAGGTTTCATTACGTCCCATGGGACTAAGATTCAACATGGTCAGCTAGTTAACGACTTGTTGGAATCTCTAACCTTGCCGACTGAAGTTGCAATTGTGAAATGCAGTGCTCATAAAGCAATCACGGATGATGTTGGTTGTGGGAATGCTTTTGCTGATGAAACTGCTAAACAGACAGCGAGAGATATGATGAGTAGAATGTATGTTGCTACGTCTGCAAGATGGATTTCTGAATCTGGAATGTGTGAAGATACAGTGGAAAGTGTGAAAGAGATTCAGAAAGAGGCAACTGAGGAGGAAAAACGTGCATGGAAAGAAAGTACGGGCAAGTTGGATTCGAGTGGGTGTTGGATTGATCTGTCAGAACAACAGCGTTGGATGTTGCCTGATGCGTATGTGCTTGCAGTGGTGACGATGGCGCATGGAGTAGCGCTTATAAGTTCTAAAGGAATCTGTAAAATGTTGGCTCCAGTCTGGAAGAATGATGGGATTAGTAAATGTGCAGAGAGAGTGGTGAAAAGTTGTATGGTATGCCTGATGCATAATCCTGGCAAGGGAACTCCAACTCCTGCTGGTCACTTCGCTCCACCTTCTTGCCCCTTTGAAGTGATTCAGTTAGACTTCATTCACATGGACCGGTGCAATAATTTAAAATACGTCCTGGTGGTAGTCTGTGCTTTTTCCCGATGGATCGAAGCATATCCACTAAAGGACAATACTGCCCTATCAACTGCCAAAATTCTTCTCAAAGAATATTTCCCTAGGTATGGAATGCCACGGATTGTATGGTCAGATAACGGAAGTGAGTTTATAGGGAAAGTTATGCAGAGTGTGTGTGCCGGTTTGAACATTAAACAAAAGTTCCACAGTGCAAACCATCCCCAGTCTGCTGGTTTAGTCGAGGGCTACAATGGCACCCTCAAACTAAAATTAGCTAAAATACAGGCATCCACGGGTTTATCCTGGCCAGACGCACTACCTTTGGCTTTGTTATCTACGAGAGCAACTGTACATTCTAGAGTAGGGCTTAGTCCTTACGAAATTGTTTTTGGCCGTCCGGCAAATGTGTGGGGAGTGCCTAGGCCGAAGGAGTTTTGCTCTCTGGAATATCCTATGTTGATCGATTACCTTTACGACTTGACTGCTAAATTGAGTCTTATTCACCAACAGGTTTTCGATGCATTGCCACAGCCTCCGGAGAGTCCAGGTCATCAGCTGAAACCCGGTGACCACGTTGTGGTCAGAAACTTCGCGAGGACAAAGAACCTTCAACCGAAGTTTGTTGGCCCCTTCCAGGTGTTGCTTGCGACAAGAACCGCTGTTCGTGTAGCTGGTCGCAAGCATTGGATACATGCGTCCCATGTCAAACGTGTGCCTCTACCACTTCCTTACGACGACTGGGTGAAGAAGGGAATTGGTGCCTCCGAATCTGAACAAACGCCAAAGTTCATCCCTTTCAGCGATGCCGAATTGATTACCGACACTCCGAACTCTGACTCTCCTCCCGAAAAGACTCCTTTGAACTCTGAACATTTGTCCTCTGCATCAGAAAAAACTCTGCCATCTGCGAACCTGAACACTGCAACAGCTACTAGTGATATGTTATTTGCCGATCAAACAGTTCCTGCAAAATTAAGATACAACTTACGATCTCGTCATATGGACAAATAAAGCAGGAAACTGCCTATTGTGATACTTTGAAATCTTGAACTTTTGCCTTCAGCCAGGAAGTTTACTAATGTTTTATTGTTTTTAATATTGCCTTGCCGTCTGGGTAGCCGTAGGGTCGTGGCTGTGTGCCTAGTTGAATCTGCGGGGGTCTGACACAAGGTCGATCTTTCTGTTGGTTCTGGGAACTCCCAGGGCTGATAGAGGCATTTTCATCTACGTACACATCATCAGTGGTCGCGAGCGGATTGTAGAAGATGGAGCTTCCTGCGCTGCAATGAGAAAATGTGGTTTATGTTCGCAGAAACAGACTTTACAAAATTCTTCATAGCAAATGCTTTTTGATACAATGTGCCATTACATTTTTAATTGTTTTAATAACGTTGGTGGGTGGAATCGTCTTTGGTATAAATTTGATCTTTGTGCCAGTAACTACAGTACCTCCCCTTGATCCTGCTACTTCTACTGTTTCTTCTATGCACTCTTTTCACTCGTTTCCTGAACATGAGCAAGCTTGACGCTCAGAATTTATCAATAACACTTTTGTACAGCTCTTGCACCAACACCAACTAGTAGTTAACACTACAGACTGCTGGGTGTGTGGCTTGATACCCCACACTATGGATAAAGGTATTCCCTATCTGGTTTTGCCTTTCAGCTATAATGGATCATTTCAGGCCTTTCAAACCATCTTTGCTTATGCCCTTGAAACCTATCCTCCGCGTCCACCACGTTCCACTAAATATAACTCTGTCAACAAAGCTTTAGTCCAGGGTATTATTGATATGATCAAGGATGTCAATAACACTCCATCTTACCCTAAAGACGAGTTACAAGTATATTTGAGTTGGAATTCTTCAGAGTATCGCCTTAGTTTGGGAGAAAGCAAGCGTAAAAGCTCAACTCCAATCTGGGTTGTACCTCACCGAGGTCAGGTCTGTTTGCAAGGTAATGGGAGAAATCCAAGAGCTCAGCTAGGGAGGAGTGAGTGCATCGAAACGTACGTGTTTCCGTCTAACTCCTCCCCTGCTTTTCTCACTGCTAGGGGTACCTACTTCATCTGTCAAGACAGAGCGTATACGTGGTTGCCTGCTGACTTTTCAGGGTCATGTTATATTGCTCGGTTGTTGCCTCCAACATACACTGCTTCATCTGAGTATCACAAAACCAGAGTAGCAAGAGGTGTCTTCAGCAAGGAAGATACTGCTGGTCAGGAAGCTGGAGACTTCTTCAAAGGTTTCCTTCCGTTCTGGGGGCCTATGGCCAATAGTAGAAACATACGTCAGCTAACACGGGTAGTTGAATCTACTATTACCGAAACTGCTGGTGCCCTTAGCAACTTGACAGCTGAGCTTCAGGCGGATAGACTCATGACGTTTCAGAACCGTATGGTTCTAGACGTAATACTTGCAGATCGAGGTGGGGTATGCAGAATGATCCAATCGAGCTGCTGTGTCTTTATTCCTAATAATGCTCCAACAGTCTACGAGGCGATCTCAAAGCTACACAAGATTTCCGACTCTATTCATGTAGACAAGGGAAACTGGTCCTTCATGGAGTGGTTTTGGACTCTGATATCAGCGTGGGGATGGAAGGTTCTAATGGTCGTTGGTGTCATCTTAGTATTCCTATTCTCATGTTGCCTGATTATCCAGTGTGGTCCAGCTTTGTGTAGTCTTTGTGCTGCAACCTGTTTTAGAAAACCACCTGCGGTTGGAGAAAAGGCACGAGAAAGGATGATGATACAACAACATGTCACTGACCTGATGAGCATAGAACTAGATTCTGACATAGACTGAGTAATTGCCTATGTAAGAGCAAAAGGAGGGTCTGAGGTTCCGTGACGATTTGAACCCGTGTTTTCAATATTGTCGGAAATACATAATATTAGTATCAGCGAACCGCAAATGATCCATTTAGCATATCCTGGTGTTTTCGCTATGCTACGAGCAAGAGTACTCCTGTTACAAACATATTTCCGATCTACCCATGGCATCCATCTTAGATCATGGCAGCCATTTTGTGTTTCTTGCCCTCACATACGCAATAACCTCTGATCACTTCATTTCAATTAAGGACACGTAGCCTTAGCCGACGATTCACCTCTTTAGTGACACGTGCACCTTAGAACAGAACACGCTGTAGCTGCATGACTCGACAAAGGCTGCCTCCTCTGCCTGAGGCTAGTCCTGCTATACTGGTTCTTGTGGTCGTTGGCCTGATCATGATTAGGCGGCCGAAGCTGGTAGCCTTGCCCATTTACAACCCACAAACATCCCTTATCCTGCTTTTCTATCTTCTGCACCTGGCTCTGCTCCTTTCCTTCTGGGCCTTTATTAGGGGGAGGTAACGAAATTTACGATGAGGCGGTCCGGGTCTTGAATAGAAAGTTGACATAAGATTATGATGGAAAAGGGGGAACCCCTCGTTCGTAATGTTTTGACATCAGATATTGTCGACGATTCCTGTGCAACACCAAATATTTATTGTTTAGGACACAAAGGTTTGGGAATGTACTAACATGTGAAGAATTGGCCTGAAGCCCAATTTTTAGTATATAAGGAGCAACCCTCTTTGTACAAATCGAACAGGCTCCGAGACACTGACCATGCGTGGTTTCTGTGACTTCTGTGTCCCTGCAGTAATAAACCTTTGGTCTTTGACGCCACCATCGAGAAGCCCGTGTTTCTGTTTATTTGTGCACCAAGGCAGGTGGAACTCCGGGGTCTTCGGGTGTTGTTCCCTGACACCTCTGGACGGAACCAAAAAGTCCAGAACTCCAATGGTCATCTCACCAAACACACCCTATGCCAGTTGGACTGAATTTGACTATGTACTTTAAGAAGAAGTGCTCAAATTACTCGCTTGCATGAAACCAACATCGCACATTTCCGTTCCCCTCCCTCCTGAGCGTGTCAAGAATCTCAAGCACATCATATCACACCTGCATGGACCAAAATCATCAACTCCTCCTTTTCGAGAAGCTCCATGCCAACCTCCCTCAAACTCGGCCAAGTCACCCCCTCATCAAACAACACAGACGCCGACTAGAACAACCGTAACAATTACAGACCTATATTTATTCACATTTACCTTCAGAAGCAAGTCTCATCAAAGCACAAGAGTGCCTGACGAACTTAGAAGTCCATACGCTGGTACTTTTCAGACTGGATTATTGTAACTCTTTCCTGTCTGTCCTTCCCCGAGAAAATTAGCATCAGTGAGAGAAATGCTTCACACAGTTATCCACTTTGTGACAGGTCACAACCTTTTTTTATCACATTTCTTCTCTACTTTGCATCCTACAATAGTTTCCAATTGAAGCAACAGACCAATGTAACACTGAATGCATCACACACAAAGTTCTCCACAACTCTACATCCTCCTATGTGGTTGAAAAACTAAAAATCTCTGGATCTGAACAAGGATCGGGAATTCGTAAAGTCCTCCTGCTGGAACAAGCAACATTCAGGCAAGAACGCTTTATAAAGCTCGCCTTCTCTGTCACCGCTACAAGGATCTGGAACTCCCTCCCACAACCTCCTTGAACAACCACAAGTCATGACACAGATAAAAACAAACTCAAAATCCTCCTATTTGAGAGATGCTCTGAATAATAAATCTGTGATCGCTTTTCTGCATCCACTTTTCCCCAATGGGGATTCAAAGGACGCTGGACACCTATAGTGCCTTCTGCAAGCATTGGGCCTGGAAATTAATCTGCAAAAGACCAAATATATGTCCTTCTGTACTGGCAATACTACTCGCCCAAATCCGAGTTTAGATGGGCAGTTACTAGAAAAGGTCAACATCTTTGATTATTTGGGTATCACATTAACAGAGGGAATGGATTGGGGTCCCCAGATTACCTAAGCTAGCTTGAAACCTTCCCAGGTAGCAGGAGGCATTCAACATTTTTACAGGAATGCTGCAGTCGAGTTGTCAGCCCTGCATTAGAGTTATATAAAGTACAGTCAAGGAGTGCCTCTTTATAGGGGGCAGAAATATGGGCCCATTGTGTCTTAAATAGGTTAACGTGTACCGGAAATAGCTTTATTAGACAACCCTTGATGCTTCCATCCAGCACCCCTTTAGTTCCTCTGCGTTTGGACCTTGGTGTTAGACCCACCGCAGAGGAAGCTTCCTTACGATCATTATTGTATTGGCGGCGTTTGTGGAGCTCCTTAGAGTTAGTGCATTATAGGGAGGAGCTTTCAGAACTAATGAGGCTTCCGGGTGCTCAAAAACTTGCTTGGCTCAAACACATAAAAACCAAGTGTGAGGCACTCGGTAGGTCCATCCTCTGGAGCAACCCTGAAGTAAGTTCCATGATGATAACCAAGAAAGATTTGGCTAAGAGCTTTAGAGATTTTAAGCTTATGGGTCTTTACACAAGCAGATCTCTCGGCCAATTAACATCTGAATTCTTATTACTGAAGGATGTTTATTCCACAGAATTGGTATTAGATGACATACGGCCATTTACAAAGAAATGGGCAAGCTCTGAGACCGAGAATTGCCTTGTATGTAATACTGCAGTAGAAACGGTCCTACATGTGCTATTCTTTTGTCAAGCACACAAACGCCATAGATCCCATTGGTTAAAACACCTTATAATAAATTTTGGATCTGGCCATTGCAGCGAGGTATTTAGGATTCTCAAATCTGATACACAATTACCGATTGTTTTCTCTGTATCACGATTTTTGTTCTCCATTTGGTGTACCCGTAATGCTATTCTCAAAAAGGGCCTCTGATAAGTTCAAACTAATGAGATTGTATTTTAGTTAATCAATTTTTTAACTCCCCAGTGACCAAAATTAGATTGGTTTTCTTTGTGTGCATAGAAAGGATGGGGTTTCCTGTGATCTGTTTTTATTCGTATGTAAATTTGTTAGAACTTATATATGATCAATGCATTGTATTTGTATTTTAACTCAACGGTCAATCAGGCATTGCCTTTTTTATCTGTGTTTTTATATGGAAGTTATGATGTATTTTATACATTGTAAAAGAATGCAACTATTTATTTTATTTGTATTTAAACAATTTTATGCTGTATTCTAAACAATGCTTTTATGGCTGTTCGCCGAAATAAAGTTTTTCAAGCAAGCAAGCATCCACTTCTCCAATGTATCCGGATAGTGACTTTTGAACTCTCTCCCCTGACTTGATCTGTGGGATTAGTCTATTGCTTATCTGCTCATCTAATCTGCATTTTGGTCGTTCTTCTTTAGAAAAGTACTTCAATGCCCTTTAGCCAAGATTGTACTATATAAAACCACAAAAATAAACACATTTGGTATAATAAAGAGAAACCAGAAAAAACATATTTTTGAAAAGTTTCTGCAGATTTGTCAAAAGATTCCAAAGTTATTATCAAAGAAATAATTGCTTTTCACTAGAAACCCTTATAACCACAAACTACGTGTGAGGGAAGAAAGGAAGAGCGGGAGGGAGGGAGAGAGAGAGAGAGAGAGAGAGAGAGAGAGAGGGAGAGTGAGAGAGAGAGAGAGAGAAAGAGAAATAGAATGGGAGAAGGATAGAAAGAAAGAGAAAGTGAAGGAGAGAAAGAGAGAGAGAGAGTGAGAGAGAAGGAGAGAGAGAGAGAGACAAAGATAGAAAGAAAGAGAGAGAAAGAGAGAAAGACAGAGATAGATAGAGAGATAGAGAGAGAGCGAGAGCGAGAGTGAGAGCAAGAGACAAAATATGGTTTAAGTGAGTTTCAAAAAATGTTATAAACATAAATTAAGATGTTAAAAGTAATCCCAATAATAACTTCATTGTGACCTTTGTGTTTTTGATCCAAGACTATCAGACAGCACTAAAGACATCTTGGGGATATTCAGAAAGCATCCCTGGGAATACATTTCTCACATCTGTCCCTCCAGCTGCCCAAACCTTCCACAAACACGCTTTATGTAAAAAGGCCTTTAAAACTTGTTTTTATCTGGTCACATTTGCTTTGCATTCAAAGACAGAGGTCAAATGTCAAGCTCTCTCTTTGAGGGATCTTGGTGTTTACTTTTCTTCCTATGACTTAAAAATTAGAGAATTTATGTGACAATTCTGCTGAGTATCCATACAAGAGGAGAAAGTGTAAGATTTTTTTTCTAGCACACAACAAAAAAACAAGCACTGGCAAAGCCAATTGGTCTTGCCTTGCGAACCTACTGACTTTGCAAATGACTTGGGTCAATCATTTTACTCATTTATATGAAGTTCCTGAACACACTGAGGCAAATGTAATGGAGCACCCCCGGTACACAGCTTGTACTGGTACTTTCACTCTAGAGGAAACTGAGTTAGCTATTAACTCAATCAAAAACGATAAAGCACCAGGTCTAGATAAAATACCAGGCGATTTGTATAAACATGAGATTAAAGTCTGAGCACCTTAATCGACTTTTTAATATTCTAGTCACTGGTGTAGATTTACCTGATAGCTGGAGGGGTGCAGAGATTGTTTTAATTTTTAAAAAGGGCGATGGAAATGACCCGTCTAACTATCGCCCTATTAGTTTAACAGATATTTTACAAACGTTATTTGCCAGGCATATTTTAACACGTGTGAATTATTGGATAGATGAGAATGCTATCCTCACCAAGTTCCAAGCTGGCTTCAGGAGCAATATAAGTACGATTGACAAAGTGTTCAGATTTTGTTATCTTTGTTGGATGTATGTTTTTTTTACGTAGGAGGCACATTTATGTAGCATTTGTTGACCTTAGGGCAGCTTTTGATTTAGTTTTACGTGATCGTTTATGGGATTGCTTGCTAACGTTGGGATTGCCTGTCCGTTTGCTTCAACAGATTATAAGCTCCATGATAATAATTATGCTAGAGTGCGTTGGAGTCAAAATGAGGAATTGTCAAAACCTGTCCCAATAAAGCGAGGAGTCCGCCAAGGGGTGTGCTGGCCCCAACACTTTTTTCATTATTTGTCAACGATATCCCAGCTCACTTAGAAGAATGTAACAATGATTCACCTAAGTTGAATGGAGTAAGGGTCCCCGCACTCTTATTTGCGGACGATACTATCCTGATCTCACAGACGCCCAATGGTTTACAAACCCTCCTAAGCACATTCCAACTTTATTGTAACAAGAAAGGCCTAGAGATAAACACGAAAAAAACTAAATGTATGGCCCTAAATCCTCACAAATCATTCAAGGGGAATTTTTTCTGAAACAACCAAAAATTGGAACTTGTGTCTAATTTTACTTATCTGGGTGTTTCCCTAGATCCGAAGAACTCATGGAAACCCCAGATTGAAAAAAGTAAAACTATCCTAACCCAGAATTCCCTACCAATTTTAAAGAAACACGGGGCAAGTCTTAGTAAAGCAATATCACCAGCACTAGAAGTGTTTACATTTAAGGCCCAGTCTGCAGAACTATATGGCGCAGAAATTTGGGGCCCCAAAGCTGGAAATCTTTTTATAAAAAGTGAAAATAACTTTTATAGAAGTATTTTAAAACTACCTAAGCGAACCCCACTTTTACCGTTATTTTTAGACCTAAGGATGAAACGTACAGACCACTTAGCAATTTTACGCCCACTCTCCTACTGGGTGAGACTCTGGTGTACACTGGAACTCGGAGATTATAGAGATGGCCTCCTAGAATTAAAGAGTCTGGACCTATACAACTCGAACCCTTGGCTGAACCACGTCAAAATTTGGCTCTGTAGAATTGGGTTGTCTCATTTTTGGGAGGATCCTCTATCTCTGACACACAGTTGTAAGAAACTTGTAAAAACAAAATGTTGGGCTTATATAGCATGTAATCTCCCAAATAGTTACACAGGTGGTTCCATTACAAGTATTTTTTTGGCATTCAAAGACTCCCCATATTTTGAGGACTTTCTGGACGAGGTCCAACCACCTCTGACAAAAAGCCTATACCTGAAATTTAGATATGGAATTCTCAAAACCAATGTAATGTTAACAAGATGGTCCACGACAGTGGAGCCTCCAAAAAGTGAGAAGTGTATGAGCTGTCAGTCCAGTTCTAAAGAGGATGATAACCATATCCTGTTCTTTTGTGCTGCATATCTATCAGCAAGAAAAAGATGGATTAAGCCACTGTGCAATGCCATGGGTATACGCTCCTACGTCGAAGCATATAGGAATATTAAAACAGACTTCGGACAAGTGGTTGTCATGTGTGTCAGCAGATTTCTATTGTCAGCATGCTACACTCGTAAAAAATTGGGTCTGGACTTATAAATGGCTAGTTCTGTGTGTATTTATTTTTATTTATATTGTTCTGGATATGGGTGTTCTGATTATCTACTGGTTGTATATTAATGAATTGCTCTTGGGATTCTAAGCTACTGGATATGTATACATTGTTTTTAAGTAAAAGTTTTATATATGTCTTCTTAATTAATTTATGGATTTTATTGTATCTCTGCAAACCCCATCCGACATTATGTAAACTATTTATTCCTCATTCCTCTATTGTGGCATGTATTCCCTTGTTTTTATGGATCTTTTATGGCCATAATGTGCCGAAATAAAGATTATTGAATGAAATGACTTTTAGCAGGGTCCCACACCATCAGTTGAAAAAGAAATATCCTACTGCATTTTGCCGGTTTACAAGGATTGACACGCAGTTACTGAGGCCTACCCTTTGAATTTCAATCAAATGTGGTGGATATGATTAATGAAAATAGAATGCCGGGAACGGAGAGTTATTACTGTGCCAACAATAAGCTCCTTAGGTGCTGCACCTAAATATGTTGATATACTTTTTTTTTCTGAACCCCGGGAAAGGGGACTATTAGTCTGATAAGAAGCTACGAATGGTTGCTCTCTGTTGCAGGGAATCCCAGCCCACAATCAGAGCCTGAGACGTCTCTCCCCAGTGTGAGGATGTTATTTTTGAAAAGTAGTTTGGCCACGCCGCCGTACTTTATTTGACTATTTTCCTCAAGATACCACTAGTAAAGCGCCCAATAATTTCCAAATCCGCCCACGGGCTTGCCGTCTTTCACGCTATTGGGTGTAAATTCCCGAGATGTCCTGATGGTTTTCTGCTTCAATATGGCCACCACGCAGGCAGCATCGAGGGCGCTGGCCTTGCAGGGCGTGAAGGTAATTTTTCAGCCCTAACACACCTTCTTCACAGCAGGCACCAGGTGTGTGTGGGGAGGGTCTCCCCGCTCTCAGGTGTGTTATTCATTTATTAATTCAGTGTTTTATATAGCGTGAAGAGGACCCAACTGGGTATCAGAGTGCTTCACAATTCTATAGCATTGTACTTCTGACATTTGGTTTGATTAGTCCTTTAAACAAACTACCAAGTATATATATTCAATATTAAGTGGAAAGCATTTCTACTTTACAAATAATAAATGTCCTAAACATTACTAAAGATCAACTTCCATTACAATAGTATGTGTCCTAAATATTACAACATGTGACATTTTAGAAATACATGTACTAGGAATACCTCATATCATGTATCATTTAGTACAGTGGATTGTACATAGCAAAGAGACTGGTTAAGGAATATATAGCTATTATCCTATACTGCTTTCGGCCCGGAAACGTTGTACAGATGTGGCATGGTCGCGTCATAATGCTGCGTGGTGACAGCTGTCAGAAGATGCTTCAATGGCACGGCCCTCTGTACATGCAAATGTCCCCTCCACCCCAAGCCGTCCTTCCATTACCCTTGGTGCCAACTTTACAGTCGACAGTGAAGTTTCTGGTCGGCAGCAGTAGACATGAGCACTTTAGTTGAAACGGCTGCTACCATTATGCGAAGGGGAGGTGGTGAAGGTAGAAAATGAAGTAATTTGCTTTTATAAATAACAAGCAAGGAGAGGCAAGCAGCGATGAGTGAGACGGTGAGGAACTGGCTCTCTTACATTGAAGTCAGAGAAAGAACAGGCTGTTTAGGGGAACCATCATCTGACATTTGATCTCAGTCTGTGAATGAACAGCAAATGTGAAGAGATATGAACAAGAATTACAGCCATTTACAAAAAAGCTTGGAGCGAGTGAAAAAAGTGCGCATATGAAGTGCTCTTAGACAAAGAAAAAAGAAAAAGTGCCCAAAGCATTTGATAATATGAGACCATTGCAAGGATAGAAGTAACGGGACGGTGCTCCGTGGGAGGGAACAATCTACGAAAAGGAGGGACAAGTAGGAAAGATTATTTTTGAAAAGTAGCTTGGCCGCGCCGCCATACTTTATTTGACTATTTTCCTCAAGATACCACTAGTAAAGCGCCCAATAATTTCCAAATCCGCCCACGGGCTTGCCGTCTTTCACGCTATTGGGTGTAAATTCCCGAGATGTCCTGATGGTTTTCTGCTTCAATATGGCCACCACGCAGGCAGCATCGAGGGCGCTGGCCTTGCATGGCGTTAAGGTAATTTTTCAGCCCTCATACACCTTCTTCACAGCAGGGGACAAAAGCACCATTCTGGACTGGGCTAGCCAAGGAACCGGTACCCGTTATTTGTTCGATGTAAAAGGGCGTTAAACAATAGTGAAATTAGCCTTGTGCTTCTGGCTGTATATTCAAGCTTTCTGCCCACCTGGAAGGCATTTCTTTGGATAGAGGTCCTTGACTTTGGTATTTCCTTAGATGTCGTTTGACTCAGGCAGCAAATATTCTACATATTAATCTGATTAGGAAAGACGTTGCATGATGTGAAAGTAATTAACATAGTTTGTTTACTGACTTGATGACTACTGTTAGTACACCTTTAAAACGAGAAACACTGCTATTTTTTATTTTTTATATTTTTGTGAAATTCTCAAATGACTTTCTCAGATTACAGTTGCAAGGTTTGTCTTTTGGCTGTAAAATAAATAGTTTTTATCGTTATAGGGCATTGCGTGCAAAGTTTCGTTTAAGGAAGGTTTAGTAGGGATGACTTTAAATGTATTAAATCCGGATCGGAGACCCTGAAAGAGTGGTGGTTGGCTGGAAGATAGATAGTGAGTTCAAAAAAACTAGCAAGGCTGTTTAAAGGAGATTCAAAGAAACAAATAAAAAGCAATGGGTGGGCAGTAAGCCCACAAAGTTAAGCACTGTTGCGGCAAGACCTAAACAAGCATTGGCCATGCCAATTGGTTTCACCATATTAGTGTGTTATGATAATATGTCCTCGGTGCAGTGCAGAGTTGGAGAAGCAATCCAAAGAGCGTGCCGCTGTCCTCGTTTGCAGGCAGGTGCACTTTAACCCTTAGTCTGCCCCCTGCAGTCTTGTGCCCACAGTTATGAACCCTCTCAGTGCATAGATACCAAGGATTCAGACTGCTTATGTATGACATTTCCGTAATGTCAGTGTAATTATGACTGATATTCAGGTACTATGACTGACACTTTCCGTAAGCAAAACCAAGAAATAAAGATGAGGGAAACCTGTAAATACGAGACATTAAAACCTCATTGCTGCCAAGTTTTCAGTGTACTTATGAGCGACATTGAACTACCAAAGCCGGCAGCAATGATTTAACTTGCACCAGGCAGTCAGACACCAGAGCTACAAGGCACCAGGCAGTCAGACACCAGAGCTACAAGAAACCAGCAGGGTCAGACTGGCCTGTAGGGCAATCAGGCAGTTCTTGATGGGCTGGTCTGAGCGGTCAGAGGGTGGGAATTTTAGGCCTGTTTTATGGTCTGGTGGGCTGTTTTTTATTGCTGTTGATTTCCCTGATAATAGTATGAACATTCCCTGTAGCAAGCTCAAATCCATGCCGTTTTCTATACCTTGCAAAACACCCTGAAAGCATTTCTTTACAAGTTAAAAACTGTCCCAATGAGCAAACATGGGCACTTTTTTTAGCAGTCCAATTCACTAATGGGGGCCACTTGTATTTTGGTGCCAGGCCAATTTTCTGTACCATTACGGACCTGGGTACCACCAACCAGGAGTAGAATCTCAGAGGAGAAAAACATAGGGCCCAAACAAAATGACGTAAGGGCAATAAGCATGCCTGCAGATACTGCGGCTGTCACATCACTGGCCTCCAACTGGATTGGTAGAAACACTAAATAGGGGACAAACGCACCATTCTGGACTGGGCTAGCCAAGGAACCGGTACCCGTTATTTGTTCGATGTAAAAGGGCGGTAAACAATAGTGAAATTAGCCTTGTGGTTCTGGCTGTATATTCAAGCTTTCTGCCCACCTGGAAGGCATTTCTTTGGATAGAAGTCCTTGACTTTGGTATTTCCTTAGATGTCGTTTGACTCAGGCAGCAAATATTCGACATATTAATCTGATTAGGAAAGACGTTTCATGATGTGAAAGTAATTAACATAGTTTGTTTACTGACTTGATGACTACTGTTAGTACACCTTTAAAACGAGAAACACTGCTATTTTTTATTTTTTATATTTTTGTGAAATTCTCAAATGACTTGCTCAGATTCTCTACAATTGCAAGGTTTGTCTTTTGGCTGTAAAATAACGTAATCGTTTTTAGCGTTAAAGGGCATTGCGGTCAAAGTTTCGTTTGAGGAAGGTTTTGTAGGGATGACTTTAAATGTACTAAATCCGGATCGGAGACCCTGAAAGAGTGGTGGTTGGCTGGAAAATAGATAGTGAGTTCAAAAAAACTAGGCAAGCCCTTCCCTCTTACTTCTGGAACCAGAGACCCAAAGCACGTGTCCATTTGTGTAAATGATTGTTCCAAGAGGTTATTGTACCAGGGCAATACTGCAGCATTTCAACTGGGGCATTAACAAATAGAAGACCCATTAACACAGCCATTCAACCCGGGCACTGACATTCAAAGAACTGGGTAACAAGGCTATTGCACTGGGGCAATACTGCAGCATTTCAACCGGGGCATTAACAAACATGAGACCCACTAACACAGCCATTCAACCCGGTCACTGACATTCAAAGAACTGGGTAAAAAGGCTATTATACCAGGGCAATACTGCAGCATTTCAACCAGGGCATTAACAAATAGAAGACCCACTAACACAGCTATTCAACCGGGTCACTGATATTCAAAGAACTGGGTAACAAGGCTATTATACCAGGGCAATACTGCAGCCTTTCAACGGGGCATTAACAAATAGAAGACCCACTAACACAGCTATTCAACCGGGTCACTGACATTCAAAGAACTGGGTAACAAGGCTATTATACCAGGGCAATACTGCAGCCTTTCAACGGGGCATTAACAAATAGAAGACCCACTAACACAGCTATTCAACCCGGTCACTGACATTCAAAGAACTGGGTAACAAGGCTATTGCACTGGGGCAATACTGCAGCATTTCAACCGGGGCATTAACAAACATGAGACCCACTAACACAGCCATTCAACCCGGTCACTGACATTCAAAGAACTGGGTAAAAAGGCTATTATACCAGGGCAATACTGCAGCATTTCAACCAGGGCATTAACAAATAGAAGACCCACTAACACAGCTATTCAACCGGGTCACTGATATTCAAAGAACTGGGTAACAAGGCTATTATACCAGGGCAATACTGCAGCCTTTCAACGGGGCATTAACAAATAGAAGACCCACTAACACAGCTATTCAACCGGGTCACTGACATTCAAAGAACTGGGTAACAAGGCTATTATACCAGGGCAATACTGCAGCCTTTCAACGGGGCATTAACAAATAGAAGACCCACTAACACAGCTATTCAACCGGGTCACTGACATTCAAAGAACTAGGTAAGAAGGCTATTATACCAGGGCAATACTGCAGCATTTCAACCGGGGCATTAACAAATAGAAGACCCATTAACACAGCTATTCAACCGGGTCACTGGCATTCAAAGAACTAGGTAACGAGGCTATTATACCAGGGCAATACTGCAGCATTTCAACCGGGGCATTAACAAATAGAAGACCCATTAACACAGCTATTCAACCGGGGCACTGACATTTAAAGAACTGGGTAACGAGGCTATTCCACTAGGGCAATACTGCAGCCTTTCAACCGGGGCATTAACAAATAGAAGACCCACTAACACAGCTATTCAACCGGGTCACTGACATTCAAAGAACTGGGTGACGAGGCTATTATACCAGGGCAATACTGCAGCCTTTCAACCGGGGCATTAACAAATAGAAGACCCACTAACACAGCTATTCAACCGGGGCACTGACATTCAAAGAACTGGGTAACAAGGCTATTCCACTAGGGCAATACTGCAGCCTTTCAACCGGGGCATTAACAAATAGAAGACCCACTAACACAGCTATTCAACCGGGGCACTGACATTCAAAGAACTGGGTAACAAGGCTATTCCACTAGGGCAATACTGCAGCCTTTCAACCGACCGGGGCATTAACAAATAGAAGACCCATTAACAAAGCTATTCAACCGGGGCACTGACATTCAAAGAACTGGGTAACAAGGCTATTCCACTAGGGCAATACTGCAGCATTTCAACCGGGGCATTAACAAATAGAAGACCCACTAACACAGCTATTCAACCGGGGCACTGACATTCAAAGAACTGGGTAACAAGGCTATTCCACTAGGGCAATACTGCAGCCTTTCAACCGGGGCATTAACAAATAGAAGACCCACTAACACAGCTATTCAACCGGGGCACTGACATTCAAAGAACTGGGTAACAAGGCTATTCCACTAGGGCAATACTGCAGCCTTTCAAGCTGGGCATTAACAAATAGAAGACCCACTAACACAGCTATTCAACCGGGGCACTGACATTCAAAGAACTGGGTAACGAGGCTATTATACCAGGGCAATACTGCAGCCTTTCAACCGGGGCATTAACAAATAGAAGACCCACTAACACAGCTATTCAACCGGGTCACTGACATTCAAAGAACTGGGTAACAAGGCTATTATACCAGGGCAATAGTGCAGCCTTTCAACCGGGGCATTAACAAATAGAAGACCCACTAACACAGCTATTCAACCGGGTCACTGACATTCAAAGAACTAGGTAACGAGGCTATTATACCAGGGCAATACTGCAGCATTTCAACCGGGATATTAACAAATAGAAGACCCATTAACACAGCTATACAACCAGGGGAACTGACATTCAAAGAACTGGGTAACTAGGCCATTGTACCACGGCAATACTGCAGCCTTTCAACCGGGGCATTAACAAATAGAAGACCCACTAACACAGCCATTCAACCCGGTCACTGACATTCAAAGAACTGGGTAACAAGGCTATTGCACTGGGGCAATACTGTAGCCTTTCAACCGGGGCATTAACAAATAGAAGACCCATGAACACAGCCATTCAACCCGGTCACTGACATTCAAAGAACTGGGTAACAAGGCTATTGCACTGGGGCAATACTGTAGCATTTCAACCGGGGCATTAACAAACATGAGACCCATTAACACAGCTATACAATCATGGCATTAAGCACTGCAAAGGGCATCGGCATGAGTGTACCAGGTCATTCATATAGATGCTTACCAGGGTATTACAAATAGGGGACAAGTCCGAAAAGCAGCAAAGGCCTTGCTTTTCCCAGAACCATGTCTTCAGTGACCCTCGCCTTACAGGTCAAGCTGATGTGTTAACGCAGGACGCTAAACTGTTGGTCACATTTCCTTGTCTTGCCACTGCATTCTTGAGACGTTTCCCTTCCATGCCGCTGCACCAAGCTTGGAGCACAGTAGCAAACACGGAATAGGATACAGCAGTTAGGCTACTGGGCATTAATAAGAAATACATTATTAGATTCGTTTAGACACAGGCAAGAAGCCTAAATGGTCAAAAACAGTATCTGTGTGCTAAAGCAACATCTGTTCTTAAAAGCAACACCTGTTTTTGAGCGGGTACCTGCCTGGGGTATCTGCACGTAACACAAAGAGAAACGAATGGCACACGATAAACAGGTACAACAAGCCTTACCCTCGTGTTAGGGCTCCTGCCTGTGTTTAGAAGCCCCTTCTGTTGCTCGTTGATACCCTAATAGAATAGGTATTACACCTCAGAGAGATAACTCCAGCAAGTAAATATGTCGTATACACACACCTCCTACTTGGCACCAGATGTTGTGCAGCTGCCCACTTGATCCTGTCACACGGTTGGTCCACGGCGGGCATTAACGAGAGAGAACACGTTAAAAAAACCTATCCTTTGAAGGCAGAGAAGGGTATATGGCACAGGCCACAGGTTAACTAACTATGACACTGGGGAATTCGGAAACCTTAAGATACGATAACACGCCCCACCGGGGTATTAATTAGCCTAGGGCATTATAACATATGTTTTAACAAGGTATTAACCACCTGTACAGTTTGTACTGAATAGCAGCCGTTTCCAGAAATGTGTTTCGTTTTAAAATTACAGTCATATTTTCGCTGACAATGACTGACAAGTGCCTCACCCGTCTCCCTCCAGTGCAAACTAACATTCCTAAAGAAGAGGGGCGAAAAAAGGAGGCGAGGCTGATCCATCGAAACTGCGGCTCGGGGGGTTTATGCAAGTTCGCCCCTTTCTGCTCCTCAGTTTATTTATTTAAAGAGTTTTATATAGCGCTGACTAGACCCGGAGGTATCAGAGCGCTGTACATGAGGTTCAACAAAATTACAAGATGACATCAGTTTCAATATACAACAGTTGCTAGAAAAACAATTACAAGAGCATAGAGATACGTGGAGTATAGAGGGTAAAGGGGAGATACAGCAGAAAGACGGAGGAAGGTCTGCCCAAAGTCCGTCTGGGTAGGTGAAGGTCAAGGGGGAGTCCCAAAACCCATCTCCTCTATAGCTATCAGGTAGCTCCACTGGGCTTTGGCCAAATAGATCGGTCTCAAGGGAAACATAAAACGAGCATGGAGGGCAAAATAATGGAGCGTAGAGGGGAGGGTGAGAAAAGGGAGGAAAGGGGATATACAACATGGAGAGACGAAAAGAAGTCTGTCTAAAGGCCGACTGGGTAGGTGACGACCAAGGAGGGAGCCCACGGCCCATCTCCCCTATAGCTAAACCAGGTAGCTCCATCGGGCATCAGACAAAATAGTTCAGTCTCAAAATATTGAGAGAGGAGAGAAGGAGAGACATAGAGGGAGGATGCTGGAAGAGATGACAGGAGAGATGAAAGGAAGTGTGGCTGAAGACCGACTGGGTAGGTGACGTCCAAGGATGGAATCCCCGACCTTTCTCCCCTATAGCTAAACCAGGTAGCTCCATCGGTCATCAGGCAAAATAGCTAGATCTCAAATGACGAGGGAACATTCACAGGTAAACAGGGAAGGGACTAGGGCCAGGACAAGGTGAGGGCAGAGGTCAGTAGCAGGTAAGTGGAGAGGAGTAGAGCAGGGAGGAAAGAAAGAATTGCAGATGTTCGCATAAGGGTAGGCACAGTCCTGGATGGGAAGAGGGGACACTCGCCTCACCCGGCCCGGTGTGTGGGGCTATTCCGAGGAATGCGGCCTCCAGGGGGCGTAGTTCTCTACTGGAGTAGAAATCGGGCAGTTCTATGTGTAAAAGATATGAGAATTTACAATCAGGACTCCTAAAAGTAGCAAGAAGGGAGTAAACACCTTTGCTGGGTCTGCGTGTTTCTTTGTTGCTTTATCTGATCATTTTAGGATTCTGAACCCACATTTGTGTTCTCTTGTAAGGGTTTCCGATGCCCTTGGACCGAGCTAGCGCCATATAAAACCGCACAAACAACAACAAAAAATGACAGAATCCCCCCGCGGGCTGCAGAAGAAGCGAGTGAAAGCGGGATGGGGGTGTTCGTGATCCGAAGAGTGGGGGCTGGGGGCAGCCATGCTCGTCCAGTCTGGACCAGGAAAGGGGGGCTTGTGCCAATCGCGTGGATGGACGGTCTCCGGAGCCAGGGAAGGGCTGCAGCTGTTCCCTCCAGCTCCCCCTCTCCGTCCCTGCCATGGCTGATGGAGCATGGGGAGGGAGGGGGCCCGCTCCGCCTGGCTCAGTGCTGGGGGACCAGGGGCAGGCATGGGATGGGAAGGGGCTCCCTCCGCCGGGCCGGGCTGGGCTTCCATCCGCCGGGATCCTGGTGCTCTCTCCAGGCTGAGCTGGGAGGAGGGGACGGATGGCTGCAGCTGGCTACAGGGGTCCTATCAATGCGGGGTAGGGAGCACAGGAAGGAAAAGCATTGAAAATGCACTCAAAATGAATACTAACTGGAAAATTGCCAAAATTGAAAATGGGAAAACAAAGAATCCCATCATGTTTAGAGACTGTAAGCGGTCCCAAAGTTAATCAAAATTCACGCACACATCGAGACCCTGAAAGCAAAGAGGCAACGCTGAGGGGCGGGCGCAGACGCTGCGGGCAAAGCCACAATGAGTGCAAAGCCATCCACCAATCACGCACCAAGCACTGAAAATGCAATAGGACTCTTATTTACGAGAGACATATTGCATTTTCTACAAAAGTGCGGGCGTGAAAGAAGGCATGGACGGGAGGGGTGGGGGGTGCTGCTGGCCTGAGAAGTCACGAACTGGAGGATGGAACAGGAGGAGGTAGGGAAACAATTTTTTTTTTAAGGTAATGGGGCCGATAGCTGTGGAAGAACAATAATGACAACATGGCAGTCATGAGGCGGCATTAAGTTTACATAAACCAATCAGCATGCAGCATTTACGATTGCAGCCAATGACATAGCTAGGTAGAAAGTGGGCGGAGCTTCCCCCACTATAGTGTATACAGCATCTTTCGTCGAGACAGCGCATGCACTGCTTCGGCTGTGGTACTGAAAATTCTGGACCCGTGTTATAAACATCGTCGTACCATGACGATTTTGGTACCGACAGACCGGAAATGACGAGTACGCTACATACGCGCATTTTCGGTGTATTCGAGCATTGGGATCACCCTTAAACCAGAGTTTCCGTTTCGAACCCTCGGGTTCCATTTTGTGAACGGCAGCCATTTTGTGATTGCCCTCACATAGCCAAATGAGTAAAGGCCAAACCCGAGTCCGAAGGACACGTACACCTTTGCTGACTCCCCTGTGACCTGGGCAAGCTGACTCCACTGCCTAAAGCCAAACCTGTTCGGCCAGTGGCCGAGCGAGATTAGTATCAAGGCGCAACACGTCATAAACCTTTCATCACGTACAAACCATGCCTAATCTCACACGCACCTGTCTCTGTTTTCTTCTTTATGACTCGCTTTACGAGGAGGAGGTTCCCGTTTTTATTGGGGTCCGCCGATATCTGATGGAAATACTGAACCTTGCCGGGAAATTGATTATGGGTTGGAGTTAATGAAATGTGGGCTTGTCATCATGAATCTGCTTTCCCTTTGTAGTGAAAATATTCGAATGGTCTAGTTATAAAATAAGGAATTTGTGCCTAAAGCATAATATTTTGTATAAAAAGAGAAGGCTGGCTTGAACGTTTCAGCAGTCCCCTGAGAACATACACGCTGTTGTACTTCTAGGATGCCTGTTACTGGTTGCAGCCAATAAATACGATCTTTGACTTCACCTAGAAGACTCTGTGTTTCTGTAGTCCGAAACAGGAAGGACTCGAGGTCTTCGGGTGTGGTCCCCTGGCACCGTTGGGTTCCGAAGAACCCAGTACCTCAGTTGGCGCCCAATGTGGGGCGATTTCAGCGGTACCGGTCCAAGCCAGAGGTTCGTGAGGAGCTTCGTGTGAAAATTCTGGAGGAAGGCCGCCACTTCATCGACCCCTGCATGTCGACGTGGTCCGAAAGTCTTTGCTGCGAGGTTCCCCGCGTCCCGACGGCTACGAAGGACTGCTGCCCTGACTATCGCCCTGTTTTGGACCCTTGATGATTGGTAGAGCGAAACTATAGACCAGTCTTCTGGTGACGTCATCGATACCTCAGTTAAGTATAAGTGGAGCGTCTCCCAGTCCTCAGTTTGATTCTTAGTTTTTGGTATCTCTTCGAGGATAGGGTTTGTTTGGAACTTGCAAGCGCCAAAACCGAGGGACTCGTGTATTCACGAGACTATCGTTTTCGGTAATTCTTCAAAGTTTGAAGCTAGACTAGTGAGCGAAGATGCCTGGTTTTAGCAAACTTGGAAATTTGTTTTGTCTTGGTTGTAGTAAGGATTCCCGATTGGAGGACTCGTGTCCGGTTCCTCCAGTTGGAACTCCAACTTATGAATTATATGTGAAGCATGGGGTAGGTCCCATCGCATATAACGAAGTATGGATCCGATACACCAGAAACAATGGTGTTTTAAAATGGCCCCAATATGGTAGTTTCGACACGGAAATTTTAGACGATCTAGAGGTTAAACTTTTCAAAAAGAAAGCCCGGCCGGCAATGTTTGACTCTTTTCGCCTATGGCGCAAGGAAGCCAAACAGAAAGAAATGAAATTAGCGAAGAAAAATAAACGAGGTATGTCAATGGTACAAGCTGCCGTTGCGTTCAGGGATAATGAGGAAGAGCAAGAGAATGAACAAATGCTTAGAAGTAGGAAGTTAGCTGTAGATAAGTGCTACCCAGTTTTGCCACGTAAAGGACAAAAATCAAAGGAAGAACTAGACAAAGATCCTTTAATGTCACACTTATTGAGTTCGCCACCGCCTTATGCGCAGAGTGCTACAGCACCTCAGCAACCTTTGGTTGCGCAACAACTGATCGTTGGGCCACAGGTTCTACAACAACCACCAGCTCCTCTTCAGCTGGTTCCTACTCCTCCGACGCAACCCCCTCAAGGGCCGCCGCCTTTGCTACCTATTCCACCTGTGCTCTCTACGACTTTGCCTATTACATCGACTATTTCTCCTAATACTGCCTTTGCTACTGCCTCCACTTCTGCCTTACCTCAACATGTCTTTCCTCCTGTCCTTCCGTCAACTTCTCCTTCCGTTTGACAAAGAATGGCAAACACTGTTACTAATTTTTTCTCACCTTTCTTCGGGTCGCCTACTATGACCCCTAACACGGAACGAAGACAGTTGCGGAATCAACTGCCTGACTATCGAGAGAGAGAATTACTGAATCAGTTAGCACATAAATGGGTTGTCGACAGTGTGAGATATGATGAACAGTCTATCGTGGAAGTCTTCCGTCAATGGGAAGCATCGAAGCAGAGATATGTTTTTGAGCAAATGTGTGTTTATCTCTGGGAAGATTTGGAGGGAAACAATCTGGAATACGACCCGCCTGAGTTGTGCCGTGTGCTGTTCGAGTTCTCAGAGGGCATGATCGTAGGTGACGATGTTGAGAGAGCGGGTGCGACATTGTTGTCATATCGGAGTAAGGGGGGCACCTCTCGGTCATTATTTGAGCATGACGCATCCGGTAGGAAAAAGGCGCGACAGTATCCCATGAGAGAGGTTCCGCCGGTGTGGAAGGAGGAAGTAGCCGCTGGTCCAGGTAATAATCCACCAGTTGTACCGGCTCACTTTCAGCGTGTTTGGGTACACGTCCCATGGAAAAGAACAGAGGTTTTGGCCCTCAAACAGACGTCACCCGACCCCCGTAAGAATCCCGCAGGGTATTATAAGGAGTTATCACAGACTGTAAGCTCGTGCATTATGAACTTAGCCGATATAGACATGTTGTTCGGGAATGTTGTTCCACAGCCTTTATGGGGAAAGATTCGCCACGCCGATCATGATCAGGAGTTAGGGGATACATGGGCTAATATTGCTGCCACAGATAACAGACAAGTTGGTGGTGCTAAACCTGAGCCTTTGATAGCGGAACTCCCTGGTAGAATAATTACTTATATGAAGACATTAATGCCTGAATTGCGTGTCAATTGGGATAAGTTGTCTGCTTGTAAGCAGAAGAAAGACGAAATGGTGTCCAACTTTTTCACGCGGTTTGAAGAGACTTTCGCAGATCATAGCGGTCAGGATATGGCTACTGAGGGTGGCCAGAGATTGTTCGTCGACAAATATGTGCATAATTTGCTTCCCGAGTTGTGTGCCAAGTTGAAAGATTCTGAGAGTGCTTGGGCTGTGTCAACGTCAGCACAGATTTTAGCTACAGCCCAGTACTACGAAAATAGGCGCAAAGATGAGTTAGAGAAAGCGGATAAAAAGACTAAGGAATTAAAAACTAAGATTCTCCTACAGCAAGCCTATCCACCCTGTACTAATAGTCAGCGCGAATATCAGCAGCCTCAGCAGTATTCGGGAAACTCACAAAGAAATGAGTTCCCTCAACAACATTTACGGTACGGACCTAATCAGTGTGCATATTGTAAAGAAGAGGGTCATTTTAAGAGTAGTTGTCCGGTTTTATTACAACGCACAAATGGGTTTGGTGCGAGAGGTCGTGGTGCTCAACAAACGCCTAGAGGTAGGGGACGCGGTGCGTTTCCACAACATGCACGATCCTTTCCGCCTCAGAATTCAATGAATAGTTTTGATCAGCAGAATAACGCATCTGGTAGGACGGCTCAGTATTATGCTGACGACTACTATGCAGAAGACGAAGACATGGAAGGTAACGATTGCTAGGACAGCCATAGACAAAGAGAGGGAGTTGTTTCAGTTCCAGTAGATCAGAATGGACCCTATGTCGAGGTGATTACATCAGGTGTGTCAGAGCCTTTTCTGTTGGATACTGGTGCTACAAAGAGTTCTATTATGCACTCAAAGCTCCCTGGCGCACCTTTGTCTGGTGAAATAAATGTTTCAGTAGGTTTTTCTGGCGCCCCGGTTAGGAATCCGATCTCTAGTCCTATGTCCCTTTCTGTTGGTCCGTGCGAATTGGAAGCACCCCTTATTCTTACGAGAGGTTGTGGTGAAAATTTGTTAGGTTTGGATTTGTTGAAAAGATTGTATGCAACATTGTATTGTTCTCCTTCAGGAGTATAACTTACATTGGGTAAGAAAGTGATCTGTCCGATGTATTTGTCAAAGGACAAACTTCCAGCCGAACTAGTTTCCCTTCCAGATATTCTTTGGGCTACTGGTCCTAATGATGTAGGTCTTTTGGAAATTCCACCATATGTCGTGACATTGAAAGCAAATGTTAAAATGCAGCGCATTCCCCAGTCCAAGATCTCTAGTGAGGGCGAAAAGGTGTTGCTAGCGATCATTTACGATCTGATTGAAAAAGATGTAATTGAAGAGACAAGAGGTAATGTTTGCAATAGTCCTGTTCTGCCTGTTTTGAAGCGTACTGACTCTTCTCAGCCACCTGTTTACAGGTTTGTGATTGATCTTAGAGAGGTGAATAAAATAGTTGTGCCACAGTTTCCAGTTGTCCCTGATATTACTGCCCTATTGATTTTGATTCCAGCTTCAGCAACTTGGTTCTCGGTGACTGACTTGAAGAATGCTTCCTTCAGCATCCCGATCGCAGAGGAGCGCAGGGATATTTTTGGCTTCAGTTTAGGAGGCCGAAGTTTCCGCTTCAAACGCGATCCTCAAGGCTACTGTGAAAGCCCATCGATATACAGTCAGGCCTTAAAAACACAGCTTGATACGATTGTTTTACCTGATGGTGCTACTCTTATTCAGTACGTTGATGACTTGCTAATCGCTGCAGATACTGAGGAGGGCTGTAAAGCAGCCACCTCGTCGTTGTTGCGTCATTTGTCTGATTTGCATCACAAAGTATCCCTTTCAAAGTTACAATATTGTCGACAAGAAGTGACCTACTTAGGTCACCTCTTATCGAAGGAGGGAAGGAAACTGACCCCAGAGAGAATTCAGGCGATTGCAAAATTGAGTGTGCCTAGGACACAGAGAGAAGTGTGTGCTTTCTTGGGCATTACGTCGTATTGCAGACAATGGATACCGAACTTTTCCTTGCTAGCCAAATCTTTGGTGGCATTAACTTGTAAAGATACGCCGCATCCCATTCCGTGGTCTGAAGAATGTCAGAAAAGTTTTTCCGAATTACGTGATGCTTTGTGTTCGGCTCCTGTGTTGGGTACCCCCGACTACAGTAAGCCCTTTACGTTGTATGTCCACGAAAGAGAGGGATGTGCATTGTCAGTGTTGACACAGATGTTTGGGGACAAGCAGCGTCCATGCGCGTACTTTTCGTCGACTTTGGATCCGGTAGCTAGAGCGTTGCCGAGTTGTTTGAGAGCCACAGCAGCAGCAGCTATTTCTATTCGACAGTCTGCTGGGTTAGTGATGAATAACATGTTAGCGGTAATGGTCCCACACGCAGTGGACACTTTGCTAAACAGGACCAAGACACAGCACTTAACTAGTGCTCGATTGTCAGGTTACGAGTTGACACTTCTAGCGAGTCATGTGCACATTAAGAGGTGCAATACTCTGAACCCAGCCACGTTGTTGCCGATTTCAGTCGAGTAAGAGGTGTTGAGGAACGACATGATTGTTTCTTTAGGACAGAAGAAGAAACGAAAGGAAGAGTAGACCTTAGGGACTCTCCTCTTACTGAATGTGACGGTACTTTATGGGTGGATGGTTCGTGTTTCAAGTTCCCGAATGGAGATACGACTGTGGCATATGCTGTTACGACCTTGCATACGATTGTTGAAGCTGCACATATCCCACATAAATCCGCTCAAGCAGCAGAATTGGTTGCACTTACAAGAGCATGTGTGTTGGCAAAAGGAAAACGAGTGAATGTGTACACCGACAATCAATATGCCTTCGGTGTTGCTCACAGTTTTGGACGATTGTGGCGTGAACGTGGGTTCCTGACTTCGCATGGTGCTAAGATCCAGCATGGACAATTGGTGAATGAGCTTCTCGAGTCATTGACCTTGCCATCACAAGATGCGATCGTAAAATGCAGTGCGCACAAAAAGGTCATGGATGATGTTGGTCGTGGAAATGCGTTTGCGGACGAAGTTGCGAAAGACACTGCAAGGAATGTGATGAGTCGAATGTATGTTGCAGGCCCTGCAAGGTGGATTAGTGACGTCGGAATGTGCGAAAATACAATAGGAAGTGTGAAGTCCATCCAAACTGAAGCCACAGAGAAAGAGTTGCGTGTGTGTAGAGAGAGGACGGGTAAATTGGATGCGAATGGTTGTTGGATTGAATTGTCAGAGCATCAGCGATGGTTGTAACCCGATGCGTATGTGCTTGCAGTGGTGACAATGGCTCATGGGATGGCTCACATCAGTGTGAAAGGGATTTGCAAGTTGTTGGCTCCAGTATGGCAGAACGCTAGAATTCCTAAGTGTGCAGAGAATGTGGTCAAGAACTGCATGGTGAATCTGAAGTACAATCCTGGTAGGGGAACCCCAACTCTAGCTGGTCATTTTGCCCCTCCCACGTATCCGTTTGAGGTTTTGCAGCTAGACTTCATCCACATGGAAAGGTGCAACAATTTGAAATACGTACTCGTTGTTGTTTGTGCTTTTTCAAGATGGGTGGAAGCATATCCGTTAAAGGATAATACTGCTTTATCCACAGCTAAAGCCCTTGTCAAAGAATTCTTCCCCAGATTCGGAATGCCGAGAATGGTCTGGAGTGATAATGGGAGTGAATTTGTGGGACGAATGATGAAGAAAGTATGTGAAGGGCTAGGCATACATCAAAAGTTCCACGCTGCAAATCACCCCAATCAGCTGGACTAGTAGAATGCTACAACGGCACACTAAAGCTAAAGTTAGCCAAGATTCAAGCGAGCACTGGTCTTAAATGGCCTGACGCTCTGCCTTTGGCACTCCTATCAACAAGAATGACTGTGCACTCTAGAGTGGGACTTAGTCCGCACGAAATCGTGTTCGGCCGCCCGGCCAACATTTGGGGAGTGCCAAGGCCCACTAAGTTCAGCGAAATCGAACACCCTGTACTGCTTGATTACCTGTATGAATTGACGACTAAATTGCGTGTTTTACACCAACAGGTGCATGATACTCTGCCTCCGGTCTCTGAAGCTCCAGGACACCCTATCGATCCTGGCTCCTGGGTTTTGGTCAGAAATTTCCAGCGAACAAAGAATGGCCAGCCCAGGTGGACTGGCCCTCATCTAGTCCTTCTCTCAACAAGATCAGCCGTACGAGTGGAGGGGAAAAAGCACTGGATCCACGGCGTACACTGTAAGAGGGTCCCTTTGCCTCTGCCGTACGACCGGAGGGTCCAGGAGGGGATCGCTGACTCTGAGACTGAGACTGTGCCTCGCTTTCTGCCTTTCAGCGATGCACGCGTGAAAGGAACAAACTCTGAGAATGAAAGCGATAACGTTTTGCAAGCAGCTGTGCCACCGTCAATTCGATTGAACACTACCGAACCTGAACTTTTATTCCAAGACCAAACAGCACTTGGAAGAAAACGTTATAATTTGAGGCCGAGAACTATGATTATGGACAAATAAATCTTTTTTATTTTTGAAAGTGCAGCTCTCTCTCCACTGAGAAATGTGCTTATTTTTATTTTTCGAACCGTCATCCGGGTTCAGCTGCTAGGGTCGCAGCTGCCCAAAGTCTTTGGGGTGCAGCCGAAGACGTTAGGTCGACGGTTCTGGTTGGTCTAAGGGAGTTGCCCTGGACTGACAGAAGCATTCCTTAGCAGAATCACCCTACCGCCGCGGGCAGCAATTGTAGAGGGTGGAGTTTTTCAAGATGGAGAGACCTGCCAAAGAGACAAACTTTAAAACCAGAATGTGTACATTAATGACAAAGGCACGATTTTTGATATTATGCATTTCCATATTGCTTAGCGTTATGATGTTTTTAATAGGATATGTTTTATTCACTTTCCAAGTGACATTTGCATCCACTATACAGCCTTTACCTCCTTCTACTGTTCCTTCACATTCTTTTCACCCCCTGCCTGAACACGAGTCCGCTAGGAGATCAGAATTTGCCAATAACTCATTCATTCAGCTTCTACACCAACACCAACTAGTGGTGAACACAACTAACTGTTGGGTGTGTGGTCTTATGCCACATACTACCGATAAGGGTATACCGTACTTGGTCCTACCATTCAGCTACTATGGTTCTCTATGGGCGTTTCAGACGATGTTCATATATGCCATCGAACCATATCCCCCACGTTCTGCAAAAAGTAACTCGAGCAACAAAGCGTTAATAATGGGAATCACCAATATGAGCAGGGACATCGACTCATATAGAACCATTCCGAGAGATGAGTCGCAAGCATACACTAGGTGGAACATAACAGGATATAGAGTTGCTCTGAGTGAGAACGAGCAAGCAAAAAGGTCTTCCCCGATTTGGATTGTACCCCATCAGGGGCACCTATGTCTGCAAGGTAATGGCAAAAACCCCAGAGCTCAATTAGGGAAAAGTGTCTGCACTGAAACATATATTTTTACGTCCCAGACTTCTCCTTCGTTCTTAGCAGCTAAGGGTACCTATTTCATCTGAAATGATAGAGCCTATACATGGTTGCCCCCTGACTTCTCGGGCACATGTTTTGTTTCGTTCCTGTTGCCTCCCACCTACACGGCCGCAGCAGACTACCATAGGACAAGGATAGTTAGAGGTGTCGTGAGTAAAGACGACACTGCCAGACAAGAGTTTCGAGATTTCGTAAAGGGTTTTCTGCCGTTTTGGGGGCCTATGGTGAACAGCAGGAACATAAGGCAATTGACAAGGGTGGTTGAATCTACTGTGATTGAAACAGCTGGTGCCCTTAGTAACTTGACTGCCGAGCTCGATTCAGATCGTCTTATGACTCTTCAGAACAGGGTCGCATTAGACGTCATTCTTGCAGACCGAGGGGGGGTATGTAAAGTGATCCAATCCAGTTGCTGCGTGTTCATCCCAGACAACGCCCCGACAGTATACCAGGCCATCTCCAAACTGCATAAAATCTCTGAATCCATTCATGTGGATAAAGGAGACTGGTCACTGATGGGGTGGGTCTGGGAACTGATATCCTCCTGGGGATGGAAGATTCTGATAGTCATTGGGATGATCTTAGCCATTCTTTTCCTGTTCTGTCTGTGTGTGCAGTGTGCTCCTGCAATATGTGGCCTCTGTGCTACATCGTGTATAAGGAAACCTGTATCAAGGGATGAACTAAGTAATAGGATGATGCTACAGCAACATCTCAATGACTTTATGAATATAGACCTGGACTCAGATTAGCGTGAGTATAGGTTATTTGCCTATATAAGGGCAAAAGGAGGGTCTGTGGTACTGAAAATTCTGGACCCGTGTTATAAACATCGTCGTACCATGACGATTTTGGTACCGACAGACCGGAAATGACGAGTACGCTACATACGCGCATTTTCGGTGTATTCGAGCATTGGGATCACCCTTAAACCAGAGTTTCCGTTTCGAACCCTCGGGTTCCATTTTGTGATTGCCCTCACATAGCCAAATGAGTAAAGGCCAAACCCGAGTCCGAAGGACACGTACACCTTTGCTGACTCCCCTGTGACCTGGGCAAGCTGACTCCACTGCCTAAAGCCAAACCTGTTCGGCCAGTGGCCGAGCGAGATTAGTATCAAGGCGCAACACGTCATAAACCTTTCATCACGCACAAACCATGCCTAATCTCACACGCACCTGTCTCTGTTTTCTTCTTTATGACTCGCTTTACGTGGAGGAGGTTCCCGTTTTTATTGGGGTCCGCCGATATCTGATGGAAATACTGGACCTTGCCGGGAAATTGATTATGGGTTGGAGTTAATGAAATGTGGGCTTGTCATCATGACTCTGCTTTCCTTTTGTAGTGAAAATATTCGAATGGTCTAGTTATAAAATAAGGAATTTGTGCCTAAAGCATAATATTTTGTATAAAAAGAGAAGGCTGGCTTGAACGTTTGAGCAGTCCCCTGAGAACATACACGCTGTTGTACTTCTAGGATGTCTGTTACTGGTTGCAGCCAATAAATACGATCTTTGACTTCACCTAGAAGACTCTGTGTTTCTGTAGTCCGAAACAGAAAGGACTCGAGGTCTTCGGGTGTGGTCCCCTGGCACCGCTGGGTTCCGAAAAACCCAGTACCTCAAGGCGAAACCTAAAAAAAGAACTGTGCTGATGTTTCAGAATATATCAGAATTAGTACAAATTAAGCACATTTGTTTTGAATTACTGAAGTGTGGAGAAAAATATTTGAATAAGATTGAAACACATTAATACACGAGGGGATGACATTTGCAAACATATCATTTATGTGCAGTAAAACCATATTTCGTTGTAAATGTAATGATCATTTCAATTGGAAATGTTTTGTCTGTAATGGCAGTGCGCTACCACACCAAGTATACTCCACACTACGCCACTCAACTCCACACCACTCCACTCCAATCTATGCCACTCACTCCATGAAACAACACTCCACTTCACACTCCTCTACTCCACACCACTTACCCCACTCCAATCCACCCCACCCCACTCCAATCTATCCCACTCCACTCCAAAGTACCCCAATTCATCCCACTTCAATTCACCCCATTCCAGTCTATCTATTCCCAATTTACCCACCGCAATCTACCCCACTCTAACTCAATCTACCCCATCCCACTCCAATCTACCCTAATACACTCAATCTAACCCAATCAACCCCACCACACTCCGATCTACCCCACTCCACCCCAATCTACCGCACTACACTCAGATTTACCCCACTCTTCTCCAATATACCCCAATCTACCCCACTCCACTTCAATATACCCCAACTGTAATCTACTCCAATCTAACTGACTACTTCACCCCAATCTACCTCACTCTAATTCAGTCCAATTTACCCAACTCAATTTCAATTTACCCCACTGTAATCTATCCAACTCATCTATACTCCTACCACAATCTACCCACTACAAACTACCACGATCTACTCACTCCAAACTACCACAATCTACCCAACTCCAATCTACTATAATCTACTACACTCCACTGTAATCTACGACACTCCACCCAATCTATCCCTCCCCACTTCATCCAATCTACCCCACTCCATCCAATCTACCCCACTCCATCCAAACCACCCCACTACAATCCACCCAATCTACCCCATTCTACTCCACCCTAATCTACCCCACAACACTCCACTCCAATCTATCCAATTCCACCCCACCCCACTCTATACAAACCTACCTCATTCCAGTCGAATCTAATCCATTCCATCCTACTCCAATCCACCCTACCCCACTCCACCCCAAACGTACCTATCCCAATCTACCCCATCCAAACTACCCCACTCAAATCTACTCCAATCAATTCCACCACACTCTACCCCACCCCAAACCAATCTACCCTACACCACTCTATATAACTCCACTCCATTCTTCTCCAGTCCAATGTACCGCAATCGAAACTACCCCAATATACTGCACTCAAATCTACTCCACTCCAGTCTTCCCCACTCTACTCCAATCTACCTCATTCCACCCCACTCTTTCCCAATCTATCCCACTCCAATCCACCCCAATCCATCCTACTCCATCTCAATCTACTCCACTCCACCCAAATCTACCCCAATTCAATCTACCCCACTTGACTCCAACCTACCCCATTCCACTCTACCCCAATTTATCCCCCTTCTAGCTACCCCACCCGACCCTGTGCAACTAACTTTTAGCCATGCCGAACAACAGTCACACTGGTGTACATAATGGTTAAAACTCGTTGCCAAAGCCAATAGCTTTCGGATAGGAGACACCTATTTGTTTTGCCAATGCTTGTTTTCAGTGGGGTTTTTTTCATCATAGACACACGCAACAATTACCTGCAGCCAACTCCAAGCAGGCACAGGTGTTCAACGGTGCCTGGGCACAGCAGGGGATTCCCTAAAGGGCCTGGCTTATGTTTTTTTATTTATTTTTAAGGGTTCCCGGACACTTTCCTGGGGTTCTCGGACCCCTACAAACGTGTGTATCCTTATTGGACATCGATAGGGTTTCAGACCGAGCAGCAGGTCACCGAACATCACAAATGTCCACCAACGTACAAGGCCAATTACTGTGCCTGCGCAGACTCCTGCTTAAGGTTTACGGACCTCAAGGGTCATGATGTGGAATCCAACCTCTGTCTCAAAATCAGCAATTTCTTTCTACATTTTAACATTAGGCAGCCCCTGTGCCATGGAGAGACAGGATGGCACCACAGCACTTTATGGCTTCTTTAGTATTCTTACAGGATGCGGGGAACAAGTCTCTTCATCATGTAATGGTTCAAGATGTAGCCAGCCAATCAGGGAGCTTCAGGTCCGCAAACCCAACTTTGGGTTTACGTATCTGAAATGGATGGGCGATAAAGATTCCTCATCCAATCGGATCCAATATATTTTTACATTTGGGTCCGCGAGTCCAGATGCACGGACCATTTGTGGGCTAAAGGTCCGGCTAGATCTTTCTTAAATGACTAGTGGCTTAATTTGAGGACCACAAAAAAACACTGCATGTAACTAGCCATGCACATCCGAAATAGTTATGTGCAGATTCATTGAACTGTGCCAACATTATTATATGTATATATATATACTCACGTTTGGAGGTGGGACCCGGAGGGGCGTGTCTCCACTGCAAAAAATATAAAAAAAAGTTTCCACTTTGTGCAATGTGGTGTGTGAACAAGACTACATCGTTAGTCGAAACGTTGCATCTTTTGGAAGGCACAGGAACGAAATAAACATCTTGCCTGGAAACACGTGGGGTCTGTCTCTTCTCTCGCCGCTTGGTAGTGGAGGTTGGAAGATTTGTGCAGATTTAATTGCGGAAGCCGGCTGTCTCCGCTGGCAGCACCCCCTCCTCTCTTGAGTGGCTTTTCGAACGTACAACCGAGTGTGAATGCGGATTCCTGGAGGAATACCAAAGCGGAAAGCCCCCTGACAAACCATCGTCGGAGTACTTGGATTTCTTCACCCCGAGGGAGGCTGGTTTAATTACTGGTCACAGCGGCGAGTGAAGAGAAACGGGTTCCGTTACATCAACCCACGTCAGGTGAGGAGGCAGCGTTTGTTTCCAAGGCGGCGCGCAGCAACGCGCAGTGGGTTTAAATTCATTTCCAACCCGAGTTCCTTAAAGATTAGTGCACGCATAACAAACTTCCAAAACGACACCTGTTAACCGAGCTGCCAGAGGTCATGGCAGCCAGTTCTGAAACAGAACGGGAAGCGGCGGCGGACGCTTTGTTTGCCCAGATACCACGTGGAGTAGGCAACAAGCGTATTCAAGCTAACGCCGAGACTACAGGAAACCAGGATGTGAAAAAAATGCTAATTTTGTTGGAAAAAAAGTCGCGCTCGGAAATCACAAAGTGGTGGGAGCACAAATCGCTCACTAAATATGAGGAAGTTGGACGCGTCCCTAGAGGGCTGCGAATCATGCTGGCTCCCAGCTTCATGGATCCAAACCCCAACATGCTTAAAGAATGGGGAGAACTCAACTTAGGGGCATCCATGAATTTAATTAAGTTGCTGATTAAATATGCCATCATAGACCGGGCTGCACTATTGGAGGAAATAGTGCAAATTAACAAGGATTTAGATGCAATAAGTGATGTGGAGACCCAGGCAATAATCACCAAAGGACGCAAGGATATTAGTGAGCGCCTTAAAAAACACGAGGAGAAAATCAAGACACGGAAAATCAACAAATTTGCAAGGGATCTTAATGATTATGAGACCGGACAAATTTACACATTTGCTCGCAAATATGACCAAGCAAAAAAACAGCGGCAAATACAGAAAACAGCCTTAAAGACAAAGGCAACCGTGTCTCAACCTAACACGGGAACAGCAATGGAAAATTTGGAGTTAACGTCAACGGATACCATTTCTTTAGCTGGTTCATCCAGCTCATGTGGATCAACACTAAGTCTCACAGAGGAAAATCGCTCTTTGGAGTTTTTTGATGTAGGTGAGGAAATTGATTTTTTAGTGGAGGCTCAAATGCAAGCACAAGGCCCTCGGACACGCTCACGCAACGCCGGAAAGGGAAAAATGCAAGGCGGAGGGCAAGAAGAAAGCGTGCCAAAAGAGCCGCAAGCGCAAAAAAAGAAATGGTTCAAAAAGAAAACCAACAAGCAATAATTGACGCAAGTACAATAGTCAATTTATCGGATATGACGTTAACCACTGCTGAAGAACAGATCCTCAAACTAGGTTTGAACTTTTGCCCGGAGAGCTCTTTTAACTACACGAACACTAGAGCTGATGTCTATCTCTACATAAGAAAATTAAAACTGCAAAAACTATATGCAATCAAATCAAAATCCGACGCTACCTCAGTGGACTCTAGCAAAACATCATCTACCGAGCAGAGTCCAACTCTGGTACCTGCCAATGATGCGAGAACTCTCATCACCTTGTGCAATCTGAGCAAGGCCAACCCAGCAAATGATGATACCAATGCAGATGTTCCTGACACCCAGAGGGAACTACGTGAAATTGATGTCCCCCAAAAGGGTGCCGGAGAAAGTCCCTTTAAACCAAAAAGCAAATTTGTCCCCGTCATGCCTAAGGACGCGGTGGACATATATCATGACTGTATCGTGGAAGATCTGAAAAAACTTAATAGGAAAATCCACCACACTAAGGAAATGCCCAACTTTCCTACCAAGGAATACCACAATTTAATGAACAAACTGTCAAAAAATCATGAAATCGTTGTTAGTCCCTCGGACAAGGGGGGGAACATTGTGTTGTGGCAGAAGGAGGAATACATTGCGGAAGCAAAACGCCAGTTGAATAACGCTAATTGTTATGTACTGAGCAATGGTGTCCAATATAAACAGGCGAAGGAGAACATCAAAAAAATGCTGTTAGGCTACAAAAGAGCCAGCCTAATTACCTCCACCGAATGCACATTCTTACTGAAGGAACATCCAGTTATCCCGCACTTATATTTAATTCCTAAGGTGCATAAGAAACAGAATCCTACCCCCGGGAGACCTATCATCTCCGCAATCAACAGCATGGGGGAAAACATTTCCAGGTATATAGATTTTTATCTACAAGAACATGTCCAGGGGTTACCCAGCTACATTAAGGACACTGGAGACTTTTTGTCCAAACTGGAAACTATACCTTGGCAAAATGACTGGTGCATAATAACCCTTGACATTGAATCTCTATATACGTGCATTGAGCACCACACAGGAATTGAGGGTGTCCGACACTTCCTGGGACGTAAGTCATGTGCATACTATAGCCACAACAAAATGATATGTGATCTAGTACTGTGGTGTTTGAATAATAACTTTTTCATGTTTGGCAAGGACATATGGAGACAGATACGAGGTGTAGCTATGGGTTCCTGCTTCTCTCCCAGCTACGCGTGCTTGCACGTGGGGCTGTGGGAGGAGCAGGAACTTCCAGGCGTTTCTGGTTTTGAGCATGTCAAATATTGGATGCGGTTTATCGATGATATTTTTTGTGTATGGGAGGGTGATGTCAGCAGTGCTCAAAGTTTTGTAAATACACTCAACAAAAACAGATTCAACTTATTTTTTACTTCCAACATCAGTACAAGCACTGCTGAATTTCTTGATGTATCCATCAGTATCGTCAATGATCATGTTATCACTGCCCTCCACAGAAAGTCCACTGCTGGCAATAGTATCCTTCATGCCATCAGTGGCCATCCCAAACATGTCATCAATAGCATCCCGTTGGGGGAATTACTACGCCTTAAGCGAATATGCAACACTCAGGCGAAATTTGAGGAAGGGGCGTCCTCAATGCTTGCGAGACTGGAGGCAAGAGGGTACAGTAAATCGTGTCTTGCCACCGCATTGAAGAAAAGTGGGGATAGAACTAGAGAATCCCTACTATCAGCCAAACCCCTTGCTAATGACACAACCCCCAACCCGAGTAGACTCATAACAACTTTCAGCCAGCAGCACCGCAAAATTAAATCTATTGTCACTAAACATTGGGCAGTTCTGAAAACAGATGCAGTGTTACGTAATTTAACTCCTGAAAAACCTGTGATTACATTCAGGCGCGCATTCAGTATGCGCAGTAAACTGTCACGGTCCAGCCCAGAAATACCTAGGATGGATCAGTGGTTCGGTAGAAAGGGCTTCCACAAATGTTCCTCCTGTCGGGCATGCAAGTTTGGACAAAATACCACCCACTACCGCACTCCGTTTTCCGACACTGATTATTCCATCCGCGGCAATTTCAACTGCCGCACGGAGTTTGCGGTATATGTCCTAACTTGCACATGCGGCTTACGCTATGTGGGCAGTACCGGCGCACAGGTGCATGTGAGAATATTGCAGCACCTCAGGGCCATTGTAAACCACGATGGCGCATATCCAGTGGCGCGACATTTCAACATCAGGCATAATAGGGATTTATCATGTCTCACCTATTTTGTCATCGACGCCGTGGCCCCCCTCAAACGAGGAGGTGACCGCGAGAAATTACTGCGCCGGTTGGAAACCCAATATATCATCAAACTCGACAGCAAACAACCCAACGGGTTGAATGCAACGGAGGATCTTCATAACTTCCTTTAGGGACACTCAATTGTCAATGTTTCTCTGCACAATAATGTACATAGTGGGTACAACGTGAGCATAATTGTAGATAGTATGTAAATATATGAAATCCTGTTAAACAGCACCTAATATTAGGTATTTTGTAGTCTGATTTCTGTACAGTTCTGGTTGTTTTTGTCTTTTGGACAGCTTAGTTTTCCTTGTAAAACAAACACATGGATTCTTTCTTTTTGGGTGATTTATAATTTTTTCTTAACACTTGGTATTGACTCATGCACTTTTTTATCTTTTATGGGGTTACACAACCCTTTGGCGCAGATAGTTCCCATATAATCATGATTTGAGTCTCACAAATAATGTATATATGTACATATACTGTGGCACATATGGAGAAGGGCGATCATATGTTGTTGTATCATTGTATTATACACGTAGGTGCTGGTTTTGGTGTTTTAAAGTCATTATGTGTACAGGTCATCAACAACTCAGCACAGTGCAACATTGGGATGTAAATTTCAACAGTTTAATTGGCAATGACACATCTCCTTTTAAGATTGCAAGCTTTGCACATTGGAATGCTGTATGTCTTTGGATTCAGTCCTACTAAGATTCATATGAATTTCACGCATTCATGCGGTCATTGTTTATTTTGGTTGTAGTAAATAACAGCCTAACAGAATGAGTCTGCATACAAATCATCGTCGAGGCGATATGTTTCATATGTGTCCAAGCAAACTATTTTAATGAATATTCACGCATTCATGCGGTTATTTATACTGTACAACTTTTAAAGTTTCATAGTTATTCATGCAAATGGGATTAACGATACAATGTTTGTGTTATTACTTTGCTTTGTATAACTGTTACAACCATAGAATGTTACCATGCACTGTGCCTTTAATCAATTTGATTTGGTTTTAAATTGTTACCATGTGACTCACGTTTGGAGGTGGGACCCGGAGGGGCGTGTCTCCAATGCAAAAAATATAAAAAAAAGTTTCCACTTTGTGCAATGTGGTGTGTGAACAAGACTACATCGTTAGTCGAAACGTTGCATCTTTTGGAAGGCACAGGAACGAAATAAACATCTTGCCTGGAAACACGTGGGGTCTGTCTCTTCTCTCGCCGCTTGGTAGTGGAGGTTGGAAGATTTGTGCAGATATATATATATATATATATATATATATATATATATATATATATATATATATATATATATATATTATATATATATATATATATATAATTATATTACGTGGGATTCTGTAATCCCCGTATAAATGGCAGTCTCTAATTTCTTTATAATCAGGAATTTGTGACGCACCAAGTCAGTGATTATGAAGAAGAGACGTCAGAACTCGGCTTTTATAAGGTGTTACAGTCGAGTCCTGAGGGCACAATGCCTGCTGCCAGCGCCAGCAGCTGATGTGAAAGGAAGGTCAAGTCACGAAGCTGTTTAAAGCAACAAACAGAACTTTGCTTTTATTTCTTCTGCTGTGTGTTACTAGCTTACTATGAGAAGCAGAGGGAATATGTTTATTAGTTTCCTTAGATAAAGGAAGGGTGGAATCTTTCTGCATGTTTCTACACGTTCCGAGCTAGTGCAGCTTTATTTTTTTAAATGGACTTTTATTGAACAGTTTCTAAAATATTTTTGCAACAAATATCTAACAGTTTTTATTTTTACTTTTACACAAGAGGTTGTAAGTGTATTCTTCATGATTGCAAACATGTTACCTGCTGCATATGTAGGAGCTATGCACCAAGGTTTGTGGGAAAGGTCATGGTGGAACCATGTATTATACAGGATAAAGTACCACCTGGTGCATATAATAAGATTATTGCAAGTCACCTCAGAGTTCCAAAACCTTTGTGTATCTGTCTATCATGAGGTGGTGTGCACTCCTGGAGAACCCTGCATTGACAACAACATCCCTGGTCAGCCTTGCTGTTGAGGCCGAATACAGACTAGGATTTTTATATCAGGAACTAGAGACGACTGCGTCTTACCCAGTGTAACTGTGCAACTGGAAACACAGTTCCCTCTATAGACTGAGCATGGCTGCTATTCTCAATGAACACCACATCACTTGCATCCGACTATTACGTGTGGTTCTGGCCAGTAATTCCTCCCATAAATAGCGCTATTTCCAGTTCCTCAGCCTGGAATGGGGACGAACAAGGAACGAAAAGAGCTACTGGCCTATTTGTCTCATGCAAAATCCCATTACCAGGTCTGTTTCTGCACAGGAAGGATGCAGTCCTGTGTGGAACCAGAGGAAGGGAATGCAGGGAAACATCTCCACCCTGTGTACTCGTACTCCGGGGGTCAGTATTGCTCAGTGGGCTCCATCCAAACCATAATCCTCCCCTCAGAGTATTTCTAAAATCTGCCCATACGCATTTTAAAGAGGTTACATGTGGTAGTATGCACTCCGAGAGTCCATTTATAGTGAAACACATACCTGGGGTAGCTTCGAACAGCAATAAATGTGATTTTGTATTTCCTCTCTCTATTGAGTCTTCATCTGCAGTATTTGTATTCAGTCCTAGGAATGATGGAGGCACACACTGACCCCGCTCATCAGGACAGAACAGTTCTGCCTTGCAGTTCTGATGTTGATGCTGTGAATCAGGGTGCAGTGGTTCGAGTATGTAGTTCTGATCTGAACCCTCTGCATCTGCACAGGTCTGTTCTAGCTTGTCGTTCTGATCTGGTTCCTGTGCTTCACGGCGCATGGATTCAAGCTCGTAGTTCACGTTTGGATCCTGTGAATAAGGAAGTTCCTGCTTCAACCATAGGTGTTGCTGTAGGCACTGGGTTTGTGGTGACCCCAACTCATCAATGGACAACAGCCCAGACTCTAAGTTTTCATCTGGTGCCTTCCCATCAGGTGACACGGGTTGTAGGCTGCGATTCTCCTGGGGATCTTGGAAATCAGAACACATCAATGCTTCCTCCAAGGGATCATCAGGTCTGTTCCCATCTGGTAGAGCGGGTTGTATACAGTGGTTTTGCTGTGGTTCGTGTCCTTCAGGAAATAGTGGGTGTGGGCAAAGGTTCTGTTGCTGGTCCCAGCTATTAGCAGACAATGGGGATGGTTCTTGCTTCAGGGGCTCATCTGGCTCCCACTCTTCTGGGAAGGCTGACTGTATGCTCTGGTCTTGCTGTGGCGTCTGCCCATCAACAAATTCTGAGTAAAGACACAGTTTTGCCTCCAGTGATCTGCCTGGAGGATCTGTCTGAGTGCACCGGGATAGAGGACAATCCTGCTGTACTCCATTTCCATCTGGAAACCCAGGATGCATGCGCTCATCCTGCTTCGACTCGTGTGTTACATTCTCTGCTGGAGCCTGGAATGTATGATGCGTGCCTGCATCTTACATGCTGGGTTCCAGATTCTGTTTGCAACTGCTATGCTTCCAGGATCTGCTGGACAACGGACGTGCTGTGCTTCACCTTGTCACTCTCAAATAAACTCTATCATTTTTATATAATCAAGCATCAGTTTTACTTTTTAATATTGGCGACGAAGGACCTCTACCTTATTTCTGCCGCGTTTTGAAGCACAGGAGCAGGAATTTTGGGAATCCACGTAGTATTGCCGTTTGGACTGCATCTCTTGCTCCAGAAGTGAAGCGCTTGGTATTCTATCCATTTCCTCCTTACTCCGGTGAAATTTCATGAGTTTGGGAGGCTTTGGTGCATTTATTTGTATTTTCGGCGCTCTTGCAAGTGAAACTGCCGAGTCTTCTCGCGACATCCTATGCGCCTATTGTGTGACACTGCCTCCAGCGTCATCAAGATTGACGTGGATTAGCCTATGGTGTCATCACGTTCTGCACCAAGCCACCATTTTGTTGCCATAGTTACCGGAGTTACCGGAACATGAAACACGAAGCTTTCCTGTTCTAGCTGTTTGTGAAGAGAAATCAGGATCGCTTTTACTTTCCGATTTTTAAAAGGTACACTTTCTACACGCTACTGCATTTTTTGCGTGTTTCATTGAAATTAATTATTATTTTGAACAATTTTGTTTTTGTTTCTACTAAAACGACTATTTTCTTCAAGTATACAAGCTGTTGCTCAATTCTATTGTAAGACTTCCTACATTATATTATTTCTTTCGACTTTAGTCTGGTGAAGACTTCATAAGGAATTCATTTTATGCTTATACAAGACTGCCACCTACTGGATATTTTTTAGAAATGATTTCTAACCTGCATTTTCATTTTATTGTTATAATTTTTTGTTTTTTTTGTTTTAATGATCCATTAGTTGTAAATTAATATAATATTTAAGATGCAATTTGATCCTCCATCAAAGTTTTTGCAGTCCAAAGGTGATCCACCTATTCCATGGACAAGATGGAAAGAAGAGTTTTTTACTTATCTCAAAGCAATGGACGGAGAAAGGATGTCCGCAGAGAGAAAAAAGAACATTTTTTTACATTGTCTTGGTTCAGAAGGACAATTGGTATTTAGAACTTTGCCTCCTGTTAGGTCTGGTGGTGACAGTAATGTGTATGACGAAGCTGTTTCTAGGATTGAAGGGAGATTTAAACCTATCACTAGTGTAGCGCTTAATAGATTCAAGTTTTATACTAGAGTTCAGGATGACAAAGAATGCTTTGATGATTTTCTTACAGCTTTACGAGCGTTATCATTACATTGTAATTTTGGTCTTATGACAGATGAAATGATCAGGGATCAAATCATTGTGCATGTTAAAAGTAAGAAAGTCCAAAACAGTTATCGATTTTAGGTGATCCTAGCTTAGAAACAGCTATCAGTACTGCAAAAGCTCTTGAACAGTCTGATAAGTGGATAACATCTTTAGATAAAGCATCTACTTCTACTCCTTCTACTTCTAGTAATGAGGTCAGTGTGGTTAAACCTCATGAGTCGAAGACAAGTTATTATTCCAATAGAAACGATGGTAAGACTAAACAGTTTTTTTGTTTCAGGTGTGGCAATCCTGACCATATTGCTTCTTTTCCACAGTGCCCAGCTATTTCTAGACAATGCAACAAATGTGGACGTACTGGGCATTTTTCGAAAATGTGTAAAATTCCTACAAAGCCTTTCCAAGACACTAACAAATCTTTGTTTTCTTCCCCTAAACACCCGACTGGTAATGTCTCATACGTTAATGATGAAGGGAGTAATAATGCAGATATTAAGGAATTTGGTATTGTGATATCTGTACAAGAGTCATTTGATATTTCACAAGCTGATACTTTATCATCTCCCAAAACTTGTGTTAATGTTTTAGGCAAAGTATTAGAACTTATGGTGGACTCATGTTCTCCATGGACTATATCACTCAGGAATATTGTATAGAATCTTTTGGGGACCTAATTGATGTCAATGCATTGTCTAAACCAGATATTTGTGCTTATAACTTTGATGGATCCAAAATCAATTTTATTGGTTTTAAGGAAGTTCTACTTTCTATCAAAAGTAGTTCTGCTGTTATCAAACTTTATGTGGCATGGAAAGGAGTGAATGTCTTGGGTTGGAGAGATCAAGCAAAATTAAGAGTTACATTGAATCCTAGGTTAAAGGATCCTGTGTCAGTTCTTGCTATATCTGATGCGAAATCTAATATTTTATCTGATTTTACTGAAATCGCTCATTCTTTTCCTAATGTGTTTTCCGATAAATTAGGTAAACTGAATGGTTTTAGTCACAGGATTAAGGTTAAGCCTAATTCTGCCCCGGTTAAACAAAAACTAAGGGGTGTTCCTATTAGTATTAGGAATGAGCTTAGAGATATGTTAGATACCATGGTGAAAGATAATATAATCGAAGAAGTGGAATCATCAGAGTGGGTTTCTCCCATTGTTTTAGCCATTAAACCTGATAAAAGTATTAGGTTATGTGTGGATTTAAGAGCACTTAATAAGAGTTTAGTTACTGACTGTCACCCACTTCCCAACATTAATGAAATGTTGTGTATGTTGGATGGTGCATGTGTGTTTTCAACATTAGATCTTAGATCTGCGTATCACCAGATCCAACTCACTGAAGACTCTAAACAATTTACAGCATTTATCACCCCTCATGGGGTATTTCAGTTCAAGAGAATGCCAGTTGGTTTGGCTTCGGCTGCTTCAGTTTTTCAAAGGGCCATGTATCACATCTTTAAAGATCTAGGGTCATTCGTCAAATGTTTTCAAGATGATATACTTGTGTTTTCTAAAAATAATTCTGAACACCATTCTCACCTTAAAGAAGTTTGTTCTAAGTTAGAACAATATGGTCTGACAATTAAGGCTAGCAAATGTAAATTTTTCTGTGAATCTGTGGAGTATTTGGGACATACTCTTTCTGGTGAAGGGGTTGTACCAAAGAAAAATCTTGTGGATGCTATTATGAAAGCACCAGCTCCTGATAATAAGGAGAAATTACTCTCATTTGCTGGGTTATGTGAGTATTATAGCAAATGTATTCAAAATGTTGCTAACAAGATGGAACCGCTGAGAGAGTTAACCAGGAGTTCTGCTAAATTCATTTGGACGGACAAACAAGATATTGTTTTTAAGCAAATCAAGAATGAAATTGTCAATGCTCCCACACTAAAATCGTTCTGCATTAATAAGAAATGCAATGTTACTGTGGATGCCAGTCTGTATGGGATTGGAGGAGTTCTGAGTCAGTGTTCGGGTAAGGATGAGTGGTGTGTGGCATTCGCATCAAGAACCTTGTCTCCCACAGAAAGAAGGTACTCGGTTATTGAAAAGGAGCTGCTTGCTTGTATTTGGGCTGTGGAACATTTTAGAAATTATGTGTGGGGAAATAGGTTCATTTTAAGAACAGACCATAAACCGTTGGTGGGGATTCTGTCTCCTGGTGGCGGATGGAACTCTACAGCACGGATAGCCCGGTTATCTTCACGTCTTCAGGAATATGATTTTGAAATTGTTTATGTACCGGGTAAGAGTAATGTTACGGCCGATTTTCTCTCCAGATTACCCTGTAGTGATGAAAAAGTTCCTACTATAGATCTGGATGTTGATGTTGTTGCTTCCATAGGTGATTGCATTTCTCAAGAGTTTCTAACGTTAAGTGAAGAAGAGTGGTTTGAAGAATTGAGTAAGGATGCAGTGTGTCAGCAGGTTTTTGACTATGTAAGAGTTGGTTGGCCAAACGGTAAGTGCGTTTCTGCAGAGTTAGCCCCTTTTTGTCAAGTTGCTTCTGAAATTGAAGAGTTTGGTGGCCTTTTGTTTAAAACTGGTAAGATAATTCCTCCTTCTTCTTTACAGGAGAAAATGTTGTTGCTTTCTCACCAAGGTCACATTGGTATGTCATCCATGAAGCGTCTGGTTAGGGAAAACTTTTGGTGGCCTGGCATTGATAAGATGGTTGACAGAATGGTGAGGGACTGTTCCCAATGTATTAGTAGTGATAAGATGCTTCATTTATCTTCTGCTCCCCTTAAGCCTGTGAGTTGGCCTAATTTTCCTTGGCAGAAAGTGGCTTTTGATATCTCTGGTCCTTTCAGACATTTGCCATTAAATGCTCGATTTGCTTTGGTCTTGGTTGATTACCATTCGAAATGGCCTGAAGTAAAGTTTGTTAGTAATGCTTCTTCACAGGTTGTTATGGTTTTCTTACAAGAGATTTTTGCTAGAGAAGGTTTCCCTGAGACTTTTATTTCTGATAATGGTGCACAACGTGTTTCTTCTGTTGTTGTAGATTTCCTTAAGAGTTGTGGTATTAAACATCATACTGTCTCCTTGTATGAGCCTAGGGAAAATGGTCAAGTTGAACGTTTCAACCGAGTTCTTAAGGATTGTATTAGTAGTATAAGTTCTTCTGATGATGATTGGTTGGATGTTGTCAGGAAAAGGTTATGGACATATCGCATCACACCTCACTCTGTTACTGGTGTAAGTCCTTTCAAACTTCTGAAAGGAAGAGAACCTTCTTCTGCTATTTGTCCCTGGTGGATTAAAAAGTTGAAAAAAAATGATTCTAAAATTGATCTTGAGAGCATTGCCAAACGTGTTGAGGGTAAGCAACAAAGTATGAAGGTCTTGTTTGATTCAAAAATGAATGTCAAAGTTCATGATTTTGTGGTTGGGGAATGGGTGAGGATAAAAAACCTGGTTTTCTTGTTAAAGGGTTTTTTAAATTCTTTCCCCCCATTAAAGTGGCTAAAGTTTTCAAAAACAGTGTTGCCACTCAAGATGGAAGAGTTTGGAATGTTCGTAGAGTGGCCAAATGTCCTGATTCTTATAAACCACATACCTCTCCAATGTCTTGTTCTGATGATAATTTTGGCATGTTGATACGCAATGTTAATAAGTGTCCTCAAGGTTCTCTTCATAATGATTTGTCGATTGCCTCTAGGGTTAAAACTGATGTTAGACCAAAAAGAATGCCTAGTAGGTACCTGTGTTAACTTCTTTTGTTTAGGGATAAGATGTGTTACATTCTCTGCTGAGCCTGGAATGTATGATGCGTGCCTGCATCTTACATGCTGTGTTCCAGATTCTGTTTGCAACTGCTATGCTTCCAGGAACTGCTGGACAACGGACGTGCTGTGCTTCACCTTGTGACTCTCAAATAAACTCTATCATTTTTATATAATCAAGCATCAGTTTTACTTTTTAATATCGTGTACGTCTGGAAACCCAGGTTGCACGCACTGGTTCTGCTGTGGGTCACATCGATGTAGAAACATTGGCTGTAGACAAAGGTTTGGCTCCTCTGGACGCCCTTGAACATCGGTCGTAGAAGAGAGCGTACAGTCCTGCTTTGGTGCATGCCCATCAGAAAACACTGTCTGAAGACACAAGCTCGGTTCCACTGGCCTGTCCAGTTGAGGTGTCGCAGGAGACCGGCTAACAGCACAATCTCTAATGCTCACTGGACAGATCACCTCCAAAGTCACTCCAGCATTATCTAGGGAACCTTGATCCTTTTCTATCCAGATTTTCTTGATCAGCCCAGCGACTCTAGAAGGTACGTCCTCCACAGTGTTCAGCAAGTTCTCCTGCTTGGCTTCCAACTCCTCCAGCATGGATAAAAGGATAATGTGGGGCAGGTTCTCCGAAAGCGGTTCCAGGTCCTGGTCCCTCTTAGCATAATTTTGAGATCCCAAAGCAGAGACGTTATGGAGAGGTAAAGATGGGGCTGTGGCTCTTACGGATTCACGTGAACACTGCGCTGTCACTTTCTTTTCTGGAGCCCGTCTTCTGCCCATTCTGGTAACTGATGTTCAAGTCTCAAGTGTCTGCTGAGGAGAGGAAAAGAGGAAAGACAACACGTTGTCACAGGACGGTTAGGTCAAAATACTCCTTCCTGTCTCACCAACCCCAGTGTGATCAGATAACATCGCTCATTTCTAAAACCAGAATAAAATGCATCATTAAAATGTCACAATACCTGCAACATAGTTCATATATTATGAAAGGCACGGATTTGAAATGTGTTTCCAACACTATGTCTGTTCCTTGGTCTGCTCAAATTGTACACTGTGCTACCACAAAAAGAGAATATTGTAACTGCCTTGCAGCAATGAAAGGTTTATAAAACCCTGGCAGACAAGACTGCGCTATCATCCTCACTTGCACTGTACACCTCTCTTTTGCAGTATTCAGTTCAGTGACTGAAGGACACGCCAACATACCAAACCTCTACAGGATCTACAAAACGCTTGTTATGTCATTGCATCTATAGAGAGCATGTTCAACCTGTGGTTCCCTGGAACTGAATCAGAAATACATAAAAGAGGAGACAACAAATCAGAAGAGGGAAGAATCTTGTATGAATAGGCTTGTGGGCTGTCAGATTTCTGGATGAAAGGAACTTGTACCAAAGCTGCGTCCACCTGATCTGATCTTCTATATTTTGCAATAGCAAATAAATTCAAGCGAGGAGATCTCTGGTTTTGTTCGGGTGTATGCATTTCCACCTGGTTTGCAAAGAAGTGAGGGGCTACACCTCTCACCCCTTTAGGGCTGAGGCAGAGGGTCTTGGAGTGGATTTGTTATTTCAATATAGGTGCGACGCGTGCCCACCTCTGAAGATTGTAATTGTAATTGTAATTGTAAAAATATTTGTTAAGCGCGGTTGCTGCCCGTAGGCGTCCAAGCGCTGAGTTGAAGCAGGGAAGTGACGGGAAGAGGAGCTAAGGTACATAGGATTTGGCAAACAGCAGTGTCTTTAAGTTTTTATGGAATGAGAGGAGGTCTGGGTTGGACCGGAGTGAGATGGGGAGAGCATTCCAGAGCCTGGCGGTGTTCAAAGAGAACAGCCTACCCCCAGACCTGGCTCGCTTCACTCTGGGAACAACGGCGAGGAACGCCTCCGTCGACCGAAGGTTCCTGTTAGGGTGGTAGGGGGTGACAAGGTCGGTGTTAATGGCTGGGCCCGTTTTCCAGAAGGCGCTGTGCGCCAAGCACAGCGCCTTGAAGGCCACTCTCTGCCTCACTGGCAACCAGTGGAGACTTTTTAGAGCAGGTCTGGCTGACTGGGTGCGCGGAATTTTCAGCAGGGTGCGTGCTGCACAGTTTTGAACAACCTGCAATTTTCGGAGGGTCATCTCAGGTGCCCCCACGTATAGGGCGTTGTTCGAGTCCAGGCGAGACTGGATGAGACCTTGTACCTCCACCTTTTTGGCCTCTAGGGGAAGTAGCGGGAGAACCTTCATCAAGATTCTAAGTAGGCCAAAGCAAGTGGCGGACAGTTTTGTGGCCTGGGTGGAGAAGGAGAGTTTGTTGTCCAGCCACACTCCCAGGCTTTTAACACTTTCCTTAGGGGTGGGGGGGGGGCCAGTGCACTGGGCCACAAGGAAGTGAAAGGCACAGGAGAGGTTGGGCCTAGGAGCATGAGCTCCGTCTTTTCTCCGTTTAGTTTTAGGGAGGAGTTGGTCATCCATCCCTTAACGTCCTCTAGGCATTTTAGCAGGTCGGCTGGGGAATGCCTGTTGTTCTCCGTGGCCAGCGAGACCACAAGCTGGGTGTCGTCGGCGTATGACACGATTTTAATGCCATATGGTTCGACAACACCCGCCTGAGGCCTCATGTACACGTTGAACAATACAGGGCTCAGGGAGGAGCCCTGTGGTACTCCGCAGCTCAGGGGTTTGCTAGAGGACACTGTCTCTCCGTCGAAGATCTGAAACGACCTCCCAGACAGAAAGGAGTCAAACCACCTTAAAGCGTCACCTGAAACTCCGATGTTATAGAGACGGTCCAGCAAGGTGGTATAGCTGACCGTATCGAAGGCGGCACTTAGATCAAGGAGGATCACTGCCACTGATCCTCCCTGGTCCAGTATCCTTCTAGTTTCTTCGGTGACCACTAACAAGGCGGTTTTTCCGTGCCATGCTTCGGTTTGAAGCCTGTCTGGGATGTGTGTAATAGAGAGTGGTCCTCCAGGAACTGGACCAGCTGCGCGTTTATATACTTCTCTAACACCTTGGTAGCCCAAGGGAGAAGTGAGATGGGGCGGTAGCTGGAGTGGTCATCTGGGTCTAGGCTGGGTTTCTTCAACAGTGCCCGTACCATGGCCTGCTTCCAAGCTGTGGGGACTGAGCAAGCGGATATGGATGTGTTTAGAAGATCCAGGATTACAGGCAGGGTGGCTTTGCTTGCCTGCATCAGGACTTCTGGAGGAGCAGGATCACAAGGGGAGCCCGACTTGACTTGTTGTGCCACCTTGCTTAAAGTGTCGAGGTCCAGAGGAGGGAAGTGCTCGAGGGAAGGCTGGTCTGGGTGAAGAGGTGGTCTAGGGGGGAGTGGATTAATCGCATCCGGGGTTGTGGCTGCAGTTGGGAAGGTAGAGTAAATTTTTAGAACTTTGTTGTGAAAAAAATCCGCAAGCTCGTTGCATTGGTCCTGGGTTTTGTTAGGAGGGGGTGCCGTGTTGGCACTGGAACGTTGCTTTATAATTTGGAAAATTTCTTTGGGCTTAGATTTCGCTTCTAGTATTTTCTCAGAGTAGTGGGTTGCCTGGGCCGTTCTGATCCCTTCTTTGTAGGCTTTGATCGCCTCTTTGTAGGAAGCCTTTTTATCTGGGAGGAAGTCTAAACGCCAGGCTCTCTCTCGTTGCCTGCAAAGGCGTTTTAGCTGTCTTAGAGAGTCAGAGAACCAGGGGGCAGATTTCTGTAGTCTCTTCGAGGAGGATCTACGAAGCGGGAGGATCGAGTCTAGCGAGTGGGTGATCCAACTTTCATAGTAGACGTTTGCCACATTGGGGTCTAGGCAGGGTGACGGGCGAGTGGAGTCCAGGTTATGCAGCCAGGACTCCAATGGGAGTTTTGACCAGTCTCTCCTGGTGGTGACTTGGGGAGGTGGCTGGGGGGTTTTGTGTTTGACCCAGGTAAACGGGACCAAAAAATGGTCCGACCATGGAAGGGGGGTGGGTTGATCAACAGTTAGATCCAGGCAGTTACTAAATATAGGGTCAAGTAATTTGCCCTTTTCATGTATGATGTAGTAAACAAGCTGCGTCGCTGTGAATTACTTGTAGTCTATGAATGGTGATAAATGGGTATTCTTACATATACTTGGTTGCCATAACGCGATCTAGATAGGACTGCGGCCACCGCTATTGATTTTCTTGTCTAAAGTGGGAGGAGTGGGGTTAGTTTCTTAAGCAGTTTCAGCAAAAATCTGCATTTAGATCCTACTGCTCAAGCCTGCTGGTTCTTGCTAAGATTACTATTGATTATCACTCAGAGGCTTTTAGCTGTGGGTTTAGGCTCCGGTAACAATCTAATTTTTGTTGGAGAGTAAAGTTGGCTCCAAACGTTGGTCTTATTCTTTCAAATTACAATCTCAGTTTGGCCAATATTCAGATTTAGCTGATTCAACCTCATCAAGAAATCATCTCATTGCATCATATTCTGAACCTGGAGTTGTGAGGCTGACATTCCATTGATAAGAATTATCTGAGAGCTGGTGTATTTATAAAGCCTGGAACCTCTTGAAGACAGTTTTCTGACCAATAGTTTTTGCAGGTTCAGGGAGCAGAGGTATTGGCCTATAATTCCTGGTTATATCCGGGACTTCTCCCTGGTTTTTCAGTAACAAGAGCTCTACAGCATTTTGAAACGTGCTTGGAGCGATAGCTTGAGCTGTTGAATTGATGAAAAAGCTCTGCAGGGGATTGCTCAAGACCTGGTTTTTCGACAGAGACGCAGCACCCTCAGCGCCCAGATACCCTTGGGGTGTGCCTTATAAATGCTGATTGAATGATTGATGAGGTCAGAGATTCCATGACTGCTGGAGGGCAAGGGTCAGTTGGTGACCCAGATTTGACCTTGATCATTAAATTCATGAAGCCCATTTATTTCTTCAAACATGGATAAGGTGGGTGAGTTTTTTCAGACTCAACTTCAGAATTACTGCTGCTGTATTTGTTTATACTATCTTTAAAGAATGTTTTTGTTAAGTATTTAGATTGTCACAGAATGCCTCAATAGGAGTCAGGGAAGTTCTCATTTCATCTGGGGGCGACTAATCATTCAGGATATCAAAAAACTATTTTTATTTACTTCTAAGATTTTTTTTACCTATTAAGAGGACTTTGCATGGAACGGGGTTTGCCTTTATATTCCTCAAGCTCAATTTAAAATGTGATTTTGCTCTCTTCATCATCCCTTTCCCGGCAGTGTCGAAACAATGCAGGTTTTGCCTCCTTTAACTCTGGCTTGTACCAGGGCACTGGTCTGGTGCGGTTTTTAACACGCTGTTGGATTTGAGGGGTGTGGGTCACTAGCCTGTCCGAGCCACAGAGTGGGTTATTTTTCTTTGGAGAGGACGTCTTCAATTGACGGGAAGAGGGGGGAGGGGTTTGAAAGTGTTGATAACACTGGCTCTGTATTAATGTATTGCCATGTGTGTATGGTTTCATTTCCTGCTTGTGGATCAAGTTAGAAAAATCTACCGGAATACAAACGCTGATCAAATACTGATTGGACTGCATGCAAGGAAGGATGATTATATTCCGTCAATTCGAATTATACTCCCAGATAAGATCTAAGGGATTTCATTTTTTGTGATCTGAGCATGTAATGTGTTGGTGTAAATTCAACATCATTAAATCAGCAAATTCATTATCTTTAGGGACCGAGTTGTCGTCATCAACTCGAAACTTGAGAAAGGAAAGCAGATCTACCCCTTCAGTTTGAGTAATTTGTTTCAGGGATGTGTGAATCCACTGGTGAATAATTGCTGCTTTCTCACTCCTTCCTCCGAGCTCGTTCTCTTTTGGTTATCTTCGGGTATGGCTTCTGGAGATCTGGAGTAGATTCCCCTGACAACCAGATTTCAGTTAAGAACAGGATATCCGGCTTAGGAGATTCTAATAATTTGAGTATTTCCACCTTATCTTTGCCAAGGGAGGGTGGGTTTAGGTAAGCGCTTTTATAGACTCCTCAATCTGAGGATGTTGAAGAGTCTTATTGTTTGTTGGTCCAAACTGAGGTCTGTTGGGTACCAGATTACTCTATATGTGTGGCTGGCATACACGCCATTTGCCTCTAAAAACGAGACAAACATGGGGGAGATCTGTGTACCTGAAAGACTGTAGATCTTATGCAGAATATGAGAATTAATGAGGATACTACCTGACTTCTGGTCCCAGCGGTGGCGGCAAGATGTGCCTAGCAGCAGGCAGGCTTGTCTTTGGCAAAATGCTTGCAACACACAAATCAAATACTTGCAACAAACACGCACACAAATAAAATTGCTCTTTAAAAAGTTCATTCAATTTGGTACTCACAGATTTGACACAAACTCCAGCTCTCCCTTGTAGAGCCTCACACCTCATTTATAAATGGATTAATGTTACAAACCAGATATCTCTTAACCACATCTTCAATGCTGCACAATTACACAGGCATTGTGCTCTGCTGCGCGCACACTCATGTGAAACACAATTCATCCCCAGGCACAAAGACCTACACACTGGAAATAAGTAATCAGACGGATCAGTCACTTACACGCTCATATATAATGTATCCACCCAAGACGACCAATCACAAACAAGCACATACACACTGTCTCACACACGCAAATCACTTCCATACATTTTGTAGTGAAAGTTTAGGCTTCGTCCAGGCCATTCACGGGCATCAACTACTCCAAGAGACCTACACACAGGGTGGGCACAGATCTGCACAATCACATGTAACACCTCAGATAATCATGACTCACTCTTCACACAAAGTTCTTGCAGTCTCTTCAACAGAGCTGTGACATCCCAGAGTCTCTGAGGCAACACTGCATGTGGAATGCTGTTGAGGGAGTTGGAAGGTGTCAGTATCTGAGGAGGAAGCTGATCTGTGGGTGGAGCATTCTGTAAGAAATAAACTCCTCCTTTCTATCACCTCCATGGACACGCGATACTTCATATATTAGCGGCGCGCGGAAATATGGAAAAATGTACAAGGCTTCAATATCGCATTGTGAGAGTACTGAGGATCTGTGAATTTTAGGTTAAAAAACCCTTGAATCAGGTGATAACATAGAGAAACGTTGTCACTTCTTCAAACACTCCACACATTGCATCTGTGCTGCACAAACACAACCTGCCCTGCACATCACAACACAAACACAACCTGACCTGCACTCCACAGCACAAGCACAACCTGCCCTGCAGTTCACAGCACAAACACAACCTGCCCTGCACTTTACAGCACAAACACAACCTGCCCTGCACTTTACAGCACAAACACAACCTGCCCTGAACTTTACAACACCAACACAATATGTGCAGCACTTTACAACACAAACACAACCTGTGCAGCACTTTACAGTACAAACACAAACTCTGGAGTGTTTAAGGATTACTCTATGTATAGGATTTTATACTGGAATGGTGTGCTTCCAGTACGAATCCTATGCTAGACAGCAAACGCACCTCTGGCCTATGGTGTTAAGGTTTTGTGTGGCCCTAGGTAGACTGTGTACTAGTGCAGGGGTAGTGAGCAGCAGCGTGCTGTATTTCATAAATCTGGCTCAGCGCGGCTCACTCCCCTCGCACATCACAGCGCTGCACCTAACTGCTGAACTATGTTGCACTAAAAAATAATAAATCTGCTCCGTAGTGTGCATACGTGGTCTGCCCAGCCTCAACCCTCACATTCTCTTGTGCACACGTGGTGTGCCCAGATTTAACCCTCACATTCTCCTGTGCATGCTTGGTCTGCCTAGCCTCAACCCTCCCATTCTCTTGCGCATTGGTGGTTTGCCCACCCTCAACCCTCACATTCTCTTGCACATGCTTGGCTTGCCAGCCTCAACCCTCACACTGTCTTGTGCATGATTGGTCTGCTCAGCCATAACCCTCAAATTCTCTTGTGCATGCTTGGTCTGTCCAGTCTCAACCCTCACATTCTCTTATGCATGCTTGGTCTGCCCATCCACAACCCTCACATTCTCTTGTGCATGCTTGGTGTGCTCAAACTCAACCCTCAAATTCTCTTGTGCATGCTTGGTCTGCCCATCCTCAAACCCTCACATTCTCTTGTACATGCTTGGTGTGCCCAGTCTCAACCCTCAAATTCTCTTGTGCATGCTTGGTGTGCCCAGTCTTAACCCTCACATTCAACTGTGTATACTTGGCCTACCCAGCCTCAACACAGAGTTGAGTTCTGTGTGATTACAAGATAAACCACGGCATCTGTAATTCTACGTGCTTGGCCACGAGCACTAATGATTGAATGTGTTTTACACCAAGCGCGTAGAATTACAGATGGCGTAGTTTATCTTATAATCACAGTGAACTTTCGCCAGCACTTATTTGGTTGGAAATGACAAGGTGCCGCACATGATGATGCGGAATTAATGCTTTTCGCAACAGCACGTAAAAAACTCAAGAAAAATGTTTAGGTTAACAGCAATGACCTAATGTTTAATTTACATACTGCATGATGATTTTAATGCAATGTCTCACGATGTATCTCCCAACATTGACTAAACAAGTCTGTTTTCCCAGCTCCGAGGACGTTCAAACACCTTGAATCTGTTGTCACTGTCTATTACGTAGAGGAGTGTCACATGATATTGTATAAACACTGTGATTTGCATTGCACTCGTACTCATGAACCAGGTGGTTTCCTCCGAAATGCGCAGAGTGACTTGGCTTAAAATAAAAACACGCTGAAAATGAATACTTGTGGCCCTGGCATTGTTTGTGGGAAACCGGCGAAATGATTGTTTTTGAGATTTGGGTTACCCGACCCCGACAAAGGCCCGCCACTGAAAGTGGCTCGAGTTTCTGCGCGAACATTTAGCTGTAGGTTTACACATATATAGAAGTTGAGATGGACAAGGCAGGGGAAGAGAAATAAAGAGAAAGTTATTCGATTTTCACAAATGCGATGGCGAAAATCCTCAGAACAGTGCTTTGATTTTTCGTTGCTGCAGCAGGAATGCCTATTGTGAAAGGGGATTTATTTGTAATTACAAATATTCAGCAACTAAAGCTACACTTTCAAGTGCTTTATGTATAAGTCTTTTTATTTCAATGTTATGCACTAGTCCACTAAACATATAACACATAACCTATAACAGGATTTCCTGCAATGGGAGTAACAAGCTGACTGGACAGCCACATAAAACGATTTTGCAAGAAAAAATCTAGACTCAAACGCAAAAAGAAATATATTTATCAATGTCTGTTCAAGCTTCTTTGATAGTATTTGGCTGGTGGACTCCAGCCAGCTTGGGCTTTTAGATGCTTCTGCCGGCCCCGGTTTCTGAAGGTTTAACACGATTAAATATTTTTTAGACATCACACGGACTTCAATGACCCTAAAAGCGGCAATAAATTCAAATGTATTCCAAATAGGGAGCCCCAAATATGTGTTGGCCGGGCCCCACAAATCATTAGCATATCAATGAACTAGAAGCCAGCTTCATATGCTAGTTATGAATAAAACAACCATCTTACTTTAGGGAACAAAGTGCGGATATCAAAGGGTTCAACGTACAGAACTGTGGACAAAGGTGCTTAATAAAGACATGCATTCTGAGAGAAGAAACTAATATTGTTCTGTAAAAATATGCTTTTGTTTCCTCCTAGCATACCTCTTAATCCATTGCAGAGATAAACTCCCACTGAATACAAACATAAAAAACACAAGGTCCGAGTAGGTATTCGTGAAAATGAGTAACAACTCCAAAAGGACCCATTCTGGACGAATGTATGATGTTACAACGCATATATTTACAAAGCATGTACTTACAACGCAGTTTTTACATCACAACATCAACTACAACACATTCCATTACATCGCATGACACTACATCACATTTAAAAAACTAGCTTTTCAACTCATTCCATTACATCGCATACTACCTTTACAACACATACCATTACAATGCATACCAACACATTGCATTTAAGGTAAGTATTGGATAGTATGGGGATACAAATTACTAATCTAACTACAGGGGGTGCATCAGTAGGGTAAGTGTTGGATAGTGTAAGGGTAAAAAATTACTATTCTAACTCCAATGGTATGCATTGTAATGCCTGCGTAGTAGTGAATTGCGATGTATTATCATGCGTTATAGTGCCTGCATTGTAGTGTCATGCCTTGTAAAGAATGTTGCGATGTAATGCCTGCATTGTAAGTGTATAAAGGAGTTAAGACCACACACTGAGGCCACACTAAATCTTTGATGTATTATAACAAGGTCACAAAGGGACCCCCTTGCACAGTACACCTCAAGTCCTGAATTTCAGCAAGGATACATAGCATTCTGGCACATGTAGCTTGGATCTAAACACTGTTAATATGGGTGTTTAAATTTCATAATGCATTGTTCTTTAAAGAGCCATGGCTAAATGAAATGATTCATATATACCAGTGAGCCATGTAGTCTCACAATTATTAAACATTAAAAATACACCTGCCGGCTGCATCCTCTGATGATAGTGTGAGACCTGTACATCTGCAGGCTGCACCCCCTGATGATGGTGTGAGGCCAGTACACCTGCCCCCTGCATCCCTGATGATGGTTTGAGGCCAGTACACCTGCCCCCTGCATCCCCTGATGATGGTGTGAGGTCAGTACACCTCAGGCTGCATCCCCTGATGATGGTGTGAGGTCAGTACACCTCAGGCTGCACCCCCATTTGATAGTGTGAGGCTAGTACACCTTCCTCCGGCACCCCTTGATGATGGTGTGAGGTCAGTACACCTGCCCCATCTCCCCTGATGATGTATGAGGCCAGTACACCTGCCCCCTGCACCCCCTGATGATGGTGTGAGGCCAGTACACATGCCCCCTGCACCCCTGATGATGGTGTGAGGCTAGTACACCATCCCCCTGCACCCCCAGATGATGGTGTGAGGTCAGTACACCTGCCCCCCTAATGATAGCGTGAGGTCAGTACACCTGCCCCCTGCACTCCCTGATGAAGGTGTGAGGTCAGTACACCTGCCGCCCGATGATGGTGTGAGGTCAGTACACCTTCCCCCTGCACCCCATGATGATGGTGTGAGGTCAGTACACCTGCCCCCCCCAATGATAGCGTGAGGTCAGTACACCTGCCTCCTGCACTCCCTGATGAAGGTGTGAGGTCAGTACACCTGCCGCCCGATGATGGTGTGAGGTCAGTACACCTGCCCCCTGCACCCTCTGATGATGCCTGCATCCCCTGATGATGGTGTGAGGTCAGTACACCTGCCATCCAATGATGGTGTGAGGCCAGTACACCTGCCCTCTGCACCCTCTGATGATGCTGTGAGGCCAGTACACCTGCCCCCTGCCCCCTGATGATGGTGTGAGGTCATTACACCTGCCACCCGATGATGGTGTGAGGCCACTACATCTGCCCCTTGCATCCCCCGATGATGGTGTGAGGCCAGTACACCTGCCCCCTGCACCCCCTGAAGATGGTGTGAGGTCAGCACACCTGCCCCCTGTACCCCTGATGATGGTGTGAGGTCAGTACACCTGCCCCCTGCACCCCTGATGATGGTGTGAGGTCAGTACACCTGCCCCCTGCATCCCCTGATGATGGTGTGAGGCCAGTACACCTGCATGCTGCATTCACTGATAATGGTGTGAGGCCAGTACACCTCAGGCTGCACCCCCTGAAGATAGTGTGAGGCTAGTACACCTGCCCCCTGTACCCCTTGATGATTACCAACTGCTACCTTACCCTTTTCCCTCCTGAGGCGGAAGCCGGGAGGTCTTCTCTCTATTCTTGGGCTTTTTTAAAACGAGTGTGTTTTCTTCGTGTTTGCAAACTGTATTTTAATTACTGTGCAGCCTAAGATCGCGCTTGTGTTATAAGCGCCCAGCTGCCTGCCTTTGACTTCCCAGCGCTTGTAAGCGCTTCGCCTGCTCCCTCACCCTTGTTTGGGGTTTTAGACCGCCCTCGGCTGAGTGTTGACGCCGAGGGCAGGGATCGCATTTCGGCCGCCATCTTGGGGGTAGGACTCTCCGCCCTCGCGCTCTAGCAGCGCTATAAAAGGGAATACTGCTACTCTGCTGGTGATTACCAACTGCTACCTTACCCTTTTCCCTCCTGAGGCGGAAGCCGGGAGGTCTTCTCTCTATTCTTGGGCTTTTTTAAAACGAGTGTGTTTTCTTCGTGTTTGCAAACTGTATTTTAATTACTGTGCAGCCTAAGATCGCGCTTGTGTTATAAGCGCCCAGCTGCCTGCCTATGACTTCCCAGCGCTTGTAAGCGCTTCGCCTGCTCCCTCACCCTTGTTTGGGGTTTTAGACCGCCCTCGGCTGAGTGTTGACGCATCTCGGCCGCCATCTTAGGGGTAGGACTCTCCGCCCTCGCGCTCTAGCAGCGCTATATAAAGCTCCCCTCTCCCTCCGCGCAGCGGACGCGGTCAGCGGATGCGCCGGACCTGCGCCGGAGTCGCGCCAGAGTCCTGCCCGTCAGCGTCCCGGAGGCGTTCGGCGTGGCAGGTACCTCTGGCCACTATGCTTTCATACTCCGCTCAGGAGCTCTATTCGTTGCGCAACTGGAATACGTCGTGTCACTCAGTTTTTCCTGGCCGATATAGGGGTAAACATAAGTGCCCTGCCTGCTATTGGCACCCTGTTCGCTCCCTCCCTTCCCCTATCCCTGTTAAGGAGTGTAGCATAAAACACCTTTGTTTACTCCTTAATACGAGATCGTTGCACCGACACACTCAAGAGATTTTTGATCTCCTCTTGACGACCAGTCCCACCTGTTTGATGCTCACTGAGACATGGCTCAATGATTCCTCCCACCCGGACATTGTGGCAGCCATTCCCACTGACTATACCATCCATCGACAGGACAGGGACAAGGGCAGGGGAGGAGGAGTTGCCTTGGTTGTGAAAAAATCTCTTCCGTGCACGGTCACGCATACTCACAACATTGCAGGGGCTGACTCTCTAGCCTTTACCATCTCCCTATCGCCGCAACAAGCGCTGAAGGGTATGATTGTTTATAGACTTCCGGGTCCAGTGGGATCCTTTCTTGATGATCTACAGCAGGCCATGTCGGTCCTTGTCCTTAGATCGGAACGGTGCCTACTGGCGGGAGACTTCAATTTCCATATGGACGACCACAATGACCAGGACGCCATAAAATTGCTGGATATCGCCTCTACCCTAGGTCTCTCCCCCTATCTCTCTGGTCCGACCCACGACAAAGGTCACACACTTGATCAGGTCTTTTCCACCACACCGATCATGGCTGTAACACTTCTGCCAGTCGTTTGGTCTGATCATTATCTTGTCCATTTTGAAATACCATCTACCGAGGCTTCTCCGGCCAGTGCCACGAGGCAGCAGGGCAGCAGCTATAGGGCACTCCATCGGGTGACCCCAGATATGCTAACGCATGCTCTGGCAGATCACCCTGTGCCCTGTACGGGCGACCTGGAGAAAGATCTGGAGAGCCTGCAATCCTGGCTTCTTGCCAGACTAAATGAGCTCGCTCCCTTACAGCCACCCAGGTCCGCTGCCCTGCGGGTCTCTGCCCCCTGGTTTACCGAGGAATTAGCCCACGCCCGTAGGCAATGCAAAGTTGCTGAGCGGGCTTGGAGAGCCCAGTATGAGCCTGAGGCTAAACAACGTTATAGAATCATGATGAAGTCATACCATGATCTAGTTCTTCAGGGCAAGAAATGTTATTTCGCCAAGAGGATTGAAGACGCAGCTAGCTCCTGTAAGGAGATTTTTTCAATCGTGCGTGAATTCACCAGCCCCCGGTCAATCTCTACTCAGGGTGCCCCGGTGGAGACCTGGGCTAACACTATTGCCAACTTCTTCACCACCAAAATCAGGCAAATTCAGGACTCTTTCCCGTCGAGATCTCCAGATGACTCGTCTGCGGCGCCGACTGAGATAATCTCTTTATCTCCCCCAGGCCTAGCTTTGCTAGACTTCCCTCCCCTTCCGTTTGCCACTTCCTTAGCCTTGATGAGGGACCTTAAATCGGGCTCACCGTTAGATCCGTGCCCAGCAAAATTCCTAGCGAAAATGGCAGACGTCATCAACCCCATAGCTAATCCTATCCTTAATCTATCCCTGAGTCAGGGTTGCCTTCCCCAGGCCTGGAAGCAAGCCATGGTCATCCCCCTGATCAAGAAGCCCAATCTTGACCCAGAGGCGCCTTCCAATTATAGGCCAATCTCGCTCCTTCCAGCACTGACTAACTTCCTGGAGTCTAATGAATTACTTCATGAATCCCAATCGGGCTTTCGCTCCAACCTAAGCACCGAGACGGCGCTCCTGGAAGTCTCGGAGATCGTTAAGGAGGTGCTGGACACGGGAGGCAGGGTGATGTTAGTCATGTTAGACCTGTCGGCGGCGTTTGACACCGTCCCCCATGAGGATCTCCTCACTAGACTTCATGACATCGGACTAGGGGGGACGGTGCTCAACTGGTTCTGTTCCTTTCTGGCCAACCGCCGGCAGACGGTCTGGGTCCCACCCGGTTCCGCCGAGATGCCACCATTGGGAGTCGGAGTGCCTCAAGGCTCTGTATTGAGCCCCACTCTATTTAACATCCTTATGACCCCTCTGGCGACATTGGCGGAGTCCTACGGGGCCCGGATAGTCTCTTATGCTGACGACACCCAGCTCCTTTTCACCTGTTGTAAGAGCGAAGAGTTCGATGGAGAGAGGATCCGTGAGTGCCTTGGGGCTGTTTTTAGCTGGTTTTCACACAACAGCCTTAAGTGCAACTCGGACAAATCCGAAATACTATTCTTCGGATGCCCATCGGAACCAGATTGGCAGGGATGGTGGCCTGCTGACATGTTCCCTCCTGCTCAGTCCTCTAAGTGGGCTAAGAACCTGGGAGTTAAAATTGACAACGAGCTCTCGCTCAAATCCCAGATTTCTACTCTTACGGGAACATGCTTTGGGATCCTTAAAATGCTACGCAAGTTCTTTCCCCTTCTCTCGGTGGAACATCGGAGGATCACTGTTCAGGCACTCATAGGGTCCTGATTGGACTATGCAAATGTCCTATATCTGGGTCTGCCTGAATACCTCCTCCAGCGCTTGCAGGTCACCCAGAACGCTGCTGCGCGTGCTATTTTTGGCCTACACCGTCGCACCAGTGCCTCCAATCTCCTTGTATCCCTTCACTGGCTTCCGGTGCGGAAGAGGATACTGTTCAAGGCCATGACTCTCGCCCATAAGGCCTTGCATGGCAATGGTGCCAAATATCTTCAGAGGAGGCTGGACTTCTATCGACCTGCACGATCCCTCAGGTCAGAAGCCTTGGCTCTTGCTCGGGTGCCACGTGTCAAAAGGGCTCGGCTAGGCGGCCGGTCCTTTAGATTCCTTGCCCCTCAGCTATGGAATTCTTTACCGGTGTCTTTGCGAAACACCGCAAACCTGCTTGCCTTCAGGAAAGACTTAAAAACCTGGCTGTTCGCTGGATAATCTGTCCCATCTTCTAGGCCTCTGCTCTTTTACTTTTACTGTTATGTTTTTCAGCTCTTTTCTTTGGTCAGGAGCTCAAAGCGCCGGGACACTCCTTTGGAGTAGCCGTTGCGCTATAAAAGTCCCATTTTAACATAACATAACATAACATGATGGTGTGAGGTTAGTACACCTGCCCCCTCTCCCCTGATGATGGTGTAAGGCCAGTACACCTCCCCCCTGCACCCCCGATGATGGTGTGAGGCCAGTACACCTGCCCCCTGCACCCCCTGATGATGGTGTGTGGTCAGTACACCTGCCCCCGATGATGGTTTGAGGTAAGTACACCTGCTCCCTGTACTCCCTGATGATGGTGTGAGGTCAGTACACCTGCCCCCGATGATGGTGTGAGGCCAGCACACCTGTCCCCTGCACCCCTTGATGAATGATGGTGTGAGGTTAGTACACCTGCCCCCTCTCCCCTGATGATGGTGTAGGGCCAGTACACCTCCCCTCTGCACCCCCGATGATGGTGTGAGGCCAGTACACCTGCCCCCTGCACCCCCTGATGATGGTGTGTGGTCAGTACACCTGCCCCCGATGATGGTTTGAGGTAAGTACACCTGCCCCCTGTACTCCCTGATGATGGTGTGAGGTCAGTACACCTGCCCCCGATGATGGTGTGAGTCCAGCACACCTGTCCCCTGCACCCCCAGATGATGGTGTGAGGTCAGTACACCTGCCCCCGATGATGGTGTGAAGCAAGTACACCTGCCCCCTGCATCCCCCGATGATTGTGTGAGGTAAGTACACTTGCCCCCTGCTGATGGTGTGAGGTCAGTACACCTGCAAGCTGCCCCCCGATGATGGTGTGAAGCCAATACACCTGCCCCCTGCATCCCCCGATGATGGTGTGAGGTCAGTACACCTGCCCCCTGCTGATGGTGTGAGGTCAGTACACCTGCAGGCTGCACCCCCGATGATGGTGTGAGGTCAGTACACCAGCCCCCGGCATCCCCCTGATGATGGTGTGAGGTCAGTACAGCTGCCTCTCCACCCCCCCCCCCCCCCCCCATGATGGTGTGAGGTCAGAACACCTCAGGCTGCCTCCCCCGATGATGATGGTGTGAGGTCAGTACACCTGCCCCCTGCACCCCCCCCCGATGATGGTGTGAGGCCAGTACACCTGCCCCCTGCACCCCTGATGATGGTGTGAGGCCAATACACCTGCACCCGCTGATGATGGTGTGAGGCCAGCACACCTGCCCCCTGCACCCCTGATGATGATGTGAGGTCAGTACACCTGCCCCCTGATGATGGTGTGAGGTCAGTACACCTGCCCCCTGCAACCCCTGATGATGGTGTGAGGTCCGTACACCTGCCCCCTGCACCCCCTGATGATGATGTGAGGTCAGTACACCTGCCCCCTGATGATGGTGTGAGGTCAGTACACCTGCCCCCTGCACCCCCCCCCCCGATGATGGTGTGACGACAGTGCCCCCCAGGCTGCACCCCGTGATGATGGTGTGACTTCAGTGCCCCCCAGGCTGCACCCCCTGATGATGGTGTGACTTCAGTGCCCCCCAGGCTGCACCCCCTGATGATGGTGTGAGGTCAGTTCACCTCAGGCTGTATTCACACCTCTTGGTTGTGAGAGGTCTCACTTACCCTTGATGAAATGAAGGTAACTGCAGCCAGGGCTCCTCCTTCCACTGGATGGACAGACAGACCCTCAGGGCTCCTCCTTCCACTGGACAGACAGACAGACCCTGAGGGCTCCTCCCCTCTGCAGGTGGCTGGGACTTTCTGCTGGTGCTGGCTCTGCCCCCGCTGACCCGGATACTATCACACTCACAAGCCTGAGGAGAGCTCAGCCACTGCCGATGCTGACTCTGCCCCAGGTGACCCGGACACTGTTCACCTCTCCTGCCTGAGGAGAGCTCCATCGGCTCCGTTGCTTCTGCCGACTCTGCCCCGGATGACCCGGAAGTGAAACTGTTCATTTGTTTCCAACAGTGAAGGAGAAGAGACCCTTGAAGGAGGAGAGAGGGTGAGTGGGGGGGAGGGGGAGAAGAGGAGGAGGAGGAGTGGCAGAGGGGGGACAGAGGGGGGGCGAGGACGAGGGGCAGAGGGGCAAGGGGGGGAGGGGAGCAGAGGAGGTGGAGGGGCGACCCTTGAAAGAGAAGAGAGGGTGAGAGGGGAGCGAGGGGAAATAGGAGGTGAGTCCAGGGGTGTAGAGGGGAGGGGTGAGTACAGGGGTGTAGAGCGGAGGTGAGTCCAGGGGTGTAGAGGGGAGGGGTGAGTCCAGGGGTGTAGAGGGGAGGTGAGTCCACAGGGTGTAGAGGGGAGGGGTGAGTCCAGGGGTGTAGAGGGGAGGTGAGTCCACAGGGTGTAGAGGGGAGGGGTGAGTCCAGAGGTGTAGAGGGGAGGTGAGTCCAGGGGTGTAGAGGGGAGGGGTGAGTCCAGGGGTGTAGAGGGGAGGTGAGTCCACAGGGTGTAGAGGGGAGGGGTGAGTCCAGGGGTGTAGAGGGGAGGTGAGTCCACAGGGTGTAGAGGGGAGGGGTGAGTCCAGAGGTGTAGAGGGGAGGTGAGTCCAGAGGGTGTAGATGGGAGGAGTGAGTCCAGGGGTGTAGAGGGGAGGTGAGTCCAGGGGTGTAGAGCGGAGGTGAGTCCAGGGCTGTAGAGCGGAGGTAAGTCCAGGGGTGTAGAGGGGAGGGGTGAGTCCAGGGGTGTAGAGGGGAGGTGAGTCCAGGGGTGTAGAGGGGAGGGGTGAGTCCAGGGGTGTAGAGGGGAGGTGAGTCCAGGGGTGTAGAGGGGAGGGGTGAGTCCAGGGGTGTAGAGGGGAGGTGAGTCCAGGGGTGTAGAGGGGAGGGGTGAGTCCAGGGGTGTAGAGGGGAGGTGAGTCCAGAGGGTGTAGATGGGAGGGGTGAGTCCAGAGGGTGTAGATGGGAGGGGTGAGTCCAGGGGTGTAGAGGGGAGGTGAGTCCAGGGGTGTAGAGCGGAGGTGAGTCCAGGGCTGTAGAGCGGAGGTAAGTCCAGGGGTGTAGAGGGGAGGGGTGAGTCTAGGGGTGTAGAGGGGAGGTGAGTCCAGAGGGTGTAGAGGGGAGGGGTGAGTCCAGGGGTGTAGAGGGGAGGTGAGTCCAGGGGTGTAGAGGGGAGGGGTGAGTCCAGGGGTGTAGAGGGGAGGTGAGTCCAGGGGTGTAGAGGGGAGGGGTGAGTCCAGGGGTGTAGAGGGGAGGTGAGTCCAAAGTCAAAGTCAAATGATTTATATAGCGCGCTACATACCCAGAGGGTCTCAAGGCGCTTGAAGAAGGGTGGGGGAATTACTTGTCGAATATCCAAGTTTTAAGTTGCTTTCTGAATGTTAGGTGGTTCTGAGTGAGGCGAAGGTGAGTGGGAAGTGAGTTCCAGGTTTTAGCTGCCAGGTAGGAGAAGGATCTACCTCCCATGGTGGTTTTGTTGATGCGAGGTACAATAGCAAGGGCTTGGTTGAAGGATCGTAGCTGGCGGGAGGGGGTGTAGAAGGAAAGTTGTGTGTTGAGGCATTCGGGTCCGAGTTCGTAAAGTGCTTTGTGTGCGTGGGTTAGGAGGCGGAAAGTAATCCTCTTATTGACGGGGAGCCAGTGGAGGTTTTTCAGGTGACCAGAGATGTGGTCTTTACGCGGGATGTCTAGTATGAGTCTGGCTGAAGCGTTCTGGATGCGTTGGAGTTTTTTCTGGAGTTTTGCGGTGGTACCGGCGTATAGGGTGTTTCCGTAGTCCAGGCGGCTCGTGACCAGTGCGTGGGTGACCGTTTTTCTAGTTTCGGTGGGGATCCAGCGAAATGTTTTTTTGAGCATGCGAAGAATGTTGAAGCAAGATGATGAAACAGCGTTGGCTTGTCTGTTCATAGAGAGTGTGGAGTCCAGGATGACGCCCAGGTTCCGTGCGTGGTCCGTCGGGATGGGTGCTTTTCCAAGGGCCTCTGGCCACCAAGAGTCATCCCAGGCGGAGGGGGAGGTGCCTAAGATAAGGACTTCTGTTTTGTCTGAGTTCAGTTTCAGACGGATATGCTTCATCCACTCGGCTACTTCTTTCATTCCTTCATGTAGGTTGGTTTTGGCAGTGTTAGGGTCTCTGGTGAGTGATAGGATCAGTTGAGTGTCATCAGCGTAGGAGAGGATGTTGAGGTTGTGTTGGCGTGCGATGGCCGCGAGGGGGCTCATGTATACGTTGAAGAGGGTGGGGCTGAGTGAGGATCCTTGTGGTACGCCTCATATGACTTCAGTGGCCTCTGACTTGAATGGTGGGAGGCGGACTCTCTGGGTTCTTCCGGTAAGGAACGAGGTGATCCATTCCAGCGCTCTTCCTTGGATTCCGATGTTTCTGAGGCGTTGTATCAGGGTGCTGTGACAGACTGTGTCGAAGGCTGCGGAGAGGTCGAGGAGGATGAGGGCGACTGTGTCTCCATTGTCCAGTAGAGTTCGAATGTCGTCCGTTGCTGCGATGAGGGCGGTCTCAGTGCTGTGTTTGGCTCGGAAGCCGGACTGTGAGGAGTCGAGGGATTTGTTGGTTTCGAGGAAGGCGGCGAGCTGGTTGTTGAGTTTTCTCGATGACTTTGGCCGGGAATGGAAGGAGCGAGATGGGGCGGTAGTTTTTGAGTTTGGTGGGGTCAGCTGTGGGTTTTTTCAGAAGGGCGCTGAGTTCTGCGTGTTTCCAACTTTCCGGGAAGGTGGCGGAGTTGAGGGAGCAGTTGATGACGTCTCGGAGGTGTGGTGTAATGATGGAGTCTGCTTTGTTGAAGATGTGGTGAGGGCATGGGTCTGTGGGGGATCCTGAGTGGATGGAGTTCATCAGGCGGATGGTGTCCTCAGTGGAGATTGGGTTCCAGTCATTAAGGATGTTCAAGGGGGGTGAAGGTCCTGCAGAAGGTTGGGTGGGTTGGTGTCCGGGTCGGTTGTCGAAGCTGTTGTGGATGTCTGCGATTTTGTTGTGGAAGAACGAAGCTAGGGAGTCGCAGAGGGCTTGAGAGGGGGTGATGTCGTTGGAGTTGGCTGAGGGGTTGGTAAATTCTTTGACGATGTTGAATAATTCCTTGCTGTTGTGGGCGTTGTTATCTAGTCGGTCTTTGAATGCGGCTTTCTTGGCAGACCGGATTAGTTGGTGATGTATACGAGTGGCGTTTTTGAAGGCGTCCCTGGTGCTGGTGTTTGGGTCTTTTTTCCAAGCCTTCTCGAGGGAGCGACAGTGTTTCTTGGATTTCTTAAGGTCATCGTTGAACCAGGAGGCGTTTTTGCTGCCTGGTTTGATTTGACGTTTTTTCAACGGTGCTAGGATGTCGGCGGTGTTGGATAGCCATTGGGTGAGGTTAATGGCTGCTTGGTCGGGGTTTGAGGAGTTGGCAGGGGGGTTTTGAAGAAGCGATGAGGAGATCTGGTCGATGGTGATTTTGTTCCAGTTTCTTCGCAGAGTAGGTTGAGGATGGTTGTGGGTTGTGGTCTTATTGTAAATAAAGTGAACGCAGCTGTGGTCCGTCCAATGGAGAGCTGTGGTGTGACTGAAGGAGACATGTTTGCTGGAGGTGAAGATAGGGTCGAGAGTGTGACCTGCAATGTGGGTGGGGGTAGTGACGAGTTGTTTGAGTCCGAGGTTGGCGAGATTGTCCAGAAGGGTGGTGGCGTTGCTGTTGTTGCTCTTTTCCAGGTGAAAGTTGAGGTCTCTCAATAGAATGTATTCCTTGGAGGGGAGGGCGTGTGGGGTGATAAAGTCGGTGATGTCGTCGCTGAATTTTGCACGGGGTCCTGGAGGCCGGTAGAGGAGGGTGCCTCTGAGTGTGGTCTTGGGGTCGGTGTGGATCTGGAAGTGAAGGTGTTCGGCGCTGGCAAGGTTGACGTCAGAGCTGGTTGAGATGCGGATGGTGTTCTTATGGACGATAGCGATGCCTCCTCCTGTGTGGTCGGTGCGGTCCTTGCGGATGATCTTGTAGACTTCCGGGATGGCAATGGTGATGTCTGGGGCTGATGAGGCGTTCATCCATGTTTCTGTTAGGAAAGCGACATCCGGAGAGATGGTGTCTAGTAGATTCCAGAGGTCGATGGCGTGCCTGTGGACCGAGCGGGTGTTGAGCAGGATGCATTGTAGGTGGTTGGTGTCAGATCGTTCGTGGATGAGGAGTTGTTCCTGGTGCCGTCGAACTTGCAGGAGTTGCAAGAGAAGGGTCCATGGGTGTGTCCAGGAGCGGCTTGGATGCAATTGGGGAGGCGGCCGGGGTTTAGGGCTAAGAGGGTGGCGGGGTCGTATGTAATGCGGGTGGGGTGGGTGGTACGAGGGCCAGGGGGTCTGGCGCTGGGCGCGGTCCAGGCGCGGACGGGCGCAGACGGGCTTACCTTTGGCGCACCTTCGGCGCGAATGGGGCGCGACCGCTGCCCGTGGACGCTGCGCGAGAGTGCATCTGTCATGTATGGATGGAGGAGGGGGAGGAGCGAGGGAGGGTCAGCAGGGAGGCGGGGCGGGCTGTGGGGGCCAGGCTCTGAGTCACCAGCAACAACAAACGTAATTTCTAGGTTTGGTAATTTCTAGGTTTGGTAAAGCGCAACAGCTACCCCAGCAATGGGGTGTCCCGGCGCTAAGAGACAAACTAACTCTTACAGAACGGGGAGGGGAGGATGAGGGCCCTAGAGAGTGGGGAAGAGGTGGGTCTTGATGGCTTTGCGAAAGGCCGGGAGACAATCTATGGAGCGAATACTTAGGGGGAGATCGTTCCATAGCTTGGGCCCCAGGACGCTAAATGAGCGGGCACCAGTGCGGCTAAGTCTGATTCTGGGGACTGTCAGGAGGAGTTGGTTAGAGGAGCGAAGGTCGTGGCCGGGGACGTATGGTCGGGCCAGATTTCGCAACAGGGGGGGGTTTCCCTGCTTGACGATCTTAAAGATCGTGATAAGAGCTTTGAATTTCACTCTGTGCTCCACGGGCAGCCAGTGTAGTTTGCGGATGGTAGCTCTGGCTGAGCATCTGCGTGGGAGACCGACCAGTGATCTGGCCGCCGTATTCTGGATACGCTGGAACCTAGCTATTTCCGCTTTGTTTGCTCCCAGTAGAAGAACGTTGGCATAGTCCAGGCGGGACCAGATGGTTGCCTGGATAATAAGCTGGCGAGCTTTAGAGTCAAAGAGTCCAAGTATAGGCTGGAGGTTCCTTAGGAGCCCTATGCAGGTGGCTGCCACCTTTTTAGTATGTGACTGGAAGCTGAGATTGGCATCCATCCAGACTCCCAGATTTTTTACACAGTTTTTAGGGGATGGAGTGGTGCCGAGGGATGACGGCCACCAGTGCTCGTTCCATAGGCAGGTGTTACGGCCAAGGAGGAGCACCTCGGTTTTCCCGGCATTAAGTTGGAGGTAGTTGTCCGTCATCCATTGTGCCACTGATGCCATGCCCTCTCTAAACTTGGATGCCGCGGTGGACGGGCTTTCCGAGAGGGTGACGACCAACTGGGTGTCGTCGGCGTATGAGACCAGCGTGAGTCCCCACTCCTTGGCCACATCCGCAAGCGGCTGGACATATAAGTTAAAGAGGGAGGGACTCAACGCTGAACCCTGGGGGACTCCTTGGGCTATGGGGTGAGATTTAGAGAGAAATGGGGGGGCTGACACCTTGAAAGATCTGTCCTTAAGAAAGGATTGGAACCATGAAAGAGCGAGGCCAGTTACACCGGCCATCTCCAGACGTTCCAGAAGGATGTCATGGGATACCGTGTCAAAGGCTGCGCTGAGATCTAAGAGAATCAGCGCAGCACTTTGCCCGGAGTCTAGGATCGTCCGGAGATGTTCGGTGGTGGCCAGTAAGGCGGACTCAGTACTGTGGCCCGCTCGAAAGCCATTTTGGGATGGATCCAGAATTCCGTGACGGTTCACATGTTTCGAGAGAATGCCGTTGACATGGGCCTCTGCTATCTTGGATATCCAGGATAGAAGGGATATTGGTCGGTAGTTTTCCGGTTTGGAAGGGTCAAGGGAGGGTTTCTTAATTATTGGTGATACCCACGCTTGTTTCCAAGCGATAGGTACAGATCCTGAGGTAAAGGAGAGATTGAGGATATCCATCATGGGAGGTAGAAAAAGATCCAATGAGTCCAGGAAGTGAGAGGGGCTCATCGGATCAGCTGGGGACCCAGACTTCACCTTCCTGCATAGTTTGGTCAGTTCAGCGGCAGTGATGGCAGGAATTTGGGTGAGAGGGATACGGGTGGGGACTGTGGTTGTAGGCTCTCTGGGGTGAGGAGGGTTCTGCAGAAAGGTCGCATATATTTTTTGAACTTTTTCAACGAAGTATGAAAGATGGCGTCAGCGTAGGGAAAACCGAAACTAGAGGTAGGCTGGGACTGAGGAAATTGACTACGCCAGCTGCAGATTAGCGCTACACAAATCAGGGTTTACAATTAAAGCGCTACTCACAACAGTGTTCAAATATTAAGCGTCGTCACCACAATGCCCCCAGCGCATTACAATGTAATGGCACTCGCGCTGTAGCGCTATGTGGAGTACTAAGGCGGTAATGAGGCAGAGCACAGACACAATCCAGCAGAGAAGTAAAGAGTAATACTCACAGGAGCAGTGCACAGGGAGCGACCGTTTCTGTGAACAGGTGAGACCAGGGGTGTAGAGGGGAGGTGAGTCCAGGGGTGTAGAGGGGAGGTGAGTCCAGGGGTGTAGAGGGGAGGTGAGTCCAGGGGTGTAGAGGGGAGGTGAGTCCAGGGGTGTAGAGAGGAGGTGAGACCAGGGGTGTAGAGAGGAGGTGAGTCCAGGGGTCTAGAGGGGAGGTGAGTCCAGGGGTCTAGAGGGGAGGTGAGTCCAGGGGTGTAGAGGGGAGGTGAGTCTAGGGGTGTAGTGGGGAGGTGAGTCCAGGGGTGTAGTGGGAAGTTGAGTCCAGGGGTGTAGTGGGAAGGTGAGTCCAGGAGTGTAGTGGGGAGGTGAGTCCGGGGGTGTAGAGCGTAGGTGAGTCCAGGGGTGTAGAGCGTAGGTGAGTCCAGGGGTGTAGAGCGTTGTTGAGTCCAGGGGTGTAGAGCGTAGGTGAGTCCAGGGGTGTAGAGAGGAGGTGAGTCCAGGGGTGTAGAGAGGAGGTGAGACCAGAGTCCAGGGGTGTAGAGAGGAGGTGAGACCAGGGGTGTAGAGGGGAGGTGAGTCCAGGGGTGTAGAGGGGAGGTGAGTCCAGGGGTGTATAGGGGAGGTGAGTCCAGGGGTGTAGAGAGGAGGTGAGTCCAGGGGTGTAGAGAGGAGGTGAGTCCAGGGGTGTAGAGAGGAGGTGAGACCAGGGGTGTAGAGAGGAGGTGAGTCCAGGGGTCTAGAGGGGAGGTGAGTCCAGGGGTGTAGAGAGGAGGTGAGTCCAGGGGTGTAGAGAGGAGGTGAGTCCAGCGGTGTATAGAGGTGGTGAGTCCAAGGGTCTAGAGTGGAGGTGAGGAACAATAAAAGCATTATAATGCTCCACCCACCATGGGAAAAGACTCTCATGGCGAAAGGAGCATTATTTTTTTACAAAAAGAAAATCTAGTTTCAGGATTTTCTTTTTGCAAACAAAAAACAATTACTCCATGCTACAGGGCTGCGACATACACATTGCCAGGAACCGCCGTCATATTTTGATAAATGCTTGGCAGTCATTTATAAATTATGTGGACAGCTCTCCACCATGGGTATGAAGTAATATATTCAGTTCCATTGGCAAAACTGCAGGCCATCCTCCAAGTAATAAATGAAGCCCATAATATTATATTCCATAATTGTGTCTGGTTTGAATATGTTCATTTGAGGTCCCTCTCTGTTATTTGAATGTTCTGTTTTGGGTTGGACGTTAGCTTGTTTGATGTACTGAGCAGAAGCGCAGGAAAGGCCTCGTTAGGAAGTGGCCAGGTCTTAAAGGCATTGCTCCATTCACAGGTTGGATCTGTAATTCATCTGGAGTTGGTGTCTTTAGTGACACAAGTTTCTCTTCCATGACCTCCTGGAGGGTTCTACTCTATAGTGGAATTCCGGATCGTTACAATTCCGTTTGATCACAGTGACTTTTTGTTCTTCTGAAAGTGAAGTTCCAAGTTGTTGATCTTTTGGTCAATTGAGCAAAGAGAGAGGAATAGTTTTGGTGCCTCTGATTGATAAAGGGACATGTATGCGCTGATTAGTCACTGAATTGATGGTAAATGTAATTTTTTGTGTTTGACTGTTCTTAATGGCGGCTGCGAATATTGCAGCAAAGATTGAGGAGCATAAACCTCACCTTTGTATAGTTAATAGAATTGATAGTTCTTAACACAAAACTCGCTAAACCTTTTATCCTTCTAAATCTTCTGTTACGTTGTACACTCCATTGCACATGAACAGTTTCAACTCACAGAAAGCCCTTTAAATGTTCAATTATGGCATACACTCCAGTGTGTGTGAAAAGCTTCCTGTTTAAGATGCATGTATGATACCCCTCCATCTCTAGGATTCTGTGAGGCCACATATCATGTGTTGCTATGTACTGCAGGAAAGGAATTAGTTTATAACATTCTTCAGCCAGACAACCGTCATCGCAAATGTATTATCAAAAGTTCCCATGCTTCTCTGTTTTAAAAAAACATATTTTATTAATTTTTATGATTAACAATCCAGCGTGACAGCGAATCATATGTAACAAAATATATATAGGAGTTTCCTACTGTAATCAGAGGGCGATCATTTCAACGTATTTATATTCTGTAAAGAGGTGTTACCACCGTAGAAGATGCAGTGACCGTGTTGGAACTCATAGTAGCAGTGCTGGTTTCACTGGTATATTCATTCGTTGTACATCATCTTAACCTACCCCTGCCTTCCTATAACTTACAACATAAACATTTCCACCCCCTCCCTTCCCTAGACTCCCTCCTGTAAATATAAATGTGTGTGTCTTGTAAAGCGCACTGCTATCCGGAGGCGTCCTGGCACTATAGACCGCTGGGGAACCCGTCCTGGCTTTCCCTTTGAGATGTTCCCTCCTGGGTATCTCCAAGGTGAAACCAGGCATCCCCGGCTTTTGTGGGGGGCCGTTGTGGAGATGAGGCAAGCTAATGCCCAGAGTTGCCGAGTGTGATCCCTGGTTAGAGTAGGCACGGAGGTGAGAATTATCGAGTCTGCTGACCCTGTTTCACGACCCTTCCGCATTGGGAATTGAACCCTGGTCCCGGGCCGTCCTCTGCTTCCGGGTCTGCCGCCTCTAACCAGTAAGCCACACCACTCCTGTCCTCCCATGAGCCGATAAATAATTGGTTTAATCCCTGTTCGTATGTATATTTCCAATTAATTGGTTTACAGCTGTGCGTGTATCTGGTTTGTTAATGTCTGGGGGGATCTGCTTTTTGGTTTTCTACGTTTTGTATTGGTGGCTGAGTATCTAAACTACAGCGTCTTAATGTAATGAAGCTTCAGAGGATATAAAGAGTTCAAGCACTGCGTCCCACTCTAGTGAAATAGGGGTCTTTCTTAATCCCCTGGTTTCCTCCCTCCTTAATGCCATGCTTTCAGCCCTTCCCCATCTGACTACTTCTCCATGCCAGGTCAGCATTGCAGGGGGCAATGCGGATTTCCACCTCATAGTAATTGAGGGTTTTTCCAATATTAGGGATAAGTTCGCAAATCGGGTTGCACTGTTTGTTTCTTGCGTTTACGGCGCAGTCCTAGTATGCAGTATTCTGCAGTGTGTGTCCCTATTATGTTCATAACAGTTCCTTAGACCTTCATCACATTTGCCCAGAAGGGGACCAATCGAGGACAAGCCCATAACATATATAGCAGATCAGCAGTCTGTGCAAAGCATTGGGGACAGTGATCTCCCACCCCCGGGTACATCTTTTTTTAATCGGTGCGGTGTAAGGTAGGCCCTTTGTAACACCATGTGTTGAATACGTTTTAATTTGGCATTGCAGGGTACTTTTTTGGGGTATTCTAATGTGATGTCCCATTCTTTGTCAATTGTTTCTTTACCTATATCAGTGCTCCACTTTTCTCTGAGCGCCTCCAGTGAAACTGCTGCGTGGGAGCGAATTCCCTTGTACAGCCATGGGGTTAAATGCCTTCCATTGCCCATAAGGTGTAATGTATGTGTTCAATTGTGTGTGGGGGGCTCTCTGCTATCTGGTGTCCAGTTCCGTCTTATGTACCTACTGATGCCGCACGTAGAATGTAAAGTGAATTTGGTACCACTTGCTTTCTAACAAAGTTCTCATGGTCTAATAAAAACACTGTCAACGAACAGCATCCCAACAGTGTTCACACCTTCTCATGTCCATCCGGAGATGCTTCTAGTTTTTATTACTCTTGTTTGTGTGGGGATCCCTAACAATGGAACATTAGGGGCGTAGGGAGTAACCTCTTAGTGTATTGGATTGATACCTGAAGGCTGTTTTCAGCAAAGGGGGAGCCGCTGTTGGGGTCCTTCCTCCAGGCAGTAACAGGGTATGGAGGGTCCTCTGCTCTGGTGTCTGTTGCGTCATCCCTGTCTCATGGAGGGTCCTCTGCTCTGGTGTCTGTTGCGTCATCCCTGTCTCATGGAGGGTCCTCTGGTCTGGTGTCTGTTGCGTCATCCCTGTCTCCTGGTGGTTATGACCTGCAGTTCAGTGTGATAGCCATTGAAGTTGACTCGCATAGCAGTGTGCCTCAAAGTCCGGGACCCCCAAGCCTCCCTGGTCAGTACTCAGCTGAATTTTCAAGAGCCCCACTCTCCTGCTGCCCTTGCCCATATTAATTCTGAAAGCAGCATGTTCAAGGTTTTGAAGATGGTTTTTGGTACTACTACTATGGGCAGATTTGGGAAATAACAGCAGTCTTGGGAGCATAACCATTTTTGAAATGGCAACTCTCCCCGCCACCGAAAGTGGTAATGAGGTCCAGAATGTGATCTGATTTTAAGTGCCGTGGTTGCACGTAATAAGTTACCGTCCAGTAGTTCCTGCGTTCCACTATATATTTGTATGCCGAGGTATTTGAAAGTAGTAGGCTCAACTGGGAATGCCCAGGGGCCAAAGCAGGTTGGCTCTACCCTTGCTGTGTCATTGAAATAGTAGGCATACGATTTGGACTCATTCATGTAACGGCCTGAAAGACTTTGGAAGGGAACAAATATACTTGGGATAGGCTCGAGATCACCCTGTAGGTTGTTTAAATAAAGTATAATGTAATCAGCATATGATGAGAGAATATGGGTGGTGTTTCCGATCTTAATACCCATTTCTGTTGCAACAGAACGTAGTTTGATGGCTAATGGTTCGAGTGCTAATACGAACAAAATCGGAGACAGTGGGCCTCACTAATGCGTGCCATGGGCTACCAGGTAGGTCTGTGAAATGTGGGCACCCGTGCGGGCCCATGCAGTAGGTGCCGTTTATAATAAGTTAACCCATCTCACAAACTCCAGCGGGATAACACATTTTGAAAGCCTCTTGTACGGCCGGTTCCTTTGAGGTCTCAGTGATTGCTGTCTGCTCCAGTCTACTTTCTGTTTCTTTTAGCTCTCTATTAATCGTTTGTCGGGCTCCCAATATTGTGCTGATAGCTACACCTCTAATAACTGTCTCAAATGCCTTCCCATTCTACTTGTCGTGATTCTGTAGTATCTGCTTTTTCGGAGAAATAATTTGAAATAGCTGTGGCTAGGGTGTTGCGAAATACAGTGTTCTAGTGTTTGGGGATGCAGTCTCCATGTTGGAATTGGAGTAGGAATTTTCCCCCAGGAAAATGTTACCTCTAGGGGGTTGTGGTCCAATAGAGTTTTCCCGAAGTAAGCGGTTTGGGCAATTTATGCGACCAGGGGCAAAGAGCAAAATATCCTATCTTTTCGTGTATGTAACAAATGTTGGGGAGAGTAAAATGAATACTCCCAGCCGCTCTGATTTTTAGTGCGCCAAGCATCAGTTAGTGCCCATCCCTTTGCCCTTCTATGCAGACGTCTGCTTGTTTCTTGGCGCTTGCTCCCTGCAATGGAGGGTGAGAGCGACCGAGGTCTCTATCATGGACTGCATAATCCCCTCCCAGAAGCCAAGAGTATTCTACCCTATCAGCTAGGATATTGTTATTGGTCCCTAAGAATGTATCCTGCTCTGTATTTGGGGAGCATATGCTGCCAATCACTATATGCATATTGTCTAGTCTACCGTGGTTCAATACATATATACCGTTCACATCCACTCTTTGGTTTAATGCAACAAAGGGAGTGCTGTTTCTGATCCATACAGCAGCTCCCCTTGCAAAGAGTATGTTGTATGGTATATTTGACCCCTCCATTTTTTCTGTAGCTTGGTGGCCTCTGAGTTAGTGAGGTGTGTCTCCTGCATTAAAACAATATGTGACTTCCACCTATTCAATTGGGCATATATTCTGTGACGCTTAATCAATCAATCAATCAATCATGGCATTTATAAAGCGCACTACATACCTGTGAGGGTCTCAAGGTGCTGAGGGGGCAGGGGGGGGGGGCACTGCTACTGTTCGAAGAGCCAGGTCTTGAGGAGTCTCCTGAAGGATAGTAGGTCTTTGGTCTGCCGCAGGCGGGTGGGAAGGGTGTTCATGTCTTGGTGGCGAGGTGGGAGAATGATCTGCTGCCGGTGGTCACTCTTCGGATGCAGGGGATGGTGGCGAGGGAGCAGTCTGCGGACCGGAGCTGGCGGGTTGGGGTGTAGAGGCTGAGTCAGCTGTTGAGGTACGCTGGTCCGGTGTTGTGGAGTGCCTTGTGTGCGTGGGTGAGGAGTCTGAAGGTTATCCTTTTGCTGATGGGGAGCCAGTGCAGGTCTCTCAGGTGGGGTGTGATGTGGCTGTGGCATGGGATGTTGAGGATCAGGCGTGCGGAGTCATTCTGGATGCGTTGGAGCCGTTTCAGGAGTTTGGCCGGGGCTCCTGCGTAGAGTGTGTTGCCGTAGTCCAGTCTACTGCAGACGACGGCCTGGGTGACCATCCTTCTAGTTTCGGTGGGGATCCGCTTGAAGATCCTGCGGAGCATGCGGAGGGTGTTGAAGCTGGAGGAGGAGACGGCGTTGACCTGTTTAGTGATGGAGAGGGTGGAGTCGAGGATGACCCCTAGGTTGCATGCATGGTTGGTGGGTGTGGGGGTTGCTCCTAGTGCAGTCTGCCACCCGGAGTCATCACAGGCCGAGAGGGTGGATCCAAGGATGAGAACCTCCATCTTGTCTGAGTTCAGCTTCAGTCGGCTGTTCCTCATCCAGTCGGCGACGGCCTTCATTCCTTCGTGGAGGTTGGTTTTGGCGGTGTGGGGGTCTCGGGTGAGGGAGAGGATCAGCTGGGTGTCGTCGGCGTAGGAGATGATGTTGAGGTCGTGCCATCGTGCGACGTGGGCGAGTGGTGCCATGTAGACGTTAAACAGTGTTGGGCTGAGGGATGAGCCTTGGGGTACGCCGCAGATGATCTCGGTGGCTCGGAGCGGAAGGGGGGGAGGCGGACGCTTTGTGTTCTGCCGGAGAGGAAGGAGGTGGTCCAGTCCAGGGCCTTCTCTTGGATTCCGGCATCGTGAAAGCGTGTTTGTAGTGTGTGGTGGCTTATGCACAGATCCCTTTCATCTAACATTCCAGGATGTTATTTTGTACTTTCCTAACGTAGCTGTGTGTGTATGTTTTGTCTTATGACTTGTTATTCGTTGACAGCTTGTATACACGGTGGATTTACCTAGGAATGAGTCAACTGTATGAGTACCCTTACCATTACCCAATACAAGGTCTGTCCGAAGAACTATGGTGGACCAAACTACAAAACAAGGGTTACTATAATTCAATTTGAACTTTGGTGCAGTCACAATGGGGGAGATGGGTTCCATAGGCGGAGTTTTCTCAGCTGCCATACAGCTGGCCGGGCGCAGGCCTTTTGTAATGTTGTGTATATATTGCAAGGCCAAGAGGGCATATAGCTTAGTGTCTCGTCTACCTTAGGGTATTTTTCTAAGGCCGGATTGACCTCGAGTCAAGGTATTCATCCAAGGTAATCGTTTACTAATTGTGGGGTGATGGACGGGAAAAGAGCCATACTGTTCTCAGAGTCTGAATGCAGGTTAGTATCTTCGGATGATTCGATTGACTCAGCCAGGGAGAGAGTATCAAGTGCTGCTATTAGTCCTGATTTTAGGCTTTCTATTACTTGTTCTGGAGATTGGTTTGGCTTTTGTCTGTATGAAATGAAATGGTTTTCTGTGGCCTGATCTTTCTTAACGTGATTTATGCGACTTTTGTGATTTCTGTTTGGGGGACTGTGCCGACCCCTGCAATGTGAGTGAAAAAACAGAGCAACATGGCTAATCAGGATTATTTCAAGAAGAATCAAAGTCCACGCAGCCAAACCGTACTGCGTAGCAAAGGGTTTTGTATTTCCAAACAAATTTATTTGTTCTTATACTCAGTTTGCATTACTCTATAAGAGGTATGACATCAAAGGAACTTTTCTATCTACACAGTCAGTTCAAAAACATGCAAGAATATGTACAATATATACAAGTGAACATTCAAGGTGAGAAAATCAAGATTTGGATGACACCGACAAAAACATTTGAAACAAATTGCATAGCAAGGTAATTGCAACATCAACAGTCTTTACAGAAAAAACAGTTCATAGGTGGAAAGCACCAGTCCCATAACTAGACAACCAGTGGACAGGCGGATCAAGAATAGATTTGCCTGCCTGTCTCACAACACCTGTGGTAGGAAATTTAGTAGATTGACAGAAAGGGCCCACACGGGTGGTATTAGTTAACCCCTAACTGCACCCTTCTTACTTGACACAGGCTGGGGGTCAACGCGTTTTGAACCGTCATAAGTGTGACTGTATAGATAGAAAAGTTCCTTTGATGTCATACCTCTTATAGAGTAATGCAAACTGAGTATAAGAACAAATAAATTTGTTTGGAAATACAAAACCCTTTGCTACGCAGTACGGTTTGGCTGCGTGGAGTTTGTTTCTTCTTGAAATAATCCTGATTAGCCACGTTGCTCTGTTTTTTCACTTATTGGGATCCAGGCTGATCAGCAGTTGGATCCAATACCTTCATTTGTACACACACCCCTGCAATGTGTCGGGAGCCAATGTAACCTACGTCCATTCCACAGCCTCCTCTGAGTTTTCAAAGAAATACGAATTCTGTTTGTATATCACTTTTAGTCAGGCCGGGAAAAGGAGGGCATATTTGAAATTGTGAGCTCTGAGCGTCTTTTTGACCTCCTTGAAGGAGGCTCTTTGGTGCTGAACTGCCAACGTAAACTCTGGATATAGCGAGATTTGTTTGTTCTCAAATTGAATTGAGGCCTTCTCCCTGGCAGCTCTAAGTAAAGTGTCCCGATTTTTATAATTAAGTATTCACACAACTATTGGCCTGGGTGGTGCCCCGGCTATCGGTGGTCTCTTGGGGATTCTTTGTGCCCTTTCCACGCTGAAGGATTCGTTTAGTCGCTCCGGGCGATTGTGTTTTTTGCACTGGGTTTGTTCCTTCGCTTCGTTCTGGAAGTCCCACTATTCTCACATTATTCTCCCATGAACCGCCTTCGGCGTCGTTCACCCTATCTTGCAGGCTGGACATCTAGCACCGCAGTTGTTCTATCTGTTCTGCGCGGGCTTTGTGTTGTGGTACCATTTCAGTGAGGAACATTTTATTGTTTTTCACAGTTGTAGCTGTTTTGTCATGATCAGCCATTAGGATCGTGAAGCCTGTTAGTGTGCTCATTTGTTGCTCAATCACCTTCCTTATTTTATTTGAAAGGTTTTATATGGCGCTGGCTTGACCCGGAGGTATCAGAGCGCTTTACATGACTATCAGATCATAGTTGCAGGTTACATCGTTGCAAAGGTTACACAGTTATTAGAGCATAGCTATACAGTTACATGTTAGGTCGCGACAAACAATAAGGACATATGCGTAAAGGAAAAAGCAGGCAAGGGGAAAGATTCAGGGGAGAGGGGTTAGGAGCAGGGGAAGTTGCAGCAAATGTAGGAGGGAAAGAGGAGGTGGAGGGTGAGAGACACAGCATGAAAGTAGAGTGGGCACAAACCGGTAGACGAGTAATAGTTACGTCCAAAGTCCAGTAAGCTGTGATCCCAGGGGAAGTGGTATCATTCCCCCAACTCCGTTGTGAGAGGCTCCCTTAACACAGTGGACTCTCTCAGAGGGGTCTCTGAGACTCCAAGGCCTATCTACTGGATCCTTCCCCTAAAAGGGGAGAGGGAGTGCTTTGGCAAGGGGTGCCATACCATACCTCAACTGTGAGTGGCTCCCTTGGCGCTGTGGACTCTCTCAGAGGGGTCACTGAGACTCCAGAGTATAAGTAATTGGATATTTCCCCAACAAGGGGAGAAGGAGTGCATAGTTAAAGGGCACAAGGGACTGGGGCTAGGCGGCGTAGCAGGCACGGGGAGAGATTAAGGGGGAAGGGGATAAGAGATGGGGAAGTAGACAAAGAATGAAAGAGGGAAAGCGGTAGGATAATATCTAGTTTATCTTCAGGGTCTTAGGTGGCTGTTGGCGGAAGGCAGTCTGGAGCAGGTACTTGGACTGCGCCGTCTCGCTCTTTATGTTCTGCTCCCCCGATGAGAGTGGGTCTGGTTGTTTCCCCCTGTACGGACCATCTTTGGTTATGCAAGGGCTTTATTGAAAAGGTATTTATCTTTTAGGTCAGTGTCACCTTCTTTCACATGTAATTCTCAGCGTCTTTGCACCTTGGAAGCAGTGTGAGGTAACTTGACGGATAGTCCCCAGAAAAAAAGTAAAAAGGTCTCTATAGGGTGGTGGAGCCTTACTCACGAGTCACCACTACTTTTGGAGTGCGCTGGTGCCAATTCTGTGGTGTATGCCCAGGGGGTTCCTTTATTTTGTACCCGTATTTTTTTGGGCAGGTGCAGTTCTAGGTATGGGCTCCCAGCGCAATACACAGCCTACAGACGCGCTGCATTCACTGCTTATCGGGGGTCTGATGAGGATCAGGTGATGAGTGGCACTCCTTTCTTGTTCAGGGCCCGCTGGTAGTCAGATTCCAGGGCTAGCCCAGGCCTCTAGGGATCGGGTCTGCATACTTGTTCGAGTTCGGTCTGCCCACCTGGTACCTGAGCGGAGAGGCCCAGAGCCAGGGGTGCACTCCACATTCACAGTTCTCTTATTTGCTCCTACTGTAAAGGGGCTCCAGTGGATTTGGGCCAACGTTAGATCGCGGCACAGCCAGGGCCCGGTGAGGTCGCTGCACCCGTGTTTGATCGAGGCCCCTTTTGTTTTTCAATCACTTGATAATGACCAGGTGGAGACCATGCCACATGGGCCTGTTTACATCGAGACTGGATACCTGTTCCTTGGTTTTTAAGCTGCAGACCGGACCCTTTAGCAGAGGCAACTGATGTGTTTTGTCAAGACTGGAGGCAGGCGCTCAATTATGCATGTCCCCTGTTCTCCATGATCGTGAAGCTTATGGCACAGGTCAGGTGACAGAAGATGAACCTGTTGTTATGGACACTGGTTTGGAGATTGCAAGCCTGGTTTCCAATTCTTCTTGACCTTTCTTTGGATTCTCCAATCCGTGTTCCCCAGACTCAAAACATTCTAAGGGATGTCCAAGGAAACTGCCACCTCTTGGTAGAGAAGGTCATTCTCCACTTCATGGCAAGGAAGGTTACAGGGAACGCATCCTCTGGTATGTAGACTTCTCAGAGAAATCAGACTTTCACTTCCTCCCCTAACCTAGATATTCACAATTGTAGGACATGAATGTGGCTCTGCACTCTTGGAATCTTGGCAGGACAAACACATTCTTTCCAGAAAGGAATTGGTGAGTAAAATAGCTAGTTTGTCATGTCTTATTTTAGGTAAATGGGTCTCTGTTGTCAGATCCCTGGATATTTCTTTCAGAGTGCACACACTGGAAGTGCTTACCTTCACAGTGTCAATAAATTCCATATTGCACACTAGGATAGTTTAATATCTGGCATTGCCAGGCAATCCTAAATTGTGCGTAACTTGTGCATAGTAAGTTGTTTACGAGGTTATGAGACCATAACACTGGAGGTGAGACTCCCTGGGACAAAACAGCTGCTCACTGCAATCAAGAAACCATTTAAGCCGGTTCCCCCAGCAACACATGCACAATGGTTTTGGTGGATTATGGCCAAGGATGGAAACGGTGTCTCCATCTTTTGGTTGCACTCGGTGAGGGGTTCAATGGCATCAAAGGCCTATACCTTGGGTAACCATTTTGAGGATAGTTTGAGGGCGGCAGTCTGTTCCTTGGACTCCACCTTAAAGGAATTCTGTTTCAAACCAGTGATGGTGGTGGCTCCACTGGTGGTTAATAAGCATGAAACTTGCATAATCAGAGTCTACGGCCCTAACAAAGAATGTAATTATTGCTTGCAGCATGTAACTGACGTGCAGGACTGCCCGGTTGCAGGAAGCTGTGCTGTTTTAACTTGTGTGTGTGTGTGACCTTGAGCGCTTTTTAAATCTATGGCATCAGAGTCTGTGCTTGACCTGTATTTTCTCGCTGCCATAATCTGTCTTTTAAAAACGTACGCAAATTGCACAAATTACTCGCTGGTTACTCTTTATCTGCACTCACCGTATCTGGGACTTAAAATCCACCAATCCACCGGTCCACCACCAGTCATTAGCGGGCTGTGTGTGTGGAGTGAGTTGAGTGTGGCATATACCCACTTCCGGTGTCTAGCACTCCTCTGCCATTTTGGGTGAGGAGACAGTCTAGTTGCTCAAAACTTGGCACCAGCCCAGTAAAAAGGTGCCGATGGCGCAGAAGCACACAGCAGGCGCCCCAAAGGCGCGCCAAAGGCAAGGCTGTCTGTGCCCGTCCCCCCCAGCTCGACGCAGACATGCTGCCTCCCCCACTAGAGATAGGCTCTTCTACGCTCAGAATGACCTCCTAAAAATCAGGAACTCGGTGAGCAATTGTAGACAGTCCTATGGGGACGCCATTGGGGGCCCGTTCTGCTGTTTACAGTGCGGCTTCAGTACTGTACTAGCCCCGTTCTGGCGCTGCTACCTCCCCATCCCAGTAAGCATCCTAGCATCCTCAATCTGAACTGTCGCTCGCTCCTTAGCCAAACACTTCGCTGATGTCCATGACCTATTAGAGGACACCTCCCCTGACGTGCTCTTCCTTACCGAGAAGTGGCTCTCTGATGCCATGATAGCCGAGCCAGGCCTTTCGCTCCCTTCTGGCTACTGCATCCTTACTTTAAATAGGGAGTCCAGAGGTGGAGGCATCGCGATCATTTTTAAATCTTGCTACACGTGTACTTTTGTAAAACAGGTCGTCGCCGGATGCAAATGTGCACACTTTAAGATCTCACTGAGCCCCAACTACACAATGTCGGGGCTCCTGGAATAGCGGCCCCCTGGGCCATCCACTGACGTTAGGACTACCCTCATGGAGACGGTTAGTGTATTAGCAGTTAACACCGCTAACTTTACCGTCACTGGGGATTTGAACCTCCATCTGGATAATTATGATGACATAGACATAGCTAACTTTGTAGCTGATCTGGCGGCTTGTTAGCTTGTGAAATTGGTATTGGGTCCAACGCACATTACCGGCCACCTGTTAGACCCAGTCTTCACGAACATACCCTCACTTACAGTGCACACCCCATCCCCATGGTACGGAGTACGGATCGTTCGTCTCCCTCAAATGTCCATGGCACAAATTGAACTGGGAACAATTCGACGCATACCTCTCGGTTAAATGCCCAAGGCTGCCGGTTGACGCCAACAAGGCATACAGGGTATTCTCTGTTAGACAGCCTAATCCCTGAGAAATGGTATATTAACCGCAAATATAAAACTAGACCATGGTACAAAGGCAACTTGGCCAATATGCGCAAGAGCTGCAAGCGGCTGGAGCGTATTTGGAGAAGGGATTTCAATCCCGCCGTGAAGGGCATTTACTGGGCAGCGATTAAGAGGTACCACAAGGTCATTCAATTGGCCCGAGCGGCATTTTACGCCAATAAAATCCGCGAACGTGATAACCCTGCAAAGAGCGTGTTCTCAATACTCTCTAGCCTTCAATCCCAGCAGACTGCCGCTGGGCCAACCATCAAGTCTAATGAGCAGTGTGAGGACCTTGCCACCTTCTTTGTTAGGAAGGTGGATAACATCTGTAGGTCCTTCCCAACAACACATAGTAGCAAGCAAGCGGCAAGGGGCCCTCAAAAGGCAAATACCTTAGATGCAGAGGATAGGCAGGTCCTTGAGGGGCTAGTTATTGATGAAGTTGCCAGACTGCAGGTTTTAATGAACAATGTAAATTTTAAAATGATAATTGAAGAGTCACAGCCAAAGTTTTTCGCTAACCTCCAGAAGTTATTCTTGAAAGTGGGCAAGAAGAAGAAGAAGGGTAATGGACAACCTATAAAAAAGGGTTGGTACAACCAATCATGTAGAGTAGCAAGGCATAACCTTAGTAATGCTCTTAGATCCAAAACGGGAGTTTTGAAAGCCAGGGACGAATACAGAAAAACCCAGGCAAAGGCAAAAAAGCAATGGGATGAGAATCTTTGGTTAGATCTGAAGAAGGCATGTGCTGACAAACATCAGAAAGAGTTTTGGGCCATATTAAAATGGGGCTCAGGGGGTGTAGCGGAATGCCCAAAAAATCATGTCCCGAAGGAGTCCTGGGTTGACTTTTTTAAACCCCAATACGCTGACAACATAGGCCCCCAGGCAGTCCCTCCTCCAGATAGGGTTTTTTTTGCCAATGGACCATTCACACTAAAAGATGTACATGAGGCAATGGATGGAGTGACCAGAGGCAGGGCACCAGGCATTGATGGTATACCGGCTGACGTTTTCTTATTAGACAGAGATAGCTGGTGCAAATATTTCGTATGGCTTGGGAATGCTATCGCACAGGGGGCAAAGATTCCCACAACGTGGAAAGGAGCAGAAATAATTCCAGTTTACAAAAAAGGAGATAAGGCTCTAGCAAGCAACTACAGGCCAATCAGCCTCATCGACTGCGCCCAAAAATTGATGGGTAGGCTGGTTCAAAACAAGCTACAAGCCTGGATAGTTGACAAGGACATTCTTTCGCCTTATCAAGCCGGATTTCGCCCTTTAACCAGCTCTGTTGACCAGGTGTTCCACTTTTTAACTTTATATTGGAAGAACGTCACCCTGCTAAATGGTCCCCTGTTCGCTGTTTTTGTCGACCTAAAGGCCGCATTTGATTTAGTTCCCCGTCAAAAACTTTGGGATGTTTTAAGGGATTTAGGAATAAGCCCGGAACTATTAACTTTGCTTGTAAGACTCCACGAGAACAACTATGCCCGGATTAGGTGGGGAGCCCAGGGGGAGGTCACGGAAACCTTCCCTGTGGAGAGAGGAGTAAGACAGGGCTGTGTCCTGGCCCCCACGCTATTCTCCCTCTACATAAATGGCATTGTGGATTTCCTGAAGCAAGTTCCGACGGACGCTCCATTACTAGATGGGAAGCGAGTTCCAGTACTTATGTTCGCGGACGACACTCTGCTGGTCTCGCGGACCCCTAGTGGTCTGCAAAAGACAATAAACGCTTTTGGAGAATTATGCCGGATCCGGGGCCTAGAAATAAACACATCAAAGACAAAATTTATTAATCTGAATCCCTCCAAGAAATACAAGGGGAAAATGGTTCACAACGGGGCTTTCTTGGAAGAAGTGGATGCCTTCACCTATCTAGGCATCTCTCTGAACGCTAGCATGAATTGGAGATCTCACATGGACTTTGTAATATTAAAATATAATCAGTTGGCCGGGGCAGGGGTGGGGAAATCCTATCGCCCGACGCCCGAACCAAGCAGATTTTTATAATGGGCTAGAAGATTTATTGTCTGTTTTGTCCGACGGACAAGGAGAGATTAAATCACTAAAAATATGTGAGCTGCGGGCACTCTGGGGCTCACAGCCAATTAGAAATGCGGTCAGAAAGCTTTTGGAGGACATTAAATGACTGGCAGCCCATGACTGGCCTCTATCTAGCCAGTGATTGGCTGGGGGAGTCTTGCGCTAAACGTCAGTACGTCAGTGTTCTAGCGCAGATTCCACACTGGTGCAGCCCACCTGCTCTTGGAACCGAAGGGCAGGTCCCGAGGCAGGAAACACTTTTTCCACTGCCAGGTCCCAGCGCTGTGGGCCGAGGGGGCAGGTGGCCTCTCTGCCGCTGATTGCTACGTGGCTCGATCACCCTGTCTAGTGGGATCCGTCCAAGGCAGGCCATTCATCTTTGGTGCGCTGCTGCGCACTTCCTGGAATCGAGAGCAACAAGTCTGCATCTCGGACACACTGTATGCCTCCCCAGCAGGTGAGTCAGTCTGATAATGGGTTTTGAGCGGTCCGAACCTTAATAAAAGTATGTTAACTGTGGTTCTGCTTGAAATGGCCTGGATTCAGTGAGCGTGGGGGCAGGGTCAAATGTGTGGCATGTTAACAATTTACAATAAGGCAGGAATCTCTCCTTTTGTAATCTAGCAGTGGAACCAGTGCAGCTTTGATAAGGAGTGAAAAAACGATGAAAGGAAGTTTACTATATAGAGACATTGACCTTTACTTAGTCTCTGCTTTTATGGACGAGGTCGCATTTGGGAGCACAGAGAAAATGATGATACTTTAAACACCTGGCAGGCTTACAGAAAATAAGATTATGCGTTTCCTGTTAATCGAATGTTTTTTTTAATTGCATTGTTTTCCTGGTGTTAAACAAATTAAGCTAAAGTTGAATAAAGGAAACGCCAGATAATGCAGAAGGCAGACAGTATATTCGTAATCCAGGCAATGCTGTGCGTGTAGCATATTTCACACTGTTGACTGAGATGTGGGCCTCTCTTGGCGTCTCAAACGTTGCAATGTCCACAATTTTGCCCAAGATGAGGTCTCCTTTACCAATACCCTCCCCCACAGTCTTTATTGCCTTTTCCTTATTCCGTTATCTCTCCCTTCGCTCCACAGCTTCTCGCTTAATCAGTGCCCACAATTTATCTTTTAATCTTGCCACTGCTGCAGAGGAAAAGCCTCACGTCCGTGTCAATTTTTATTGGCTTAATCCTGTCAAGAAACGGGGTATTCTCCACATTTCTGTTAGCCTGTGCCTTTATTTGGTTGCATTTCTCAACTTCTGTACCTACTGTAAACCACCCCCATCATGCACAGTACGCTGGCAGTTTGTGCTAAATAAGCAGAGCCACTGTAATGTAGCAGCAGGGAATGTCTAATTTATGTGGCAGGGAAGGTCTAAATTACGCGGCAGGGTTGACTATTGTGGCTACAAAAATGAGAATTATATAGCACAATGCAGCACACTTTCAGTGATAGTATTACTTCATTATTTTAACATCTTTACACGTTAACACTGTATAAATGTTTTGCCTCATTACTTTCAGATTAAGATCCAAAAACAGCAATAGCAATGTATGAGAGACCAGTCACTACTTGTGAAGGGTTTTTCACCGTGTGGCAGGCAGGACATGTTACCCCCTTTTTAGTAACATTTGATTTGTTTGAGATAGTATCAACATTTTTTTGTTAAAATATGCTGTTTAGGCAGCATGTGTTGGATTACATGGCAAATTATGTGGAAAACGCCTCAGCTGTAGACTCTCGCAATTAGAGTGGCTCTGTATATAAATCACACAGGACCTGTCACCTGTGGGGGACCATCTTTCATTTGCAACTATGTAAATTGGCAAAAATTGCAGAAGCGAGCTCAATATAAAGCAGAAATTACCAAATTATAAATCTTTAGGTCTCACAATCACGTTTTATTCACAACTGGGTGAAAATATACAATGTTCCCACCTCAGAATTTTAAGCAACCGCTGTAGTGTTGCATGTTTGTTGCACAGTTACGTCAGTAGTAAAAACAAGCCCATACAAGATCCAAGGAAAAGTGACTCTTCCGCTTGTGTGAATATTCGTCCTATGTAAACATAAAGGTATGTTTTTCTTTCCCTACATGATTTGCCAAAGGGTGTTTTTCCTGTGTGACGGTCTTTGTGCCTTCTTTATGCATGTGCCCATTTTCAAATATCCAAGTATCATCCCTTGGACCCTCAGGATGCTCAGCTTCTGAAATAAAGAAACTGATTGCCCAAGTTGCTGCACTGTAAAACAGTATCTTTCACCAGGTTCCCCAATACTCATATCAGCATCCTGCAACAGAATTACAGGACTTACCGGAAGACAACACGCACATTTGGGTGGGCAGTGGGGGGGCTGGGGACATTAGAAGGAGAGAGACAAGTGGCAGAGAACTTGGATTTTAATGAAAAAAGTGAGTACTTTACAAATCTCAGTGAGACACACTTGCACATCTATTGCTGATCTGCACCCCTTCATGTTAGGTAAGCTTATTCTGCTGTTTCCGTTACTTACCAGTACTGTGCACAAGAGAACCCTGTACTGCTACTGCCAGTGTCGCATATGCTCCTTGTGTGGTAGAAGAATGTGGAAATGTAGCAGTGAATGCATAATAATATAATCACACCACACCTGCCCAGGAGTGTAAAAAGAGAGATTGATTAACTGCCCATTACTCCCTCTTGTGTATTCATAATTGTGGATACTGCTTCAGTGAACTAAACACCTCTGCTATGTGATTTGTGCTGCCCCATGAACAGTTCATAAGCTCTGCCGAGAAGTCGTTATTCCCCTCCACACGTTTATCAGAGCATGATGACATGTGAGTATTTTTTTAATCTAGACAGCTATGAGTTGGCCCTTGGATGGAGAACACCCTTTTGCCCTACAGGTTCATATTCCGACACAGTCTATGCCAAATACGCTTCAAGAAATTTAGTCAATTACCAGCCTGTACTTTGCCTTTCGGCACTATATCTTTAAACTTGAAAATGTGTCACATTCATACAGAGTAATAATTGGATGCAGTGCACACTGACACATCTGCACACATGCTGTACATCCAGCCAGTGCAACAGTTGAATTTAAGGGTGTATGACCATGCATTGCATAATTTGACTTGTATTTGAAGTTTATATTACATAGTATGTTGCCCTGATTGCAGTGCAGGTTCTCTCCGTGCAGACCCACTTCAGTGATATATGGAATAGGTGGGGCAAGCAGATATCTTCCCAGGACAAGTAGATTTCTGTAACATTTTGTCCATTGGCCAAGTAGATTTTTTAAAAATTTCCACACCCCTGCCGGGGCAATAGCCAAGAAGTATAAAACCTCATTTACAAAACCAATACAGCCAACATTGGAGATCTACGGCATGAAAGTGCTGGGTGCATGCCTTTATGGGTCAGAACTTTGGGGTTTCACCAATTTGAATGCTTTATCAGTGGCAGAAAATAAATTCCTGCGAGGCTTAATCGGGGTCCCACAGAGTACCCCCTCCACTCCTCTCCTTTATGATCTGGGGAGGAAAAGGATTGCGGACATGATTAGACTTCGCCCCCTCTTATATTGGAGGCGTATAAAATCCACCCCGGAGCTGAGTCATTATGCTGCTGCCTTATTGGATGTTGATAACTCTGATACCTTCCACAAAGTAGTTTGGTTAAAAGAAGTGAGGAAACTACTTCAAAAATTGCACCTTGAACACTTGTGGTCCGTAACTGACCCAGATTACTTTCCTTCAAAGAACACAATAAAAAAGCTATATTGGGAAATGATAAATAATGCCGCATTGGTCTCCAGCCAATCTCCCGCCTTGACATCCCAGTTCCTAGAGATAAAAACTTTCCCTATATTTGAACAGTATTGGGATTTGATCTCCAAGCCTCTAGATAGGAAATTGTTTTTCCAGTTCAGAGTCGGCACCCTGCCCCTAAATGCTTTTACTGTCAAATGGTCCCCTGGTAATGTTAACACATGCTCCCATTATAAATCTCATATAGAAGACATCTTGCACTTTTTATTCGTATGTCCATTATACGCTGCCCCAAGGAATAGGTGGCTGAAGCCGGCATGTAAAAATCTGGGCACAAGGAGATGTGTCGAGGCCTTCAGGGTCCTGAAATCAAATTGTGCCCCTCAACTTGCAATTGCAGTGGCCAAATTCCTGGGATGGGCTTGGATAATACGCACGCGCACTTTAAAACCCCCATGAACTACATGAACTTCCTTTGGTCTGTGATGATACCTTTTAATGTGTAAATTTTAATGATTCTTATCCGACAGCTATGCACTAATGCATGTTATTTAATATGTTTTTTACTATTAGAGTAGTATTTATCATGTTTAGATAGGGATGAAAGCTTTTATGACAATGTTGTCGAATAAAGTGTTTAAACTTGAGCAAATACCTTAGACATCTTTCCGCCTATCCCCGCCGACCAGCTGCGAACACTGTGTAATAAAGTCAAGTCTGGATCTCCAGCAGACCCGCTCAAACCAGACCAATTCAGGAAAGTGCTTCCTACTATCTTATCCTCCATGGGTCAGGTGATAAACGGGTCACTTGCCACGGCCACTGTTCCCAGGGCATGGAAACAGGCCAAAGTGATACCCCTCCTTTAAAAACCTTCCCTCGACCCTGCCAGTATAGTATTAGGAGAAGGCAAAGGACAGGATTGATGACCTAAATGTAGACGAGCTCAATCACTCATTACAAGTGCCCACCATGCGTGAACAACGGAGATAAAAGCACTTCGCCTTCTCCTAATACGATATTCAATACAACTAGTGTCCATAAACCTCACTCTATGTTCTCCATTTCACAGATGTCCCACATTCCCCCAGTCCTGACAAGACCCCACATCCTTCCCAGGGTCGAAACGCCGTCGACGACCCCTGAAAACGAACCTTACAAACAGTGCCTATGATTTTAGATAGTCTCTGTGACATTTATTGCTGTCACTATTACCGTCTCAATGGTCGTTTTCTTTCCCTTGAAGAAACCGTGTATATTGCACTTGTTGTCACGTTGCTATATTCTTATGTACTTCTTGGTTCTTACTTTACACTTGGGACACTATTTGCACTTTTCCTTGGAACACTACATGTATGAAATACTTATCAACTGCTGATGAAATACAATACAAATGATGGTTGGAATATAAGTGTGAAGAGTATTGTTTTTCCCTCTGACATCCCCTTAAATCCCTATAAGTGTTATTGACTAACATTGTTGTAGTGATTATCAATCATGCATTAAATGCTCCACTGGAACCATTGTTTCTGATATATAGTATGCACCCTGGTTCCGCAGTGAGTAGGGCTCCCTTGTTTTCCTTGTGTGTCCGACCAGGTCAGAGCATGGAGTCTGCTCTGCTGGCTGTGACAGAACATCTCTGGTCCGCACTAGACGCTGGCCAAAACGTCGGCACTGTTCCTGCTGGATCTGAGAGCCGTGTTTGACATGGTGTCCCATGCCATACTGCTGCACCACCTGGAGGAGGCAGGAATCACTGGTCCGGCACTGGAGTGGCTTGCCTCTTTTCTTCATGAGAGGTCGTTCGTGGTAACAGTCCCTCTATATGCCTCAGGTGAACACCCCATCAAACAAGGGGTGCCACAGGGTTCCTCCCTCATCCCCCTGCTATTCAATCTTTACTTCCAACCCCTGGCCACAGTAGCTAAGAGCAGAGGACTGACCATGGTCTCCTAGGCCGACGATACACAGTTGGTGGTGGCGCTCTCGGATAACACTGAGCGGGATGCCCTCAAGTTTCAGGACGACCTAGCAGCCGTTGCTGAATGGATGACCACCAACTGGCTCCAGCCGAATGACAGCAAGTCGGAGGTACTGCTGGTGGGCAAGGACCATGGTCAGTGGAGTGAACGCTGGTGGCCCTCAAGCCTTGATATTGCCCCCCCCCCCCACCAAGCAGGTTGTGAAAAATCTAGGGGTGTGGATAGACTCATCTCTCAACTTCCGAGCCCAAACCAAAAAAGTGGCAGGTGCCTGCTTTGGACTACTTCGGGGGCTTCGACCCCTATTGGGTTTCTTCGATGCACCCACACAACAGATCATCATTCAGGCGTCTGTAATGTCAAGACTGGCCTATGCCTGCTCTCTGCATCTAGGGTCTAATAAGGCTGAAATTCTTAGGCTACAAAGGGCACAGAACATGGCAGCAGGGACCCTGCTAGGTCTGCGCAGGTCCTGCCCGGTTTCCAACGCCATCTGGCGCCTTCACTGGTTGCCTGTAGCCAGGCAAATAACATTTAAGGCTTTATGCATTGCCTTCAAAGCCTTGAAACTGTCTTCCCCTAATATCTTGGCCAGCCTCCTCTTGCCTTATGTTCCCTCACGCCATCATCGCTCACAGAGTCAACACCTGGTAGTGATCCCCCGAACAGAGAAAGTCTGCACTGGAGGCCGCTCTTTTTGCAGCAGAGCGGCCCTCCTCTGGAATGCACTTCCAGCTCACATCCGTGGCTTTAACAACTATCTAGAATTCAGGAAGGCCATTAAAACTCACCTCTTCCCGGCTCCATAGTCCTTACCTCAGTTCCACCCATACATGTCAGTTGCTCTGCTGTCAATGGCGGGATGCCCCTTCGCTGGGGCAGTTGTTGCACTTTACAAGTTGTGGTAACTTTCCGAGCTGTCATGAAAGAAAATTAAACTCTATTAATGTCACTGTGGTGAGGATTTTTCCACCCTAGGTACAACTAATACTGCACCTACTCAAGAAGGAGAATGGAAGCTCGTTGAGGATTGGCCTTTTTTAGTATTGAAAGATCTTGACAAATCTGCTCCCATTCGATTTGATGATTGTAAGAAATATTTTGAGCAATGTGGATGATTCTACGGTGGCACAGGGTCAACGAATGGCGTGACTCACAAGGGCTTTTCCTTTCAAGCTCTGACCAGAAACATTATTAGCAGTGGAGGAATGACAAAGGTGAGGGCATGTTGCACAAATAAAGAGGAAGTGCTTTGCCTTGTGCCTGTTTTACGTGGAAAGCAAGGGCTGTTTTTTCTGAGCATGGGACTCATTGGATAATACGAAGAGAGAAATGAGTACTCCTTACATCTGTGTCCTCAATAGGATAGAAACCTTCCTGCACAATAGATAAGAAATCTCTGCTCTTTTCTATTAGGGTTCCGTTAAAAGGTCCTCTCCCCATGATGATAAGCAGTTGTCTTCAGCCGTTCATAATGTCATAGCTTGGTCATTCCCAGGACTTTTCATCTCTAGTCGAGGATTGTATGCAACATTTCTCTAACATGTTTACATGTGTCTTCCCCTTCTTCACGCATATTTACTCCTCAATCCTGATGTTATTCCTTCAGGACCTCTTCTCTAAGTCCTCATCCTTTACTGAAATATTATATATTTTTTTCCCCAACTAAGTTATGTGGCAGGGTTATTGCTCTAGCTCAGAGAATCTGTTTCTTCGTCGCCTCCTACAATGACTTCATCTTGTCATCCAACTCATCCGTGTCCCTTTGTATGTCAGCTTCACAGAAACGTTCAATTTATAATTCACTCTCACACTGTTGCACCAACTGTGTGACATAACAAAATTAAAACCTTAATGGAGGTGATTGATATACGTACCTTCCCCCTGGTAGAGACCACTTCAGCACCTAGTATTATTTGAGACAGGGGGTTCTCCACTTTCTTCCCTGAGACTTCTGCAACCTCCTTTTGGGGTGACTAGATCTGGTTAGCTGAACAACATCATTCCTGTAATAAATTTCAAACAACTGAATCTCTAAGTTGGACCAGTGCCTCTGCCATTACTCCCCACTTAGTTGTTAATGGTATGGTTCCTGACGCTTTTAAAGACACCACAGCAAATCCCTGGAGCAGATTCCTTGGTTTTAAAAAAGTTATTACCGATATCGTTCATTTCTTTTGCTTTTAGCTGGTAGAAAGGTTTGTAGCAAAACCACTTTCTCAAGGACACTAGGGCATGATTTTGGCCATCACACAATACAGAGACAGTGCTTCTCCCTATAATGGATGAGCTGAAATGGGAGCAGAAGCCAACGATTTGTTCTCATTAGATCTCTCTGCTGTCTTTGCACAGTTGAGATCTCCAACTTGGTGAACCTTGTTGAGGCTTTGGGCATCGGGTGCTAGGCCTTAAAGAGCTTCATATCATTATTTACAGGCTGAACACGTATTGCCAGATTGGGCAACTTTTCGTCCAACACATTGCATGCAATTTCAGAGTGACTCGTGGGTCCTCAATCTCGCCCCATTTGTTCACTAGCTATGTAATCCCGCTTGCTGAAGCTTTACTTGAGAAAGGTGTTAGAGCATTTATGTGTTCTGACGACACCCAGATCTTGCTGTGTTTAGACAGTTAACTCTCCCCTCACCTCACATTCCACCACACAATGCCTGTCCTATGGCAGTGGCTGGGTTGCAATAAACTGAAGTGAAACGCTGAGAAGACCAAAGTTCTGCTTATTAATTGTCATAATGATTTATGGCTTGATGCCTAATAGCCTTCGGAGATGGGCACTTTTCCACTCTTTGCTCAAAATGTGTAGAGCTTGAAAGTAAAGATAAACTGTTCTTTTTCGGTCTGGCAAGGTCTGTGAGTCGTGTCATTGTGCATGTATCATATTAAATGCCAGAAAGAGATTGCCCCTTATTTGACACTAGAAAGCAGGAACCTTGTAGCAGCAGAATAGATTGGGTCCAGTTTGGACTAGTAGAACATCCTCTACTTACAGTTTCCTACACTCCACAAGAATGTTTATTTTGAGAGCCCAAAACATGGCCAATGCCTCCTTCTTAGTAGTGGAATGTCTACATTCAGCCTCCGGCAAAGCCCTAGATGCAAAGCCAATAATGACTTTCTTTCAGATCATGCCGTTTTTTCAGTTACACTCCTGGGCCCTTGTCTCTGGCATCCGTAACAACGCAATGGGGCAAAACTATGTAGACTGTGAGCATTCACAAGACTCTCCTTAACTTCTGCAAATTCTTCTCGTATTCCCTACTCCACACGTAGTCTGCACCCTTCCTCAGCAGGTTTCACAAGGCACAAGTAAATTAGGTACAAACTGAGAATAGAATGTTTCTCACCAAAAACATGAGTGCCTCTTCTTTCTCTATGGGTCTAGGTATTTCCTGTGTGGCTTTAATTGATTCATCTTTGGGGCAGACCCCATCAGCAGAGATTACGTGTCCTAGGTAGCTCAATTCTTTACCAGCAAATTGTATATTTTTCTGTTTATTAAAATCTATTATTCCCCAATGCTCAACTTCTTAGTTAATATCAATTATGGTAATGCTTACCGAATTTTCATTTTAAAAAAAATTAAGATTTAAGAATTACAAAAACGTAATAAGTCCTTTAAATTATAGGGTTAGGTTTGATGAGGTCATTCTGATACATTTTGAAGCTTTACAGATCAGCTCTGGATAGGGAGTCCTCTCTGGCAGGGCAGAGCGGACCTGCATGAAATCTCACCATATCACGTGAGGGCAGCACTGAGCGGGTTTAGATGTGTAGCAGGGTAACTCCTGATGTCCTCGTGGACAGGCTTGACCTTGAGCAGGGTAGATCCTCTCCAGCTCTTGAGACAATTTAGTTCTTTCGAGCCATTAGCTGGACTGAATAATTTTTACTTAAAGCTTAAACAACGTGTGGTGAGACAGGAAGGAGTATTTTGACCTAATTGTCCTGTGATAATGTGTTGTCTTTTCTATTTTCTTCCCTTCACAGAGACCTGAGGACGTGAACATCAGAATTTCAGAATGGAGAAAAGGCGGGTTCCAAGACAAATAGGAGAAGTGCAGAGTTCACCTGAACCAGTAAGATCCACACTCCCTTCTTCTCCTATCCATAATGTGCCTTCTTCAAGAACCCAAACTGATGCTCAGAGGGACTGTGAGATGGAAGCGCTATCGGGGAACGCACCTAACATGATCCTTTTATCTATGTTGGAGCAGTTGGAAGCCAAAGTGGATAACTTGCAGAATACCCTAGAGGACGTGCCGTCAAGAGTCGCTGGGCTCATGGAGAAAATCTGGATAGCAAAGGGTCTAGATCACCTTGAAAATGGGGGGGTGTCTTTGGAGAGGGTCAGTCCAGTGGTGGTTAGAGATTGTTCTCTCAGCAGGTCTCCTCCGATCAATCTTTCAGTCAGGGCCAAGGAGGTGAACCCATGCCTTCAATCTACATCTTCACCTGGTCGTGATCCACAGCCGAATCAGTGTCTTCAACCTCTGTCTCCTCATGGGCATGAAGCAAAGCAGAGCCAGTGCCCCCAACCTCTGTCTCCGCATGGGCATGAACGAAAGCAGAGACAGTGCCCCCAACCTCTGTCTCCGGCTGGCCCTGGACCACAGCAGGACGGTACTGTCTCCAGGTGCCCTCCTCCGGATGTTCAAGTCATCCCAGGTGAGCCAAGCCTTCGTCTTCTGCCAGTGTTTGATGATGGGCAGGAACCACAGCAGGACCAGTGCATACAACTAGTTTTCCCAGTTGAACAGGAACAAGACGAGCATGTGAAGAAGGAACCATTGTATGCAGATAGTTGGGGCCCACAACAGAACGTCTGCCTGCAGCCACTGTTTCACGAGGGACATGAGCTACAGCAAATCCACTGCACACAACCAATGCTCCCAGATGGGGAGGGAACAAGTGAACTACTAAAGCAAGAGTTGTTGTGGTTTGATGGTGAGGGTAAACGGCAAAACGTCTGCAGACAACCAGCATTTCAAGAAGACCAGAGTCTGCAGCTCAACACATGCCTGCAGGTTCTTTCTGATGCACATGAATTGCATCAGAACTGCAAGACCGAACCAATGCACCTTGAGACACTCAGTCCAGATCGCGGCTATAAGCTAGAACCACCGAGTCCTGAGGACTACGATCAGAACTACAAGCAAGAACCACTGCACCCTGAGAACCGAGATGAGAACTCTGACCCACAAACCACATTTGCTGAAGCGCAGGGCCTATCTGGAGCCTCATCATTCCTGCCACAGAATGCTCCTGATACTGATGGAGCTATCGCTAGAGACCCACTGGATAGAGGAAATACAGACGCAGATGGATTGCTGCTCAAAGCCATCCCAGGTATTTGGTTCGTACTGAATTAACATCCAGACTGTTGAGTAATTTGTACAGTTCTGAGGGAATGTAGCATAAAATATTTCCAAAGTTGATGTTTCCATATTTTTAGTAAGACCTGCAGGGGGCCTAATCTGAGTTTTGTGGAGTGGCATCTTTGTGGGGGCCTTGAGTATGCCAGAAGAGGTTACGTACCTAGTATCTCCTTTATTTTCGCAAAGGAGTTTCTCCTACCCGTTATGTGATAGGCTAAGAATTGGGACTCTGCACATGAAAAATGACCTGAATTCTGGTCTGTGCATGAGACGCCCCATTTCGGGCTCAGGAACTCTGAGGAATTATGTTGCCGAATCTGTGATTTCAATCGAAGCTCCGCGATACTCACCATCCCCTAAGTGTGAGATGTAAGTGAGGTGTTATTCACCGAGAGTAACATTGCCCTTTTTTGTTGCTAGTGCACACTAAAGCAATTTTGAGATCGGGCTGGGTCTATGTGATGTTCGAGTGTTCAGAATATAAGAGGATTTCTGGGTCAGTCAGGGTCTGACCGTTAGAAGGGAAGGAAGGCAGTGTGAAGAGGACAAGTGATCTGTAATTCAGGTCTGTAGTGGTGGAATGGGTAGGGTAATACCCGCAGCACCCCTAAGACTTTGATAAGAAGTGGTCGTTTTTCTGACGTGTGTAGGTACATGTACATAGAACTAGGGGGGCTGCAGGTCAGAGAGGGCTGGCTGTATTATATCATACTACATCATGTAGAACAGCGTACAAGGTCAAGGGAGGTTCAAGATTAAGTGTGGTCTGTAGGGTTAGGTGCACAGTACAAGGTCGTCTGAATATCAAGCTGGGTTAGTTGTATTACAGTATACAGGATTGGGTGATATATTTTCTCCTGTTTATTTTATCTAATATGGGCCCCATTATAAGGCCTGCGTTGTGTCTCCATAATGTCTCCTGTTACATTTCCCTCAATTTTTTCTCCCCCTAAGTCAGCAATATCAGCAATTACAGAAACTCTGCTGGAGGGTGGGTGAAGTAAATGGTGATTGCTCTGAGATGTGTGGAATTACTGTGGAGATTTGGCATCTGGTTCCCCCAGTAATTCCAGTGTACTATGATTATATAAGATTATTGGCTCTGTGATCATGTCTGTGCGAACAATAGCTTTACAATATCATATGTATCTTTTTAAGCCAAATTATTCTTTCTTCCTATAGCTATTGTGTCTGAGGCCCTCTTAGACATTTCAGTGCACATTACAAGGACCAAATCATGCACATTTCTGCCTCTCGGCACAAAATGGTGCCATGCAGTGTGTTGCGATAAGCTGAAAGCATAGCCCTTGCAGCATCTTCCACTTTGATACCGGCCATGAAAAATCCTGATTGACCAATCTGTTCATCCTCTCTGCTTGGCCAGTACTCTGTGGGTGATGACGACTAGCACATTTATCTTGAAACCGGTTCCATCCAAATACTGCTTTATTTCCCTCAAGATAAATTGTTCACCATTATCCGATACCAATTCACACAGAAAAGCCTCACTTCCATGTAAAAATCATACTTTCATCCAATTTGCCATGTACTCCACAAGCACAATGGCAAATTTCTGATGCACAGGAAGCATCTGAAACAGACCTAAAAAATCATTACATTCATTGCCCCACAGGAAAACCCACTTCTGTCGTAAGCAGAACTCTGTATATCATCCTTTTTATCATTTTGCAAACAACTGGTAACTCTCTCTAATGAGTTTTTCCACATCCCGCTCCATGTCAGGCTACCAGTATTGCATTGTCAGTCATTTGCTGCTAGATATCACACCTAAATGTCCTTCACGGCTCACCTCAGACAGAATAAACTTGGCTATCGGTCTGCAGTTCACACAACAAATCGTTTTTCTTTTGGACATTCTTTCCTCATGAAATGAATCACTTTCAATAAAATAGAATCTTCATCCAATGTCTTTCTCTACTTTTACACACACACGCACACGCTCACGCTCACTCTCACTCTCATGCTCACGCGTACGCTCACTCTTACACTCACACTCACACTCACTCACTCACTCTCTACCCAGCACATACTTGCTGCAGTACATTCCACATCTTCGCAGTCATTCTCTTTGTTCTCATGTTCCACATCTTCCTGCCCTCAGGGCAGTTGAGGCAGGCAATCAGTATTTTTGTTCCTCTCTCCTGCAGTGTGTTCAACCTCAAAATGATGTTTCAAAAGTTTCAAACTTAACCTCACTAACCTGGCAGTAGCCTGCTGGTGTTCACATTATTACCATTCAAAAAAGGTTGATCATCAGTTCATATTCTGAACTTGGTCCCACATAAGGATGACTTAGCCAGGTCATTTATAGGTTTATTTCTGATCTAATGAGTGAATATTTGGCGGAGATCAGTTTTTGTCTGTCTCTGGATTAATCTGTTAGACATTTCCCTACTTCCGTTCCACAGCAGGGAAAGGTCATCTATATACCGGATCCAAATCAGCGTATGGTTTGTCATGTTTTCATTTTGTGATGTCCAGACCACCTGTTATGTGCCCGGGTTAGGCCCATGTAGCGAAGTGGCTCATTTCATATATCGTCCAATGTTTTACAGGGTCATTTCTGCTGTGACCTTTTGCACATATTTGCATGCATGATAATGTTGAATTTGTTTCTCTAAAACTACTTTGTTTACACATCTAGCTTCGCACAACATTGTCACGATGCCTTGAACACTAAGTACAAGGCCTCTTGACGCACTATGGACAAATGCCGTATCTTCATCCACAGGGTGACAGGGCTATCTACGTATCTATAACATTGTCTAACCTGTACGTACATCACAAGATGCTTTCTATTATAAATAATGAGCATCCCAATAGATTAATAGAGGAGGCGCTACAGCTGACACCCAGGGTCCGTGCGGGCTGAGACTTCACTATGCAGCGGGCTGGCATCTCCGTGGGGGGTGTTCAGTTTGTAACCAATTTGTGGCCTGCATTCTCTCCTGTCATGTCCCTTAGTGGGGATTCTTGGCTTCACACCCACACACACTCTAGGTACACGCAGAGTAGGAAGTGCATAGTAGGAGTACGCCGTGGCTAGGGCGACTGCCTCCGGAATCTGGGGATCACGGTTCGATCCCCGGCACCAGCGGCAGATTAGCCCAGCACCATGTGAATCCGGGCAATAGCTTGCTTAATCATCTTCGACGCCCCCCAGTGCCTATAGACCCTTACGGGTGATTGTGCGCTTTACAAATGTGGATTATATTATATTGCTGCCTTGCTTATATGCCTGCATATATACACGGTTTTTGTACCATGGTAGAACTATATCTACTATTTCCGTGCTTGTAATCACTTTCAGCTGCTTCGGTCTACTGATTATTGCAGCTTATGTATTCTATACAAGAATAACGTTGGTTCAATAAATATATTGAAAACGTCCCACTGTGTATTCTCTTAGAGCAAGTAAGCTTGAGTGACTGAGCGAAAGGTTCTGTTCTGTTTCCACGATCCCTGAGGGGTCAGGGTTGTCATGTTCAGTGGTTGCCAGAAACCATTTGCTTCCTGGTAAGGTTAGGGAGTCTTATGGTGGCACTGTGAGCTAGCTGGTCTCTAGGCCAACTCATCCTGGGGAGGTGCCCGGAGCCAGTCTAGGCACCTAATCCAAAGTTTATGTTGTCCAATAAACGCGCAAGTCCTACAGATTAGTGGGAAGTACACAACACACCTGTTCCTTCCACCAGACCACAAATACATTTGCAGAGCTGGGAGAGCACGTGCCCATTGCTGTCCCTGAGATTTGTCTGTAATATCTATCTTTAAATATGGAAATATTGTTATTTTGGCAAAAGTCATAGTCCCAAGCATCCATGTATAGTCAGTTGATATTGGTCTATTGCAAAAAGCATTTTGGTTGGCTCTTAGACCTCGCGTGTGTTGTACACATAATTAGCAAGATCACATCCTGGGTAATTGTCAAATATGATTGTCTCCTGTGTATATCTTTTGTAGAAAATTCTCTCTATCTATACAATATGATGGGAGGCTCTCCACAAGAATCAGCAATAAATGGTTTTAGTTTATTGCTGTACTTTCCGGTGAGCTATTGTTGGAGGGCGCTATACGCCCCCCTTGTTCTTGCATACATTTGTTAGAAGGTAAAAGCATGGTACAGTTGAGGGTAGTGTTTTACACAAATTAAAATGTTGCTATTCCCATTTCACAACAATCCGTATTCAATAATTATTGAAAAGCATTTTGTTCATAATTGCAAACAATCATTAAAACCACATTCTTGCCCCTTATCGGATGACATTGGTACTTATGTTGTCATTACGTAATGTCTTAATGGCCTCCCTTTGTCCATTACTCAAGTTGGATCGGATTCTTCCTTTCTTGCCTTGACTGATGAACAATTTATTTCAACAAGTCTTTGGCGACCAAGTCACTAAAGACATCCAGATTATCATGAGGCAAGGAGGAGTTATGTGTATCTTGCTCAAGAGGAGGCTCAAGCCGGACCCAGTCATGTTACATCAATAGACAATCTAGCCCACTCGAACTCCTTTTGCAACTAGCAAATTTCTCTGACAAATGCGAAAGAACTGATCAGACTTATAAAGAAACTAAAGTCCGAGGGAGCGGCCGGGCCAAACGGCATACCAAACGCAATTTTCAAGAACAATCCAGAGTTATGGTCGGAAACCCTTACCCCAGTTTTCAATGAGATTTTTTTTTTTTTTTTTTTTTTTTAAACCTTTATTTGACATTTTCAACCAGATACAAACACGGGCCTACAACCCCCAGGGCTGGCCGCTAAGCAATTGCAACACAATACAACGATAAAAACTTCAAACCCAGCCTCCCGGGGAGTATAGTTGCTACATCCACAATGCGTACTGGTTGGAAGACATATCAAATTGGGAACAGGATACAAAAGGTTTCATTTTATAATATAAGATAGAAGGATCAGGTGCCATACAATGTCTCAAGCTATGAAGAGGGGGCGAGCGAAATAGCAGTGTGTCCACAGTTAATTCGTTTCCATGGAAGTCAGTGGCGTTTAAGCAGACGACACCCGGATAAACAAGCATACTATTACGGTTCGCGCCAACATTTATGCCCGCCCCGTGGCCTCGAAACATCGCGAGAGTTGAGACACAGATGTGAAAGCAGAGGTGGACCAAACAATGAACCCACTACACTGACCCGGAAAAGAGAAAAGAAAAGGCCAAAGAAAGATTAGAAGAGAAAAAAGGCCATAGAAACAAAGAAAAAACAAAACTCCCAGCCCCCCACCCTGCACCCCTGCAGATGACTACGGCCTACCCCCCTAGCAGCGTGCCTGTCGCCCAAGAACCGAAACCCGAAATATAGAAGAAACAGGGAAAAAAGGAAAAGAAAGTAAACCCCACCCGAAGAAGGGAAATGGAGGAGGGCTTTATTCAACGCACTCCCGATCTCTCGCCCCCGTCCGAACCAACCCCGCCCCGGACTCTGTTAATTCAATAAAACAATCCCGTTAACCAAATACCACAATGAACAACCCAGACAACAATCTCAGCCTTGGCCCCGTCGATTAAATTCGCTGAGTCCGTCATGGGAAGAAAGCCCCGTCCTCAAAATGTCGAAAGGTACACAGAAGTCGGCAGAACATGGGTCCACAGATGAAAAAAGAACGGCAGGTCCCAAATTAGTCGGCTGGTACCAACAATGCCCCTCCCCGTCTCCGAAGCCAGGCTTTATCCCATCCGCCATCTTGATAGACCGACTGGGGAGGGGGGTCGACACAGTCCAAAACAGTTCACAGTACCAATTAAAAGGAACCGAAGTAGGGACAGCATGTAAATGTTCCGACAGTTGCAAAACCGGGGATTCCAACAGATTAATTGAGTCACCAAGCACAGTACTTTCGGGTAGCTCCACTACGATAGGGGCAAATACAGCTTACAGCGCCGGGTCTAAGTACGCCACCGGGGCGGCAATCGAAAGGCGAGCTGGCCGCCGGGTCTCGGGTGTCAAGTCAGGATCCGGTCTCAATCCTTTGATTCCATCCGCCGCCAACAACAGGCTGCAGGTCCGAGCTTTAACAGTCTCCTGAAGTGCCACGAGGGCCTCCAGCACCATCCGCAATGACGGGCCACTTTGAGCCTGCTCCGTCAGCCTCCATTTTTCCTCAGGCATGGTGTTCCCCATGGAGAGGCGCCTTCTCCGGGGGAAGATTAGGCGGAGCAGGAATGAGCCATGAGGGACAGACTGTTAGCGTGCAGTAGCGTGTAGTGAGATTCCAACCCAAGGGGCACCGGCGATATGAATGTCGGACCCCCGGTCCGGGACCCCCGCAACACAGCACCGTGCGTCACTCGTCACCTCACCTCCTATAAAGCACCAGGCAGCAGATGGTAGCAGAGCAATCCCAAAATTCCGAATGATCCAGAGACCGGACCCAACCTCATTCAACAGTCCGTTGTTGTTCAACTCGGACCCGGCTAGGCCAGCACTCGAGACCCCGGCTTCTCGGCAGGGTTAGGCCTCAAATTGGTCCTCGACGTTACTCCGCTCCACGATGTCGGAGAAACTCCGGGATCACATCATCGGAGTGCAAATCAGGTCACACACACGGATCCGGGGCAGGAAATCAGGATCGGTGACAGGATAGTAGAGCGTAGGACGGAGGTCAGCGGAGCTGGGAGACTATGCGGCCATCTTGGTTGGTGTCGTTCGTTTTCAATGAGATTCACGCACATTCTAATATCACAGTTTCCTGGAGGGGGTCTGTCATTCACCCCATATATAACAAGCATTTACAATGCAATAGGTCTCGGGTTAATTAAGTTTGAGCTATTGGCATTGCTAAATATTGCAACACCAACTGCAACAAAAGCTATTGTTGTTGCATTATTTAGCAATGCCAATAGCTCAAACTTTAATAATGCGAGACCTATTGCATTGCAAATGCTTGTTTTCCTGGTTGTTGGTACCTGTGGTGGGGCACTACGTGCGTCTATGCGCTGTACAGCAGAACACAGTTCTCAAGAAGTGTATAGTGCCCCACGCTGGTATACCCCAAGACACTACGAAGACCAGTCCGATGCTGGCGTGGGGGGGATGGAAGGAGGGTGGGAGATCGGGGGGTGGGGGGGTGAAAAGTTATCGCCGTTCCAGATGAGGGGGCTGTGGCTGTGTGTGGTGGGGTCGAGCTGTGGCTGTGTGATGGGGTCGGGCACGTCAGGGGTGGATGTATGTATGTGGTGCGTGAGTTCATTCAGCGAGGATCAGTGTGGGCTTCATGGCATAGGTGGACTCTGCCTAATCTCGCTGCACGGACCTCTGACCTCCCTGGACCTAGCCTGCTGAGAGTCGCCACGTCTCGCCGGACCCGCTTCGCGGCTTACAGCGGCTAATCATCACAAGGGGCTACACCTGGTGAGCGAAAGACCGGCAGGGCTGCGAGGGTAGAGCGGAGGACTCCACGGACCAGGAGTCCCCGCGCGCCCGATCACAGCTGAGCTCCTCTCCCTGCCGGCCCCGCCCCCAAGGATCACTCTGCAAATCCATAAAGAGGAGGCACTAGCCCCGCTGCGCGGGAGTGCGCGGGAGGGCGCCGGGAGAAGCCCGGGACAAGGGCGGGACCGTCTGTGGCCGTCCGGGGCCGAAGGAGGCCGGGCCGGGCCCATTCTCTTGATCCCACTCTCCAATACAAGTAAGGCAATGCCCTCGCCACCATCACGAGAAACCCCATCAAGGGATGGGGCCTCCAGTACAGGGACTCTGGACAATTATTTTAAATCCGCTAAGGGAGACGCGGGCAAGGAAAGCTCACTAGAGAAACGTAGGGCGGAGCGCAGGCGCTCCATTGAATCCATGAAAAACAGACCATTGACTGATATCATCCCTTACCCTAGTTCCCAAGAGGAAGGCACGCCCCCCAGCAGCCTAATTAACCCGACACTCGAGGACTTCCCCCTCTTACTAAGGGAAATTCCCTCCACTCCAGGGAGAGTGCCCGGAAAAAACGCAGAGCCAGCCCCCCAAGAGTCATCTCTTACCCCTGTCAACCTGGTAACCCAAACTCCCCCTATGCAAATAGCGAAGAAGAGTAAGTCCAAACTAAATGTAGTGGTAGAGTTGCATAGGCCCCCACCCAGTAAACGCGCCCGGAAATCAGTCGGGGGACGGGGGAAATCCAAAATATCACATCTTGACTTTGGCAAGAAACACACTAACAGCCTTCTACCGGGGAAGCCTATGGAGATAGTGCCCACCACTCCATTCCCCAAGCCTCCAAGCCCCAGTATAATTGTTACCACCAAAGAACCAGAGGCTATTTTATCGAATTTAACCCTTCCACTCACTGCCACAGGGAGCATCGAATTCCTACTCCGCTCCCTCCTGCAGCCCATAAGCGATAGTCTGAAAAAAGTTGAGATTAGGCTCACCTTATTAGAAACATCTCTTACTACTTTGAACACTCTAGTAAGTAAGCAGACAAAGCTAGCGGGAACCTATCCTTCTGCTGGGGACCCCTCAAAAGTAGAAGCTGTAATAAATGCCAATAAAGCCCCCCCCCCGGAACCCGCCATCTGCCCCTCCTCTGCAACCCCTTATGGCCATCCCACTCCTGGCACGGCACAACAACCAAAGCAATAGACCTACTCAACCACCAGACCATGCCCCCCCATAGCTCTCAAACGGAGACTACTGGAATAGACCAAGAACAGGTTAACGCCCCCCCACACTCTCCGGTCTGGCCAACCCCTAGACCACGGAGGCCAGACCTCCCGCCAGAAGCCAATAGATTAATGGTGGTCTTAGCAGGTGCCCCCCATTTAAGATCAGGGGAAAATGAGGATTACCAATCCCTCAAGAAAAAGGTCATCAAATGGCTTAATTGGAATCGACCCCTACCATCCCATTTTAACAAAGAGATCATTATGGTGAGAAGGGTCCCTTGGTTAGGGAAGACCAGGAAAACCATAGTTGGGGACTGCATTCTGGTAACTTTTAAGACCCGGGCACTGTTTGGCATATCTGTGGAGGAGTGAACAGATCCCTGGATTCTACCATACAGACCCTCCCAGTATCTTTCTTCTTCCTCCCCCACTCGCAGGCACCAGGTTCCATCGCATGATGATTGGACAAGGGTGGAACACAGACGTAGACATAAAGGCTATGCACAACGCCCGCATTTCCAACCGCCGGACACACCCTTTTGCCAATTTAATCGTTTTAATTGTCTGAATGGTTTGGACGGGGTCGACTGACTTACTGTTTGCAAGCCAGCGACCGGGGATAATGGCTCCTGCGGACTCTTGGAACTGCCTATTGTGTCCCCTGGCACAATCCTTGGCCCATTGAACGATCTAGCGGCTTCTGACTACGGCACATTCGAATCTTTTCATCTAGCCACTGATAGTGTAGCCGTAGATGAGGGGACAACCACGGTCCCTTTTATTGCGGACAATGGTGAGCCTAGATCCCCTGTGCCATATACATCTCCTGCTGCCCTTGCCCTAGGCCCTGCAACAGAAGTGGGGCCTGGAATCATCTCCTCTAACCCCTACGGTATGGCAACCGCCACCTCCGAACACTTGAAGCTAATCTCCTGGAACATCGCGGGATTGGCCAACAAATTGGAAGAGCCGGACTGGGCAAAGTACATAGAGACTGGCGACATATGTATGTTCCAAGAAACCTGGGCCAGAGAGGATTACGGACACCAAGGCTACTCATAATTTTTCATCCCAGCAAGGTGGGAAGGCAAAGGCCGCCCATCAGGGGGGCTTACGACGTGGGTCGCAGCTCATTTGGGCTGTGTGGCCACACGGCTGCCACTCAACTCTGATGATATCATTGTGGTCTCACTAACATGGCCAAACAAAGCTAATCTTCTGCTGGTTAACATCTACTCCAGGCCGATGGGAATGGCAAAGGAATCACCAACCATTGATGAACTTTCGAATTTTTTATCTGAACTGCCGACTGATTCATACTATGTGGTGGGTGGGGACTTTAACTCTCATTTCGAGCCACTCCCCGGCCTTCTTGAAGGTTTTTTATCGGAAGAAGAGGCTAGGTGGGCAGTACCATGGGTGGAAGCTCCACCCCCGAAAGCCTGGACCCCACTGGCACTGCAAATCACTGCCCTCACTCTAAGGTTCGGACTCAGAGCCTGTAATGGGCGAATGAAATCCGACATACCCAGCAAAAATACTTACAATAGACGGGGGAGAGAGTCTCATTTGGACTACGTCTTGGTCCAAATAGCGAGGTGGCCGACAATACAGGATTTCAGGGTGACGGACAGGACGGACAGTGATCATAACGCCCTTGAGCTAGACCTTGTCCACCCAGGCCCCCAGGCTCCAGTGTCTTATGAGGAAGGGAATAACCCCACGCTCCTCCTGGACAACAGTAGGAGAAGAATCAGGTGGGAGCATATGGTTACAAATAAGGATAAACTCCCTCTGCTTTATGCGGAGATTACTCCCATCTTGGAAATCGTTGGGAGCCTTGACATTGAGGCAAACAATAGAGAAGCAAAGAGCAAACTGTTTGACGCCCACGAGGAACTTATAAAAGTTGCAGCACCCCATTTCACTCGTAGCTCACGAAAGCCAAGGGAGAGGTGCCAAGGTAAAACACAGTGGTACAATGCAGCATGTAGACGGGCCAAAACAGAACTTCTTGGAGTAATCAAGGAGGGCATAGGAGGGGAACGCCTTAAACACAGCAGGCAAGCCTACAAGAAGCTTCTTGTTCAGGCCAAAGTAGAATGGGAGGAAAACCAGTGGGAAGAACTCACAAAGGCCTTAGCAATCCAAGATCAACGCCTGTTCTGGAGGACCGTGAATGGGGGATCAGGGAGTCTTCATTCGGCAGTAGAGCCCAATATAGCTCCTGGAGTGTGGCAGGCCCACTTTCAGTCCCTATACAGCTCTGAGCCTGGAGAACTCCCTGCTCCTATTGAACTGGAGAGGCCGGGCTCCCGAGGGGATCCAATAACATTAGGTGAGGTTACTGCTGCTATTTCAGGTCTGGCTTCGGGGAAGGCGCCTGGACTGGATGGGCTACCGGGAGACCTGTTTAAACAGGAGCCCACCGTCTGGGCGCCTTACCTCGCTGCTCTTTTTAACAGTGTCCTCGGTGGGATGGAAATCCCTAGTACTTGGCAGGGGGCTGAGGTGGTCCCTATCTTTAAAAAGGGATCCCCTCTCCTCCCAGCCAACTACAGACCGATTAGCCTGATAGATGTAGCACAGAAGCTGTTCGGCAGGGTTCTGCTGAACAGGCTTCAGGATTGGATGGAGGAGGTGGGCGCCCTCAGTCCCTATCAGGCAGGATTCAGGAAGGGGGTATCCACAGTGGACCAGGTTTTTAGACTGAATCGGGTCTACTGGAGGACAGCGAAGTTCGAGGGCGGCAGTTTGTACACAATTTTCGTGGACCTACGGGCCGCCTTCGACCTGGTGCCCAGGGGGAAACTTTGGAGCGTCTTGGCAGGGATGGGTGTGCCCCCAGATATCCTACTGACCTTGCAGAGGCTGCACCACAATAATTACGCCCGTGTGAGGTGCGGGAGGTCGGGGGAACTGACTGACAGATTCCCCGTTGGCAGAGGGGTAAGACAGGGCTGCGTGCTGGCGCCGACCCTGTTTTGCCTCTTCGTCAACGGGGTAATCGCCCATCTTAATGCCACTGATTACACAGACGCTCCCAAACTAAATGGCAACAGGGTGCCCGCAATAATGTTTGCGGATGACACACTGTTGCTATCTAAAACACCCATGGGCATACAAAGGATACTTGATGCCTTTGTGGCTTTCTGCCTGGATAGAGGGCTAGAAATCAATGCCACAAAAGAAAGAGTAGCCACTTTTGAATATCTTGGTGTGACGCTCAACGAAACTATGACCTGGGGACCCCACCAGAGTAGGGCCAACCTTAAATTAATACAAACTACCGGGGGTATTTCCCGGATGATGACTGGCTCGTCCTACCGCCCATTGGGGGCCTTAATCCAGATATATAAGGCCCAGGCAGGGGGGCGATCATGTACGGGGCTGAACTGTGGGCCACATGCCATGCCGGAACCTGTCTTCTACAGAAAACAAGTTCATAAGACAGATAGCCGCACTTCCCCCTAGCACTCCACTCCTTCCATTGAGGCTTGACCTAGGGCTACGACCACTTGCTGATGAGATAAGCTTGAGACCCATTGCCTTTTGGCGTAGGCTATGGAGCAGCAATGACCTCGCCGACTATAGGGCGGAACTGGTCGAACTACTAAACCACCCTAAGGCGCTTAGTATTCCCTGGGTCCAAAACATCCAAGCTATTTGCACGGATCTGGGGCTCCCTGAATTGTGGACTGAGCCGGCAAACGTAGCACCAAGAATCTCCAAGAGATCCCTGGCGAATCTGTATCATGAACACAAAAGGGCAAGGGCCCAAGCTACCCAGACAGAGGGGTCCCTATCATCCGTGTTCCTGCAAAGCAAGGATCTCTATAGATTTGAGAAGGCTTTGGATCCTATATATCCCACACTTACTAGGAAGTTATTCCTCCAATGGAGATACGGTACATTGCCCTTTCGGTCCTTCACAAGTTCCTGGTCACAGGCCCCCTCCACAAAGCACTGCCCTCTCTGTGATGATAAAGAGGAAAATGACTTGCATGTGGTCTTTTTCTGCCCAGCCTACAAGGCAGCCAGAAAACATTGGCTCCTTCCCCTCATTAAGAATTGGGGTGGCAGGGAATACGCACCTATGTACAGGATTTTAAAATCTGATGTTTCTGGCCCAACTGTTTTTGCACTTTCCAAATGCTTTACTAATGTTTGGTACACGCGCAATCGCTTTTAAAAAAATGCTGGGTAGACCCTAGAAATGCTTCACCTCTTATAAACTGCTCTTATGTCTGTGTTTTTTTTTTAACTCATGTATTGATGTTTTATCAGATTTTGACAGAGTTTCATGTGATTTTATTTGTAATGTGTATCTTTTATGACCGAATGGTCGAAATAAAGATTGAAAATGAATGAATGTATAGGGAGGGCATGCAAAGGTGGTGACATTCAAAATGGATGAGGGACATCCCGGGGGCTGGCGGGAAGGGTTGGCTTTCTTGTGTTCGGCCTTTTCATGCCTGGTCTGAGCTGATATGTTTCCGTCTTGTAAAGAGCGCTCACGCAGCGGTGATGCACCCCTGAAAGAGACCAGAAAGGCAGGGGGTGTGTTCATGTGCTGGTGTGAACACCCCTCTAAGAGGTTGTGGGGTTCAGTGCTACAAGCAATGGGCTGAGGGGAGCTGTACCCCTAAGTTTGAATGCTGCCTTGTTGCTATATTCCACAAGAGTGGAATTTGAGACCTCAGGACAAAAATTTATATTTTAATTAACATTGCAACGCAATGCCTCGAAATGGGAAAGTATGAAGTCTGGCGGTGCAGCTACGTCACCAGCTAACGCCGCTTCCGGTCACACATTCTACGATGCTTGCAGCGCCTCGCGGTCTGTCACCCACTTCCACAGACGGGTATTCTGTGTGTCTCCTCCTCAGTTTCCAGCCGGTACATCTTACACGCCTACGAGCAGTGAGCGCGCCGCTTCTGAGCGCCCTTGTAGCGCTGGTCTCCACCTCCGGGGGAAGAGCTGGGTCCGATCCTCTGCTTCGCTACACCCGCCACTCCAGACCCGTGCCAAACAATTTTTATTTATTTCTGTATTTATTTATTTTATGCGTTTTTATATAGCGCAGACTTCACCCAAATGTGTCAGGGCACTTCACATTAGGAACAGAACTGATACATGAAGGAGAAACATTACAAGTTTACAAATTAAATAAAAAAGCCAACGTTAAGTTACATGAGGCAACAAGTCAAATACCGCTGCTTCCTGAAATAAAGCCTGCCTGTTTATCAGCGCCGCGCGCCCCTCTGCAGACTTCCCCTGCATTCCAAAGTCAGTCACGTGAACTCTGAGGCGCGCAACGCGATCCGATTCTTTCTGCGATGCTGAAAACAGCAGAAGTTCACGCGTGCAACGTTATCCTATGCCAAAGTGATGCGCGTGGCCAGCTCTTGTCTCCACTTTCCTCTCGTTACCGACTGAGCCGACAGCTATAGTTCTCTGTCGAGAACGTGCTTTGCGCGTTTAGCTGAGACCTAAAAAGGGAGATCACGGCAAACCAGGGAACTATAGACTAATCTCATTGATTGACGTGGAAGCAAAATTATACGCCTCGTGCCTACTGAACCATCTGCAAGGCTGGATGGAGGAAAGCAAAATTATCCCCAAATTTCAAACAGGATTGAGGAAAGGCATGGGCACCCAATCGAATCTTGCAACTCTAGCCCTCTTGACGGAACAGGCACAAAGAAGGAAAGCACGCCTCTTCGCCTATTTCGTGGATATAACAGCCGCATTTGACAGAGTGAGCCGGAATCATTTATGGAGCAAACTCAAAGGGTGGGGCCTACCAAATGTACTCCTCACCCCCATCATAACCTTGTGTACTGACACCTGGACAAGAGTCAAGTTGAGAAATGGGTCGAGTACCACCGCCAGCATTTTTACACAAAGCGGTCTGAAGCAAGGCTGTGTCTTGGCCCCAAGCCTTTTTAATCTGTATCTATCGGATATTGCTCGACACTTTGAAAACCCAGACTGCCACCCCCCAATACGCAGACGACATAGTCTTGCTAAGTCAAACCCCAGTGGGGCTACAAAGATCAATAAATAACCTGGCATCCTACTTGGATTCGGAACAACTAGAGATAAATAAAGACAAAACAAAAGTCGTTCGCCTACTTGACAGTAGGAAACTAAAGTTCAAATGGATGGTGAAGGGGTTTCATGTAGAAGAAAACAGCTCATACAAATATCTGGGTGTAATAATCGGGCAGGGCTTAAGTCATAAAGAACACAAACTGGCCCTTAGAGCAAAGACCCAGTCCCTGATTTATGCCTACAGAGCACTGCGTAGAAAATTGGACTGCCCAAACCTTTCTCATCTGCTAAAAGTTATGGCCGCCCAAATCCATCCAAGATTGTCCTATGGCTCGGTCCCCTGGTGTGGCAAAGATTCGCATTTACAGAATGAATTGCTGTCAAAAATCTACAAATCGGTTTATGATCTGCTGAAAAGCGCCTCGCCTGCCCAGGTAAGACTGGAATTTGGGCTCCAGGATCATAAATACAGGGGAATGAGCAACTTCACTAAATTCTGCCATACCCTCCGGTCATCCGAAGCGGACTCTCTAAATAGACTCTGTTGGGACGAAGTAAGGTCACAGAAGGAGCAAGAAATTCCAAACTCTTGGGGGAGTTTCCTGAGCACATCCTTGGCCACGTTGGAATTGCAACCAGCATGGGATACCACGATGGATAGAGTTTCTTTTAACAAACTTGCGAAAGTCGCAAGTAAAAAGAAATCCTTACTGGAAGATAAATTGGCGCTCACAAAGAGGCGGCACGGATGGTCAGTTATAAAATCATATAGGACATCAAAGCCACAAGCCTACTTATCTGCTCATTTTAGTTCTCATTTAAAGATGTGCTTCTTAAAGTTCAGGATGGGGGCGCATGTCTCCAAGGACTTATCCCCCTCATGGGTAACAGGTTTTAATTCAGAAGGTTGTCGATTGTGCGGATTCCAAAAAGAAACCTTGACTCATTTGTTGTGTGCCTGTCCAGCCATGTTAAGCCAAAGGAGATGGTACCTAAAGGCGATTTTTATTACCTTGAATATTCGATCTAGTAGACAAGCAGTGATAAGCTGGCTGGAGGGCTCGACATGCATCCTGGCTTGCCGAGGAGTCAAGTATATGAAACTTGTCAACAATTGCCTATTGCAAGCGGATGATGACTAATTATAATGGCTTGTAATACATCCTCACACCCTTATTTGGGGGTACATATTTTATTTTTCTTGCAACTTGATTTTAACATAGTTTTAGCATGATTTTACAATATTAGAATTGTATACACTTGAAATGTATGGCAGACAGAGCACAGATGTAATATGATCGCTCGCATAATGAGAATCCTAGCTGCCTGTATAGATGCACTTTATTTACATTTTGTCGGGGGGGATTTTGTGATGATTTTAATTAATCAAGCAATAAACTTTAAACTTGAAACTTTAAACTTGTATCTTGCTTTTTGCAGCAAGTTAGGCTTCCCTGATCTATCTGTGCCCCATTTCCGAGCAACGCTTCCCGCTCTTTCGTTGCACATATATTTCTATTATCCAGACCAGCCAATGTCATGAAGTATCAGCGTCTCTTGAACACAAGTCATGTTTTCTGTATTGGGCTCCCCCTATTCTCATGTTCATTGGCTTGGGTCTGATTTTATGTTGATATCTTAGAAACGAAAATATGTCAATTCTACATGAATTGTAATCTAAGTCCCTACTGGGGCAGAAATATAAGCCAAGGTTATGGATATTTAGTTCATCCATTGTCAGTTAATGTTGTGATGAGTTAATAATGGAGAATTAATTCATATCTCGCCTTGCTCTATCACCTTTCTCTTCCTATGGGATGAGTTATCTTTTTGTCTTCCATTTGCTCTTTCCTGTCTTTCTCTTCCTCTGTTTGTGCCTCTTGCTTTTGTTTTTCCTTTTTTATAATATTCCATTGCCCGTCCTTGTCTCAATAAACCGTACCCAGGGAAAAAAGTGTCAAGAAGGTTTTTTTCCTAGGTAGTTGCTAGCAGAGTCGTCTAAGTCACCTTCTGAGCTTGATTCCTCTATCAGAAGTTCATGTTGTCTTTGTGTCAATCAAATTTTGACTGCTCTCCTTACTTATTCGTATCATCTTGCAAAGTTTAAGACTCTTCCAGTACAGTAGTCTTGCTTTTCCCTTTAGAATTTCCTCTTTTGTAGCTATTACCTCTAACTTATCACTTGTTCATCATTCTCGTTGTCCTTAAGTTCAGCTCTTATTTTCAATGCGAGGTTGGAGAACTCCATCTGACTGCAGACTTAGAACTGAAACAAAAAAAACAAGTTATCAGGCCTTTTCCATCTATGAACTCATGATCTGGAACAACATCCCTGTATCAGGACCGCCCGACATTGCTCCCGTTTAAGAAAGAGTTGAGGACTCCCTTCTTTAAAAATAATTTATGCTCATCTTTAGCCCTAGATTTAGGCTAGGTTTGCAGTATGGAAATACCATATAGATACATACATAAAGAAGCTGGTCTAACCTACACTAACGTTTGAATACTTTTGAAAAAACTCTTGTGAAAATGTTCATGGGAGAGTTGAGAATGGTTATCCCACCAGAGTCTTATCAAGAGTAACAAGTCCACCTTTTTAGCCACTACATGACTTCAAGTCTTACTGTAGATCGTTGTCTACCTAGTAGCAGTCACTTCCTCAAACAGTTAGCAAACTACACGTCCCATAAGTAGATGAACAGTTCCTGCAAGTTTACAAAGGCAAAGTTAAATATGCACCCAGTGTTAAACATGCACTCATGCTCTACATTATCAGAATTGAAAAGGTATGAAAAATAAGACCGTTTATTGCACCGGCACAATTTGGCATATGGAGTCCACGTGTGATAAAGATGCAACCATCGCTTTCCTACCCAACATACCTCTAGTAGATAATTATAAAGCAGAAATATGTGGTTCTGTGCATCCTTTCATAAAATATATTTTTCTGGTGACATCAATGCAAGGAAGAAGCCCAGATGTGCTTATTTATTCTTAGCATATTAGTAACTCAATCAGCCATTCTTTCCTTTGACCTTATAGATTGTTTTAAGTTATTGCACAACCTGTGATCTGCCACAGCTTGCTGCAAATGGAAAATGTTACTCACTTGCAAATACTATTCGCTTGTTATGTTGCAAGCTCACATGCATCACCCACAGTATGGTTGGAAAGTATATAGGTTGCTCAGATTAGACAGTTTGTTTTTTATTTTACACACATATGCAGTTGTACTCCGATGGAGAAAACAACACAATGATTTTAATTGGAGTCTGCACGCTGATGCATTAGGCCTTTCTGCTATTATCAGTCAGTCAAAATACTTTATTTCAGCTTTACAGCTATAAAAGCACAATAAAATGTACATACATCTAATAAGTAGTGAAGAATAAAAGGAGTGCTAGAAGGGCAATTAGAAATAGGTTATCAAAACCGAAATCAATGATATACAAGAATAAATTACATCAATACTACTGCAGCCATAACACATGATGGATGACTATCCAAACCCCCAGATTTCGGAAGCACAAGCATGAGGAACCCAGAGCAGAATTAGTATAAAATTTGTAAGGACAATAAAAACAACACTATTACGTCATATACACAATTCAGTTAAACTACATAGTAAAAAAAAATTAAGGGAATAGAGCTAAAAACGTACATTCCTGAGCAATAAAATAGACATAATTATTATCATCTCATTCACTTACGGAGCTAAGTAGCAGCAAGAGGAGTAAGAAAGGAGTGCGAACAGCAACATCAATTGTTACCCTGCTATTTTCCCTTTACAATTCCTCTACGGGTACACCACATTGCAAAGCGGAATTTTGAGGTCGTGACTACAAGATTGGGATGTTTCATATTCAAGTAGCCTAAAAACCTCTTGGTAATTTCTTAGCCCTAGATGTCTACACAACTGGTAGACCCACTTCAATCTAGACCTATGGTAGGCAGGACAGAAGAGTATTACACAGAGTTCTGCCTCTTCCGCGGCAGCACAACCAGGGCAAACAGATTGGACTGAACCCTTCCATTTATTTGTAAATGCACCTAGTGGAAGGGTTCCATATCTAAATTGAATAAACAATTTTTTTGCCATAAAAGGTTGTATACTATCCAAGGTCTTTTCCAGTTTATACTGCTGTTTGACATCGAGAAACCTCGATGTCAAAGAGCAAGAGATCGTGCTCTTAAGTAAGTGGGCAAGTTTGAATTCCTTCAGAGCTAGGACTAGAGTCTCTCTAACGGTCTTCCATCCATTTGGGGATGCGGACAGTTAGTTGTTTTTGCGTGGAAGACCATATATTTGTTTCTTTATATATTAATCACCAAATTCTTTTGCCTGCAAAATGATCTAAACTTATCCAAGACACGCTGCATCCCCATGGATGATTTAGACAGGAGCAGCATGTCGTCAGCAAATATTAAGGCTGGTATTTTCCTGTTTGCTAACCTTGGAGAGTCGATGTCCTTTACGGCCAAGAGTGTATCAATTAAGCCGTTCAGGAAAAGAGAGAAAAGGGTTGGGGCCTGCACACATCCCTGCCTGACCTCTTGCTCCACCGGGAAAGGCGCTGTCGGTTCTCCCTATTTCCCAAACCGAACCCTTGCATAGGTGCCTTCGTGTAGACGTTTTAGGGTCTGGCAAAGATACACCGGCACCCCCATGTCAAATAACAGGCCCCATTACTGCTCACGGTGGACAAAGTCAAAAGCGTACTTAAGGTCCACAAAAGTCAGATAGAGACTACCCCCTCCCAAAGTTACAGTCTTCCAGTAAATTAGTTGTAATCAAAAGATTTGGTCTAAGGTCGAGATTCTGGACCTAAAACTTGCTTGTAGGGGGGTAAGGATATCTGGCTCGTCCATCCAAGATTGCAGATGCCCTAAGAGGATACGAGCAAATATCTTTTGGGTGACATCGATGAGGCTAATAGGCCGGTAATTTGCCGGCTCTAATGGGGAACCTTTTTTAAAGATTGGAATGTTCTTGTCACCAAGCCCGGTTAGGGGGAGCTCCATGTCTTGGAAAATGGAATTAAATAAAGTCTGCAGGTACGGAGCCCAAACAGCCCGTTCAGATCTGAACAGGTCACCAGGGATTCTGTCCAGACCAGGTGCTTTAATAGGAAGTAACTTGCCCAGTGCCAATTTGACTTTCGACAGAGTGCAGGGAGGTGGTGCCATGTTCAGGGGGATATGAAAAACGTCCATTAACCCCTGAGATTCAGTTACATTCACAGACCTGGAGTATAACATTTTAAAATGTGATCTCCAGGTTTCTTCTGCTAGATTTGGAGCAATGACCAGGTTACCCTCTGTGTGACCTGTCTCACTAAGTTCCAAAAGGAACGCATATCTCTACTATCCAAAGCTTTCCTAATCGCTTCCATTTTTCATTTTCCCAGGCTGCTTTCGCCTCAGCCAGGATGTTTTTAAAGCGAGACCTAGCTAATCTGGTGCCTAGGACATCCTTGTTCTTGACTCTTAGAAGTAATGCAGTTTTATCTTTCCTGCAAGCCTTATTGAACCATGGATGTTTCGGTTTGGGCTCAGGTTTATTTTTATCATCATGTATATAAAAGAAGGCTGACAATTTTCAAAACATCTCATGATGATTATTTTTCAGCAGTATCAAAGATTCTTGGTCTTGGTAGTTTTCAATAATATTAACCCGGCGGGACACCACAAACGCTGAACCTCACCTGGGAGCCACGGAGTTGCCGAGTTGCCGAGATTAGCCTGCCCTTACCCCCTGAGGGTACCGCCGCTGCTGCTTCCCGCCACTGCTTGCCGCACCCGCTTTGCGGGTGCCGCTTCGCGGGTGACGCTTCGCGGCTAGAGACGAGGGGCAAGTGCTGATTGGCCGCCTGAAGTCGTCAGGAGGAGGGAGGAACCAACTGGCTGCAGAGGGAGCGCGCTACCAGGGACTCAGAAGACCAGGAGTCCCTGCGCTGCACAGGTGTGCACGGCCGCGCCCCCAGCGAGACACGCCCACCCCGCCTGTCCAAGCTTCAAAAGGCGTGTGCTTCCTTAACCCGGCGGGACACCACAAACGCTGAACCTCACCTGGGAGCCACAGAGTTGCCGAGATTAGCCTGCCCTTACCCCCTGAGGGTACCGCCGCTGCCTCTTCCCGCCACTGCTTGCCGCACCCGCTTCGCGGGTGCCACTTCGCGGGTGCCGCTTCACGGCTAGAGGCGATGGGCAAGTGCTGATTGGCCGCCTGAAGTCGTCAGGAGGAGGGAGGAACCAACTGGCTGCAGAGGGAGCGCGCTAGCAGGGACTCAGAAGACCAGGAGTCCCTGCGCTGCACAGGTGTGCACGGCCGCGCCCCCAGCGAGACACGCCCACCATGCCTGCAACGCCCCCTATTTAACATCACGCCTGACGCTCAGCGGGACGCCGAGCGAAGCCTGGGCAAAGGGCGGGCAGTCTGTGGCAGTCAGGGGCTGACAGAGGCTGGGCTGGGTCACGTCCCTAACATCTTGCCTACGCTTCTGGTAGGGTGTGTGACTGTGGAAGAGGGAGTATACCCTACGATGTCTACCCGCTCTGGAAAACTGCTAAGGACTGAGGGAGGAGCAGCTGGGAGTTCCACAATAGGAACTATGGACCGTTTCATTACCAGAGTAGCTGCAGTCATCGAGAAGGAGATCGTGATGACCGAACGTCGCCTCTCCGAGGTCTATTTACCTACCAGACGCTCCTCCGTTGGTGCTGTGGCCCAGGCCTTGACCCCAACATCGGAAAGGGCCCCATCAGCTGACCCCATAGATGCCACTGTTCAGCCACGGTTGTCGGCTATAGGAGCAAGCATAGATAGACTAGAGAATCTTGCCGACCTATTGCCTGTGGTGGCTGGCACTGAGACGGGGGAGGTCCCGCTAGTGGGCAGACCTCCTCTCTGTTACATCAGGCTCCCGTTACGGAGCCGTTACCGCCCAGCCAGCCCCAAGGCACTTCCAAACAGGCGAAAAGGAAAAGGGTCATGAGCTCCCGCAAAGGTAGTCACACCGCACTTTATAAGCGCCCAAGAAAGCAGGGGCTAATGGGTTTTGGGTCAAAAGTAGAAAATGTCTTAGCTCCAACTCACAATGGGAGGGTAGGGGAGTCTCCGGGTGCGGGAACATCCTCTAACACGCCCAGAGCACTTTCTAAACCCCACGATAGTATAGCCGTCACCCTTGAATCTGATTCCCTCAAACCAATTATGGACCTGATTAAAATTCTAATTGTCCCGGTGATTGACCAACTTAAGGATTTGGGGGCGAGAGTAGACAAATTCGAACAATCCACCCTGGATAATTTTTTCTCACTTAAGACTCTTATTAAACATCAGTCTAGAGCAAGTGAGGATCCTGCGGGGAGGAACACGGGAAAAGGACTGCCTCCAAATCCTGTCCCAGTGCAGGACTTTCCGAGTTCAACCCTTCTCCCCGAGGTAACTCCCGGCAGGGATCCTCCCTTAGTCCCCCCGGTCCCTCCCCCTCCTAAGCCAGGCCCTGCCCCTCGTACTTCTCACACAAAACCAAAGCCCCCTATGGTCTCTAAAAACCAGCCCAATAAATCATCTCAAGCAAATACATCGGCTGCCGTGGGGTTGGTCAAGAGTAGTCAAACTGCTCAGCCGAATGCTCACACCAAGGGGGTTGGGACAGCACCGTCAGCTAAGGTTCCTAGTTCCAACTTGGCACCTGATGCTGCCGCAATAGTTCCCTCAAAGGTTACCATTCGGATTCCCCCGGTTAACCTCCCCCCTGATTGCCATCCCTATGTAGTAGTCCTTGTTAATGTCCCACCATTGAAGGTAAATCAGCCTGAGACTCATCAGGGTCTAAAAAACAAGTGTCTCCATTGGTTAAAAGCAAACAAACCACTCCCAATAGGTATGGATGGATTAATTCTTGGTGTCCAAAGGGTTGGTTGGGTGGGTCAGGGCAAAAAGCGGTTGGAGGGTGACTGTATTATTATTAATTTCCAGGATAGCAGAGTGGCAGAGATAATCTGTGGCCAAAAACATGAGGTGGATGGCCCTGGTGTCAGAGCAGTGGATTTGACTTATTTCTCCCCTAGGCCTGCTGGCAATCCTTTTAGGCCTGTTAATGGGGATACTTGCGTAGGCCCTTGGGGAGCCCCGCGACATCCTGTGGCGCCCCTCTTCTTTCCCCAAGCCGGATGGCCGGAGATGATCTGGGGCTCCAGGGGACACTGACTGGAGGGTGGGGGTGGGACGATGGTAGGGGAGTTGAGAGAGTTTTCGCCCCCTCCCATGGTGAAGCCCTCATCCCCGCCCCCAACTGAAATCCATTCTACATTATTAGATGCACCGGGAATGATAGAGACCCCAGACATAACTGGAACACGGTGGATTTACAGGAGGTGTCCCCTTGTCACGACCTTGTATCCGGTAGCGTCCCAGCTGTGACGGACCCAGTCTTTAAGGTTCTCAGCTGGAACGTAGCTGGAATTACAAGGGAGTTGACATTGCCCGACTGGAATGCATTGGTGGACGAGCACTCCATATGCATTTTTCAGGAGACATGGAGCATGGATCCCACTTATAGGGCGGGTTACTCTGCCTTCTCTATCCCAGCAGTTTGCTCAGAATCAGGGAGGGGACGCCCCTCTGGTGGCCTCCTTATCTGGGTGGCTGCCTCATTGAATTGTAGGATAGTGGAGCATCAGACTGGTTGTCCGGACCTCCTAAATATTACCTTGAAGGACTCCAGGGGTCGTGCCATTCTAAATATCTATAACATTTATGCACGAGGCACCAAGGGGGGAAGGCAGTCCCCTACAATTGCTCTTCTGGAGGGTCTTTTAGCGGAATTGGGTGAGTCGCAAGTAGCATTGTGTGGGAGGAGAATAAAGTGGACAAAACTGAGCCTCTCGGAGGAGAAGGTTGCAGTAATAACGCACCTGCTAGCCCAAGCACAATGTAATCTTGGAACCACGACGGGAGGGATGGGGATGGCTTGTGGGGTTTTCAGTGCGCTCACCGAGGCCCTAATTAACTTGTTCACTGCTCCTCCAAGTAGACAAGGGACCAAAGATAGACAGGTAAGAACCAAGGAATGGTATACCCACACATGCAGGGTGACAAAGACTAGACTGGTAGAGGCAGTCAAGTCCAAATCTCAAATTAAGATCAGAGAGGCTAGAAAGGTTTACTCTAGGACCCTCTGTTGGAAGGTGGTGACCCCAGGGGTCAAGAGGACTCTCCTAACCACCTGGAACCTCCTCTCCCACAATTACTGCCGAGTCTTACCGAGGGGGAGTCCCCGCCGGGGAGGACTGATCGTACACACTGTCGACGCACCACACTTATGAACGGACACCACACCGTGTTTCTTTATCAGAAAAGACTTTATCAAGATTAAAAGTAGGGAGCAATACACAGCGATCGAGGGATCGCGAAAGTCTCGTACCGAGGGATCGGGGAAGCGGGACAGTCTTAGGATGCCAGCTGGCACGCCACGCACCCTGCGCACAGTTTTCAATCCTCGAACTGGGGGGTACGGGGGCTGGCGATGGGACCTGCTGTCCTACTCACTTCTGGATCGTGAAGGTAGCGTCGATGGTCCAGCCGGACCAGAGAGTTCGTCAAGCCGCGACGAGGTCAGCAGGGCTTGGTCAGGAGTACTCCGTCGTACTCGTAGGCAGGTGGAGCTGCGACAGCGTCAGCAGGGCTCCGATGGTTCAGGTCTTGCGCTTCGAGAGGGAGCCGCGACAGCGTCAGCAGGGCTCCGGTGGTTCAGGTCTTTCTCTTCGAGAGGGAGCCGCGACAGCGTCAGCAGGGCTCCGGTGGTTCAGTGCCTTTCAAGGATGAGCCGCGACAACGTCAGCAGGGCTCGGTGGGTCAGAGTCTGTTCTCCTCAAGGTCAGCCGCGATCAGATCAGCAGGGCTTTCTTGTCCAAGATACAACTGCCGGCTAGATGGAAGGCAGGCTGTCTTATAGTCCAGGAGCTCTTTGATGTCCGGACCCTCAGAGGCAGGAGGCCGGAGGTCCGAGGGCCAGGCGCCTGAATGTCGGGCCGCTGTGTCTTTGATGCTTTTGGCTTGGTAGTTTGGTCTGCCCTGTTCCCATGATGCACTGGGCCAGGCTCAGACTAATTTGCATAAAGCCAAGTTCTGAGCTGGGATGGTGCAGTGAGCTAAAAAACGGTGATGGATCAAGCCCTGATCTTTGGACTGGGTAAGAGTGGTCTGCTTAATTCAGACACTCTGTTCATCACCACCCCCTTTTCTGAATCATTTTTGTCCACCTTAAGCGTGGAAGGGTATACTCAGATGTGAGTCCCTAGCTCATTGCACCATCAGGATTCAAGCAAGCCGGGCCGAAGACGGCTGAAATGCCAGAAACCGGTCCCCGGTAGCTTGTTTCCTTCCCAGTATAAGAATTGGCTTGGTAGTTTGGTCTGCCCTGTTCCCATGATGCACTGGGCCAGGGTCAGACTAATTTGCATATAGCCAAGTTCTGAGCTGGGATGGTGCAGTGAGCTAAAAAACGGTGATGGATCAAGCCCTGATCTTTGGACTGGGTAAGAGTGGTCTGCTTAATTCAGACACTCTGTTCATCACCACCCCCTTTTCTGAATCATTTTTGTCCACCATAAGCGTGGAAGGGTATACTCAGAAGTGAGTCCCTAGCTCATTGCACCATCAGGATTCAAGCAAGCCGGGCCGAAGACGGCTGAAATGCAAGAAACCGGTCCCCGGTAGCTTGTTTCCTTCCCAGTATAAGAATTGGCTTGGTAGTTTGGTCTGCCCTGTTCCCATGATGCACTGGCCCAGGGTCAGACTAATTTGCATATAGCCAAGTTCTGAGCTGGGATGGTGCAGTGAGCTAAAAAACGGTGATGGATCAAGCCCTGATCTTTGGACTGGGTAAGAGTGGTCTGCTTAATTCAGACACTCTGTTCATCACCACCCCCTTTTCTGAATCATTTTTGTCCACCATAAGCGTGGAAGGGTATACTCAGATGTGAGTCCCTAGCTCATTGCACCATCAGGATTCAAACAAGCCGGGCCGAAGACGGCTGAAATGCCAGAAACCGGTCCCCGGTAGCTTGTTTCCTTCCCAGTATAAGAATTGGCTTGGTAGTTTGGTCTGCCCTGTTCCCATGATGCACTGGGCCAGGGTCAGACTAATTTGCATATAGCCAAGTTCTGAGCTGGGATGGTGCAGTGAGCTAAAAAACGGTGATGGATCAAGCTCTGATCTTTGGACTGGGTAAGAGTGGTCTGCTTAATTCAGACACTCTGTTCATCACCACCCCCTTTTCTGAATCATTTTTGTCCACCATAAGCGTGGAAGGGTATACTCAGATGTGAGTCCCTAGCTCATTGCACCATCAGGATTCAAGCAAGCCGGGCCGAAGACGGCTGAAATGCCAGAAACCGGTCCCCGGTAGCTTGTTTCCTTCCCAGTATAAGAATTGGCTTGGTAGTTTGGTCTGCCCTGTTCCCATGATGCACTGGGCCAGGGTCAGACTAATTTGCATATAGCCAAGTTCTGAGCTGGGATGGTGCAGTGAGCTAAAAAACAGTGATGGATCAAGCCCTGATCTTTGGACTGGGTAAGAGTGGTCTGCTTAATTCAGACCCTCTGTTCATCACCACCCCCTTTTCTGAATCATTTTTGTCCACCATAAGCGTGGAAGGGTATACTCAGATGTGAGTCCCTAGCTCATTGCATCATCAGGATTCAAGCAAGCCGGGCCGAAGACGGCTGAAATGCCAGAAACCGGTCCCCGGTAGCTTGTTTCCTTCCCAGTATAAGAATTGGCTTGGTAGTTTGGTCTGCCCTGTTCCCATGATGCACTGGCCCAGGGTCAGACTAATTTGCATATAGCCAAGTTCTGAGCTGGGATGGTGCAGTGAGCTAAAAAACGGTGATGGATCAAGCCCTGATCTTTGGACTGGGTAAGAGTGGTCTGCTTAATTCAGACACTCTGTTCATCACCACCCCCTTTTCTGAATCATTTTTGTCCACCATAAGCGTGGAAGGGTATACTCAGATGTGAGTCCCTAGCTCATTGCACCATCAGGATTCAAGCAAGCCGGGCCGAAGACGGCTGAAATGCCAGAAACCGGTCCCCGGTAGCTTGTTTCCTTCCCAGTATAAGAATTGGCTTGGTAGTTTGGTCTGCCCTGTTCCCATGATGCACTGGGCCAGAGTCAGACTAATTTGAATATAGCCAAGTTCTGAGCTGGGATGGTGCAGTGAGCTAAAAAACGGTGATGGATCAAGCCCTGATCTTTAGACTGGGTAAGAGTGGTCTGCTTAATTCAGACACTCTGTTGATCACCACCCCCTTTTCTGAATCATTTTTGTCCACCATAAGCGTGGAAGGGTATACTCAGATGTGAGTCCCTAGCTCATTGCACCATCAGGATTCAAGCAAGCCGGGCCGAAGACGGCTGAAATGCCAGAAACCGGTCCCCGGTAGCTTGTTTCCTTCCCAGTATAAGAATTGGCTTGGTAGTTTGGTCTGCCCTGTTCCCATGATGCACTGGGCCAAGGTCAGACTAATTTGCATATAGCCAAGTTCTGAGCTGGGATGGTGCAGTGAGCTAAAAAACGGTGATGGATCAAGCCCTGATCTTTGGACTGGGTAAGAGTGGTCTGCTTAATTCAGACACTCTGTTCATCACCACCCCCTTTTCTGAATCATTTTTATCCACCATAAGCTTGGAAGGGTATACTCAGATGTGAGTCCCTAGCTCATTGCACCATCAGGATTCAAGCAAGCCGGGCCGAAGACGGCTGAAATGCCAGAAACCGGTCCCCGGTAGCTTGTTTCCTTCCCAGTATAAGAATTGGCTTGGTAGTTTGGTCTGCCCTGTTCCCATGATGCACTGGGCCAGGGTCAGACTAATTTGCATATAGCCAAGTTCTGAGCTGGGATGGTGCAGTGAGCTAAAAAACGGTGATGGATCAAGCCCTGATCTTTGGACTGGGTAAGAGTGGTCTGCTTAATTCAGACACTCTGTTCATCACCACCCCCTTTTCTGAATCATTTTTGTCCACCATAAGCGTGGAAGGGTATACTCAGATGTGAGTCCCTAGCTCATTGCACCATCAGGATTCAAGCAAGCCGGGCCGAAGACGGCTGAAATGCCAGAAACTGGTCCCCGGTAGCTTGTTTCCTTCCCAGTATAAGAATTGGCTTGGTAGTTTGGTCTGCCCTGTTCCCATGATGCACTGGGCCAGGGTCAGACTAATTTGCATATAGCCAAGTTCTGAGCTGGGATGGTGCAGTGAGCTAAAAAACGGTGATGGATCAAGCCCTGATCTTTGGACTGGGTAAGAGTGGTCTTCTTAATTCAGACACTCTGTTCATCACCACCCCCTTTTCTGAATCATTTTTGTCCACCATAAGCGTGGAAGGGTATACTCAGATGTGAGTCCCTAGCTCATTGCACCATCAGGATTCAAACAAGCCGGGCCGAAGACGGCTGAAATGCCAGAAACCGGTCCCCGGTAGCTTGTTTCCTTCCCAGTATAAGAATTGGCTTGGTAGTTTGGTCTGCCCTGTTCCCATGATGCACTGGGCCAGGGTCAGACTAATTTGCATATAGCCAAGTTCTGAGCTGGGATGGTGCAGTGAGCTAAAAAACGGTGATGGATCAAGCCCTGATCTTTGGACTGGGTAAGAGTGGTCTGCTTAATTCAGACACTCTGTTCATCACCACCCCCTTTTCTGAATCATTTTTATCCACCATAAGCTTGGAAGGGTATACTCAGATGTGAGTCCCTAGCTCATTGCACCATCAGGATTCAAGCAAGCCGGGCCGAAGACGGCTGAAATGCCAGAAACCGGTCCCCGGTAGCTTGTTTCCTTCCCAGTATAAGAATTGGCTTGGTAGTTTGGTCTGCCCTGTTCCCATGATGCACTGGGCCAGGGTCAGACTAATTTGCATATAGCCAAGTTCTGAGCTGGGATGGTGCAGTGAGCTAAAAAACGGTGATGGATCAAGCCCTGATCTTTGGACTGGGTAAGAGTGGTCTGCTTAATTCAGACAATCTGTTCATCACCACCCCCTTTTCTGAATCATTTTTGTCCACCATAAGCGTGGAAGGGTATACTCAGATGTGAGTCCCTAGCTCATTGCACCATCAGGATTCAAGCAAGCCGGGCCGAAGACGGCTGAAATGCCAGAAACCGGTCCCCGGTAGCTTGTTTCCTTCCCAGTATAAGAATTGGCTTGGTAGTTTGGTCTGCCCTGTTCCCATGATGCACTGGGCCAGGGTCAGACTAATTTGCATATAGCCAAGTTCTGAGCTGGGATGGTGCAGTGAGCTAAGAAACGGTGATGGATCAAGCCCTGATCTTTGGACTGGGTAAGAGTGGTCTGCTTAATTCAGACACTCTGTTCATCACCACCCCCTTTTCTGAATCATTTTTGTCCACCATAAGCGTGGAAGGGTATACTCAGATGTGAGTCCCTAGCTCATTGCACCATCAGGATTCAAGCAAGCCGGGCCGAAGACGGCTGAAATGCCAGAAACCGGTCCCCGGTAGCTTGTTTCCTTCCCAGTATAAGAATTGGCTTGGTAGTTTGGTCTGCCCTGTTCCCATGATGCACTGGGCCAGAGTCAGACTAATTTGAATATAGCCAAGTTCTGAGCTGGGATGGTGCAGTGAGCTAAAAAACGGTGATGGATCAAGCCCTGATCTTTAGACTGGGTAAGAGTGGTCTGCTTAATTCAGACACTCTGTTCATCACCACCCCCTTTTCTGAATCATTTTTGTCCACCATAAGCGTGGAAGGGTATACTCAGATGTGAGTCCCTAGCTCATTGCAGCATCAGGATTCAAGCAAGCCGGGCCGAAGACGGCTGAAATGCCAGAAACCGGTCCCCGGTAGCTTGTTTCCTTCCCAGTATAAGAATTGGCTTGGTAGTTTGGTCTGCCCTGTTCCCATGATGCACTGGGCCAGAGTCAGACTAATTTGAATATAGCCAAGTTCTGAGCTGGGATGGTGCAGTGAGCTAAAAAACGGTGATGGATCAAGCCCTGATCTTTAGACTGGGTAAGAGTGGTCTGCTTAATTCAGACACTCTGTTCATCACCACCCCCTTTTCTGAATCATTTTTGTCCACCATAAGCGTGGAAGGGTATACTCGGATGTGAGTCCCTAGCTCATTGCACCATCAGGATTCAAGCAAGCCGGGCCGAAGACGGCTGAAATGCCAGAAACCGGTCCCCGGTAGCTTGTTTCCTTCCCAGTATAAGAATTGGCTTGGTAGTTTGGTCTGCCCTGTTCCCATGATGCACTGGGCCAGGGTCAGACTAATTTGCATATAGCCAAGTTCTGAGCTGGGATGGTGCAGTGAGCTAAAAAACGGTGATGGATCAAGCCCTGATCTTTGGACTGGGTAAGAGTGGTCTGCTTAATTCAGACACTCTGTTCATCACCACCCCCTTTTCTGAATCATTTTTGTCCACCATAAGCGTGGAAGGGTATACTCAGATGTGAGTCCCTAGCTCATTGCACCATCAGGATTCAAGCAAGCCGGGCCGAAGACGGCTGAAATGCCAGAAACCGGTCCCCGGTAGCTTGTTTCCTTCCCAGTATAAGAATTGGCTTGGTAGTTTGGTCTGCCCTGTTCCCATGATGCACTGGGCCAGGGTCAGACTAATTTGCATATAGCCAAGTTCTGAGCTGGGATGGTGCAGTGAGCTAAAAAACGGAGATGGATCAAGCCCTGATCTTTGGACTGGGTAAGAGTGGTCTGCTTAATTCAGACACTCTGTTCATCACCACCCCCTTTTCTGAATCATTTTTGTCCACCATAAGCGTGGAAGGGTATACTCAGATGTGAGTCCCTAGCTCATTGCATCATCAGGATTCAAGCAAGCCGGGCCGAAGACGGCTGAAATGCCAGAAACCGGTCCCCGGTAGCTTGTTTCCTTCCCAGTATAAGAATTGGCTTGGTAGTTTGGTCTGCCCTGTTCCCATGATGCACTGGGCCAGGGTCAGACTAATTTGCATATAGCCAAGTTCTGAGCTGGGATGGTGCAGTGAGCTAAAAAACGGTGATGGATCAAGCCCTGATCTTTGGACTGGGTAAAAGTGGTCTGCTTAATTCAGACACTCTGTTCATCACAACCCCCTTTTCTGAATCATTTTTGTCCACCATAAGCGTGGAAGGGTATACTCAGATGTGAGTCCCTAGCTCATTGCACCATCAGGATTCAAGCTAGCCGGGCCAAAGACGGCTGAAATGCCAGAAACCGATCCCCGGTAGCTTGTTTCCTTCCCAGTATAAGAATTGGCTTGGTAGTTTGGTCTGCCCTGTTCCCATGATGCACTGGGCCAGAGTCAGACTAATTTGAATATAGCCAAGTTCTGAGCTGGGATGGTGCAGTGAGCTAAAAAACGGTGATGGATCAAGCCCTGATCTTTAGACTGGGTAAGAGTGGTCTGCTTAATTCAGACACTCTGTTGATCACCACCCCCTTTTCTGAATCATTTTTGTCCACCATAAGCGTGGAAGGGTATACTCAGATGTGAGTCCCTAGCTCATTGCACCATCAGGATTCAAGCAAGCCGGGCCGAAGACGGCTGAAATGCCAGAAACCGGTCCCCGGTAGCTTGTTTCCTTCCCAGTATAAGAATTGGCTTGGTAGTTTGGTCTGCCCTGTTCCCATGATGCACTGGGCCAAGGTCAGACTAATTTGCATATAGCCAAGTTCTGAGCTGGGATGGTGCAGTGAGCTAAAAAACGGTGATGGATCAAGCCCTGATCTTTGGACTGGGTAAGAGTGGTCTGCTTAATTCAGACACTCTGTTCATCACCACCCCCTTTTCTGAATCATTTTTATCCACCATAAGCTTGGAAGGGTATACTCAGATGTGAGTCCCTAGCTCATTGCACCATCAGGATTCAAGCAAGCCGGGCCGAAGACGGCTGAAATGCCAGAAACCGGTCCCCGGTAGCTTGTTTCCTTCCCAGTATAAGAATTGGCTTGGTAGTTTGGTCTGCCCTGTTCCCATGATGCACTGGGCCAGGGTCAGACTAATTTGCATATAGCCAAGTTCTGAGCTGGGATGGTGCAGTGAGCTAAAAAACGGTGATGGATCAAGCCCTGATCTTTGGACTGGGTAAGAGTGGTCTGCTTAATTCAGACACTCTGTTCATCACCACCCCCTTTTCTGAATCATTTTTGTCCACCATAAGCGTGGAAGGGTATACTCAGATGTGAGTCCCTAGCTCATTGCACCATCAGGATTCAAGCAAGCCGGGCCGAAGACGGCTGAAATGCCAGAAACTGGTCCCCGGTAGCTTGTTTCCTTCCCAGTATAAGAATTGGCTTGGTAGTTTGGTCTGCCCTGTTCCCATGATGCACTGGGCCAGGGTCAGACTAATTTGCATATAGCCAAGTTCTGAGCTGGGATGGTGCAGTGAGCTAAAAAACGGTGATGGATCAAGCCCTGATCTTTGGACTGGGTAAGAGTGGTCTTCTTAATTCAGACACTCTGTTCATCACCACCCCCTTTTCTGAATCATTTTTGTCCACCATAAGCGTGGAAGGGTATACTCAGATGTGAGTCCCTAGCTCATTGCACCATCAGGATTCAAACAAGCCGGGCCGAAGACGGCTGAAATGCCAGAAACCGGTCCCCGGTAGCTTGTTTCCTTCCCAGTATAAGAATTGGCTTGGTAGTTTGGTCTGCCCTGTTCCCATGATGCACTGGGCCAGGGTCAGACTAATTTGCATATAGCCAAGTTCTGAGCTGGGATGGTGCAGTGAGCTAAAAAACGGTGATGGATCAAGCCCTGATCTTTGGACTGGGTAAGAGTGGTCTGCTTAATTCAGACACTCTGTTCATCACCACCCCCTTTTCTGAATCATTTTTATCCACCATAAGCTTGGAAGGGTATACTCAGATGTGAGTCCCTAGCTCATTGCACCATCAGGATTCAAGCAAGCCGGGCCGAAGACGGCTGAAATGCCAGAAACCGGTCCCCGGTAGCTTGTTTCCTTCCCAGTATAAGAATTGGCTTGGTAGTTTGGTCTGCCCTGTTCCCATGATGCACTGGGCCAGGGTCAGACTAATTTGCATATAGCCAAGTTCTGAGCTGGGATGGTGCAGTGAGCTAAAAAACGGTGATGGATCAAGCCCTGATCTTTGGACTGGGTAAGAGTGGTCTGCTTAATTCAGACAATCTGTTCATCACCACCCCCTTTTCTGAATCATTTTTGTCCACCATAAGCGTGGAAGGGTATACTCAGATATGAGTCCCTAGCTCATTGCACCATCAGGATTCAAGCAAGCCGGGCCGAAGACGGCTGAAATGCCAGAAACCGGTCCCCGGTAGCTTGTTTCCTTCCCAGTATAAGAATTGGCTTGGTAGTTTGGTCTGCCCTGTTCCCATGATGCACTGGGCCAGGGTCAGACTAATTTGCATATAGCCAAGTTCTGAGCTGGGATGGTGCAGTGAGCTAAGAAACGGTGATGGATCAAGCCCTGATCTTTGGACTGGGTAAGAGTGGTCTGCTTAATTCAGACACTCTGTTCATCACCACCCCCTTTTCTGAATCATTTTTGTCCACCATAAGCGTGGAAGGGTATACTCAGATGTGAGTCCCTAGCTCATTGCACCATCAGGATTCAAGCAAGCCGGGCCGAAGACGGCTGAAATGCCAGAAACCGGTCCCCGGTAGCTTGTTTCCTTCCCAGTATAAGAATTGGCTTGGTAGTTTGGTCTCCCCTGTTCCCATGATGCACTGGGCCAGAGTCAGACTAATTTGAATATAGCCAAGTTCTGAGCTGGGATGGTGCAGTGAGCTAAAAAACGGTGATGGATCAAGCCCTGATCTTTAGACTGGGTAAGAGTGGTCTGCTTAATTCAGACACTCTGTTCATCACCACCCCCTTTTCTGAATCATTTTTGTCCACCATAAGCGTGGAAGGGTATACTCGGATGTGAGTCCCTAGCTCATTGCACCATCAGGATTCAAGCAAGCCGGGCCGAAGACGGCTGAAATGCCAGAAACCGGTCCCCGGTAGCTTGTTTCCTTCCCAGTATAAGAATTGGCTTGGTAGTTTGGTCTGCCCTGTTCCCATGATGCACTGGGCCAGGGTCAGACTAATTTGCATATAGCCAAGTTCTGAGCTGGGATGGTGCAGTGAGCTAAAAAACGGTGATGGATCAAGCCCTGATCTTTGGACTGGGTAAGAGTGGTCTGCTTAATTCAGACACTCTGTTCATCACCACCCCCTTTTCTGAATCATTTTTGTCCACCATAAGCGTGGAAGGGTATACTCAGATGTGAGTCCCTAGCTCATTGCACCATCAGGATTCAAGCAAGCCGGGCCGAAGACGGCTGAAATGCCAGAAACTGGTCCCCGGTAGCTTGTTTCCTTCCCAGTATAAGAATTGGCTTGGTAGTTTGGTCTGCCCTGTTCCCATGATGCACTGGGCCAGGGTCAGACTAATTTGCATATAGCCAAGTTCTGAGCTGGGATGGTGCAGTGAGCTAAAAAACGGTGATGGATCAAGCCCTGATCTTTGGACTGGGTAAGAGTGGTCTTCTTAATTCAGACACTCTGTTCATCACCACCCCCTTTTCTGAATCATTTTTGTCCACCATAAGCGTGGAAGGGTATACTCAGATGTGAGTCCCTAGCTCATTGCACCATCAGGATTCAAACAAGCCGGGCCGAAGACGGCTGAAATGCCAGAAACCGGTCCCCGGTAGCTTGTTTCCTTCCCAGTATAAGAATTGGCTTGGTAGTTTGGTCTGCCCTGTTCCCATGATGCACTGGGCCAGGGTCAGACTAATTTGCATATAGCCAAGTTCTGAGCTGGGATGGTGCAGTGAGCTAAAAAACGGTGATGGATCAAGCCCTGATCTTTGGACTGGGTAAGAGTGGTCTGCTTAATTCAGACACTCTGTTCATCACCACCCCCTTTTCTGAATCATTTTTATCCACCATAAGCTTGGAAGGGTATACTCAGATGTGAGTCCCTAGCTCATTGCACCATCAGGATTCAAGCAAGCCGGGCCGAAGACGGCTGAAATGCCAGAAACCGGTCCCCGGTAGCTTGTTTCCTTCCCAGTATAAGAATTGGCTTGGTAGTTTGGTCTGCCCTGTTCCCATGATGCACTGGGCCAGGGTCAGACTAATTTGCATATAGCCAAGTTCTGAGCTGGGATGGTGCAGTGAGCTAAAAAACGGTGATGGATCAAGCCCTGATCTTTGGACTGGGTAAGAGTGGTCTGCTTAATTCAGACAATCTGTTCATCACCACCCCCTTTTCTGAATCATTTTTGTCCACCATAAGCGTGGAAGGGTATACTCAGATGTGAGTCCCTAGCTCATTGCACCATCAGGATTCAAGCAAGCCGGGCCGAAGACGGCTGAAATGCCAGAAACCGGTCCCCGGTAGCTTGTTTCCTTCCCAGTATAAGAATTGGCTTGGTAGTTTGGTCTGCCCTGTTCCCATGATGCACTGGGCCAGGGTCAGACTAATTTGCATATAGCCAAGTTCTGAGCTGGGATGGTGCAGTGAGCTAAGAAACGGTGATGGATCAAGCCCTGATCTTTGGACTGGGTAAGAGTGGTCTGCTTAATTCAGACACTCTGTTCATCACCACCCACTTTTCTGAATCATTTTTGTCCACCATAAGCGTGGAAGGGTATACTCAGATGTGAGTCCCTAGCTCATTGCACCATCAGGATTCAAGCAAGCCGGGCCGAAGACGGCTGAAATGCCAGAAACCGGTCCCCGGTAGCTTGTTTCCTTCCCAGTATAAGAATTGGCTTGGTAGTTTGTTCTGCCCTGTTCCCATGATGCACTGGGCCAGAGTCAGACTAATTTGAATATAGCCAAGTTCTGAGCTGGGATGGTGCAGTGAGCTAAAAAACGGTGATGGATCAAGCCCTGATCTTTAGACTGGGTAAGAGTGGTCTGCTTAATTCAGACACTCTGTTCATCACCACCCCCTTTTCTGAATCATTTTTGTCCACCATAAGCGTGGAAGGGTATACTCGGATGTGAGTCCCTAGCTCATTGCACCATCAGGATTCAAGCAAGCCGGGCCGAAGACGGCTGAAATGCCAGAAACCGGTCCCCGGTAGCTTGTTTCCTTCCCAGTATAAGAATTGGCTTGGTAGTTTGGTCTGCCCTGTTCCCATGATGCACTGGGCCAGGGTCAGACTAATTTGCATATAGCCAAGTTCTGAGCTGGGATGGTGCAGTGAGCTAAAAAACGGTGATGGATCAAGCCCTGATCTTTGGACTGGGTAAGAGTGGTCTGCTTAATTCAGACACTCTGTTCATCACCACCCCCTTTTCTGAATCATTTTTGTCCACCATAAGCGTGGAAGGGTATACTCAGATGTGAGTCCCTAGCTCATTGCACCATCAGGATTCAAACAAGCCGGGCCGAAGACGGCTGAAATGCCAGAAACCGGTCCCCGGTAGCTTGTTTCCTTCCCAGTATAAGAATTGGCTTGGTAGTTTGGTCTGCCCTGTTCCCATGATGCACTGGGCCAGGGTCAGACTAATTTGCATATAGCCAAGTTCTGAGCTGGGATGGTGCAGTGAGCTAAAAAACGGTGATGGATCAAGCCCTGATCTTTGGACTGGGTAAGAGTGGTCTGCTTAATTCAGACACTCTGTTCATCACCACCCCCTTTTCTGAATCATTTTTGTCCACCATAAGCGTGGAAGGGTATACTCAGATGTGAGTCCCTAGCTCATTGCACCATCAGGATTCAAGCAAGCCGGGCCGAAGACGGCTGAAATGCCAGAAACCGGTCCCCGGTAGCTTGTTTCCTTCCCAGTATAAGAATTGGCTTGGTAGTTTGGTCTGCCCTGTTCCCATGATGCACTGGGCCAGGGTCAGACTAATTTGCATATAGCCAAGTTCTGAGCTGGGATGGTGCAGTGAGCTAAAAAACGGTGATGGATCAAGCCCTGATCTTTGGACTGGGTAAGAGTGGTCTGCTTAATTCAGACACTCTGTTCATCACCACCCCCTTTTCTGAATCATTTTTGTCCACCATAAGCGTGGAAGGGTATACTCAGATGTGAGTCCCTAGCTCATTGCACCATCAGGATTCAAGCAAGCCGGGCCGAAGACGGCTGAAATGCCAGAAACCGGTCCCCGGTAGCTTGTTTCCTTCCCAGTATAAGAATTGGCTTGGTAGTTTGGTCTGCCCTGTTCCCATGATGCACTGGGCCAGAGTCAGACTAATTTGAATATAGCCAAGTTCTGAGTTGGGATGGTGCAGTGAGCTAAAAAACGGTGATGGATCAAGCCCTGATCTTTAGACTGGCTAAGAGTGGTCTGCTTAATTCAGATACTCTGTTGATCACCACCCCCTTTTCTGAATCATTTTTGTCCACCATAAGCGTGGAAGGGTATACTCGGATGTGAGTCCCTAGCTCATTGCACCATCAGGATTCAAACAAGCCGGGCCGAAGACGGCTGAAATGCCAGAAACCGGTCCCCGGTAGCTTGTTTCCTTCCCAGTATAAGAATTGGCTTGGTAGTTTGGTCTGCCCTGTTCCCATGATGCACTGGGCCAGGGTCAGACTAATTTGCATATAGCCAAGTTCTGAGCTGGGATGGTGCAGAGAGCTAAAAAACGGTGATGGATCAAGCCCTGATCTTTGGACTGGGTAAGAGTGGTCTGCTTAATTCAGACACTCTGTTCATCACCACCCCCTTTTCTGAATCATTTTTGTCCACCATAAGCGTGGAAGGGTATACTCAGATGTGAGTCCCTAGCTCATTGCACCATCAGGATTCAAGCAAGCCGGGCCGAAGACGGCTGAAATGCCAGAAACCGGTCCCCGGTAGCTTGTTTCCTTCCCAGTATAAGAATTGGCTTGGTAGTTTGGTCTGCCCTGTTCCCATGATGCACTGGGCCAGGGTCAGACTAATTTGCATATAGCCAAGTTCTGAGCTGGGATGGTGCAGTGAGCTAAAAAACGGTGATGGATCAAGCCCTGATCTTTGGACTGGGTAAGAGTGGTCTGCTTAATTCAGACACTCTGTTCATCACCACCCCCTTTTCTGAATCATTTTTGTCCACCATAAGCGTGGAAGGGTATACTCAGATGTGAGTCCCTAGCTCATTGCACCATCAGGATTCAAGCAAGCCGGGCCGAAGACGGCTGAAATGCCAGAAACCGGTCCCCGGTAGCTTGTTTCCTTCCCAGTATAAGAATTGGCTTGGTAGTTTGGTCTGCCCTGTTCCCATGATGCACTGGGCCAGAGTCAGACTAATTTGAATATAGCCAAGTTCTGAGTTGGGATGGTGCAGTGAGCTAAAAAACGGTGATGGATCAAGCCCTGATCTTTAGACTGGCTAAGAGTGGTCTGCTTAATTCAGACACTCTGTTGATCACCACCCCCTTTTCTGAATCATTTTTGTCCACCATAAGCGTGGAAGGGTATACTCAGATGTGAGTCCCTAGCTCATTGCACCATCAGGATTCAAGCAAGCCGGGCCGAAGACGGCTGAAATGCCAGAAACCGGTCCCCGGTAGCTTGTTTCCTTCCGAGTATAAGAATTGGCTTCTTAGTTTGGTCTGCCCTGTTCCCATGATGCACTGGGCCAGGGTCAGACTAATTTGCATATAGCCAAGTTCTGAGCTGGGATGGTGCAGTGAGCTAAAAAACGGTGATGGATCAAGCCCTGATCTTTGGACCGGGTAAGAGTGGTCTGCTTAATTCAGACACTCTGTTCATCACCACCCCCTTTTCTGAATCATTTTTATCCACCATAAGCGTGGAAGGGTATACTCAGATGTGAGTCCTTAGCTCATTGCACCATCAGGATTCAAGCAAGCCGGGCCGAAGACGGCTGAAATGCCAGAAACCGGTCCCCGGTAGCTTGTTTCCTTCCCAGTATAAGAATTGGCTTGGTAGTTTGGTCTGCCCTGTTCCCATGATGCACTGGGCCAGGGTCAGACTAATTTGCATATAGCCAAGTTCTGAGCTGGGATGGTGCAGTGAGCTAAAAAACGGTGATGGATCAAGCCCTGATCTTTGGACTGGGTAAGAGTGGTCTGCTTAATTCAGACACTCTGTTCATCACCACCCCCTTTTCTGAATAATTTTTGTCCACCATAAGCGTGGAAGGGTATACTCAGATGTGAGTCCCTAGCTCATTGCACCATCAGGATTCAAGCAAGCCGGGCCGAAGACGGCTGAAATGCCAGAAACCGGTCCCCGGTAGCTTGTTTCCTTCCCAGTATAAGAATTGGCTTGGTAGTTTGGTCTGCCCTGTTCCCATGATGCACTGGGCCAGGGTCAGACTAATTTGCATATAGCCAAGTTCTGAGCTGGGATGGTGCAGTGAGCTAAGAAACGGTGATGGATCAAGCCCTGATCTTTGGACTGGGTAAGAGTGGTCTGCTTAATTCAGACACTCTGTTCATCACCACCCCCTTTTCTGAATAATTTTTGTCCACCATAAGCGTGGAAGGGTATACTCAGATGTGAGTCCCTAGCTCATTGCACCATAAGGATTCAAGCAAGCCGGGCCAAAGACGGCTGAAATGCCAGAAACCGGTCCCCGGTAGCTTGTTTCCTTCCCAGTATAAGAATTGGCTTGGTAGTTTGGTCTGCCCTGTTCCCATGATGCACTGGGCCAGAGTCAGACTAATTTGAATATAGCCAAGTTCTGAGCTGGGATGGTGCAGTGAGCTAAAAAACGGTGATGGATCAAGCCCTGATCTTTAGACTGGGTAAGAGTGGTCTGCTTAATTCAGACACTCTGTTCATCACCACCCCCTTTTCTGAATCATTTTTGTCCACCATAAGCGTGGAAGGGTATACTCGGATGTGAGTCCCTAGCTCATTGCACCATCAGGATTCAAGCAAGCCGGGCCGAAGACGGCTGAAATGCCAGAAACCGGTCCCCGGTAGCTTGTTTCCTTCCCAGTATAAGAATTGGCTTGGTAGTTTGGTCTGCCCTGTTCCCATGATGCACTGGGCCAGGGTCAGACTAATTTGCATATAGCCAAGTTCTGAGCTGGGATGGTGCAGTGAGCTAAAAAACGGTGATGGATCAAGCCCTGATCTTTGGACTGGGTAAGAGTGGTCTGCTTAATTCAGACACTCTGTTCATCACCACCCCCTTTTCTGAATCATTTTTGTCCACCATAAGCGTGGAAGGGTATACTCAGATGTGAGTCCCTAGCTCATTGCACCATCAGGATTCAAGCAAGCCGGGCCGAAGACGGCTGAAATGCCAGAAACCGGTCCCCGGTAGCTTGTTTCCTTCCCAGTATATGAATTGGCTTGGTAGTTTGGTCTGCCCTGTTCCCATGATGCACTGGGCCAGGGTCAGACTAATTTGCATATAGCCAAGTTCTGAGCTGGGATGGTGCAGTGAGCTAAAAAACGGTGATGGATCAAGCCCTGATCTTTGGACTGGGTAAGAGTGGTCTGCTTAATTCAGACACTCTGTTCATCACCACCCCCTTTTCTGAATCATTTTTGTCCACCATAAGCGTGGAAGTGTATACTCAGATGTGAGTCCCTAGCTCATTGCACCATCAGGATTCAAGCAAGCCGGGCCGAAGACGGCTGAAATGCCAGAAACCGGTCCCCGGTAGCTTGTTTCCTTCCCAGTATAAGAATTGGCTTGGTAGTTTGGTCTGCCCTGTTCCCATGATGCACTGGGCCAGGGTCAGACTAATTTGCATATAGCCAAGTTCTGAGCTGAGATGGTGCAGTGAGCTAAAAAAACGGTGATGGATCAAGCCCTGATCTTTGGACTGGGTAAGAGTGGTCTGCTTAATTCAGACACTCTGTTCATCACCACCCCCTTTTCTGAATCATTTTTGTCCACCATAAGCGTGGAAGGGTATACTCAGATGTGAGTCCCTAGCTCATTGCACCTTCAGGATTCAAGCAAGCCGGGCCGAAGATGGCTGAAATGCCAGAAACCGGTCCCCGGTAGCTTGTTTCCTTCCCAGTATAAGAATTGGCTTGGTAGTTTGGTCTGCCCTGTTCCCATGATGCACTGGGCCAGGGTCAGACTAATTTGCATATAGCCAAGTTCTGAGCTGGGATGGTGCAGTGAGCTAAAAAACGGTGATGGATCAAGCCCTGATCTTTGGACTGGGTAAGAGTGGTCTGCTTAATTCAGACACTCTGTTCATCACCACCCCTTTTCTGAATAATTTTTATCCACCATAAGCGTGGAAGGGTATACTCAGATGTGAGTCCCTAGCTCATTGCACCATCAGGATTCAAGCAAGCCGGGCCGAAGACGGCTGAAATGCCAGAAACCGGTCCCCGGTAGCTTGTTTCCTTCCCAGTATAAGAATTGGCTTGGTAGTTTGGTCTGCCCTGTTCCCATGATGCACTGGGCCAGGGTCAGACTAATTTGCATATAGCCAAGTTCTGAGCTGGGATGGTGCAGTGAGCTAAAAAACGGTGATGGATCAAGCCCTGATCTTTGGACTGGGTAAGAGTGGTCTGCTTAATTCAGACACTCTGTTCATCACCACCCCCTTTTCTGAATCATTTTTGTCCACCATAAGCGAGGAAGGGTATACTCAGATGTGAGTCCCTAGCTCATTGCACCATCAGGATTCAAGCAAGCCGGGCGGAAGACGGCTGAAATGCCAGAAACCGGTCCCCGGTAGCTTGTTTCCTTCCCAGTATAAGAATTGGCTTGGTAGTTTGGTCTGCCCTGTTCCCATGATGCACTGGGCCAGGGTCAGACTAATTTGCATATAGCCAAGTTCTGAGCTGGGATGGTGCAGTGAGCTAAAAAACGGTGATGGATCAAGCCCTGATCTTTGGACTGGGTAAGAGTGGTCTGCTTAATTCAGACACTCTGTTCATCACCACCCCCTTTTCTGAATCATTTTTGTCCACCATAAGCGTGGAAGGGTATACTCAGATGTGAGTCCCTAGCTCATTGCACCATCAGGATTCAAGCAAGCCGGGCCGAAGACGGCTGAAATGCCAGAAACCGGTCCCCGGTAGCTTGTTTCCTTCCCAGTATAAGAATTGGCTTGGTAGTTTGGTCTGCCCTGTTCCCATGATGCACTGGGCCAGGGTCAGACTAATTTGCATGTAGCCAAGTTCTGAGCTGGGATGGTGCAGTGAGCTAAAAAACGGTGATGGATCAAGCCCTGATCTTTGGACTGGGTAAGAGTGGTCTGCTTAATTCAGACACTCTGTTCATCACCACCCCCTTTTCTGAATCATTTGATGCTTTTGGACCATGCGTCCAGGGAATCCCAGACGCCCATCAGGGCCTGGAGCCAGCTCACTAGGAGGCCCAAGGTGCAATCGAAACCAGCCCCAGGGATAGTTCAGAGGTGTGAGAGGAACAAGTTCCTCGGAAGGGGGCCGGAGGTGTGATGGAAGTCTTGGTTTCGGGTACTTGGCGAGTCGTCCACCCCCCGGCGGATCTGGGCGCGCCGGGCGCGCACGCTTAGCTGTAGCCAGGAGTGGCCAGGGGCTGCCGAAAGGAAAGAAGGCGGCCGGCCGGCCGGGGTGGCCAAACATGGAGTCTGATGGTCACTTGCACGGGTGCCGGCACGCGGTCTGGGGATCGTCTCAGGTCCGGGGTAGGAGTGTCATGTACAGGTCTGGGTGGAAGAGAATCAGTTCCACCCGTAGTTCTGGAGCTGCGGAGATCAGCGAGGACCACGCCACGAGGCCGGGTCCAACATGCGTCCCCTCCAGCTGAAAGACGAGGAGAACTACCGTTCCTCTTGGGGGTTCTCTTCGCTGAGCCGGAAGAAGCGGGACAGGCCGTCAGCGTTGGCGTGGTCGGCACCAGGCCTGTGTTCCACAGTAAAATCCATCCCTTGGAGGGAGATGGACCAGCGTAGCAGTTTTGGGTTCTCTCCTCTCATCTGCATGAGCCACCGGAGAGGAAGGTGGTCGGTCTGGACCCGGAAGTGGGTCCCGAACAGGTAGGGCCTCAGTTTCTTCAAGGCCCAGACTACTGCGAAGGCCTCTCGTTCGATGGTGCTCCATCTCTGCTCCCGGGGTAGTTGCCTCCGGCTGATGAAGGCTACCGGATGATCAATCCCCTGGTCGTCCACTTGGGATAGCACGGCTCTGATGCCATGTTCGGAGCCGTCGGTCTGGACCACGAACTCTCTGAAGTAGTCAGGGGCCTGTAGTACTGGAGCGGTGCACATGGCCTGTTTCAATTCCTCAAAGGCCTTCTGACAGGCGGGGGTCCAAATAACCTTCTTGGGGTTGGCCTTGGCTGTCATCTCCGTGAGGGGGCCTACAATACTCCCGTACCCCTTGATGAATCTACAGTAGTACCCTGTGAGCCCTAGGAAGGCCCGCACCTCGGTCTGGGTCGTGGGGGTCTCCCAGGCAGTGATCGCGTCTATCTTGGGTTGGAGTGGGGCTACAAGCCGCTTCTGACCTGGTGTCCTAGGTATACCACGGAGCTTTGTCCAATTTGGCACTTACTAGCTTTAATGGTGAGCGCGGCTCGACGCAGGGCGTCCAACACCTCCCAGAGGTGGTGCAGATGCTCGGGCCAGTGAGCACTGAACACCGCAATGTCGTCGAGATACGCTGCACTGAAACCTTCCAACCCGGCCAGGACCTGATTGACCAGTCGCTGGAAGGTGGCGGGGCGTTTTTCATGCCGAAGGGCATGACTCGGAAGTGGAAATGGCCATCCGGAGTGGAGAAAGCAGACCTTTCTTGGGCCCTCTCCGTGAGGCCGATTTGCCAGTAGCCACTGGTGAGATCAAAGGTACTGAGGTACTGAGCCGACCCTAGGCGGTCAATCAGTTCGTCGGCTCGGGGGATGGGGTGTGCGTCTGTTCGGGTGACTTCGTTGAGTCCGCGGTAGTCTACGTAGAACCTCAGCTCAGGAACGGTGCTGGGGGCAGCCTTCTGAACCAGGTCCAAGGGGCTAGCCCATGGGCTGTCGGAGGCTTCTACCACTCCTAGGTCCAACATTTTGTCGACCTCAGCCTTGATGCAGGCTAGGACTCGGTCCGGGACTCGGTAGGCTCTGTGCCGTACCGGAGGGCTGTCCCCGGTGTCCACGTCATGGACGCACCAGCTGGTGACGCCGGGGGTGAGGGAGAAGAGGTCTGAGAATTGTCCCAGCAAGTGGCGACATTCTTCACGCTGCAAGGGGGTGAGGGAGGAGGAGAGGCTCACTCCTTCTACGGAGCCATCTTGATCCTTTGCACACAGGAGATCGGGTAGAGGGTCAGTTTCCTCTTCCTCTCCGTCGTCGGTGGCAAGGAGTAACCCCAACTCAGACCGCACAAAATGGGGTTTGAGCCGGTTTACGTGTAACACTTTCAGGGTGTTCCTGGCTGATTTCATATCCACGAGCTAGGTGACCTGGCTCTTGCGCTCTATCACCTTAAAGGGTCCAGTCCACTTGTCCTGCAAGGCACAAGGTTCCACTGGGGACATGACCCAAACCTGTTGGCCTGGTTGAAACTCGACCAGAGTGGCATTCTGGTCGTACCAGCGTTTCATCTCCTCTTGGCTGGCCTCCAGGTTGGCTTCGGCCAGTTCGCGAAACTTCCGCGTCTGGTTTCGGAGGGCCAGGACGTAGAAGAACACGTTGGGGGGTGTGCTCGGGGGGGCTGTCTCCCACCCTTCCTTGACCAGGCTGAGGGGACCCCGGACGGGGTGCCCATAGAGCAGCTCGAAAGGGCTGAACCCCAAGGATTTCTGGGGTACCTCTCGGTAGGCGAACAAGGGCTCCTCGAGACCCATGATCATCCCTTTCAGGGTGCGGTTGAACCGCTCAACCAGGCCGTCACCCTGGGGATGGTAGGGGGTGGTGAACCGGTATGACACCCCACACTGTTGCCAGAGGGACTTCATGTACCGGGAGATAAAGTTGGTGCCTCATTCGCTTACCACTTCCCGGGGGAATCCCACCCGGGAGAAGATCCCCATGAGGGCCCGGCCCACGACCGGGGCCGTCACGGTCCGGAGGGGGATGGCTTCGGGGTATCGGGTGGCGTGATCGACCAGAACCAGAATGAACCGGTGGCCTAAGGAGGTCCGGGGGTCCAGAGGTCCGACGATGTTGATTCCCACCCTCTCAAAGGGGGTACTGACAACGGGAAAGGGCTGGAGGGGAGCCTTACGCTTGCCTCCGCTTTTGCCGCTAGCCTGACACGTGGGGCAGGACTTACAGTGGTGTTCCACATCGGCCCGCATGTGGGGCCAGTAGAAATGGGTCACTAGTCGTTGGAATGTCTTATCTTGGCCCAGATGTCCCGCCAGGGGCACATCGTGGGCCAGGTTGAGGAGGAGTCTGTGGAAACGTAGGGGTACCACCAGCACGCGGGCTGACCCTAGTTCACCGGTCTTCTGCTCACTGTACAGTAGGCCGTTTTCCCAGTAAAGGTAATGGGAGCCGGACTGGTCTCCAGCGGCCTGGGCTGCGGCCTGTTTGCCGGAGCCCCTCTAGGGCAGGGCAGGAGGTCTGCTCTTGGCAGAACTCCTCTCGGGACGGTCCTCCCTCATGGCGCCACTGGGCCAACTCGGGGAGATCTGCTAGGGTCGGGACTGGTTCGACAGCGGGTCCGAGGGGACCTTTGTCGGATGCGTTTTCTTCGATGGGGGCTGGTCGAGGACCGTGGGGTGCTCGCCACCCTCTGGGACATCAGGGGCTGAACTGGGGAACTCGGGCTCTTCGTTCCCGGGGTTGGACATTCTGGCGGTTATGGCTCGGGTGCTCACACAGGCCCATTGGGGCAGTCCTAGCATTGCTAAATGGGTCCTTCTCTCTACCTCTTTCCACGGGGAACTCTCTAAGTCATTCCCCAGGAGGCAGTCTACAGGCATGTCCGTGCGGACCGCTACCCGCAGATCGCCCGAAACCCCCACCCACTCAAACGGGACCTGGGCTATCCTGCAGGTGCGGACAGAATTATCGGCTGCTATCACCCTACAGGAGGTGTGGGGGATGATCATGGACTCAGGAACTAGCGTGTACCTAACAGACGTGATGCTGGCTCCTGTGTCTCGAAGGGCTCCTATGCTGCGCCCGTTAACCTTTACTGTTTGGCGGTATTTTTCTGTGTTGTCGGGCAGGTAATCTCCTGGGATCATCTCGCTATTCCCCAGGGAGGCTAAGACCATGGCTGCGGGCTCCCACTCCCCCTGTTCTTCTATCTCTTCCTCTTCTAAGGCCACTGAGGATATCTGTCTAGTGGAGGGGCCAGCGGGAGTGGATTTAGGTGTCAGGGGACAGCGGGGGTCACCGGCATAGTGCCCGGGTTGCTGACACTTGAAGCACGTGGAGCTGGGGCGGAGCCCCGGGGGTCCTGCACTCAGGGCGGCTCTCGTCGCGGGAGGAGAGCGTTGGGTCTTGTTTCTGGGGGGGACTACGCTGGGGCCCTGACTGGGAACCTTGCTGCTTGCCTCGACCTCCCCCACCTCGCTGGCGGGGAGATCCTTGGTCGTTCCGTGGGGGGTCTCCCCCGGGCCCCTTCTGGACTCGGGTGGCCACCCATCGATCGGCTTCCACAGCCAGTTTCCGTGGGTTGGCGAGCTTGCTGTCCAGGAGATGTTGTCTTAGTTCCACAAAGCAATTGGCGGACAGGTGCTCGTAAGCCACTAGGTCGACTAGGCCTTCGAAGGTGGTCACATTGCTGCTCTTGATCCACCCATCTAGGGCCCGGGTGTAGTAGTTCACATAGTCTACCCAGGTAGTGCCCGGAATCTTTTTGCACTCCCTAAACCGCTGGCGATTCATTTCCGGCGTGAGGCCGTAGTGAAATAGGAGAGCGTCTTTCATGTGGGGGTAGGCGTTCATGTGCGCGGACGGTAGGTCCAGCAGGGTGTCTCTCCCCTCGCCGAGGAAGCGGCTCCACAGGCCGGCCCCCCAGTCCTTCTCGGGGACCCGGTGAGCGGACATGGCCACCTCATATGCTTTGAACCCCTGCTGGATGTCGTCCCTTTGTAAAATTCCTTTACAACGTCTTTGGGGATATGCACCTTCGTTTCTTTGGGGACCACCTGCTCTCCAAGTCCTGGTGATCCGGTTGCTTCTTTTCTGGCTTTCAATTCGAGTTCTTTGAGGCTGCGCTCGTGCTCGAGCTGAAGTTTCCGACCTTCATGCTCCCTCTGGAGCTTCTTCTCCTCTAGCTCTCCCTGGAGCCGCAACTGCTCCACCGCCAAATTCTTTTCTGCAAGTTTGAGTTCGCCCTCCAATTTGAGGCGCGCCAGTTCCAGCTCATGGCTTCGATCACGTTCTCGATCGGCCATCTCCTCTGATGACCGATCTCTCCCGGTTGCTGGGCTCCGGGTTTGTTGCTGGATTCTCTCACCGGCTGGTGTACCGGGTTCGGTCTGTGGCCTCCCTCCCTCGTCTTCGATCGGGGGAAGAGGTTCTCCGGACTCTACCCAAGCGGTTAGCGCTTTCTGGAAATCTTCCTTAGTACTTAGTCCGGTACTTGGGATACTCAGTTCTCTGCAGAACTGCTTCAGCTCTCTATGTGTGTAGTCTTCCAGGAGGTCCTTGTCGAAGGTTGTCTTTACACCAGATTCTGTAGTCATCATTGTTGCTCTTCTTTTCTTGTGCGTTTGCTGCGTGTGGGTTCAGGTAGTGTGTCAGTGGTACGATCTTTAGACGTAGGTTCGTATCGCGTCGCTGCCACCAATGTTGGAAGGCGGTGACCCAAGGGGTCAAGAGGACTCTCCTAACCACCTGGAACCTCCTCTCCCACAATTACTGCCGAGTCTTACCGAGGGGGAGTCCCCGCCGGGGAGGACTGATCGTACACACTGTCGACACACCACACTTATGAACGGACACCACACCGTGTTTCTTTATCAGAAAAGACTTTATCAAGATTAAAATAGGGAGCAATACACAGCGATCGAGGGATCGCGAAAGTCTCGTAACGAGGGATCGGGGAAGCGGGACAGTCTTAGGATGCCAGCTGGCACGTTCTCAATCCTCGAACTGGGGGGTACGGGGGCTGGCGATGGGACCTGCTGTCCTACTCACTTCTGGATCGTGAAGGTAGCGTCGATGGTCAAGCCGGACCAGAGAGTTCGTCAAGCCGCGACGAGGTCAGCAGGGCTTGGTCAGGAGTACTCCGTCGTACTCGTAGGCAGGTGGAGCTGTGACAGCGTCAGCAGGGCTCCGATGGTTCAGGTCTTGCGCTTCAAGAGGGAGCCGCGACAGCGTCAGCAGGGCTCCGATGGTTCAGGTTTTGCCCTTCGAGAGGGAGCCGCAACAGCGTCAGCAGGGCTCCGGTGGTTCTGTGCCTTTAGTTTCAAGGATGAGCCGCGACAACGTCAGCAGGGCTCGGTGGGTCAGAGTCTGTTCTCCTCAAGGTCAGCCGCGATCAGATCAGCAGGGCTTTCTTGTCCAAGATACAACTGCCGGCTAGATGGAAGGCAGGCTGTCTTATAGTCCAGGAGCTCTTTGATGTCCGGACCCTCAGAGGCAGGAGGCCGGAGGTCCGAGGGCCAGGCGCCTGAATGTCGGGCGGCTGTGTCTTTGATGCTTTTGGACCATGCGTCCAGGGAATGCCAGACGCCCATCAGGGCCTGGAGCCAGCTCACTAGGAGGCCCAAGGTGCAATCGAAACCAGCCCCCAGGGATTGTTCAGAGGTGTGAGGGGAACCAGTTCCTCGGAAGGGGGCCGGAGGTATGATGGAAGTCTTGGTTTCGGGTACTTGGCGAGTCGTCCACCCCCCGCGGATCTGGGCGCGCCGGGTGCGCACGCTTAGCTGTAGCCAGGAGTGGCCAAGGGCTGCCGAAAGGAAAGAAGGCGGCCGGCCGGCCGGGGTGGCCAAACATGGAGTCTGATGGTCACTTGCACGGGTGCCGGCACGCGGTCTGGGGATCGTCTCAGGTCCGGGGTAGGAGTGTCATGTACAGGTCTGGGTGGAAGGGAATCAGTTCCACCCGTAGTTCTGGAGCTGCGGAGATCAGCGAGGACCACGCCACGAGGCCGGGTCCAACACCCTCCAAATTGCGAAGAAGGACTGGGAAGAAAAATTCTGGTCGGATCTATTGGCCGCCAGTAAAAGCAAGGACGCAAGAGGGTTTTGGAATCTGGTGGGTGCCCGCAACAGACCCGACGACACTCTGAGGACATGTAATATCCCTCCCCAGAACTGGTCGAAACACTTTGGGTCCCTATATGCTCCTGTAGAAGGCCCCTTAAATGACCCACCCCCCGCCCCCGCCTTGCTAGGGGAAGGTACTTTTGATCTGTTTACAGGGAGGGAGGTAGAGGAGGTTATAAAGTGGGTGGCACCACGGAAAGCAGCAGGACTGGATGGGCTTCCGGGTGACCTCCTGCGTGCATATCCATCTGCCTGGGGCATAGTAAACGCTGCCCTCCTAAACGACATCTTGAAGGGTGGCCCTGTACCGGATTCACGGAGAGGGGCGGTAGTCGTCCCCATTTATAAAAAGGGTTGTAGAAATAGCCCAGGGAACTATAGGCCAATAAGCCTGATCGATTCCACGCAAAAGGTGGCAGGAAAGGTAATTTTGGGAAGGATCCTCAACTGGGTGGAGGAAAATAGAGTGCTATCTGACTTCCAGGCTGGGTTCCGTTCAGGAACGGGGACCATTGAGCAGGTTTTCAGATTAGCACTCCTAAACTGGAAAATCGCGGAACTAGGCAAGGGCAGTCTTTACTTGGCCTTCATTGACCTGAAGACTGCCTTTCGACCTGATCCCTAGGGAGGAACTTTGGAGGGTGCTTCAGGGATTGGGGCTGCCCCCATACATTCTATCCCTACTTATTAAACTCCACACCAGTAATTATGCCCAGGTCCGATGGGGGAAAAATGGGGAAACAACGGACAGGATACCGGTCTGTAGGGGAGTCAGACAGGGTTGCGTGCTAGCCCCCACACTCTTTTCGTTGTACGTTAATGGTGTGGTTGAGCACCTCCAGCAAGGACCAGCGGACGCACCCTGTCTGGGGGGAGTAAAGATCCCTACTCTGCTGTTCGCAGATGATACTTTGCTTATTTCAAAAACTCCCCAGGGCCTACAGAAGCTATTGACCCGCTTCCAGGACTTTTGTGTATCCAGAGGTCTGGTTATCAACGTGGACAAAACTAAATATTTGATTTTGCACCTCCCAAGGAAATTAGTAAGTCCCCCTGTTTTGAACACCGTCCCCTTGGAGAAAGTCTCCGAATTTGACTACCTAGGGCTTCGCAGACCGGACAACATGAACTGGTCCGCCCATATTGATAAGATGGTACTTAACCATAAAAAGGTAGGGGGTGCTCTGCTTAGGGAATTTCGAGCATCACCGAGGCAAGTGGTGAGTCCTGCAAATGAGATCTATAAGGCCAGAGGCGTAACATCAGCTTTGTATGGGGCAGAGTTGTGGGGCCACTGCAACCTGGAGTTTCTATCTAAGGCTGAGAATACATTTTTGAAAGATCTCCTAGCCCTTCCCTTGAGTACCCCGACAGTCCCGGTGCTCCTGGACGTTGGTTGTAAGAGTATCAAAGACCAGGCTCGCCTTCGACCACTGCTTCTTTGGTCCCGCATATGGAGGGTCCCGGAGCTAAAGTCCTATGCCGACGGCCTGGCAGAGGTAATGAACATGGGAGGCTGGGCCAAGATCAAGTGGCTGAGGGACACTAAAAATCTTTTGGGAGAGTTGGGCCTGGGGGACTGCTGGTCTTCAAAATCTGCTCCACCAAAGGCTGACCTCAAAAAACTTTACTGGGACTGGGTCTCTGGCAAACTCATCAGGAACCAACACCATTGTAATCTGACTGCATCATTTTTGGAATTAAAGGATGTGGCTGTTTTCGAACCCTTTCTGGACTTAATCACCTTGCCAGCCGATAGGGCCCTGTATTTTAAACTCAGGGTAGGCACGCTTCCGATCGGGGCCTTTGTATCAAAATGGAATGGTGCTCATCGATCCCCCTTCTGTGCCTTTTGTCCTTCTAGGCCAGAAACGATAGCACATATATTTTTTGAGTGCCCGGACTATACTAAACCTAGGAGGCATTGACTTAAACCCCTTTTTAAACGCCTGGGAACACGTAGGCACTTGGTTGCACTACGTATCTTATTGACTGATACCGCCCCTTTAATAGTTTGTGGTGTTTCTAAATTTTTAAAACATTCATGGTTGATTCGCTGCAAGAGACTGTCAGTTTCAATTTAATTCACTTTTAGTTAATTTATTTTGGGTCATTCCCATTTTATCTGTCTTAGTACTTAAATGTTGACTTACATATCACTGTTTTAAAAATGTGTTTTACTTGTATGTATGCTTTCAAGATATCTTGCATATCGAATAAAAGCTTTCAACCACAATATTAAAAGCAGACTCAAGAAAAGGGATAATCTCAGTATACAAGATGGTCATTTTCTCGTCAGAGACAGCCGGTGTACCCCAACTGACTCTTCTACCTCCTTCACTTTGGTTAAGTTTAGAGGAGGTTGGATAGGGTGCTCTTGGGCATTCCCAAGTTGGGGGATTAAGAGAGCCAGAACTAATGGATTCTGATCATTTTCGCATCTTGGATACACAACAAAATGCTGGATTTAGGCCAAATCTCAACATCAGCCAATATGTAATCAATTATGGAGGCCTGTCCTATTTTATTAAAGGTTGAATTTCCCGGGTTGTCTGCTGGGAGTCGACCATTGCAGGCCCTTAGTGAGTGAGTTAGTGTTAGTGAGGTCAATTGAAGAACAAGGGGCCACCACCCCCTAGTCGGGTTAGTATTACATAATGGGATTGACCAAACAGCATCTTCTTCACTTGTGATATTGGGACTAATGCCATTTAAGGGTTCGAAGTGGCAATTAAAATCCCCCCCTACGACTAAGTGAACAGACTCGGAAAGGGAAGAGAGGTAAGAAGACAAATAGTCTACGGTCTGGGAGGTTTGCCCCATCTTCACTGGGCGTGAGTACACGTTTATAATAGCCATCTTAAATTGATCCTTAAACGAGAGGTGAATACAAAGTATATCCGGGGAACCAGTATCAAGAGCTTGGATGGTACACCCTAAGTGGGTAGCAATCCAGATACAAAGGCCCCCCGAGGGTCTCCCCCTTTGACCCTGATGAGCTGGGATTGTATAGGTTACAAAACCTATCCTATGTATTGGGGTAATCGACCGTGTCTCCTGAAAGAGACATAGCCCATGATCATCAATAAAGGTTCCCCAATCGGAATGGTCTAACTTGGAGGCTAGACCTGGTATATTCCAAGAGAGGACCCTTAGATTAGATAGATCTAAAGGTTTTGCAATTGAGGGGTCAGGGGTTTCTACCTCCTGCTGAATTGACAAGCAAAGTGGCCCCTCGCAACCTTGAAGAGTTCCCAAAACATCCCCCGGTTTACTGGATGGGGCTCCCAATCTGTTCGAATCTTGTAATGTAATGTAATGTAAGTTCGTATTTATACCGCGCGACTGTCACTCCAAGGAGCATCTTGGCGCCTACACAGACCAGAGAGGATCTAGATTCTGGTCCGGCTGCTTTCATACTAGTGCTCTTGCGCACGTGTCAGGAAGACTAAAGATCCAGGTCTTCAATGCCTTTCTCAACTCATATTCCCGTTCCATAGCACAGAGGTGTGGGGGGAGTTTGTTCCATGCCTTGGATACTAGGACTGGCAGAGATTTGCCACCCCTTGAAGTGAGTCTAAAAGTCGGAATAGCCAACAAGTTGGCATTGGAGGATCTAAGGATGCGCGATGGACAATATCGGACGAACCTTTTTTGTATGTACTTTGGTCCTTGCGAATGAAAGTCCCTCAAGGTGATTACTAGGACTTTGAACTACACCCGTTTGACCACTGGTAGCCAATGAAGAATGTTCAATGCGGTAGACGCTGAGGATTTCTTTGGCCATTTCAGAACCAGCCTCGCAGCTGCATGCTGCACCATTTGTAACTTGTGAGAAACTACCTTGTTGGTTTCTGCATATAGACTATTACAATAGTCAAGTATCGATGTTACGAGGGCGACCGCTACCATTTTCCTGGCTGATAGTGGGAGTAAGTCAAAGAATTTTCTTAGACATTAAACGACAGATCTGCATTGTAGGAACTGGGGTCACCAGTTCCCCGGGGGTAGCCTGGCACGAGCGGGTAGGCACCTGAAAGCTCAGATGTTAAGTGTCTACACAACACACGCATCCACTGAGACAATAAGTACACGCAAAGTCTGAGACCACACCAGTATGTTTGATTCAAATCAATGAGTTTTATCTGCATTCAAGATCACGGTCAGTAGCGAGAAGGCCCTACAGATGGGCCGGGCCCGCGGCGGTGAATTCCCAGTCAGCGCTTCGTGGCCAGGTTAGTCAGCGCCCTCAGCGCTCGAGTTGGCAACCGCACTTCGCGGCACAGCAGATCTAGCAGTCACAGTTTTTTAGGCAGTTGTAGCGCTTCAGCAGGCCTTCGCAGCGCTCTGGGAAAAAGGACAGCACTACTCCGGGCACGTCAATCTCCCAAGCCCAAGCAGGTCAGAGGGTTACAGCGCTACAAGGATCTCTGCACTCCTCTCAGGCAGCGCTTCACGGGGGACAACGCTGGGTTAGGTAGGCAGACAGTTCACTAGTGGAGCTCTGAGGAGCAGCCCAGTTCAGTTCAGTCCAGGCAGGTCAGCAATACAGCCAGTACGGTCATGGGTAGTTAGGCAGATCAGCGCAGGGACCCAGGGGAGGAAGGGGGCGCATGTGCAATACAGTCCAGTACCTTGTTAGCACAGGTGAGCTTCTTCTTGGCGCTTGTTGGTTCTGGCGCCCTTGGGTTGAAGTAGTTTCTTGGTTTCCTGAGAAGGGGGGGGGGGGGATCGTGAGTTGAAGGCTTGTCAGCAGGTCACTTCAGATGGTCCCTGGGTACCCCTCCCGCCGGGCCAGATCAGTGGGCTAGTTCAGGGTTCCTCACTCTACTTGGAAGGCAGCACCTAAGCCCTGTCACTCCCAGTGGCATAGATCCCTGACTAGGCCCTACCGCCTAAATCTCCTGCGTGGGTCCCCCAGGTCAGTGATGACCCAACTACTCTACTCTGCTCTGACTGGAAAGTTTCCCTCCCTTTCCTTATATAGCGACAGTTGGCAGTTGGCAGTGGCAGTTGGTGTCACATCCCCTGTTCTAGAAGGTTCCAGGAGCTTCCCTCATTCTAGTTATGGGCAGGCTGGCAGGCTGGCATTGATACATTGTTTGAGGGTTCCAGCCAGCTTATGGCTACTAGAGTGCGCCTAAAAAGACCACGCTGCAGTAGCAGGGGTCAGTGGCAGTCATGTTAGGGGAAGAGAGTACCTGCACCTTAACATTGATAAGCAATAGGAAGATGCCCAGAGTCCTAAAGCCAACAAAAATTAGGTGGGAAAAATAAGGCGAGGGCGAAAAGAAATGGGGAAAGACCACCCTAGGGCTGACAGGTCTAACATGCGTCCCCCCCAGCTAAAAGTGGGGAGAGCTTCCCAACCTCTAGGGAGTTCTCGTCACTAAGGCGGAAAAATACCGGGAGAGACCGCCAGCATTCGCGTGGTCAACTCCGGGCCAATGTTCCACCCGAAAACCCATCCCCTGTAGGGAAATGGACCACCTTAGCAACTTGGGGTTTTCGCTTCTCATTTGCAAGAGCCAGCGAAGGGGTCGGTGGTCGGTTTGAATCAGGAAGTAAGAGCCAAAGAGGTATGGCCTCAACTTCTTCAAAGCCCAGACCATAGGGAAGGCTTCTCGCTCGATGGTACTCCATCGCCGTTCCCGAGGGAGGAATCTTCGGGAGATAAAGGCCACAGGTTGGTCTTGGCCATCGTTGTTGAGTTGCGAACGCACAGCGCATACGCCGTGCTCTGAGGCATCCGTCTGCACGATGAATTCTTTCTGGAAGTCAGGAGTGGCCAGCACCGGAGCGGTGCACGTCGCGCACTTCAGTGTTTCAAATGCCTCTTGGCAAGCAACCGTCCAGATCACCTTGCGGGGCTGCTTCTTGGACTTTAGCTCAGTCAAGGGGGCTACGAGGTATACACCCGTTACAACGCATCTTTTACAACTACCTACTGTTACAACGCATCTTTTACAACGCATACCATTACAACGCATTGCGCTGGGGGGCGCTCTAGGATAGGGAATAAGTATAATTTACTATCCAACACCTTCCCTAGTGTCCACGGGGACTGGAGTTAGAATAGTAAATTATACTTACCACTATCCAGCACCTCAAAGCGCTATGCGTTGTAATGGTATGCGTTGTAATGGTCGCGTTGTAATAGTAGGTAGTTGTAACGGTATGCGTTGTAACATGGTACATCCGGGCTACGATGGTACCATATCCCTTGACGAACCTGCGGTAGTATCCAGTGAGGCCGAGGAAGGCTCGGACCTCAGTTTGGGTCTTGGGGGGCTCCCAGGCCATGATGGTCTCGATTTTGGCCTGGAGGGGTTGCACCTTATCCCCGCCCACCAGGTGTCCCAGGTACACAACAGTTCCCTGTCCAATCTGCCACTTGCTAGCCTTGATGGTGAGGCCAGCGCATTGCAGAGCCTGCAGCACCTCCTGGACATGCTGTAGATGGTCCTCCCAGGTGCTACTGAAGACAGCTATGTCATTCAGGTATGCCGCTGAGAAGGACTCCAGGCCAGACAACACCTGGTTCACCAACCGCTGGAAAGTGGCCGGAGCATTCTTGAGCCCGAAGGGCATCACTCTAAATTGGAAGTGGCCCTCGGGGGTGGAGAACACTGTCTTCTCCTTCGCTCCATCGGCCATGGCAATCTGCCAGTACCCTGATGTCAAGCCGATGGTGCTGAGGTACTTGGCTGCTCCCAGCCGGTCAATCAGCTCATCTGCCCGTGGGATTGGGTGAGCATCTGTCTTGGTGACAGAGTTCAATCCCCGATAGTACACACAGAACCGAAGTTTGGTGTGGTGCCCGGGGCGGCAGCTTTCGGCACCAGCTCGACCGGACTAGCCCACGGGCTGCTGGAATGTTCGATCACCCCCAGCTCCAGCATTTTGGCCAACTCACCCTGGATGCTGTTCTTCTCTTTATCGGACAGCCGGTAAGACTTGGTTTTTACAGGCAGACTGTCCCCTGTGTCCACATAATGGGTACACAGATGTGTAATTCCAGGATTGAGGGAGAACAACGAGGCGTGCTGCGCCAATACTTGGCGGCAGTCCCTCTGTTGCTCTGGGGTTAAGGATGGGGAGAGGACAAATCCCTCCACTGAACCATCCTTCTCCTGGGCCGCAAGAAGGTCAGGAAGAGGCTCACTCTCCTCCTCCTCGCTCCCATCCGTCACCATGAGGAGAGCAAGCTCCGATCGCTCATGGTGAGGCTTCAGGCTGTTGACGTGGAGCACCCGATGGGGCTTTCGGGGGGTCTTCAAATCCACAACGTAGGTGGTCTGGCCTCGATGCCCCACAATCTCCTACGGACCAGTCCACCGGTCCTGGAGGGCACTAACCTCCCGAGGCGACATGACCTACACCTTCTGTCCAGCGTCCAACTCCACCGTCCGAGCGTTGCGGTCATACCACTTCTTCATGACGGCCTGGCTAGCCTCCAAGTTGTCTGAGGCTTCCTTCCACAGCATGGCCATCTGGCTGCGGAATGCCAGCATATAGCTGATGACATCACGGGGAAGCTTTTTCGAAGTCTTTTCCCACCCCTCCTTGACAAGGCTGAGGGGCCCCCTAAGGGGATGGCCATAGAGCAGTTCGAAGGGGCTGAACCCGACTCTCTTCTGTGGCACCTCACAGTACGAAAAGAGCAGGCAAGGGAGGAGGATGTCCCATTTCCGCCTCAAGTCCTCTGGCAGGCTCCGGATCATCCCCTTCAAGGTCTTATTGAAGCGTGCTACAAGCATGTTAGTCTGGGGGTGGTAAGGAGTGGAGAACCGATAGGTCACTCCGCACTCCTTCCACATGGCCTGCATGTAGGCCGACATGAAGTTTGTGCCCCTATCCGACACCACGACCTTGGGGAATCCCACTCTGGTAAATATTCCCATTAGGGCCCGCGCCACCACAGGTGCAGTGACGGTCCTCAGAGGAATAGCCTCTGGGTACCGAGTGGCGTGGTCCACTAACACCAAGATGAACCGGTGTCCCGCAGAAGTCGGAGGGTCCAACGGCCCAACGATGTCAATTCCGACCCGCTCAGAAGGGGTCCTGACCACCGGGAGCGGTTCCAAAGGGGGCCTTCACTTTAGTCCCCGTCTTGCCACTTGCCTGGCAAGTCTTGCAGGTCTTGCAGTAGGTGTCAGAGGCAGCTCTCATCCTGGGCCAATAAAAATGTGGGACTAGCCTCGCAAAGGTCTTGTCCTGGCCCAGGTGTCCAGCCAAAGGAATCTCATGCGCCAATTCCAACAGGAAGGCCCGGTAACATTGGGGAACCACTAAGGCCCTCGAGGATCCATGCACCGGAACCGTAGGCTCACTGTAAAGGAGGCCATCCTCCCAGTACACGTGAAAACTGCCGGTCTCCTGATCAAGTCGCTTGGGCTTCGGCCTGTCGCCGCATGCCTTCAAGCGTGGGCCACTCCTTCTGCGCCCAACAGAATTCCTCCCGGGTAGGCCCTCCTTCCACATGCCACTCGGCAAGGGTCGGCAAGTCCCCAACGGGAACGACATCCACCTCCACGGACTCCGGGGGTACCTCCGCAGGCTCCCCATCCATCACACAGGATGTGTCTTCCACAACATTCTCAGGACCAGTATTGGGTTGGGCCGTTATCTCAGGCTCCAACCCAGGTTGAGTTTCTCGCCGGGCAGCCATGGACCGCGTGACCACGCAGGTCCATCCTGGTAACCCCAGCATCTCAGTGTGGGCCTTAAACTCCACTTCCTTCCAGGCGGTATGTTCCAGGTCGTTACCCAGCAGACAGTCCACAGGCAAGGCAGGGCTTATTGCAACTCTCAACGGGCCTTGAACTCCTCCCAACTCAAAGGGAACCTGAGCCACTGGATAGTTGTTCAGACTGCCGTCAGCCAACACGGCCGGATGGAACACATCAGGTACTACCTGCTCAGGGGACACCAGCCGCCTCACTACGGTGGTCATGCTGGCACCTGTGTCCCTCAGAGCATCCACCTCCTCCCCATTGACCTTCACCCTCTGCTGGTACTTAGCAGTATTCGATGGTAAGGGTGTCACTGGGACCATCTCTCTATCCCCAAGTGAAACCAGGGTCAGGCTTGTCCACTCCACTCCCCTTCCCTATCTAGGGGCAGCTCCATCCCAAGCGCTACACTAGCCACCCCGGGACACTTGCCACCTGGGGGGGGTCGTTTGCGACACTGGGCATCTCCCTTGTAGTGTCCGACCTCTCTGCACTCATAGCACCGGACAACTTTTGGCTGCTGACTCTTGTCAGGGTAAGTGGGCTTCGGGGAACTGGACTGAGGTGGGGTACCTACTCCTCTCCCAAAGTGTCTAGTTTGTGGGCCTCGTGAGAACTCCTTCTTTTTATCTCCCCCCTCAATCTTCTGGGGGACGCCCTGTCCGCCTTTCGGGCCATCTCCCCCGGACCCTTGGGTAAAACCTGGGTGCTAACCCAAGTATCCGCCTCCTCCGCAAGCTCACGGGGATCAGTCAGCTTGCGGTCCACCAGATGTTGGCGCAGCTCCGGAAAACATTTATCCAAGAGCTGCTCTCTCAAAAAAAGATTGTACAGGCCCTCATAGTCATGCACCTCGCTGCCACGCACCAACCATCCAGAGCCTTATGGGCGTAATCAAAGAAATCCACCCAATTCTGTGTGGACAGCTTATGGGTGCCACAAAACTTTTGGCGGCACCTTTCAGGGTTGAGACCAAACTTTTTAATGAGCGCCTCCTTCATGGGGGAATACCTGAACTGGTCTGCCTTATCCAGGTACAGGAGGGTGTCCCTGACGTTGGGAGGTATATAACGATACAGGCCACCACCCCAGTATTTCTCGTGACGTAAATAATTAATTTACTCTCTTAATTTCTATGCAGGTAAGTACTTAATCAATAATAACTCAGATCGGAAGAAAAAGACAGAGTCCGTGGTGTTAGAGTTCTTAGGGGTTTTATTCCTTAAAAAGGAATGGTCATGGCCAGGATATCATGTTCTGACCACCACAGGGGTGTCAGAAGGGATAGAGCGCTACATTTTATTAACAGTACATAGCTTATATACTTAATTCATGCCATAAGCAACAGTGCAGGAGGCGTAACAGCTGAGAGAAGACAAGATAACAGTATCCACGTGTTACTAGTGCGTAATCAAGAGGCGTGGACTAGGCGTAACTGGAGGTGTGTTCTAGAAACGTCACAAGTAAGTGACACATGTGGGTGGCACTAACAGAAATGTTGCAATGTCAGCAGAAATCGGAAACTTGGATGCGCGCGCAGCTGCATGACGTGTGATGCACGTGAGACTAGAGGGTGCATGGGGACTTGACATTTACACTGACGGAAAGAGACAGAAGTCTGGCATGTCAGATCAACTTGTGCTTCTATCATATCTGATATCTGGTGTTTAGGAACTAAGCTATCTGGACGGAAAGGTCTCTAGGGCAGAAGCTATTCTATACTTGCTGTGAGTGCGTGTATAAGCGCCTGAGTGTCTGTATGAGGAGCGTGGGGGCATGGGCCTTCCCTGGTAGCATGGTAACGGAGCTATGAATTACTTGCATAAAGACAGCGTGGCTGGCCCTTTGGCTCTGCAGCTGAGGGTAATGTTTACTGAAACTAGCAGGCAGGAATGCGTCTTCGGGGAGGGAAACAGATAACTCGAAGGTTATAGTCAATCTTGGCAGGCAGCAGGCTGAGCTGAGCGCGAGGGGCCGCGCTAGAAGTAAGTCAGAGTTCACGAGTACAGGGGCAGCCTGGGCAGAGGCCCTTGGAGTCAGAAGCCAGAAAAGAGGCTCGGTGGCAGAAATTCAGGGGCCTATTCAGCTAGAGCTGAAAAACGTTGAAGTATACTACAAAAAGACGTTGGCATAGCATATTTAGGAAAGGACCATTCAATCCATTCAAGGTGGATCTGAAAGAGGACATGTTAACGTTGGACGCAAATGTATTTGCGTCTTCATAGCTGGTACAGGAGGGAAGTTACATGCACTTTAACTCGTACATGGAGACGGTGGGGTAGGGAACACATCTTGACCATAAAATTTATATTTCCTCATTCCCTCCTTGTTCCCTATGGACCCTTCATGATATATTAATCATCATAAATTGATCAGTTTGTTCTTGCAACATTATTTGTTCATCTTTCTTTCTTTGACGGTTTGAGAGGAAACTGGAATGTTCAATACATGATGTGGCACACAGTCCACATATCGCCGGCCCACACTGTAGGCACAGGCAGCAGCTGAATACTATGACAAGGCCGAAACCTAGGAAGGATAGGATCTTCCATCCCCAGGCAGTTAACGTTGTCCAGAACCAACCGGACCAAGTCCAGGTGCCTGGATTCTGATGTATCTGATTTGCAATTTTATGCAGACGGGTAATAGCTTGATAGACAGATGGCGCATTTTGTGGAATGAAAACACAGCAACTTGACCCGATGACCTTACAGGCTCCACCTCTATCTGCCAAGATGACGTCAATAACAAGACGATTTTGAAGGACAACAACCCGCATAGCAGATTGCTCCTCTGTTAAGTTACCTAAGGCGGAGGCAGTTTCATGTACTACAGCTTCAAGTGTTCTAGTTAATCTACGTATTAGTTTACTGTTTTGGACAGGTCCTAAAAAGAAAAAGAATCCTTTATTGAAATCAGTGTACTGTTCCCATGCCGTTTCTGTGTAGTCGACAAGTGGGATATCTCTTCTGGGTCTATTCTTTACTAGATTGGTATTTCTATGGTAATCAGGGGGAGCTAGAAAAACAGGTGGCAGAAGGAATGCAATATAACAGGTACCATCCCAATCTGGAGGCAAACGTATGTATGCGGTATGACCACAAACAAAATAGGAATGACGAGTAGCTTTAAAGGACGATTTACCATGATCACTGAATTCGACCACGGTAGTGCATTTACTATGACCTAAGTGTACTGAACCTTTCTTGCTAACACATAGTTCACCGGTGACTGGTAATACTGACATATGAGGCAGAGCTGGTGCGGCTTCGGATTCTACAGTAAGGATCATGAGGCTAATTGTGTAATTACCTAATCCATATACTTCATTTTCTAGATCAGTTCCTATTCGAGTGGGGAGTCCCTCTTTATCAGGGTAACAGACGTTGAGCAGAACTAAGTTCAGGTTTCCCCAAACCCAGCTCCCATCGAAAACAGCAATATCAGGATCTAAGGAATTAATTATTTTAAACCATGCACCACAGGAGCCGTTGTGAGTGAACGGGTACGGAAAGAGGGGCAGAGCTCCCTTGTAATTCTGGTAGGGAGGGAGTCGGCCACATATCCAGCAGTTTGTAGCGTTATTAGTCTGATGGGAGTGGTGCAGCATACTAATGAATGTGTTATTGCGCAGCGCCAGTCTGTAGGAGAGTTCATGTTGTGGTAACTCACTAAAAGAATGTTCAGCAGAGACATTGTAGACAGATTGTTCATGCTTGAAGATAGGACAGTATATAGGAAGCAGTATACTGGCAATAATAATTAGAACACTTAGAAAAAACATTATTAACAATGTCACTATACAGTGACTACGCAGTGATTTGCAGTATGTATTTCTTTTGACTTGTCTCTCTCTCTCTCTATCTCGATCTAGGGGATACATGTCAGAAACTTTTTAACCGATTCACCTAGGGGAGGACTTAAACAATTAAACTGTCTGACTTGCTAGATCGGAGTTTCGTACGGTATTCCTCTTGGGGAGTTTTCTCTCGTTCGGATACTTCAAAGTCACTGGTTTTGATACAGTCTTTGGTGGGGGTGGACGAGTCAGAGTCTTGTTTTAGTTCATGTTTTAGTTCATTGCAAAGCTTAATATGACTCGTGTGGACCCACCCCTTTCTTCCTTCCAACTTGACGGCGGTCCTGGTAGTAAGGAGGACGATCTTCGGGGCTTTCCAGCGGGGCTCCAACGGACTTTTCCGGTCGAAATTCCGGACGAGAACTATGTCCCCCGGACGGACCTCATGTGGCTTTACATCAGTGTTGTCAGGAAAGGCTGCGGCAACCTGTGAACGACATGATTGGAGTGCAGACATCAAGGAGGCAAGGTAATCTGTCAACATATTACAATCAACATCAGTGATTTTCTTCGGAATGGGCGTCCCCCACATATTCGGTGGTCTGCCAAAAACCACTTCGTACGGGGATAGCCCTGATCTCGAGTGGGCGACCATCCTCATGTAGAATAGTGCCACTGGCAGGGCGACTATCCAGTCGACCCCTTTCTCCTGACATATCTTAGCAAGTCGGGTCTTTAATGTCTGGTTATGCCTTTCTACAAGGCCTGCGGCTTCGGGGTGTCGGACACAGTGGAACTTCCACTGATATCCTAGCAAAAGGGAAACCTGTTTCATCAACTCGGATGAGAATGGCTGTCCGTTATCTGAATACACGACACGGGGCAAACCGTACCGTGGGAAGAATTCACGAACCAGCTGCTTGGCAGTGGTTGGGGCGGTGTAATCTGATACTGGGTAAGCTTCTGTCCAACGGGAAAGTGCACAAACAACTACGAGAACATATTTGAAACCTCAACAACTGTCCATCTGGATATAATCCATCTGGAGGACTTCAAAAGGGTGATCGGGAGGATGAAATCCACCTTGCTCTACAGGGACGCTTTTACCTGGATTGAACTGACAACAGATCATGCAAGTACGCACTTTCTGTTTTGCTGCTGCTCGTAAGTGTTTATTGTACCAGAGATTCTGCAAACAATCTATCATGGCTTTCTCTCCTAGATGTGCAGGACTATGTGCTGTATTTATCATGCTTTGAACCATTGAGTCGGGGAGAAACCATGTACATTTTCCCTTCGTCATCCAACCTTGATCTGTCTGAATCCCTCCTAGTTCAGTCCATTTCTTTATTTCATCTGGAGTAGCGTGTGTCTGGATATCGATTACGTCTAGGGTGGGATCTCTAACCGCCATACACTTTGTCGGTACTATTGTCTTTGTCACATCCGTAATCTGGGTGTGAGTCAGTGCTGTATGTTTTGCTGTCTGGTCTGCCAGGTCGTTACCCTGGGAAACAGAATCTGTAACTTTAGTATGTGCTTTACACTTCATGACTGATATGCCCGAGGGCAAATGTATTGCTTCTAACAGTGCTTGAATGAGGGGACCATGTTGTATCTTGGCCCCATGAGAGGTCAGGAAACCTCGTTCTTGCCAGAGGACTCCGAAGTCGTGTACAACTCCGAATGCATAACGTGAATCTGTGTATATGTTAACATTTCTGTTCCTGGCTAGAATACAAGCTCGGGTCAGAGCGATGAGCTCTGCTGCTTGAGCAGACAGTGTGTCAATACGATGTGTTTCTTTAACTTCAGTTTCAGTGGTCACGGCATACGCAGCCACTAATTCTCCTGTATTTGTTCTCATGCATGAACCGTCCACATAAAGTGTTAGGTCTGGATTTGTCAGTGGGACATCTGTTAAGTCTCGTCGTGGCTTTGTTACTGCATTAATGACCTCTATGCAATCATGCGGGGCTGGATCTGTCATAATTGTAGGTAACAGTGTTGCGGGGTTCAGGATACTGCAGCGTCTGATTTCTATGTGTGGCTGGAATAACGTTAATTCATAACCTGTCAGTCGTGCTATAGTCAAGTGCTGAGTCTGGGTTCTGTTTAACAAAACCTCTACAGAGTGTGGTACTTGAACTGTTAACTGATGACCTAAAACAATTGAATCACTTTGTCTTATTGCTAACGCTGTTGCTGCTACTGACTTTAAGCATGCAGGGAGTGCCTGAGCTACTGAATCCAATGTACTTGAGAAATAAGCGCAAGGCTTATGTGAACCTGCTTGATCTTGGGTGAGGACAGACAACGCTGTACCATCACGTTCTGTAACAAAAAGTGTAAACGGTTTGCTGTAACATGGTGTCGCTAAAACTGGTGCTTGGCATAAAGCTTTCTTTAATTCTTCAAAAGCCTGTGTATGTTCTTGAGTCCAAGGGAGGGCAGTCGAAGTTGCTGCCTCCTGCGTTGTTAACTGAATGAGTGGTTTGGCTAGAAATGCATACTGGGGAATCCATTGTCTGCAGTACGAGGTGAGGCCTATGAAGGCCCGCACTTCCTTTTGTGTCTGGGGTTGCGGCATATTTACAATTAACTGAATGCGATCGGGAGTGAGCTGTCTCCCCACTTTGGACAGCAAGTGACCCAAGTACACAACTTGCTGAACACAGAATTGTAACTTTGAAGGGGACACCTTGTGTCCCTTGTCTGCCAGGAAATGTAAAACTGTCAGTGATGCTTGTTCGCATTCGGGCTCACTTCGTGCGGTGATCAGTAGATCATCGACGTATTGCAGTAAAGCGGTGTTAACTGGCATTTGAATACAATCTAGTTGTCTTTTCAGTGCTTGACTATAGATGCTGGGGCTTTCTGTGAATCCTTGAGGTGCGCGTGAAAATTTGAAGCTGCGTCCATTTAAACTGAATCCGAAGAGATATTGGCTCTCTGGATCAATAGGCACGCTGAAAAAGGCGTTCTTGAGATCAATTACGGTAAAGAACGTTGCTTCTGAATCAATAGCAGTCAATAAGGAGGAGATATCGGGGACCACAGGATACTGTGGAATAATGCATTTATTCAGTTCTCTTAAATCAATCACCAGCCGATATACTGGCGGTGCATTGGGATCAGTACGTTTAAGAATTGGAATGATGGGTGAATTACAGACATTGGAGTCGGTCTCTACGACCACTCCTTGGGCAATGAGCTCTTCAATGATTTTCAGTAAAGCCACTACAGCATCGGGTGGTAACTTGTATTGTCTGATTCGGGGTAATACAACACCTGCCTTGAGTGTAACGCGGTATGGTGTAATGTGCATACAGCCTACATCAGTTGGGCCTTTTGCCCACAAGTAATCTGGTACATTTTTCAATCTGACATCGAATTCTCGCAAAACATAATGACCCTTGAAATCCCGTAGAAAGAGTCTGACTCCCTCCGGGGAACAGCATATTATAGCTCCTAGAGCCTTCAATGTTTTAATTCCTAACAGATTTTCTGGACATGATTTCGTAAGTAATAAGTCTGTGACACGTGATAACGGACCCACAGCCAGGGGAACTGGTTGCGATACCTCATTTACAATAGGCTGTCCTGAAAAACCAAGGGAAACATTCTGTGAGCCTGAGAGGGGTGCCCCTGGAACTTCATCATGGCTGATTGTGGTGCGACTTGCCCCTGTGTCAATTAAAAACTTTCTGTCTTTTCCTAATACTTGACTATGTACATAAGGACCTTCTTGATCTACAGGAATCTCAATAAGAGGCAAGTCACCTTCCCTCTCTAGGCTGTTTCATGTGTATCGTGAATATTCGGGATAAGCGGACTGGGCATACTGGTACATCTGCTGTGAAACTTGCTGAGACGCGGCAATGGGCTGTGGCTGTGGTACCGCTACTGTCTGTGCTGGAACTGAAGAAGCATGCATAGGCTGTGTATTCTGTGTATTCTGTGAAGACTGATGCTGGTTATGGTCTTGTCTAGGCGGATGCGGTCTTTCTTTAGTTTTACCTGTCGCTATATTGTGTTTTAGTACCGGGCATTCATGTACGTAGTGACCTGGCTGCTTGCAATAATTACATGTCCCTTTAACGGGAGCTGTAGGGTGACTTGTCTGGGTCGTACCCTTTCTGTGACCGTCGGCTGGGACTGTCTGTGCTACTAACATTTTCATCTTTGTGTCTTTCATACGTTTCTGTTCCTGATCTTGTTCTTCTCTAATTCTGTTCTGGTGGTATTGTAACATCTGTAACATCTGTGATGGCGTATTTGCTTGCCATGTACTCTCGACCTTATATACACGGTTTTTAACTAACGGTAGGGAATTCTCGACTAACTTTGATACAAAAAGATGCGGGTACGACTCGCTACTTGGTTTGAGGCCACTATTAATAATGAAACATTTCTCGAATCTTGAATAGAAGTCACTAGTATCTTCATCATGTTTCTGTTTACAGGACGAGATGGCGTCCCAATCTTCCTTTCTAGTTGTCAATAATCTGGGCAGAACCTGTACTATCAAACCTGGTAATGCTTTAGTTTTGTCCCCAAGGCCTACCCCCGGGACCCGTTTTCTTTCTTCGTCCTCTATTTCTGCCCATGCAATCTTTGTGTCCCCCACCTCCCATTCCTTTTCCTTCAATTTCTCGAAGATACCCGTGGGCAATAATACTTTCAACATTTTCATGATATCATCATACGTGTAATCCCCCATTAGTAACATGTCTTTAAGCTCTCTATGAAAACCTGCAGGGTCTTTATCATGACACGGGACTAGTTTCTTCATTTCTAACAGTTCTAGCTTGGTCAATGGCGTGTGTACATATACACGTTTCAAGGTATTATCTGTACCCATAACTGGGTGTACTTCTCGTAAGGGGTTCTGACTTTCAACGCCACTCAGGCGTTGCATGTGATACATTTTCCTTTCTGGGGGCGGGGCGGGAACATATTCAGAGCTGATGAACGTGTCATATCTACGGCGTTGTTCTAGAATTATTTGTATTAACTTGGTACTTAAGCCTCTCCATCTATCCATGAGTAGTGCTTCTAGTGTTTCGTGTAAGGGACCTGGATCAGAATAATGTTTTCTGTATTTGATGAGGAGGTGCTGAATCATGTATACACCTGCTAATTTCTGCTCGTCTGGGGAGAGGTTCAGAAATGTCTGCGCTACCGTGTCATCATTATATATGTCTGCATTTTCGGCCCATGATACAGCTGATCGGGCTAGTTCTTGTTCATCCATAGAATTTAGTACGTGGTACCCAACTCGATCTCGAAGCCTTTTATCAGTTTCCTGGAACTGATGTTCAGCAGAATTCGGATTTGTCAAGGCAGAGAAGAAAACTCTCTTGCTTTCTGGACGGATGCCTTTCCTAAGGTAATTTCCCTTACCTACATATGCTATAGTATCTGCAGCTTTTTCTGGTTCTTCAGATTCTTCTTCCTCCTCGGAGGAAGCTTTGTCTTTCTCTTTTTGGTGTATCTCTATTACTGTCTTTCTTATTTTCTTGTACATGCTAGCTATGCAATTCTGTCTATCATGTTTTCCTTCCGATATATTTTGACCCCACTTGTGGAGTGCCTCTATTTCATCCTGATCTGTCTCAGGCCGGTCTCGTTCTCTTATTAGGCAATTTATAAAAAAACGTAATATATATGCTTGAGTGTCAACTTTCTGATGCTCCAAGGCATCTTTAATGCTTTCGGGATCTTTTCCAGTCTGTATAAACCGGTAGATTCTGTCTAGGTGCTCTTTCATTCCTGGAAACATTAACAGAAAATCAGTAGCGGCTCGTAACCGCAATGATGCCATCATCATTCTATCCTCTTTTCCGGGTACTGGATCATATCTGCAAACAGTAAGTTGTCCTTTGAGTATATCAAGACGGGGTGATTTGTACATGGTGGGACTCCGCAAGTCCCCTAGGGATAACCTGTGCGTTAAGGGCGGGGTCCGAGGACCCGCGGTCGCACCTCCTGAAGCGGAAGCTTGGGCATCATCTCTGTGTGGAGTCTGTATTTGTACTTGAATTTGTCTTTTTGTTAGATCAGGTAAACGTGGTTTCGGTAGATCTGTTTTGAGTGCAGGAAGTGGCGGGGCTGGCGGAACGGGGGAGGTCTGTCGTGGTACTGGCGGAGCATGATTTGGGGGCGGGGTGCCACCCTCGTCCCTGTCAGTAGGCAGGGCGCGGACAGGCAGATTGGTGTAAGCGGGAGCTACATCTTCTAGATAGGAATTCAGGAATATATCTTTAGTGGTCCTATGTGTTACTTTAGTTGGAACCAGTGGTGGCGGCAGATTTTTCGGTATTTCTGAAATGGCGTCAGGTGTACCCTCGGCCATAAGATACATGCCGTTTACTTGGCTATTTCGGATGCGATCTATTTGTTCTGTTTTTACTCGGATTCCTTCAGTAACTAATTCGTTTTCTTGAGCTTTATCTGATTCTTTAAGTCTGTCTTCTCTACGGAGTGCTCTTTCAGCACGTTTATGTGATTCCTTACGCCAAAATTCTATGGCGTCTTTCTGAGATTGTCTGGCTTTCTTTTTCCATAATGCCTCTTCTACCTTCATGATGCACTCGGCATCCCATGTTCCATTAACTGGCCATCTGTGTCTCTCGTCTAGATGTTTCGTATAATCGGCCCATAATTCTAGATACAATATGGCATCTATGCCATGCTTGTTATACATAAAGTTACCTGGAGTGTCCCTAGGGGGGATAGGAATTTCTTCCTCTAGTATCCCTTTCCTAGTTCCTATCTGCTTTAACTTGTTGAAAAACGGCATTTTGCCTACTCGATACCGAATGCGTGATCCTTGATACTTAATTCTGAATATAACTGGTTATACAAGAAAACACAATAATGCACATAAAACGGTCACATTCATACCACAACGTTAAGCACATGAAAAGACATTTGAGACATAGATTACTACCCCCTATACCGGATGTACTGCTAAACAGTACAGATACACTGCTGTAACAGTGCAGAAAATTCAGAAATTCGGAATACTAGATATACTGCTAAACATTACAGATACACTGCCTAAAAACAGTGCAGACCGGACTTGTGTACCCAAACCCGTCTAGATACGTCCCAGCAATGGTACTCACCGGGAAGCACGGAAAACAGAAGGCCTCGGAAAACTCGACTGGACTCGACTCGAAACTTCGGAAAACTTCGGGAAACTTCGGAAAACTTCGGAAACCTTCGGAAACCTGGTGGGCCTCTTGACACCTCGGACCTTGTTTCTTTCGGCTAGGCTCTGGTCGGGATCCTCCGCACTCCTCACCGCCTCGTCTGGGCACTGATCGCAGTCTTCGTCACCTCCGTGGGTCAGAGGGAGATGCAGGAAATCCTGCCGGTACGCGTAGGTTCCATCTAACTGATGGCAGGGGACAGAGCTTGCAATGCGCCAACCGGCGCGTGAGGTGGGGGAGGGGTCCCTATTCGGGCGCCAAATGACGTAAATAATTAATTTACTCTCTTAATTTCTATGCAGGTAAGTACTTAATCAATAATAACTCAGATCGGAAGAAAAAGACAGAGTCCGTGGTGTTAGAGTTCTTAGGGGTTTTATTCCTTAAAAAGGAATGGTCATGGCCAGGATATCATGTTCTGACCACCACAGGGGTGTCAGAAGGGATAGAGCGCTACATTTTATTAACAGTACATAGCTTATATACTTAATTCATGCCATAAGCAACAGTGCAGGAGGCGTAACAGCTGAGAGAAGACAAGATAACAGTATCCACGTGTTACTAGTGCGTAATCAAGAGGCGTGGACTAGGCGTAACTGGAGGTGTGTTCTAGAAACGTCACAAGTAAGTGACACATGTGGGTGGCACTAACAGAAATGTTGCAATGTCAGCAGAAATCGGAAACTTGGATGCGCGCGCAGCTGCATGACGTGTGATGCACGTGAGACTAGAGGGTGCATGGGGACTTGACATTTACACTGACGGAAAGAGACAGAAGTCTGGCATGTCAGATCAACTTGTGCTTCTATCATATCTGATATCTGGTGTTTAGGAACTAAGCTATCTGGACGGAAAGGTCTCTAGGGCAGAAGCTATTCTATACTTGCTGTGAGTGCGTGTATAAGCGCCTGAGTGTCTGTATGAGGAGCGTGGGGGCATGGGCCTTCCCTGGTAGCATGGTAACGGAGCTATGAATTACTTGCATAAAGACAGCGTGGCTGGCCCTTTGGCTCTGCAGCTGAGGGTAATGTTTACTGAAACTAGCAGGCAGGAATGCGTCTTCGGGGAGGGAAACAGATAACTCGAAGGTTATAGTCAATCTTGGCAGGCAGCAGGCTGAGCTGAGCGCGAGGGGCCGCGCTAGAAGTAAGTCAGAGTTCACGAGTACAGGGGCAGCCTGGGCAGAGGCCCTTGGAGTCAGAAGCCAGAAAAGAGGCTCGGTGGCAGAAATTCAGGGGCCTATTCAGCTAGAGCTGAAAAACGTTGAAGTATACTACAAAAAGACGTTGGCATAGCATATTTAGGAACGGACCATTCAATCCATTCAAGGTGGATCTGAAAGAGGACATGTTAACGTTGGACGCAAATGTATTTGCGTCTTCATAGCTGGTACAGGAGGGAAGTTACATGCACTTTAACTCGTACATGGAGACGGTGGGGTACGCGCTAGGGAACACATCTTGACCATAAAATTTATATTTCCTCACTCGGGCACCCCATGGGTGGTCAAGGCCACTTCATACGGCTCCAACCACCTAGCAATGTCATCCCCCTGGGTGTAGCTCGCTATCACCTCCTTGGGTAACCAAAATCTGGGCTCCTGTTGAGCCCCTTGTACGCTGCCACCATTAGGACTTCCTGGCGCACCCAATTGCAATGCTCGCAGCTCCATTTCTTTGAGCTGGAGCTCGTGCGCCAATTTCCTTTCCTCCATAGCTAATCTTTCTCTCTCCAAAGCAAGCTTCTTATCTTCCATTTCTCTCTCCCTCTCGTGCTCTAGCTTGGCAAGATCGCACTTCAATCGCCTCTCCTCCCTCCTGTCCTCATACTCCTACGACGACGTACTCCCCCTAGATATACTACTCCCTGCCCCGGAACGTCTTCCTGGCAACACATTGTCGGACATATCAATGTTGAGCAGGCCTGGGTCTTCTGGAGTGCCTGCCTCCCCTGGTGTGACCTGCCCCTCCTGTTCCCCATCCCATCTCTCCTCTGGGTGGGCCCTTACCCAATCCCTCAAGGTGGTACGGAGTTCTTCCTTTGCGGCTTTCCGCCCAACAGGCACCCCCATCCCCTGACAAAATTCCCTAAGCTGCACCACTGTGTACTCCTCCAGATCGGCTAGCTGAAACTCCATTTTGCCAGGTGGGGACCCAGATAGAATCAAGGACAGATGATAGGATGTGGGTACAATGCTGGGACAACACAGGTCTCTACACACTCTACAGGCTAGACAGTGGGGGGTCAATTGAGCAAGCTTGTAGGCACGATAGGTGTCCAGTCTAATTGCAGCACACTCTGGCCCACTGGAGGGTGCTGTATAGTCACAGGTCCTGGATCCCACCGCTCGGCACCAAATGTAGGAACTGGGGTCACCAGTTCCCCGGGGGTAGCCTGGCACGAGCGGGTAGGCACCCGAAAGCTCAGGTGTTAAGTGACTACACAACACACGCATCCACTGAGACAATAAGTACACGCAAAGTCTGAGACCACACCAGTATGTTTGATTCAAATAGTTTTATCTGCATTCAAGATCACGGTCATTAAAATCACAGTGGAAATAACTTATTACTTCTCTTTAAAAGCACATAACTTTGCATTACCTGGCCATAAATACTTAAATACATAAATATTGAATATTAAATAATGGTAGGCTTGAACTCAGCCTTACACCTCAACAGCACCTGCAAGGATTCTCCATTAAAGACATGTGAATAACATTTCATTCCTTACGCATAAACATTCCTGCAACTAGAAGTACACAGGTCTTTAGAAATCAGGCAACATCCTATTACGTCAGGAGAAGACCTTTCATTAGGCAAGCGTAAGCAGATCACTGTTGTAGCAGGATTAGAACATTTTATCAAAGGTAAATCACTTTATCCGCAAAAGTAAACATTGCATTGGCCAAGCGAAGCTGGTGAACTTTGTGCCAGGGGACTAACCAAACAGCCCAAGACAGTGCTGCTTTTAGGACCTGCCTAGGGGCAGGTAAGGACATCCAGTCCCCCCAACACGGGGTTAAGTCTTAAATCAGGCTCACGCCATGTTACCAGTACTTCAATCGACCAATTTGGGCCAACAGGGCCCCACACAGTCTCTCCCAGGGGAAGGGGCAAACTCGGGCCTTCTCCGGCCTTCTGCCCTCCTCCCTGGGGTTACCTTGCTCTTCGGGCCTCCTTGCCCCATTGCGATGATCCCGGAGGAGGGGGGGTCGTGTTCTCCTTGGAGCCCCCTCTAGAATGTGGGCCTTCAGGCCGGGCTCGGCGATGTCAGGGGCAGACCGGGTCGACAGGGATGCAGCGCAGGCCCTGCGGTGTTGAAGAATCAGATGGGGCCCCCTCGTCACTTGAATCTGCCTTCCCCAAGCTCCGGGTAGGCCTAGCCAATCAGGACACAGCTTTGGTCAAGGCGCGGCAGCAGCCGTCTATCGGATTGCGGCCTCCTCTAGAGAAGTCGTGGAAGCCAATCCGGGTGTGGCGATGATGGGGGCGGGCCGGTGACGCGGCCGGCGCCCTCCTCACGTGGTGGTGGTGGCAAGGGCTTCAGGGCCTATCGCGGCCCCCTTAAACTATACGGCAGCCCTCTCCTCACATCGGGGGCCGCCACGACAAGGCAGGCAGTAGCGGGAAGGCCCTACAGACGGGCCGGGCCCGCGGCGGTGAATTCCCAGTCAGCGCTTCGTGGCCAGGTTAGTCAGCGCTCAAGGGGGCAACTGCGCTTCGCGGCACAGCAGATCTAGCAGTCACCATTTTTTAGGCAGTTGTAGCTGATTGATTGAAAAAGCATTATTCGAGTTGTACACTCATAAAAGCACAAAACATAAATTTTAAAATTCATACATTTTAAAATACATTACAATTAAAATTCATATTCCGTACACATAAAATACATTTTAAGAAGAAGTTGTGCAAGCTTTGACAAAAAGAATTTTTGTAATTATTATAAAATTTAGTACATGTTGGAAGGTAGAGCCCTCCGTCTAATAGACCATGCCCACCCCAAGTATTTTGCTGTTCCCAGCACAATAGGCATTTCGGTGGAGGTACAAATAATTCTCAACCCCTCAACACCGCTTAATACCCCAAAGTTTCTACAAACTGGGGCCAACCATACTTCCTTGGGTTTGCATAGGCCTCACACAAAAATAAAAAGTGGGTAATGCTTTCATTGGGGGCACCACATACCGGGCAACACGAGCTATTACTACTCCTCCACCTACCCGTCAATGACCTCAAGGGGAGAGAACCTGACCTTAACTGGAAAAATAACTTCCTATCTGTCGGGACAGTTATACTGTCCCAATACTGTTCCAGTGCAGATCTTGTTTTAATTTCCATAAATCTACCCCCCATTGTTTCTGCATGTGTACTCCTCCAGAGCTTGTGTTCTATATAATCCCAATATATGGCCTTAATAGTATTTTTACTTGGGAATACTTCCCCAGAAGGATTTTCCCAAAGGCTAGAGAGACCGAGCTCAGCAAGAACAACCCTGAGCGTCTTCAACCATGTTATTTTGTGAAATGTATCCGATTTAACTAGGGCTAGAAACCCATCAGCATAGTGTCGGATCTCTGGGGTCGTCCAAAGACGTCTCCAATAAAGGATAGGCCTCAATCGGGCACGGTCACTAACCAATCTCCTTCCTAAATCCAGGCCAAGTGGTATTATATTATATTATATTATATAAGGCACGTCCTCGACGTCTCTTTCGGATCAGGAAAGCTGCCGGAGGGGTGGAAACAGGCGGTGGTGCTCCCGCTCCGGAAGAAACCCCACTTAGGCTTCGAGGTACTAGAAAATCTGAGGCCCATCTCCCTCCTGCCTTTTCTGTCCAAAGTGGCGGAAAAGGTGGTCAATACCCAAATAATGAAGCACGTGGAAGAGAGGGGACTGCTCCATGCGACGCAGTTTGGCTTTAGGCCACGACATTCTACCGAGTCCGCCCTTCTCATGGCTACGGAACATCTGAGAGAGGGTGTGGATGCAGGCCAAACTATGGCCTTGATCCTGTTGGACCTCAGCGCGGCGTTCGACACTGTAGCGCATAACATCCTGCTACAGTGTCTGAACAGAGGTGGCATCTCTGGCACCGCGTTGAGATGGATCCAAGACTTTCTCAACGGGAGAAGCTTCCGAGTCAGGCAGGGAGACTGCTATTCAAAGGGGGTGCCTCTGGGCCAAGGCGTGCCGCAGGGCTCGTCATTGAGCCCAACCCTCTTTAATATGTATGTCGCGCCTGTTGCCACGATTGTGGAGAGCCATGGCCTCCAACTGGTCTCTTACGCCGACGACACGCAGCTGGTGATCTCCCTATCGCATGCGCCCTGTCTTGCTGCCGATGGCTTCCGTTTGTGCATGAAAGATCTTGCCGAATGGACGGCCATCAATTGTTTGAAGCTGAACGGCAACAAGACAGAGGTGATGGTGGTGGGGAGAGCCCAGTCTGCCTGGTCGTCGGCATGGTGGCCATCTTGCCTTGGACCTACCCCAACCCCCTGCCAAGAGGCACACAATCTGGGGGTGTGGTTTGACGCGGGTCTTACTTTTGGCCCCCAGATTAATCGGGTGGTGGGAGTCTGTTTCGGGATTCTGAAGAAGCTGAGAAAAGTCCTGGACTTACTCCCGATTGAAGCCCGTCAAACCCTGGTCCATGCCCTGGTGACAGCTAGGTCGGACTATGGGAACCTGCTGTACCTAGGGGCTCCAGAAAAAAGCATGGCTCGCCTGCAAGTGCTGCAGAATGCGGCAGCGCGTCTGATTCTTAGACTGCCTAAAAGGGCGCCTTCTAAGGCGGCCCTCCAGCAGCTACACTGGCTCCCTGTGAGGAGAAGAGTGGAATATAAAGCCCTCTGCACCTGTCATCGCATCTTGAATGGCAGGGCACCCGACCCTCTGACTAAATTGATCGAAGTGTACAAACCAACACGTGCGCTTAGATCCACAGGGGGCGGCCTACTGAGGATCCCGAGAATTAAGAAGGCCCGCATGGGAGGCAGGTCCTTTAGATGCCTAGCGGCAACTAACTGGAATAAACTGCCAGCGGACTTGCGCCTGGAACCGGAGGAGGCTAGGTTCCGAGCGAAACTCAAAACATTTCTCTATACTAAATAACGGTCCGCTCAGTTTTTGTGCCCCCTGCTAACTGCCTCTCCCACTTTCAGCGCGTGGACACGCCGGTGTGCGCAATCGCAGCGCTCTACAAATGTCCCAATAATAATAATAATAATAATTAGTGGCGCACTCTGGGGGAGACTCGTTATTCCCCTCAGAAACCTATTCTCTGATATTTGTAGGGTAGGGAGCCTCTCAAAACCCCATACTTCTGCCCCATACAGGGCTGCACCCAAAGCTTTAGCATCATAGACCATGAGGACCGGTTTTATAGGCCTAGTTTTTGATTTTACTTGTTCTACCCGGAGCGCCCCTGAAATCTGCTGGTGTCTCAGTACCGCCTTCTCAATGTGTCGTGACCAACCTGGCTTGCTTGATAGCTCTATCCCTAGGTAAGTAAAAACATTTAGTACCTCAAGCTCGACGTTATTCAGAGATACCCTTGGTTGGGATCGGCGCCTTTGACCAAAAACCATCAGCTTTGTTTTGCTAACATTGACTTCGAGACCATGTTCCCTGCAAAACATGTCAAATATGTTCAGGGCGCGCTGGAGTCCTGCCGGGGTTTTGGACACAATTAGGGTGTCGTCAGCGAACATCAGGATCGGGACCCTGATGCCCGCTAGCGAGGGTGCATCCACACTTGCATCCTATCCACAATACCATTGATGAACAGGGAGAATAGCAGGGGTGCCATTGTGCATCCCTGCCGTACACCCCGCTCGACAGGAAAATTAACGGTAGATTCCCCGTTACTCCCCCACTGGACTTTGGCAAAGTTGCTTTCGTGGAGACGCATTATTAGAGTAAGCAACTCGAGTGGGACCCCTATCTTTTTCAGAACTGCCCATAGCTTGCTCCTTGGCACCAGGTCGAAGGCAGCCCTCAAGTCTACAAATGCGACATATAGGCTGCCTTCGCCAAGGAGTACAGTCCCCCACCGTAACATGGTAAATCGAAATATTTGATCTACCGTCCTGGTTGCCCGCCTAAATCCTGCCTGATAGGGGGAGAGGGCATTATTCTCATCTACCCAATCCATAAGTTTGTTGACCACCATCTTCCCCACCACTTTTTGGATAGTGGCAATCAAACTTATCGGCCTATAATTGGCCGGGAGTGACCGATCGCCTTTCTTGTAGATCGGTATAATTATTGCCCCTTCCATATTTCTGGGATTTTAGCCCCTTTAGCTAGAGCATTTCCCAGTGAGGTCACATACCTAGCCCACCGTACCTTGTCGTGCTTAAATATGTCTGAGGGAATTCCATCTAACCCCGGTGCTTTCCCCCCTTGTAGGGTTGAAATTACCAATTCTGCTTCTCTATTTGAGAACAAGTTTCCCTTACAAAATACCACTGGAATAAGTTCTTTGGCCATAATATCCCTGTTCTCTGCATACTGGGGTTTAAAATACTCGACCCATGATGCCTCATTGACATTGTTATCTGGATTGTTAGAGGTACCACCTCGGCCCCACTTCACGATTTTCCAGAAAAGTCTGGAATCCCTTGACCCAGAAGCTTCGAGTAGCTCTTCCCAATATTCCTCATCCCACTTTTTCTTGGCCTTACGGATGTTATCATTATATTGTTTCCTAGCTATACTAATCGAGGCCTTGTCTCTGCTTTTAATTGCCCTACCTAATTCCAATCTGGTTAACCTGCACTGTTTATTAAACCACCTCGCCAATTTAATTGGTGCTTTTCCATTTGCCTTAGTTAATCTAGTAAAATGTGGTTTTATAAGGGAAAAGAACGTGTCGTGTATGGCTGTTATTGAGGAGGAACCAGGTGTTACAGGATTTACTATCTCCATGGCGGCAATTGCTTTATCCACCTCCGAGTTTATGTAATCCATGGAAGCCACATTTGCCAACACATTTGGCCATTTAACTCTTCGTGTGTCATTGGCCATAACCGGTACAACCTCGCTACGCAACTCTGAGTTGTCAGGCGTGGCCCTCCACCAGGAATGGGTGACACAAAGGGGATTATGATCGCTTTCTAATCTACCCTTGATTTCCATATCACCTACCCCACACCATAAATTAAGGCTACAAATGACATAGTCTATTCTACTTTTACTGTGACCATTGTCAAATGTACAGTTGCCTCCCTGGTCGCTCTTTGTCCTTCCATTAAGGGCCCTCAAGCCATATTCCAAACATAGCGCGTTCAGCAACAATATATCTTTTGTCCACCGCTTAACTGGTACAAGATTTAGATTTGGGACACCCCATTGGGCATCTTCCTCCTGCCCTATTGGGTGTTCCGTATTTTCCAGCGGCTCGAAGGTCCTATTGAGGTCACCAGCCACAACCACTCTATTTCCCAGAGACTCCGATTCTAGGAAGGTGGATAGAGCCTCTAGGGTAGGAGAATTCCCAGCGTTCGTACCCCTGGCATAGATATTGTATATGTCTATCACACCCCCCCTTATCTGGTGATATTCTTAGCAATTGTATATCCTTGCAACCCAGGTCAAGCACTTTTATTTTAACTTGTAAGCTTTGCTTGATCCAAACTGTTAAACCTCCCATAGGTCTGCCCCTTGGGCCTCTACTCGCTGGGATGCAGAAATTTAAATAACCTGGGAGGAAGATTGGGTCGCAAGCCCATGTCTCCTGGAATAAACACATTTCATACCCGTTGACAAAATCTATCCAATTTTGTGACAGCAATCTAGTGCTCAGCCCCGCGATATTCCACGAGAAGAACCTCCCCGTGGTATTGCCATTACAAATCCCCACATCAATAACTGGCATAGACGGGAGGTTAATCAAGCTCTCACAATTGAGGCTCTGACCTTTGGGCCTCAGATCAATCGGGTGGTAGGAGTATGCTTTGGGGTCCTGAAGAGACTAAGGAAAGTTCTAGACCTTCTGCCATTGGAAGCCCGCCAAACCTTGGTGCATGCCTTGGTGACCGCAAGGCTTGACTATGCGAACCTGCTGTACCTTGGGGCACCGAGTAAAAGCGTGGCACGTCTTCAGGTGCTGCAGAATGCGGCGGCACGCCTGATTCTTAGGCTGCCCAAAAGGGCGCCCTCGAAGCTGGCACTACAAAAATTACACTGGCTACCGGTAAAGAGCAGAGTTGAGTACAAAGCCCTCTGCACATGTCACCGGATTTTGTATGGTAGGGCGCCCCGACCTTTGCAGAAACTGATCGAAGCCTACGAACCTCCTAGAGCGCTCAGATCTGCGGGCGGAGGACTGCTGAGGACTCCCAGGGTAAAGAAAGCTTGTATGGGAGGCAGGTCCTTCAGGCACCTGGCCCCCACCCACTGGAACAAACTCCCAGTGGACCTTCGCCTGGAACCAGCAGAAATGAAGTTTCGAGCTAAGTTAAAAACCTACCTCTACACAGTAGATAATTTTTGACCTGCCAGCACTGTTTCCTTGTCTTTTGCTTTTCTCACTGTCAGCGCGGGGACACGCCGGTGCGCGTAACTCAGCGCTCTACAAATGCCCCTATTATTATTATTAATTACCTCCCTCTTCTATGACAGTGTCCACACAGTTACCATCCTTGCCCTCATTAACACCTGTATTTGATAAAAGTCTTGATTCACCCCCCATATCTTCCATACATACCATACTGTCCCCCCTCACATTTCCATTTTCCCTATTGATGATCACTCCATCTAGACTGGACGTTACATCCTTAGTTATTGCCAGTGGTTTCTCAGATATGTTCTCCCTGGCCATATTACCCCCAGCATCAATGGGTTCAGCCGATTTCCGTCAACATCCCCACCTCAAATTTCCCAACCCATCATGAGGATTACATGCCTGTTCATAGCAGTCATATAGTCGTGGGATAGGAACATAAAAAGGGTTAATCTCTGCCCGAGGAAAGAAACTGGGTCTCACTGGCTCTTTGTTCCCACCAAAATAAGTGTCCACAGGTCTTGGATAAAAAAAAGTGAGATCCACAATACCAATCCCACCACTGCTAGTGCTCCAACCAGGTTTCGTGATCAATCCAACCACCCTTGGATCTTGGAAGTTAATTATAATGCATTCACCCCCCAGTTTTTTCAGGGTGCTTCCTATCCAATTAACCCTTCTAACCCCGATAATCAAACCATCCACTTCCCCGGGCAGAGGTCTATTGGCCCTTAACCAATGCATAACCTTATTTTTTAACATGTCATAGGTTTCTCTTTGCCCTACCAATAGGGGTGGAACATTGGTAAGGATAGCCACATAGGGATAGGAATCAGGGGTAAGTTGTATCGGGGGTATCCTAGTCGGGAGTTTTGTCACATAGGGTATTGGTTGGCTTTGTTCTGGAACGACGGCATGGTGGGGCAACATTCTTTGGTACTATGGGAGCCTTATTTCCCTCAAATATATTATTTCCATCACTTGCAGAACCGCCCCTATTTGGCACTTTTGGAACATGGGGCATATATGTTCCAACACTATTTTTACAGGGATTTTTATCATTACTTGCCAAAGAACCATGAGTAGTTGTCGAAGTGCTTGGCAGGGGTAGAGTATTATTGTTGTTAACAGGGGTGGCATTCTTTGTGCAATCCTTTCTGCCTTTGACTACAGTACTATGGGGCTTGGTTTTCCCACAATTGCTGTTAGTTGCAGTAGTTGGTTGGTCATTGGTAGACTTTTTTTTTTTTTTTTTTTTTTTTTAAAACCTTTATTTGGAGACAAGCAGGTTCAAGGGAAGTGTACATACAAAACATACAGTCACATATGGCCATTACAATGGTACGTCAGAGCCAAAAAAAAAAGGAGAAACAAGGAAGTACAGGGCAGGACATCAGTCAATACAAGGAGCAACAGCGAAATGTACAGTATAAATTAGAAAGCAATGATCCAGCATGGGCAGGCAAGCCAATAAGACAATACAGTATGAACACATTCCGTTAGCGGAGAGCACATGAGACAGAGGGGACTCCGATATAAGGGACACATGAAATAAAGGTGCCGCACAGGGATACGATCTCAATTCCCAGTAATACACCAGTCGTAAGGGAGACTGCAGCCCCCAATAGCTCGCAGGGAAAGGAGACAGCTCAGCCCCTCCTCCGATACTGGAAGATCAGCAGGTGTAGTGTAAGATCCCAGCCCATCATGTTGTCATCAACCTATCCCTTCGCGGTCCCCAGGTTCAGAATCAGAGTCCTGCACAGCTCTGGTTAGGAGGTACACCTGGAGCGGACTCCAAAAGTCCTTTGGTCTGCATCGGACAGGCATTAGGTCAGAATAGATATTGTATTGATCCTGACAGTATATGAGGTCAGTCACCCAATCCTGAAAGCGCGGCACCCTACCACGACCCCAGCAACAAGCAACCCTACGCTTAGCCAGCAGCCGGGCCACGTCAACAAATCTACGGTGAGAGGCAGGTACGTCCTTAGAGTAGCCCAGTAACATCACTAAGGGGTCAAACGCCACCCCATCCTCTGCCATAATCTGCAGGGCTTCATGAACCTGAGTCCAGTATTCTAACACCCCCGCACAGCTCCAAGCCAAATGCAGGAAGTCAGCGCCTTCCGCCCGACACCTAGCACACCTGTCATCCTCCGCTAAATGAAACCGTAGTTTCCTCGCCGGGGTATAATAGTACCTCTGAACAAACTTGTAGTGGATAATTTTAAGGCGACAACTAGAAGAAACATTGGCCGTGAGCCCACAACAGTACTTCCACTGCTCGTCTGTAATAGGAGCACCCAACTCGGCAACCCACTGCTCGCGCACCCGATTGGCCGGGACCGAACGCTGTCTGCGAATAGCCCCGTATAATTTCGACACCAGGTGTCGCCCATCTGAAACCAACAGCACGTGGAGGGGGAGGGTAACCCCAGGCTCCGAAGGGTAGTCTGGTAGCAGAGCACGCATGCCCTGCCGCAGGCGGATAAAGTAGAACAGTTCCAGAGGGGAGCAAGCAGCCGCACCGAAGAAATGAGCCTGCGTACGGAAGGCACCTTCGTGAAACAAGTCGCCCCACGTGAGGACACCCAGCCGCCTGCACATTCGCTGAAACCCCGTTTCCAACAACAGCGACAAATCCGGATGATAAGACAGAGGCAAGGCCGGCGAGTAAAGAAAGGAAACGCCCAGCAATTGAGCCACCCGTTTCCAAGCACCCACCGTGCACGTCACCGTCGTGCGAGGCGTTTCCACATCTGACACCTTGCCCAAAACCATCCCCTCAAGTGGGAGCGGGTGGGCGACCCAATGTTCAGCAGCAATCTGGGGCATGAACGGCGTGGGGCGCATCCAGTGATAAGCATAATGCGCCTGAGCACTGAGATAATAAAGTTCAAAGTCAGGGATGTCGAAACCGCCATCAGCATAAGGCAACGTAAGGGTGGCCCAAGCCACCCGTGGCTGCTTGCCCCCCCAGAACAACCGCAGGAGCTCGGAACGAAGTCTGCGAAAAAAATAAGCACCAGGATGATATGGGAGGTTTTGAAAGAGATAAAGAAAGCGGGGCAGAACTACCATCTTGATAAGAGACGCCCTACCGGCCATGGAGAGAGGCAAAGACATCCACCTGGTGACATCATCCGCAAGTTTAGTAATGGCCACACCATAATTAAGCCGAACCGCATCTTCTCTGTCCAAGGACACGACAATGCCGAGATATCGCAACTCCGAATCACACCATTCCAGAGGGTAGTCAAGGGGAAACCTGGCCACCGCAGCAGTGAGGGGGAAAAATTGAGATTTCCGCCAGTTGATATGGACACCGGAGACACCTCCAAAAGCGACCAGCTCTCGTAAGAGCGAATTAAGGTTGTTCTCAGGGTCCTTGACATAGAGTGTAACATCATCGGCGTATAAAGAAATACCGACCTGCCGCTGAAGACAATTAAAGGCGCTCTGCTGATGAAACTGACGAATCCTACAGGCCAGCGGCTCAATGGCAATAGCAAACAAGAGGGGCGAGAGGGGGCATCCCTGTCGGGTCCCTCTCGTAAGAGGGAACGAGGGGGATAGCACCCCATTCACTACTACCCTCGCCATCGGATCAGTATATAAGAGCTTAACCCATGAGATGAAGATCCTGGGGAAACCCATCCGACAAAGAACATCAATAAGATAGCCCCACTCGACAGAATCAAACGCCTTAGTGGCATCAAGAAAGATAGCGGCAACCGGGACAGTGGGATCAATGGTCGATACAAGCGAAAACAAGGTGCGAAGATTGTGGGAAGTAGCACGGCCGGGCACAAATCCCGACTGGTCAGGCAATACAATAACGGGCATGAGCTCGGCTAGTCTCACTGCCAAGACCTTCGTGAGAATTTTGACATCGCAGTTGAGCAATGAGAGGGGCCTATAGGAGCCCACATCCAGCGGATCCTTACCCGGCTTAAGCAGCGACGTGATGGCGACCTCTCGCATGGAGCCCGGCAGACGTCCCTCCTCCAGGGACTCCTCAAAAACCTCACGGAGCACAGGGGCCATGGTGTCCACATAACACTTATAAAATTCAGCAGGAAGGCCATCCAGACCGGCGGCCTTCCCATTAGAGAGAGACATGATGGCATTCCTGACCTCCTCCACCTCTAGGGGCCTGCCTAAGAACTCCCGATGACCATCCGATAACCAACAAAGTGCCAACTCATCGAGGAAGCCGCCGTATCGAGTCTCACCCGTCTGCTGTGTCGTGTAAAGGTGTGCATAGTGATCAATAAAAGTACGCTGAATCTCCGAAGTGTCTCGACAGCGAGTACCATCCGGCGACACCAATTCCAACACGTCCGACCCATGCCTTGGATGTCTAGTAAGGGCAGCGAGGACCTTACCGGGTCGCTCCCCTTCGCAGTATCGCCTCGACGTCCAGTATTTCCCCCTATGCTTAGCCTCTCTAGCAGCCTCCTCCTCGTACTCGGAGAGCTTAGTACGGAACTGTGCCAGAAGATCGGGATCCGAGTCAACCTGCATCCTGCGCTCTAAGTCTCGCAAGTCAGCTTCCAAGCTCTCGAGGGTCCGAACAATCAGACGAAGTACTCCACAACTTTTGGAAATAGTGACACCCCAGATCGTAACCTTGAACGCTTCCCAAATGACCTCAATGCTATCCACAGAGCCCTTGTTTCTAGGGAAAAACGCCTCCACCTCCATACCAAGTTCCTCCTTGAACACCGGGTCAAGCAAAGCAGTCGGAAACAGACGCCAAGGTGGGCGCGGCCTATGCAGCCCGGGGACGGATAGAACAACCTTCACCGGACAGTGATCAGAATACGTCCGAGCCAGATGTGTAGCCTCCCTTAGGCCAGCTATCAACCCTCTAGAGAGAAACACATAATCCAGTCTCGCCCATGAACGAGCATGTGTGGTGTAATGAGTGCCCTCCTTGGTGGCAGGGTGGGCGTACCTCCAGCTGTCGACCAACCCAGCCTCCTCCACAATCCCCCGCAACACTTCTCTAGCCTGTACATTATACTGAGGGCTCCCCTCCGACCTGTCCGACTGGGCCTGAAATGCAAAATTAAAATCACCCCCCCACACAATGTAAGTGGCATCCATAGCAAGGACATGACCCCACAAAGTGACAAAAAAGATTGGCGTATCGACATTAGGAGCATAGCAATTAACAAACAGTACAGTGTTCTGTCCGAGCCGCCCCCACAGTAGCACATAACGCCCCTCAGGGTCCCCCACAGATCCAAGTTCCTGAAATGCAAGCGATCTTTTAACAAGGATGACAACCCCACGAGCATAAGAAGAATAGGAAGTAAACCCCCTGGCCGCAGCCCACCTCCCGCCAAAGGTGGGGGAGGGAGCGGGAAGCAGATGCGTCTCCTGGAGGAGAGCAACATGAATAGCATGCCTGTCCAAGTACTGGATCACACTACGACACTTCCTGGCATCATTAAGTCCCCGTACATTCTAGGACAGAATCGATATCTGATCTACAACAGCAGTCGACATCACCCAGGTTCAGGGCCCCGCGGGACCCAATAAGCAAATACAGGGCATCCAACTACCAGCCACAGCCAGCGACAGGTCCACGCCCCAGGGCACGGACAACCACCCACATACACTCCACACATTCCCCAGCCATCTCCGAACCAATCAAACAAAAACACAACAACTCCCCCCCAACCAAACCATCCATGCAACAAGCACTCAGGACAGACTGCACGCCGCACGCCACCAATCCATCTCACGCGACCCACAACTCGCACACGTGTTACGCTTGCAGAGCGCTCCCCGTCACGTGGCAGCCTAAAATGGCGGCCGACGCACTCGGGCCCAAAATGGACGGGAGCACGGACCCCAGGATCAGTTCCGCCAGATAGAAAAGTGGACCAGCCTAGATAGCGGGCGCAACACCACATCTGTGCACTCAAACAACAGCAGCACCCCTCATAGCGATCCAGGGGTCCCGGGCAAACAAACATGGACAGCTTCATTCCCGCCCCATCCACCCACATGACACCACCCCAACTATCAGGCCATACACACCTCCACCCCCCCCCGTTCCCCAACACACATCCAGTCAAACAACAAAGGACTAGAATCCAAACCAAAGGTACACATGGGGCACACCCTCCGGGGAACCTTCCAGAGGTGCACGACGCCACTCCCTCACGCCACGCCAGTGTCCGCGCCAACAAGTATCAGGCGGCCCCAGGCGCAGCGCGGGGGGGTGGGTGCCCAGAGCGCGACACCAGATAGTACCATCCTGCGGTACCATACCGACCCCCATAAACAAAAAAACAAAACGCACTCATTCATCACAATAAAGACATGACCCCCGCATCAGCAAAAATCAAAGCGGGCGATAGTTAGGCCACAAATGCGGAGAAGGAAAACAGTAGAACTCAATATAAAAGATACACGTCCACAGTACTCCAAAAAACAGGAAAAAGAGAGACAAAGTCCAAAGTCACCAGAATCAGGCGACCTCCTCCTCAGCCGCCGAATGGTCACCCTCCGGATCTCGATCGCCTCCCCGATCCGCAGCAGCCCGCTCTCGCTGGAGGCGCTTCGCAAAGTCCTCAGCATGCTGTGGGTTGGTGAAAAAATGTTGTTTAGCCTGATGCGTCACTCTGAGTTTAGCCGGGTAAAGCAAGGCGTAGTCCACTTGGAGGTCCCGAAGCTTCTTTTTCACCCCCAGGAACTTACGACGCTGGTCCTGCACCATCGGCGTGAAGTCGGGGTACATGGTGAAAGTCACCCCTTCGAAGGAAAGGGCCCTATTAGTGCGGGCAGCCTGGAGGGCGGCATCCCGGTCACGATAGTTCAAAAGGCGCGCAATGATGGGGCGCGGTGCAGCCCCAGAGGCCGGCCGAGGTCCCAGTGTCCGATGTGCTCTCTCAACGATGAACTGGGATGAGAACACTTCCGTCCCAATGGCACCCACCAGTAGCCTCTCCACATAAGTCTCCATTTTGCCCACATTCGTGGACTCCGGCACACCTACAATGCGCACGTTGTTGCGCCTACTCCTCGCTTCCAACTCTTCATTCTTAGCGGCAATGACACGCAAGATATTGTCCATTCTCGCCAGTTGGGTGGTATGGGTGGCCGCCGTGTCGTCATGGTCCGAAATGCGCTGTTCCGCCGCCGTCAATCGCTCCTCATGCACGTCCAATTTCTGGACGACCGCATCCATGCGCGACGATATCTTGTCCACTTTGTCCACTATAGTGGCAAACCCCTGCCTCATCTCCTGCATCATTTGGGTAAAATCCGGTGGTGGTGGGTGCGGGACACTCTCAGCGACATTCGGGGGGGGGGGGACCGCGAAGTCCCGGCTTCCTGGAGCAAACGCGTCCCCCGCCTAGCCCCTCCAGAGTCAAAGGACAGTTTGGATTGTTTAGTGTCCGGCTTTCCCATAGCGGAGCGCTAGTGATGCAGTGGGGGACCAAGGCAAATAGGAGTCAGGATATAGGTCGGACAAGGGATACGGCCAAGAAGAAAATAACTCGAATCGTGGGGGCACGAGCAGGCCAGCGCGCCCCGCCACTCCCAACGACGAGAAATGGCCGTCTCCGCTACCAGCTCAAGGGGGCAAGCCCTCAGAGTCCAAGAAGAAGATCCGTTGCGTCTCCGTGAGCAATGGTATCTGGGCAGGCAGATGTAAAATCCGAGAGATAAGTCCGACAGCAAGGGAGAGCCAAACGGCTTGCCCGGCCAGCGAGCGGGCCTGGTGGAGAGGGGAGGAGCAAGGCCTACACCCCACGTGCAGAGCCCCGGACTGGCATGAACGATGACGCCGGGCCAGAGGGCATCAGACTTCCAGAGCGCAAGTCGGGGAAACTTGGGATCCTCGTAACTTCGGCCAGCAACCTCCGAATGGCCCAGGAGTTGGACCGTGGGTAGTCAGTCGATATCCCAATAGATCTGTGGGGTCAGTTCAGGGCGCAGCGATGGTAATCAGGATCCCTAGGCGGATAATAGCTCCGGGCAGCGGGAGCCTCACGACAGTGCGGCCATTCCGCAGTGCGCCCTCTAGTCACTGGTAGACTTACTACTTTGTCCTTTACCCCGGTGGCTAGGTGCAATACTCGCAGTAGAAGGTTGTAAATCAACCGACGGGGCACCTACATCTTGCTCAACTGTTTGTTGGTTGTTCCCATTTTCTCCCGTTTTGAGGCAAGACTTAATTAGAGATTTTGTAGAGAAAAAATTATCTAGGCTAGCCTGCTCTAGATGATCCAATTGTTCAGCTAGCTTTTTGAATCTAACCTCAAAGGGGTTCAAGAGGGACCGTATTAATTTTTCCAATTCTAGAAGGAATTCTGGCTTAGATGTTGGTGTCCCAGGGGATGCTATAACAATGGGATCTGGGCCTGATGATAATGGTGTCCTAGGAGATACCAATGTTATGGTATCTACACCTAACGAAACAACTTCTCCCTCTCCCGCTGGTAACCCAGTAGGATAGTCCCCAGAAGCATGACGAGGGACGTGTGTTAGTGCCCAATTTCCTATACTTTTTGGGGGGTTTTAGGACCTGGCATTTCTTTACAGTAACACCCCTTTTCCTTTTTGGACAGGGTTTGGGTTTTATAGCATGTGCTAGAACACTGGGTTGGGATGTAGAATGTTGCCCAGTGGGTGGACTAGTAAGAACACTGGGGGACTTTGCAGGCACAGCGTCGGTTAATGTTTCTAAGGGGAAGGTAACCAATGACTCATTTACTGGGGGTGGAAGATGTGGAATATCATGTACAACAGGCAACGAAATAGATGATAAGGTGGTGACCAATGAAGGGAAACTTTGACTTTTACGTTTCTCAAGAGGGGTTTTCATAAGCTCAATGGACAACCTGCGCCCAGCACGTCTTTCTGCCAAGGCGATTTCCCTATCAATATCCTGAGGCAGCCGTTTAAAATAGGTATCTAGGGGGCCCATAACAGCAGCCTCCACCTCACCCATGGATGGCAGCAAGGTGGAAGTGTTTGTAGAACAGGCCATATAGGTAACCCTTTGCCCCCTCAATATATAGGAACAGGTTAGGTCACTAACACTACACAAATAACTTGCTTACAGTACCAGTTCTGCAAATGTCAATGGAATGGCCCAGCCCGGCCTCCTTCGGCCCCTGACGGCCACAGACGGTCCCGTCCTTGTCCCGGACTTCTCCCGGCGCCCTCCCGCGCCGCGGGGATCTCCAGTTGATAATATACTATCTAAAAGGAAGGGGAGGAGCCTGTAGGGAGAGCGTCCCAGGTGGCAGCAATTGGGAGTTGTGGGTGCTCCTGGGACTTGTAGTCCTGCGCCCACAACACGCTCGCAGCCCTGCAGGTCCCGGCACCCAGAATCAAAGTCCCAGCAGTTACAGCGGTAAGAGGAAGCCTCAAGCGAGGCGGGACCCGCGCAGCGGGTTCCGCAAGCAGTTTCCCGGTGATGCAGGGCAGGCTTTAGAGGCACGTTCGTCCCAGCGTGGAGTCAGCAGCACAAAGCAAAAGAAATCCGCCAATGGCAAGGAAAGGGCGGCTTTTACCGCAGTGAGGCACTAGGGAGGAGCCTGCAGGGAGAGCGTCCCAGGTGGCAGCAATTGGGAGTTGTGGGCGCTCCTGGGACTTGTAGTCCTGCGCCCACAACACGCTCGCAGCCCTGCAGGTCCCGGCACCCAGAATCAAATTCCCAGCAGTTACAGCGGTAAGAGGAAGCCTCAAGCGAAGCGGGACCCCGCGCAGCGGGTTCCACGAGCAGTTTCCCGGTGATGCAGGGCAGGCTTTAGAGGCACGTTTGTCCCAGTGTGGAGTCAGCAGCACAAAGCAAAAAAAATCTTTTGTAGCGCTTCAGCAGGCCTTCGCAGCGCTCTAGGAAAAAGGACAGCACTACTCCGGGCACGTCAATCTCCCAAGCCCCAGCAGGTCAGAGGGTTACAGCGCTACAAGGATCTCCGCACTCCTCTCAGGCAGCGCTTCACGGAGGACAACGCTGGGTTAGGTAGGCAGACAGTTCACTAGTGGAGCTCTGAGGAGCAGCCAGTTCAGTTCAGTCCAGGCAGGACAGCAATACAGCCAGTCCGGTCAGGGGGAGTTAGGCAGATCAGTGCAGGGACCCAGGGGAGGAAGGGGGCGCATGTGCAATACAGTCCAGTACCTTGTTAGCACAGGTGAGCTTCTTCTTGGCGCTTGTTGGTTCTGGCGCCCTTGGGTTGAAGTAGTTTCTTGGTTTCCTGAGAAGGGGGGGGGGGGTTGTGAGTTGAAGGCTTGTCAGCAGGTCACTTCAGATGGTCCTTGGGTAACCCTCCCGCCGGGCCAGATCAGTGGGCTAGTTCAGGGTTCCTCACTCTACTTGGAAGGCAGCACCTACGCCCTGTCACTCCCAGTGGCATAGGTCCCTGACTAGGCCCTACCGCCTAAATCTCCTGCGTGGGTCCCCCAGGTCAGTGATGCCCCAACTACTCTACTCTGCTCTGACTGGAAAGTTTCCCTCCCTTTCCTTATATAGCGACAGTTGGCAGTGGCAGTTGGTGTCACCTCCCCTGTTCTAGAAGGTTCCAGGAGCTTCCCTCATTCTAGCTATGGGCAGGCTGGCATTGATACATTGTTTGAGGGTTCCAGCCAGCTCCTGGCTACTAGAGTGCACCTAAAAAGACCACGCTGCAGTAGCAGGGGTCAGTGGCAGCCATGTTAGGGGAAGAGAGCACCTGCACCTTAACATTGATAAGCAATGGGAAGGTGCCCAGAGTCCTAAAGCCAACAAAAAGTAGGTGGGAAAAATAAGGCGAGGGCGAAAAGAAATAGGGAAAGACCACCCTAGGGCTGACCGGTCTAACAGGCATCAAACTTGATGCCTAAGTTACGTGCCGCATTAGTCGTGTTTGGTGGTACCTCCGCATCTTCAGGCCACCATAGTTTAGGAATAAAGTCATTTTGCGGGACCAGCGGCAGAATTTCAGTTTTCCCGTGTTGTACTTCAAATGATTCTTTCCCATCCAATCAAAAGTGGCCGTCAAGCAGCGTTTCAGATTTTCTTCCCAGTCCTTGGTCTCTTTATCAAGGACTAGGATAAGCTGCGTATCGTCCGCATACACGATAACATCTATCCTAAAGGACGATATCAGCCTGATCAGAGGGGTAGTGTAAACATTAAAGAGCGTCAAGCTCAGGCTAGATCCCTGAGGAACTCCTGACGTAAGTGTTTTTTCCCTTAAGCAAAAGTAACAGAGGGTAACCACTTGCAGCCTGGCACTCAAAAAGTTCTTAATCCACTCCAATACGTCTCCTGCTATGCCAGATGTTGCTAGCCGGTCAATCAAGATGGTGTGGGAGACCGTGTCGAAGGCTGCTGACAGATCTAATAAGATCAGGACAGCCTTCTTACCCTGATCCATAGCCGTTCGAATAGTATCAGTGGTAAACAGGAGGGCTGATTCTGTGGAGTGTTGGGCTCTAAAACCTGATTGATTCGGGTGCCAGGCGTTGTTTTCCTCAAGAAAGATTGTGAGTTGTTTGTTCACGAAAGTTTCTGTTAATTTACATAACACGGGAAGCAATGAGATGGGTCGGAGATTAGACAGAGTGGTGGGATCTGCTAGTTGTTTTTTCTGCAAAGGCTTAACCACCGCAAGTTTCCATTCCAAAGGGATAATTGCAGTGGCCAATGATGCATTTACAATATTATTAATTACAGGGTTTACAGTATCTACAAGAGCTTGAAGAAGAGTAGGGGGACACGGATCAAACGGCGATCCTGACTTGATCGCCAGTGTGGCCTGGTGAGTTTCCTCCAGACTGATAGGTCGAAAGGTCTCCATACTGTCCGAGTGTAAACTTAACACACTTCCTTCTTCTGCTATTGGTATGTAGGGGGTGACAAAATCTTTGGTGAGTACCTGTACTTTTTGTTCGAAAAAGTCCGCTATAGTATTGCAGAGTTTTTCAGATGGGGGATTTCCTGCAGCAGTATTTTTGGGTTATTAAAACCATTCACGATCTTAAAGATCGATCTTTGTTATTAGCCGCTTCTATTTCTGCCGTTTAAAAATTAGTTTTGGCTCCTTAATCAGTGCATGATATTGTCTTCAAACTATTTTATATCTGCAGCGTTCCTCATCATGATAGTTTTTTCGCCACCTACGTTCAGATACTCTCACCTCTCCTTGTTTTTCTTTTAGTGTGTGATTAAACCAGGGGGCAGATACTCTTTTTAGGCTTGACCTATTTCTATCATGAACATGACCAATTTTGTCCTTAATAGTAGACATCCACTCCCCGAAGCGATTATAATCTATTACCGCATTTCCGGTCATTGAAGGCCTACATTCACTAGCTATCGTAATCAGATCCGGATGTCCAATGATCGATTTCCAACCCCCATTTCTAGACTGCGACACTTTCCCTAAGTGTTTGCTCGTGGCTCCCCTGTCTAGTGAGAAGTTGAAAGGGACCAGTGAGTGATCCTACCATGTCTGGACAATAGGATGGTTTACTTCGAGCGTAGCCAGGTTAGAGCAAATACAGTCTAAGATGTGTCCTGCCCTATGCGTTGTATTCTGTGTAAGCACTGATAGACCTAAAACACCCATTGTGTCTTTAACCCGATGCATGCTCATGGCGGAGCCGCTCCGTCATGAGCCGCGGTTGCGCTGTGCTCATGACGGAGCGGTTCCGTCATGGCCCTGCCGCCGCGCCTGCGCGGCGCGTTCTATTGAGCGGGCGGAGCCATGACGGAACCGCTCTGTCATGAGCACAGCGCAACCGCGGCTCGTGACGGAGCATGCGAGCGCCGCTCGGCCCCCCCAGCGCTGCGGCGAAGGGGTTAAACGAGATGGGGGAGTCCAGGTGAAGATTAATATCCGCTAGTAGAGTGAAATTAGAGAATCTAAGGGCCATGTTACTGAGTGCCTCCCCAATGCATTCCAGAAATTCCTTATTCGGGCCTGGAGGGCGATAGACCAGGGCTCCTGCAAATGTAAAGGAGTCATTGACCTTAATGCAAAAACCAGCGCATTCTGCGCCTTTGAGGTCCTGGAGCTCATTTATAGAGCATTTCAAGGTAATCACCAGGCCTCCACCCCGTTGTTCCACTCTGTCCACCCTTTGTATAAGATCATTTGGGGGCAAAGCGTGCACTATATCTGGATTACTCTATGACTTAAGCCAAGTCTCTGTGATAAAGTCCAGGTCACTTTCAGTTATCAAATCAAAGATGTGCAACGCATGTTTGGACATTGACCATGCGTTTATGAGACCCCCACGCAGCCCTTTCCTAGAGCCTGTGATTGGAAGCGTGGCTCAGTGGTTAGAGGCGGCAGACCCGGAAGCTGAGATCGGCCGTGGACCAGGGTTCGATTCCCCGCCTCGGCGGGTCTCGGGCTCAAAAATTCCAGGGAGTCGACAATTCTCGCTCTGGTGCCTACTCGACTCACGGGGTCACACTCTGCGACTCTGGGCAATAGCTTGCTTAATCTCCACTACGGCCCCTCGCGGCGGGATGTCTGGCTTTCACCTTGTGGATACCCGGCCGGGGTATCTCACAGGGGAATACCAGGACGGGTTCCCTAAGCAAGCGCCTTGAGACCTTCGGGTGATTTGTGCGCTATATAAAATCGAAATACATACATACATACACATACATGATATTTGCGTGTAAGGGAAGGATTTTTTACAGTCCAGGCAGCTGACCGGTCCTTCCCAAGATAATAAATCTAGTAGGTGCTGACATGCACGGGTGGTGCTGTGTAATTATAATAAAGAATCCCTACTATATTGGATAGTTGATTGCAAACGGACATCATCTCTGGCCCTAGGCCCGGCCGGTGCGCGGACGGGCGCAGACGGGCTTACCTTTGGCGCACCTTCGGCACGCCATTGGTGCGCCCGCTGCACGCATCCGCTGCGCGTTGTCGCCATAGGTGCTTTAAGTAGTAGGCTGTGCTCGGTCCTAGTACGAGACTAGACCGTCAACCTCCGCCAAGATGGCCGCTTGTAATGTGCCCCCGGAAGTGAGGATACTTGCTCCCTATGTGCCCCGAGTTGAGTGGTCGCTCCCCTGTGTCCCTCGAGGAGACTGGTATCGTTGTGCTATTGCTAGCGCTGCTTCTCATTACTGCTCTTAATCTGCTGCTTGCTGCTTGCATAGAACCGATTTCAGCCTCATTGCGCACTGCATTAATTGCCAATTTCAGCTTCATTGCCGATCTGCATTAATTTAGACTCTGTTGTATCTGACTGCTGCCTGCCTGATCGCCGCTGAGCTGTGCCTGTATCTCTGGGTGATTTTACCCTGTTTTGAAGGGTGTTTTCAGCGCGTTCACTGTACTCCCCCCCCCCCCCCCTCCGCCTCCATTTTGTTGTTGTTGTGGTAGTCTCGTGCCCGCCCCGCCTCCCAGCTGAGACGCCCTCTCACTGACTATTACCAGCGCTTCCTTCCTGTTAGGCGCCGTGACTCGCTCCTCTCCCCGAGTTGAGTGGTCGCTCCCCTGTGTCCCTCGAGGAGACTGGTATCGTTGTGCTATTGCTAGCGCTGCTTCTCATTACTGCTCTTAATCTGCTGCCTGCTGCTTGCATAGAGCCGATTTCAGCCTCATTGCGCACTGCATTAATTGCCAATTTCAGCTTCATTGCCGATCTGCATTAATTTAGACTCTGTTGTATCTGACTGCTGCCTGCCTGATCGCCGCTGAGCTGTGCCTGTATCTCTGGGTGATTTTACGCTGTTTTGAAGGGTGTTTTCAGCGCGTTCACTGTACTCCCCCCCCTCCGCCTCCATTTTGTTGTTGTTGTGGTAGTCTCGTGCCCGCCCCGCCTCCCAGCTGAGACGCCCTCGCCCCTCCCCCTCCACCATCCATATATGACAGGAGTTCCCACGTGCAGCGTTCACGCGCAGCGACCGCGCCCAATCCGCGCCGAAGGTGCGCCAAAAGTAAGCCCGTCTACGCCCGTCCGTGCCTGGACCGCGCCCAGCGCCATACCCCCTGGCCCCCGTCCCTCCCAGCCCCCCCGCATTACCTACGATGCCGCCACCCTCCTAGCCCTTAACCCCGGTCGCGCCCCCAACTGCGTCCAAGCCGCCCCTGGACAAACCCATGGACCTTTCTCCTGCTACTCCTGCAAATTCAGCGGCACAGACAACATCTCCGCTACGACCACACCACTGACTCCCGACCCCAACCACCTACAATGCATCCTTCTCAACACCCGTTCGGTCCACAGGCACGCCATTGACCTATGGAATCTACTTGACACCATTTCTCCAGACATCGCCTTCCTAACGGAAACATGGATGAATGCTTCCTCCGCACCAGACATCACCATTGCCATCCCTGAAGACTATAAGATCACTCGCAAAGACCGTACCAGCCACACAGGAGGAGGAATCGCTATCGTCCATAAGAAATCACTCCGCATCTCAACCAGCTCTGACACCAACCTCGCCAACTCCGAACACCTTCACTTCCAGATCCACATCGACCCCAAAACCACACTCAGAGGCACCCTCCTCTACAGACCACCAGGACCCCGCGCAAAATTCAGTGAAGACATCACGGACTTCATCACTCCACACGCGCTCCCCTCCAAAGAATACATCCTTCTGGGAGACCTCAACTTTCACCTTGAAAAGATCAACGACCGCAACACCACCACCCTCTTGGACAACCTCGCCAACCTCGGACTTAAACAACTGGTCACTTCCTCCACCCACATCGCAGGTCACACACTCGACCCCATCTTCACCTCCAGCAATCATGTCTCCCTCAGCCACACTACGGATCTCCTCTGGACTGACCACAGCTGCGTTCACTTCACCTACAACAAGCCCAAACCCACCAACCACCTCCAACCAACTCTGCAAAGAAACTGGAACAAAATCACCACCGACCAGATCTCCTCATCGCTCCTTCTAAACACCCCAGCCCACTCCTCGGACCCAAACCTAGCCGCCGCCAACTTCACCCTATGGTTATCCAACACCGCCGACACCTTAGCACCACTGAAAAAACGTCAAAGCAAACCTGGCAACAAGAAGGCCTCATGGTTCAACGATGATCTTAAGAAGTCCAAGAAACTCTGCCGCACCCTTGAAAAAGCTTGGAAAAAAGACCCAACCACCAGCACCAAGGACGCCTTCAAAAACGCCACCCGCACTCACCACCAACTAATCCGAAAGGCCAAGAAAACAGCTTTCAAGGATCGACTTGACAACAACGCCCACAACAGCAAGGAACTTTTCAACATCGTCAAGGAGTTTTCCAATCCCTCGGCCAACTCCAACGACATCACCCCCTCTCAAGCCCTCTGCGACTCCCTAGCCTCATTCTTCCACAACAAGATTGCAGACATCCACAACAGCTTCGACAACCAACCCAGAGCCCAACCCACCCAACCACACGCTGAACACTCTCCCCCCGCGATCACCCTTAACAACTGGAACCCAATCTCCACTGAGGACACCATCCGCCTGATGAACTCCATCCACTCAGGATCCCCCACAGACCCATGCCCTCACCACATCTTCAACAAAGCAGACTCCGTCATAGCACCGCACCTCCGAGACGTCATCAACTGCTCCTTCAACTCCGCCACCTTTCCGGAAAACTGGAAACACGCTGAACTCACCGCCCTTCTGAAAAAACCCACAGCGGACCCCACCGAACTCAAAAATTACCGCCCCATCTCGCTCCTTCCATTCCCGGCCAAAGTAATCGAGAAAGCTGTCAACAACCAACTCGCCGCTTTCCTCGAAGCCAACAAATCCCTCGACTCCTCACAATCCGGCTTCCGAGCCAAGCACAGCACTGAAACCGCCCTCATCGCAGCAACAGACGACATCCGATCTCTACTGGACAATGGAGACACAGTCGCCCTCATCCTCCTCGACCTCTCTGCAGCATTCGACACAGTCTGCCACAGCACCCTTTTACAACGCCTCAGCAACTTCGGAATTCATGGAAAAGCACTTGAATGGATCACCTCGTTCCTCACCGGAAGAATCCAGAGAGTCCGCCTTCCACCATTCAAGTCCGATGCCACCGAAGTCATCTGTGGCGTACCACAAGGATCCTCTCTCAGCCCCACCCTCTTCAACGTATACATGAGCCCCCTCGCGACCATCGCCCGCCAACACAACCTCAACATCATCTCTTACGCGGATGACACTCAACTGATCCTTTCTCTCACCAAGGACCCCTGCACCGCCAAAACTAACCTACACGAAGGAATGAAAGAAGTTGCTGAATGGATGAAACACAGCCATCTGAAACTGAACTCAGACAAAACAGAAGTCCTCATCCTAGGTACATCCCCCTCTGCATGGGACGACTCTTGCTGGCCGGAAGCCCTTGGAAAAGCACCCATCCCGACAGACCACGCACGGAACCTAGGCGTTATCCTGGATTCTTCACTTTCAATGAACAGACAAGTCAGCGCCGTATCCTCATCCTGCTTTAACATCCTTCGCATGCTCAAAAAAACATTTCGCTGGATCCCCACCGAAACCAGGAAAACAGTCACCCATGCTCTGGTCACGAGCCGACTGGACTACGGAAACACCCTCTACGCAGGCACTACCGCTAAACTCCAAAAGAAACTCCAACGAATCCAAAACGCCTCAGCCAGAATCATATTAGACATCCCTCGCAACGAACACATCTCTGGTCACCTGAAAGACCTCCACTGGCTACCCGTCAATAAGAGAATCACTTTCCGACTGCTAACCCACGCACACAAATCACTCTACGACATCGGACCAGAATGCCTCAACTCAAGACTGTTCTTCTACACCCCCTCCCGCCAACTACGTTCCTCCAGCCAAGCCCTCGCCACTGTACCTCGCATCAACAAGACCACCATGGGAGGCAGATCCTTCTCTTACCTGGCTGCTAAAACATGGAACTCACTCCCCACTTACCTCCGCCTTACCCAGAACCACCTAGCTTTCAGAAAGCAACTTAAAACGTGGATATTTGACAAGTAATCCTCCTCCCCCTCCTTAGCGCCTTGAGACCCTCTGGGTATGTAGTGCGCTATATAAATTATCTGACTTGACTTGACTTGACTCCACGCAAACAGCACCAGCTGTGGTGGACCGGGGAGCAAAGCGGCGACTATGCAGTGAATGTTACCAACAGCTCAAAAATTGTGAGCAGTTAACCCCTTCGATGCTCATGAGGTATACCTCTAGGGTGCTCATGACGAGCTCAGCTCATCATGATCAGATTCATCAACATTATGGCCCAGCACAGCAGGAGAATCGCTCAAGCAGCCAAGGTGGTAAAAACACATCAGGTAACAATTTTTTTAAATAGACGCATGCTACTCTGAATCTTAACTCATTCAGGCAGCGCACTCAACTCAATTTAATAGTTCTATGCGTACTAGCAATTCAGTACTAGCAATTCAATCTGACACACGTACAAAGCCTAGTTCAGTGTCTGAGTACTACCGAAGCAGAACGATTCTTCTGCAGCCTTAGATAAGTCCTCAAGGTAACAAACCCCTTGCATGATTTGTTTTAGTGGAGTGGGAGGATAGAAATAGCCAAAAGGAAGGGTCCTTATACCGTTAGTATCCCTTACGTGGTCCTATTTTAAAATGTAGTGAACCCCCCTGGGGTCCCTGAAGTTAATTAATACACAGTCCCCCTGTATATCAATTCAATTGAAAAGTCTTTATTTCGATAAAAATCATAAAAGACACAATAACAGGACAGTTTACATTTATGGCTATTTCAGACAAATCCAGTAACAAATATAGCATCAACAAATAGTAAGATTATCATTAAAATATAAATAGTTAATTAATAAAATAGTGGTAGATTCTATACCAATTTGAATTGAATACAGCTTTTTGATAAAAAAAAAGAAAAAACATAAATCAAATTATTTAAAAACACAAGAAGGATTCCAACTCTGTATTTCTATAAAACAGTAAAGTGACAGGTGCAAGTTTATGTGGTTAGATAAATCACACAATGTATTAGTATATGCAAGGATCTCGAACTTGTATGATCCACATCCAGTGGAGAAATTTTGCGATGGCTACAACCACAGGCTGTGAGTTATTTGTTTTTAAAATCCAACCTGTTTGTATACCTAGCTGGAGGCAAATAGGTCTCAACCATGTCCTTCTTGGGACTTTATATTCGGGTAGATAAAAAGTACGTGGTCGGCATCCCATTGGGAGCCATAAATCATGGCATATATGGTCCCGAATCGCACCCCGCTTTTGCCATGGATAGATGGCTCCTGCCCGGTGGCAACTATTATAGGGCGCTGTATTCTAAATCTGTTGTCAGGGTTCTGTCCGGACCCACGGAGATAGCAGTGCACCTGTGGCGGGACGCGACTAACGCGACGGGATAGACTGATCGCCTGACCAGGGCGACCCCGCTTTTTTGATCAGATAAACTTGGCAAACTGTGGAATGCCAAGGGGTTCGATAAATGGGACCTCATTGGTATTAGTAAGGTGGGTGACCTCTGGAATAAGGGACAGGTTAAATCGTTTGAGTCGTTGCAGGAGGAGTTTGAGTTAAGTAGCTCTGAGTACTTCCGTTATGTTCAGGTCCGGCATGCTTTGCGGTCAGTTTTCCAGGTCGGGGAGGTAGTTCCGCAGTCGTCTCCGCTCGAGGACAGATTGTTGGATGGCTATGTGCCTGATAGCACCATCTCCCTAGTTTATAAAAAACTAATCAATGATAGAACAGACCTCCTATTACATCTCCAAGAATTGTGGACCCGTGACGGTCTTGAACTGGATGACGAAGACTGGCAATCTTTGATCTCCTCTCCAAAGGAGGTCGCAATCCCAGCTCGACTCCGGTTAGTTTAACTTAAGATTCTACATAGGATTTATGTCACGGGCCCTCGTTTGGTTCACATGGGTTTTTCTGAAGATGGTCTGTGTAAACGAGGATGTGGGCAGGTGGGGTCATTCCTTCACATTCTTTGGGAATGTTGTGAGATCGTTGCCTACTGGCGTGAGGTGCATGATGTAATGAATGAAGTGACGGGGATTGCCCTTCGGCCGGAGGTTAGGCGCTGTCTACTGAATGTTTTGGAACCAACGGATCATAATGTAGCTCAGACGCTGTGGGTGACCCTGGGGGCCATGATTGCTAAGAGAGACATTGCCCAATTGTGGGGGTCCCCGAGGGCACCTACGGTTATGGCATGGAAGGAAAACATAGATTGGTGTATGTTCAGGGAAAAGATGGTGTACCTGGCCCAAGGCAGACCCCGAAAGTGGTGTAGAGTGTGGGGACCCTGGAATGGATACCGCGGAAATATATGTACACCGCCTGTAGTGGATATCCCGGATATTCCGCTCTCCCCCTGAGCCTGCATTCCGCTATTGCTCTACATATGCTATAACTCTGACATCTCCCTTCACCCACCCCCTCTCTCCTACATTGATTGCTGATTTTGATGTATTGCTTTTCCTTCCCTGTCTTGGAATCAGTACTGTATGTGATGTTTTTCCTTGCCTTGTTGTTTATATATGAACATTTTCAATAAAAAGAAGCAAAAAAAAAAGTATGTGGTCAATACTTTCCCTTTCAGAGGGACAAAAGGGACAAGTGGCACCGGAATCACTGCGCCATTTAGCAGTATAGCTGTTGATGGGTAGAGTACCAATCCTAAACTGATGGTATCTTTTCCTGTCTCCAGGAACAGTTATATAGACCCAATAGCCCTCAAAGGCTGCTGTATGCTTGATGTCCAGAAACGCGGCGGTCAGGGAGGGGCCACTACAGAGACCAAATCTTTTCTGGGCTACCAGACTCCAATAAAGTTCTCTAAGTCGATTCCTCGGTGGGAAGACATTGGCCTCAGGATCTTGCCAGAGAGTTAGCAACCCCATTGCTTTAAATGTGACTCCAGCTTCCCTCATCCATGAGATCTTATGGGTCCTGTCTGCATTTCGTACATCCATAAATGCCCGAGCATACTGGAAGAGTTCTGGGGTAACCCACAATCTTCTCCAGTAAGCTATTGTTCTGTAGCGAGCCATGTCCTCCAAATGCAGGCAGCCTAGGTCGTAAAAAAGAGGTGTCAAGGGAGTTGACGCCGGGAGGCCTGTAATTCCCCGTAGAAATTTATTTTGTGCTATCGTTAAACAGCTGAGGTTGCTAAACCCCAATAATTCTGCCCCGTAAAGAACAGCTGAGCCAGTTTTCGCGTCATAAATCTTAAGAACTGGACTAACCGGCCTAGTGTGGGAGAGATACAATTCCTTTGTTAAGGCCCCTGCCAATTGAGCATGTTTCATGGCCAACTGGTTAGTATGATGTTTCCAATCCATTTTGGAAGCCAGGGTAATACCAAAGTATGAAAAAACCTCTGACTGCTTGAGCTGTACCCCACTCACGACCGCCCTGCCTCTAACTTGCTTAGATTCATGTAAGACCATAAACTTGGTTTTATTAACGTTTATAACAAGTCCATAGTCTTTGCAAAGTAACTCAAAAGCATCTATGGCCTTCTGTAAACCTTGCTGGGTTTTCGAAATTAGAAGGGTGTCGTCGGCAAACATCAACAGGGGGATCAGCTTCCCATCCAACTTGGGGGCATCAGTTGGGTGGTGTTCAAAATAGCTGATCACCCTGTTGATGTATAATGAAAAAAGAGTCGGTGCCAATACACACCCTTGGCGCACACCCCTGGAGATTAGGAATTTTTCTGTAACGCTCCCTTGTTGGTTCCAGCGGACTTGGGCATAGTTACCCTCGTGTAACTTAATTAAGAAAGAAAGGATGTTCAAGGGCATACAGCATACCCTGTTCTGCAAAGACAGTCCACATTTTGTGACGAGGCACCAAGTCGAACGCTGATTTAAAATCAATAAAAGCAGCGTACAGTGTACCCCCTCCCAGTACCACAACCCGCCAGTAAATTAAAACCAATCAAAATATTTGATCGATCGTACTAGTGTGACTACGAAACCCAGCTTGGAGTGGAGAGATTACCTCTTCCTCCTCAATCCCTGCTTGTATCCTCAGAAGGACAAGCCTAGCTACTGCTTTTTGGATACAATCAATTAAACTTATAGGCCTGTAGTTTCCCGGATCTGAGCGTTCCCCTTTCTTATGTATAGGAATTATCACTGCGCCCTTCCAGGTTTCGGGTATGGGTGAACCCTTTGCGATACTGTTTATTAGCGCTAATATATATGATGCCCACACCTCCTTGTCTTGCATAAATAGGTTAGCAGGGATTGAGTCCAAACCAGGTGCCCTGCCTTTAGGGATGGTATCCAGCACCTTTATAACTTAAACTCTAGTGAAGCATAGGGGGATGGTATCTTGCTCGATGGTGATGGGAGCCTCACTAACGCCCAGCAGCTCAGTAGGGGCAAACTGGGTGGTATAATGAGAAACCCATAAATTCGGGGGGAACATGGTTAGTAGGTTCAGCCCTTTTGAGCCCCCTACCCCACCTAACCATATCCCAAAAGGTACACATGGAGCGTTCTTTACTAGCTCCCAGCTGCTCACCCCAGTAGTCCTCGTCCCATGCTCGTTTGGCATCATGTTGCCTTTTCTTATATAATACTCTAGCGCTCTTAATTTTATCTCTATCTTTTGATTAACAGCTTCCGCTAGACCTTTGTATGCGGCCCTACAGGACTTCCCATACCACTGTTCTTCTTTTCTAACAGACCTTTTCTGTTTGTTTGGAATCTTTTCTTTAATCTTGTAAAACTAACCCGCCTAGCAAATAAAATGTCACTCTCGATTAGGGGGGGCAATGGTCTGTGTTTATCTAGCCAAAAAATTACTTTATTGTTTAACTCTGGGTATTGCTCTGCTCTATTTGATTCCAGCTCAGGAATTCCAGTTAGAATGACAGTATAAGGAGTTGAGGCAGAAGGCCGATCTATACATGGCAGAGTATGTTTGATTATTGATCTATTAGGATCTATATTGTTCCCAGGATCTCCTCTACTAGTGCTCGGAGAGCTACCCTCTGCTGGCAGATCCGTTATAGATGCCAGTGGCGTCAGGCCATGGCCAGCTGCCCCCTCCTTTACTGCCCTTACTGCCCCAAGACAAGACCCCCCTGGTATCGTAGCGTGATTGGCTGCAGTGAAAGGCTCAGCTTCAGAATTAGATTCTCTATTAACATTTCATTTCGGAGGAGTGTGGCCACCTGATTGCTCTGTTGTATAGAGGCCAGTTCTGTTATTTTCAAATTACCCAGAGTTTTAGAAAGGGCATCAATTTTACTTCCCCATAAATGGACCTTCAAGGTAAGCTTCTCTAAATGCTGTCTGAGAACTCCCATCTCACTATGGATGTGTGTTTCCAAATGCTCTTTAATTTCTTTTAGCAAAGTTGAAGCCCATATTGGGGGCTCCAATGCTAGCTGACTACTTCCATTAGGCTTGTTGCTCACAGTCGGGGTCATTGACGTTACTCTCGATAAGGAACTCACATGCTTCCCCCCTTTTTCTCCTTTTGTTTGCTTTGAAGGTGTTTCCTATTGGCCCCCTTCAGAGGTGATTTAACGGGGCATACAGAAAGAACCCTTTCCGGGGGCAACATTAAGTCAGGGGTGGCAGAGAGATCAAACATCTGGGCTAGATCAGGAACTCCCGATTCTAAAACCAAAGAGGGGCATGGGATTGAAGGTGTCAAAGAAAGCCTACGTTCTGTGCGTTCAATCTCATTAGAGACAGCACCAATCGCCTGCCGTAACATTTTATCAATAGCAGTTGGTTTTGTGTTAGGTGTATGCTTAGAAGCTTTCTGGCGCGTATTAGGCCTGGAGGTTAGGGGTGGACTATCTCCCATACTTAAGTGGGGCTAATTACTCAGACGGGATACAAAGAGAAATGTGAAAAACTGTACGAATAGTAAACTTCCCGTTGTATTTGCAGGCCGCTAAGAGACGCCCTAATAAGCCCCTCTACAAGTTATGATACATACAATACTTTAACTTCATTCAAGCAGCCCACTAAACTTACTTTAGGTAACCTATTAGAGGGGTGGCCCTGTCCAGTCTCTTCCAGGCTCGGACGGGCTCAGATGGGCCCGCTCTTGGCACAAGCTTTGCCCGGTCGTCATCTGTGCGCGTTCCACGTTGCGTGGATGAAGGTGGCGCTTTGTAGCGCGATGTCAGCACCTCCCCCTGCAGCAGCTGTGGCCACTCGAGGTGGAGCGACGCACCCTGGGACCAAGAGTTCCACCAGGGTGGTGTGGCGTGAAGGGAGCATCCCGCGAGGGTGGATGGCTGCTCGCTAGCAGTCTCCGGCATCAGAGAAGGTTAGTGAGTCCCGCGCTACTTGGGGGAAGGCGGCGCTTTGTAGCGCGATGTCAGCGCCTCCCTCTGCAGCAGCTATGGCCACTCGAGATGGAGCGATGCACCCTGGGACCAAGAGTCCCACCAGGGTGGTGTGGTGTGAAGGGAGTGTCCCGCGAGGGTGGATGGCTGCTCGCTAGCAGTCTCCGGCATCAGAGAAGGTTAGTGAGTCCCGCGCTACTTGGGGGAAGGCGGCGCTTTGTAGCGCGATGTCAGCGCCTCCCTCTGCAGCAGCTATGGCCACTCGAGATGGAGCGATGCACCCTGGGACCAAGAGTCCCACCAGGGTGGTGTGGTGTGAAGGGAGTGTCCCGCGAGGGTGGATGGCTGCTCGCTAGCAGTCTTAGGCAGCAGAGAAGGTTAGTGAGTTCCCTGCTATGGATTACAAGTCATTCTCCAGATCAAAACTCAATCTTTAAATTCTTTTTTTTAAGTAGTCAGAACTCTGCCCATGAGAGATCACCACATGGGAACCGTAGAACTACAAGCAACGAATGATTGTTTACAGGTAGTAACATTTCCTTCCTTCCTAGATATTACTGTCCACCTTTCTCATATTATAACCGTGCATTTCTTTCAAGAAATATTTCCCATGTATAATTTTCAGTGTTCATTTTATTCTGCAGCACAGCAGCCGACGACAGAAAGTATGAATGGGAAAGAGAAACGTAAAGCTTCCGGAGGAAGGAAGAATTTTGCTTATAAAATGAATGAAAGAAAACACCAAGGAATACTGAGGAGGGAGAATTTTAACAATAAAACACTACTTGCAAGGCAGAAAAGAATACACACCGGCCTAAGAGCTTATGCCTGTGCTGAGTGTAAGAAAACATTCACTGGAAAGACGCATGAAAAAACTCTCAGAGGAGAGCGGCCCTTTCTTTGCAATATCTGTGAGAAAAGTTTTACTCAGAAGGGAAATCTTCTACAACATCAAAGCGTACACACAGGAGAGAAGCCTTATCACTGCACTGTGTGTTCCAAACCCTTTTCTCGGAAGGCGTACCTTGTACAGCATCAAAGTGTACACACAGGAGAGAGGCCTTATCACTGCACTGTGTGTTCCAAGGGCTTTTCTCATAAGGCAGCCCTTGTACACCATCAAAGCATACACACAGGAGAGAGGCCTTATCACTGCAATATCTGTGAGAAAAGTTTTACTCGGAAGGGAAATCTTCTACAACATCAAAGCGTACACACAGGAGAGAAGCCTTATCACTGCACTGTGTGTTCCAAACCCTTTTCTCAGAAGGTACACCTTGTACTGCATCAAAGAACTCACACAGGAGAGAGTTCAAAGAAATAGTTCGGCACACCATATAATGTACAGTGAGTAATATCAGAGAGGTCAAAAAATATATCAGTAAGCCATTATATATTCTTTTCTTTCTTTATTTTCAATCTTCACAAAGTAGCCAACGCGTTTCGTCCGAAGGACTTCTTCAGGGCGAATGGATGAGATATAATTTAATATTCCGAATTTTTATCAGTTGGATCAAATTTCTTCAGCTACTGTGATTGCACCAGACTCCAGATGCTAGGATGGCAGCTATCCTTTTATTTTGTGGTAGATTGATCGAAATTTTGAAAGATGAATATATTCCAGCGCAAAAGGATGTCAAATACGCATCCGCACGGGTGATGTAAGTGTTCACCTTCGCCAGATTTGTCTTTCGTGTGGTCTCCTCGGGTGTCGTCTTGGAAAGTGGTTCCCTTTTCTCAGAAGGTACACCTTGTACTGCCTCAAAGAACTCACACAGGAGAGAGGCCTTATCACTGCACTGTGTGTTCCAAGGGCTTTACTCTTAAGGCAGTCCTTGTACACCATCAAAGCATACACACAGGAGAGAGGCCTTATCACTGCACTGTGTATTCCAAGAGGTTTGCTCAGAAGGCGACCCTTGTACGGCATCAAAGCGTACACACAGGCCAGGTGCTTTATCACTGCCCTGTGTGAAGCAAGAGCTTTGATCTTAAGGCAAGCCTTGCACACCATCAAAGAACACGCAGGCGACGGCCATGACGCCGCAAGGGGTATGGAAACTGCTGTAAACAAAACGTGGTGCTCAGCAGCATCAAGTAACGCATACAAGATGGAAGCCTTCTCAAAGCACTGCTAAAAAACCTTTCATGTGATCTTTTACATCATCTAAGAATCTACATCTGAAGTTAGACCTCCTATGACATCTAACAATCCTTCCGGGATGAGGTCCTCCCTTTCCTCTAAATGTCACTCTAATGTTCGCAGGGTCTCCAAACAGAATGTAGGTTCTTAAACGTCACTTCACCAAGCAACGAACTTCACAGAGGCTGCTTCGCTGCGAATTAAACCTATCCGACTCTCATGAAATGTGTGCAGTGTTGAGGACATGTTACCTACTGTCAAGTCAAGTCAAGTCAAAGAATTTATATAGCGCACTACATACCCAGAGGGTCTCAAGGCGCTAAGGGAGGGGAGAAGGATTACTTGTCAAATATCCACGTTTTAAGTTGCTTTCTGAATGCTAGGTGGTTCTGGGTAAGGCGAAGGTAAGTGGGGAGTGAGTTCCATGTTTTAGCTGCCAGGTATGAGAAGGATCTGCCTCCCATGGTGGTCTTGTTGATGCGAGGTACAGTGGCGAGGGCTTGGCTGGAAGAACGTAGTTGGCGGGAGGGGGTGTAGAAGGACAGTCGTGAGTTGAGGCATTCTGGTCCGATGTCGTAGAGTGATTTGTGTGCGTGGGTTAGCAGTTGGAAAGTGATCCTCTTATTGACGGGTAGCCAGTGGAGGTCTTTCAGGTGCCCAGAGATGTGTTCGTTACGCGGGATGTCTAATATGATCCTGGCTGAGGCGTTTTGGATTCGTTGGAGTTTCTTCTGGAGTTTAGCGGTAGTACCTGCGTAGAGGGTGTTTCCGTAGTCCAGTCGGCTCGTGACCAGAGCATGGGTGACTGTTTTTCTGGTTTCGGTGGGGATCCAGCGAAATGTTTTTTTGAGCATGCGAAGAATGTTGAAGCAGGATGAGGATACGGCGCTTACTTGTCTGTTCATTGAAAGTGAAGAATCCAGGATAACGCCTAGGTTCCGTGCGTGGTCTGTCGGGATGGGTGCTTTTCCAAGGGCTTCCGGCCACCAAGAGTCGTCCCATGCAGAGGGGGATGTACCTAAGATGAGGACTTCTGTTTTATCTGAGTTCAGTTTCAGACGGCTGTGTTTCATCCATTCGGCAACTTCTTTCATTCCTTCATGTAGGTTAGTTTTGGCGGTGTTGGGGTCATTGGTGAGAGAAAGGATCAGTTGAGTGTCATCCGCGTAAGAGATGATGTTGAGGTTGTGTTGGCGAGCGATGGCCGCGAGGGGGCTCATGTATACGTTGAAGAGGGTGGGACTGAGTGAGGATCCTTGTGGTACGCCACAGATGACTTCAGTGGCCTCGGACTTGAATGGTGGAAGGCAGACTCTCTGGGTTCTTCCGGAGAGGAACGAGGTGATCCATTCAAGTGCTTTTCCTTGTATTCCGATGTTTCTGAGGCGTTGTAAGAGGGTGCTGTGGCAGACTGTGTCGAAGGCTGCAGAGAGGTTGAGGAGGATGAGGGCGACTGTGTCTCCATTGTCCAGTAGAGTTCGAATGTCGTCTGTTGCTGCGATGAGGGCGGTCTCAGTGCTGTGTTTTGCTCGGAAGCCAGATTGTGAGGAGTCGAGGGATTTGTTGGCTTCGAGGAAGGCGGCGAGCTGGTTGTTGACAGCTTTCTCGATGACTTTGGCCGGGAAAGGAAGGAGCGATATGGGGCGGTAATTTTTGAGTTCGGTGGGGTCTGCTGTGGGTTTTTTCAGAAGGGCGGTGAGTTCAGCGTGTTTCCAGCTTTCCGGGAAGGTGGCGGAGTTGAAGGAGCAGTTGATGACGTCTCGGAGGTGCGGTGCTATGACGGAGTCTGCTTTGTTGAAGATGTGGTGAGGACATGGGTCTGTGGGGGATCCTGAGTGGATGGAGTTCATCAGGCGGATGGTGTCCTCAGTGGAGATTGGGTTCCAGTCGTTAAGGGTGTTTAAGGGGGGAGAATGTTCAGCATATGGTTGGGTGGGTTGGTCTCCGGGTTGGTTGTCGAAGCTGTTGTGGATGTCTGCAGAAAATTATTGAAAGACCTGAGCACATGGGAAAAAGAAACTAGGAAAAGAAATCGGAAACAATTGCCACTTGTGGACAAAAAATATAAACTCCTTTCATCACTAAAGCAGGAACATCTACTCCCTATCAGTATCTTCGGACCTGCTGTGTAAATATTCTGTACAACCTATCCAGGCTGAGAGATCAAAAGAGGATTCATGGCTGTCCAGATTCTAATAACATACAAAGGTGGCACCAACCATATAATTCTGCAGTTTCAACTGCCGAGACCGTTACACAATTCATAATGTTTTGAGATGGTTTATTCTGGTGAGAATAATTTTTGTTTCTATTATCATTTTGAAAAACAAACAAACAAAAAGACAGCATACATCTTACACAGTAAAGCCAATTCCATCTCCAACAGACAGTAAAAAACCTCACCCAAGCTGGAAAGCAGCACCCCGTTACATGGAAGAGCCAAAGCTGTCGATTTAAAACAGTAGGTTCAGCGATTTGCCCCAAACCCTGTGGAACCTCGCAGGACAACCATGTGTCTCAAAGAGTGGTTCCTCTTGGGCTGTGAACCAATCCACTCCCCGGCGAGACTTTTGCAGGGTAGTGGGGTTGGGCTGGGCCCAGGCTGCTGCAATATCTCGTTTAGCCACAGCGACCAGCGTTCCCAGTAAATGTTTGTCCGCTCTAGAGCCGTCCAAACCATTAAATACACCGAGGGAAGACGTAAGGGATTGTGTGGAACCTGCCAACCCAAGGTCTGTGTGAGTTCAGATTCCACCTCGGACCAGAATGGGTCAAGGCCTGGGCAAAGCCAGACCATATGGTAGAAGTCGGCTGGAGTTTGGCCGCTATTCTGGTGGGAATTAAATACACAAAAACTAACTTTCACATACTTTACAAAGCAAAACAGATTGTCAGATAAAGACACTGTAAGGAGTATTTCATCGCATGCTGTGATGTGTTTTGTGAGGTCAGTTGTTGTCCTGTTCTAGTGTGAGGGGTGAGATTGACAACTAAACAAATGACACTATCGCAGGGAGCTGTTTACCAAGAATGACTTATTTTATGCAATAAACCTTTGCTAATAAACTAATCTCCCCGCCTGTTTTATGTGGTGATGAGACTGAACGCCCTGATGAGTTTGAAGTATCTCCAGAGTGTCTATTTCTAGCCTGGTGATTAGTCTGTCCCGGAAGAGGGTGGGGAGGAGCTTAGGCTCCCCTGCAGCCCTCCCACCACCAGCCACTCAGATGTGAGGCATTCCAGTGTGTAGTTCGCTCCATCACTGTGTTTATTAGAGAAGGGCAAGCGTTACAAGTACAATTTGCAATGTTGATATTTCAGAAGACAACTTTTGACATTTAATAGTGTAATTGCTTTGGCAACACCTTTGTCTCTTGGACCTTTTCCTTCACTGAACGTATTGGTTGGCTTAATATAGTCTGATGACCCTGGACTCTGTGCCATTTGTGAGCGCACAAGGCATGCTTCCAAACCATTATATCGAAGCAACAGCACTAGTGTATGGAGACGTGAAGCATCCTAGTTAACGTTGTGTGTGACCCCACAAGATACACTCGTGGTCCTCCATTACCATGAAGCAAGGGACAGACAGATGTCTGGTGCTAGGCTTTGTGCAAGGGTACTCTGGGGTCACTCAGACACCAGTCCCCAGGTCGCCACCCACATTTGGCCATGTGCTGGAGCTTGCTGTGGCTGGTAGCAAGCCCTGGATCTGCAGTGACATGTGTGGGTCTCCAGGAATGAACTAAGTGGTAACGGTGGCATGTATGTATGTGTGTGCAATGATGAGACGCCCTGGGTGCTAAGTGAATGATGAGACTAGGAATTGGGGGCCTCAGCTAAAGCTGTGATACCGGATTACTGTCAAGAGCAAGTCAGTGGTCACAATATTGTTACAGCTGAGTTGGCACAATTACGACATATCAGACGGACATAAAACTTTATTTGGATTACATACGCCATAAAAGTACAAGTTACAAACATATTAGACTCAAATTTCATTTATTAAAACACATAGATAAACACATTCAGGATCTCAACAAATATAAATATGGTATAAAATGTCGATAACTTAAATCCCACGACCAAGACCAAAGCCCAACCCATTAGCAGTATCTTTTCCTAATTATAAGTGACCCTCTAATGAAACTGATCAAAGCAAATCTCAGGTGGGTCAAGGTGCTGCAGAATCTAAAACCTCCCTGAAAAGAAGTACGACTATGAGGAAATAAAAAAATGCTTTCTCACTGATTTATAAAGTGCTCAGAAAAGCAGAAAGGGCGATGTGCTTTGCCGAACTAAGGGCATGATGAAGGTTCTCAAACCAAACCCCTTGATGTGGGAAAGCAAAGAGAAAATGCAGGGACCACAATCAAAGCCTGCTCAAATAAAACCTATGTTGGGCCTTTCAATAGAAGAGCAGTAAAATCCCAGCTCGTTGACCCTTGCCTCCTCCTCCTCCTGTCCACCCAAACAGGAGCCTTGGCTCACCCAAACAGGAGCCTTGGCCCACCCAAACAGGAGCCTTGTTCCACCCAAACAGGAGCCTTGGCCCACCCAAACAGGAGCCTTGGCCCACCCAAACAGGAGCCTTGGCCCACCCAAACAGGAGCCTTGGCCCACCCAAACAGGAGCCTTGGCCCACCCAAACATGAGCCTTGTTCCACCCAAACATGAGCCTTGGCCCACCCAAACAGGAGCCTTGGCCCACCCAAACAGGAGCCTTGGCCCACCCAAACAGGAGCCTTGGCCCACCCAAACATGAGCCTTGTTCCACCCAAACAGGAGCCTTGGCCCACCCAAACAGGAGCCTTGGCTCACCCAAACAGGAGCCTTGGCCCACCCAAACATGAGCCTTGTTCCACCCAAACAGGAGCCTTGGCCCACCCAAACAGGAGCCTTGGCCCACCCAAACAGGAGCCTTGGCCCACCCAAACAGGAGCCTTGGCCCTCGCAGTGAGGGCTTGAAGGCAGGCGCGCAACGGCATTGGGTTCAAAGGGCTGTCTGTGTGTGTTTGCGCCTGGCTGAGACAGCTTCCCTTGCGAATACACAAACACACAGACAGTTTTAGAGATTATCGCAGCCGCACCCGAGTACTTCACAGGTCTTTAAAAGACCATGAACATGTTAAGGAGGCTTTGTTTATTGTTTCACCCCTTCATCTCTTTGTTAATGTTAACCTTTGCCTACTGTTCTGCTGCATGGATATTTCTTTGTCTATGCAGCACAGGAGAAAATACATTTGTTTCTTCCTATTCACCTTTCCTGCCACCTGCAGCTGCTTCTCACATCAGGCTGTGACGCAACGTATGACTAATGGAGTAGTAGGTAAGAGAAGGTGTTATTTGATTTTATTTTTTAAATCTGCTCAGGCCCAGCAGGTAACATACTTCGTGCGCTTCATTTAAACAGTTTTTATCATTATCAGGGCAGATGCAGGACAACAATAAGACAATATAAAATGCCCAGATGACGCTGGTGATTAATAATCCTGTTGGAGAGTAATCATTTGTATGTTAGTAGTTTTTAAATGCAGATACACTGTATTGTATGTGCATAGCTCAGTGGTGGAGGGTAGTAATGAGGGAGTCTGAGGAGGAGGTCATGAGGGTGAGGGTCTACTACAGAGAGATAAGGGGCACTGGGGAGGGTGGAAGTGAGGGAGTCTGTAGTCCCTCCCCCTCATGACCTCCTCCTCAGAGAGATAAGGGGCACTGGGGGAGGGTGGTAGTGAGGGAATCTGAGGAGGAGGTCATGAGGGGGAGGGGCTACAGAGAGATGAGGGGCACTGGGGGAGGATGGTAGTGAGGGAATCCGAGGAGGAGGTCATGAGGGGGAGGGGCTACAGAGAGATGAGGGGCACTGGGGTAGGGTGGAAGTGAGGGAGTCTGAGGAGAAGGTCATGAGGGGGAGGGGCCACAGAGAGATGAGGGGCACTGGGGGGAGGGTGGTAGTGAAGGAATCTGAGGAGGGGGTCATGAGGGGGCGGGGCACTGGGGGAGGGTGGAAGTGAGGGAGTCTGTAGTCCCTCCCCCTCATGACCTCCTCCTCAGAGAGATAAGGGGCACTGGGGGAGGGTGGTAGTGAGGGAATCTGAGGAAGAGGTCATGAGGGGGAGGCTCCCCCTCATGACCTCCTCCTCAGAGAGATAAGGGGCACTGGGGGAGGGTGGTAGTGAGGGAATCTGAGGAGGAGGTCATGAGGGGGAGGGGCTACAGAGAGATGAGGGGCACTGGGGGAGGGTGGACGTGAGGGAATCTGAGGAGGGGGTCATGAGGGGGAGGGGCTACAGAGAGATGAGGGGCACTGGGGGGAGGGTGGTAGTGAAGGAATCTGAGGAGAGGGTCATGAGGGGGAGGGGCACTGGGGGAGGGTGGAAGTGAGGGAGTCTGTAGTCCCTCCCCCTCATGACCTCCTCCTCAGAGAGATAAGGGGCACTGGGGGAGGGTGGTAGTGAGGGAATCTGAGGAGGAGGTCATGAGGGGGAGGGGCTACAGAGAGATGAGGGGCACTGGGGGAGGGTGGACGTGAGGGAATCTGAGGAGGAGGTCGTGAGGGGGAGGGGCTACAGAGAGATGAGGGGCACTGGGGGAGGGTGGACGTGAGGGAGTCTGAGGAGGAGGTCATGAGGGGGAGGGGCTACAGAGAGATGAGGGGCACTGGGGGAGGGTGGAAGTGAGGGAGTCTGAGGAGGAGGTCATGAGGGGGAGGGGCCACAGAGAGATGAGGGGCACTGGTGGAGGGTGGTAGTGAGGGAGTCTGAGGAGGAGGTCATGAGGGGGAGGGGCTACAGAGAGATGAGGGGCACTGGGGGAGGGTGGAAGTGAGGGAGTCTGTAGTCCCTCCCCCTCATGACCTCCTCCTCAGAGAGATAAGGGGCACTGGGGGAGGGTGGTAGTGAGGGAATCTGAGGAGGAGGTCATGAGGGGGAGGGGCTACAGAGAGATGAGGGGCACTGGGGGAGGGTGGTAGTGAGGGAATCTGAGGAGGAGGTCATGAGGGGGAGGGGCTACAGAGAGATGAGGGGCACTGGGGGAGGGTGGAAGTGAGGGAGTCTGAGGAGAAGGTCATGAGGGGGAGGGGCCACAGAGAGATGAGGGGCACTGGGGGGAGGGTGGTAGTGAAGGAATCTGAGGAGGGGGTCATGAGGGGGAGGGGCACTGGGGGAGGGTGGAAGTGAGGGAGTCTGTAGTCCCTCCCCCTCATGACCTCCTCCTCAGAGAGATAAGGGGCACTGGGGGAGGGTGGTAGTGAGGGAATCTGAGGAGGAGGTCATGAGGGGGAGGGGCTACAGAGAGATGAGGGGCACTGGGGGAGGGTGGACGTGAGGGAATCTGAGGAGGAGGTCATGAGGGGGAGGGGGTACAGAGAGATGAGGGGCACTGGGGGAGGGTGGACGTGAGGGAGTCTGAGGAGGAGGTCATGAGGGGGAGGGGCTACAGAGAGATGAGGGGCACTGGGGGAGGGTGGAAGTGAGGGAGTCTGAGGAGGAGGTCATGAGGGGGAGGGGCCACAGAGAGATGAGGGGCACTGGTGGAGGGTGGTAGTGAGGGAGTCTGAGGAGGAGGTCATGAGGGGGAGGGGCTACAGAGAGATGAGGGGCACTGGGGGAGGGTGGAAGTGAGGGAGTCTGAGGAGGAGGTCATGAGGGTGAAGGGCCACAGAGAGATGAGGGGCACTGGTGGAGGGTGGACGTGGGGGAGTCTGAGGAGGAGGTCATGAGGGGGAGGGGCTACAGAGAGATGAGGGGCACTGGGGGAGGGTGGACGTGAGGGAGTCTGAGGAGGAGGTCATGAGGGGGAGGGGCCACAGAGAGATGAGGGGCACTGGGGGAGGGTGGAAGTGAGGGAGTCTGAGGAGGAGGTAATGAGGGGGAGGAGCTACAGAGAGATGAGGGGGCACTGGTGGAGGGTGGCAGTGAGGGAATCCGAGGAGGAGGTCAATAGGGGGCCCATGAAGGGATGAGGGGCACTGTTGGAAGGTGGTAGTAAAGGTATTTACGGAGAAAGAGGTCAGTGGTGGGCTGAAAAGGACCTTCGCACCAGCGCTAAAGCCGGCCAGGTCATGGCCTTTCTGTTTTTGTTTATTTAGTTAGCAGTTGGGTCTTAAGAGTTTCTGTGGAACATACTTCAAAGTGCGTGCTAATTATATTTACTGCTATATTCAATGTTTTAAGTTTGAAGGTGATTTGACTAATGTTTTTACTGGGAAAAATGAAAGTGGAGCCTGATGGTGCCTGATATGGGGCTGGGGCTCCAAGGTCAGCTATACGATGAGGTGCACTGGAGAGGAGTAGTGGATAATCAAGCCTGTAAGGGAGTGCGTTGCAGACTCCGGGGTCCGGTGGAGGTAGTAATGAAGAGAGATTCTCCCTAAAGGCTCGCACAGAGGGAGCCCGAGAAGTGTCATTTGCCTGATACTGCCACCTCAGAAACCTCCTCTTCCCATCAAAGAAACATTACATGGAAAAAACACTTTTTGAGAGTGATAATTTTTAGAAAGAGATTTGGTAAAGATTGTGCTTTGCTGGGCCTTGTAAGACTAACAAGAGATTAAGGAGGGCCCTTATGCAGGCTTGCCCAGACATATATGTGACAAATCGAGCTCGCAGTGGCCCACCCAAATGCACCCTTGGCCCACCCAAATAAAAATTCCTGCCTGCTCCTGCCCCTGGTAAACGGCTGCGGCGCCTGTTCCGAGAGGCTGCTGCTTTATCCCGGGAATAAATGGATTAATTGGATTAAATTGCATGTCAGTCTGCTGCCTTGCAGTCAAGGTGTACAGGGAAAGGCAGCGCAAGGCGCAGCAGCGAGCTCTGAACGCTTGCTGCCATCCTCTGTGAATGTTGCTGCTTCCGGGGCTCTCTCGCCTGATTGAAGGGTAGTGGTCGTTCAAGTGTAGCTGCACACAAAGGAGAGACGATGTGGGTAAAGTTCAAAATGAAAAGGGTGCTTGTCGCGCAATGTCCTGCGGCTTCCCACAGCTATACCAAAACATCACCAAATATTTACACCTAATCGCCAATCATGCTGAAGTCGTGGTGCAAAGTGCAAGGTGATGATGAGAGTGGAGTGTAGAGTGGAAAACCCAGCAACAAACACAAGCACCTCGCGCGGTGGGGGGGTGGGGTGCGATTCACTGGCGGGAGCCATAATTGCTGCAAGATGGTGGAGCGCACTCCCGTGAAAGAATCTCTGACGTGCACGCGTTGCCATTGAAGGCAATGGCAACGCGTGCACGTGATTGGCTGAAAAGCCAAAGCGCTCGGACCTAAAAAGACGTACCGTGTAACAACAGAAGTAAAATGGCCAGTCCTCATGAGAGGTTACAAATGAAGACAAGGTCGTAGTAAGGAGGGACTAACAAGCCTATTAACGAATCAGAAGCCAGCATTTACTAAGGGCAAAGACACAAGCCAATGACAAATATGGGCATGGCTTCAGTTCCATGCCCCAATAAAGCATGTCGCAAGTGCCTTCGCTGCCCAGGCTTGATCTAAACAAGCATTGGCAATGCCCAATTGGTCTCGGCATATTATTGAGTTTAGGGTGTAGTTGCTATTATAAATATATTAATATACTGTGTTTAGTATCAGATGAATAAGTTAGCAGGTTAGCAATTACTTCAGAAGTAGCAGAATAGTATTGCAGCAGTTTTAGTAGTAAATGTTGTATGGGCTGTTCACCATCTGTGCTGGTCACTTGAGCTATAATCTGGCATGTCTAGATCTTCTAGATCGTCCGACTAAATGCCCTCAAAGCTGTTTGGCAACAAGGCGTCACTGCTCAACATACCCGGAAGTGTTCGGTGTCACCTGTGGCAAACCAAATTTTAATTTGTGCCTCTGGCATTATGCTGTAGACAGAAGGGTTCGACCCATGTGGTCAGTGGGACCTGGGTAATAGATTGAAGTATATGAAAGGGTCCCAGACCAGAAAACACAATAGATAATTAATCTTCACACAGTTACACAAGATCAAAACCAAAAGGTACTTATGGTTGACAGTGTTTTTATTTTCACTGAACCCAGAAAAAACGTATAATGTTTTTACATTCACTAGTATAATGCACAAAGATCAAGTGTGCCCACACAGGGGAGGGGGAGGAGTGCAGAAGGAGGGGTGAGGGGGGAGGGGGGGTTTTAAGTGTTACAATTAGTTAACATCACTAATCATAAGCACAAATCCACAGGTGAAACCATCATTATCATTGATCCATGAGTGAGAGATCAAGAAAACACATGTTAAATAAACCATTGTACATGAAACAGAGACTCCTGTAATGATTCTTAATATCAAAATTGGGGTAAGGAGTTCGTATAGGTAGAAGATGGTCTACGTTTCGACCCAAAGGTGTAGGACATTGGATCCTTACTGGAGGGTCTTCATCAGGACGTGAGGGGGTGAAGGGAACGGTGGGGCAGAGTCCTGACAGCGCAGGTAGACAAAGTCACAAGCCTACTGGGCGTGTTGCGTCTCCAGGCAGGGCCAGTCCGAGTAAATATTAAAGGTGTCTGTTGGTAAATAGGTCAACCGTTCTGGATGGCACGGCAGATAGGGTCCCTCAAACGCGATTATGGCAAACTCCCAGGCGCTCGTCCAAGGGGGATTGTGAAATGCTATCAGCAAGGAGCCGGCTCAGCGTGTCTCCTTGGAAGTGGCAGGGGGCCTCCGTAGCCTGGTTCCAGGCATACACGCGCTAACGCTGGCTCCGCTCTGACCCTTCACGGATGGCTGCCTGATCCACTTTTTGGGACGCTCAGGCTACGGAGGCCCCCTGCCACTTCCAAGGAGACACGCTGAGCCGGCTCCTTGCTGATAGCATTTCACAATCCCCCTTGGACGAGCGCCTGGGAGTTTGCCATAATCGCGTTTGAGGGACCCTATCTGCCGTGCCATCCAGAACGGTTGACCTATTTACCAACAGACACCTTTAATATTTACTCGGACTGGCCCTGCCTGGAGACGCAACACGCCCAGTAGGCTTGTGACTTTGTCTACCTGCGCTGTCAGGACTCTGCCCCACCGTTCCCTTCACCCCCTCACGTCCTGATGAAGACCCTCCAGTAAGGATCCAATGTCCTACACCTTTGGGTCGAAACGTAGACCATCTTCTACCTATACGAACTCCTTACCCCAATTTTGATATTAAGAATCATTACAGGAGTCTCTGTTTCATGTACAATGGTTTATTTAACATGTGTTTTTCTTGATCTCTCACTCATGGATCAATGATAATGATGGTTTCACCTGTGGATTTGTGCTTATGATTAGTGATGTTAACTAATTGTAACACTTAACCCCCCCCCCCCCTCACCCCTCCTTCTGCACTCCTCCCCCTCCCCTGTGTGGGCACACTTGATCTTTGTGCATTATACTAGTGAATGTAAAAACATTATACGTTTTTTCTGGGTTCAGTGAAAATAAAAACACTGTCAACCATAAGTACCTTTTGGTTTTGATCTTGTGTAACTGTGTGAAGATTAATTATCTATTGTGTTTTCTGGTCTGGGACCCTTTCATATACTTCTGGCATTATGCAGCAGGAGAGCTGCAGCAGGCTGACGCTGGGATGGAGCGGCTGTGGCTGAGGGGCGGGTGCAGGCGCTGCAGGCTCACTGTTTTGTCCTGCATGCGTATGATGGCATTGTGCACATGCAACAAAGAGTGCGAATCCATGGACCAATCACAGGACAACCAAGCACTGAAAAGGCAATAGGACTCGTATTTACGAGAGACCTATTGCATTTTAAACAGAAGTGTTTGCGTGAAAGAAGGCACGGACGGGGGGGGGGTGGTGTGGATGGTGATGGTCCAAGAAGTTACGGACTACTGGAGGGAGTGGGGAAAGGCTGGGCAACAAAACTGTTGTGAAAGTAAAGGGGTTGATAGCCTCGGAAGGTGGAAAATGACGACATGGCTGTGAGGGGGCGAGATTAAGTTCCCGAAAACCAATCAAAACGCAGCATTTAGAATTATGGCCAATGAAAATGAAAGGCGGAAAGTGGGCGGAGCTTCCCCCGCTATACTGTATACAGTATCTCTCAACCAGACAGCGCATGCACTGCCTAGCCGAGACCTAAAAAGGCACACAATATGGCCCTCAGCCGCGCTCTATTATACAGGAATGCAGCAAGTCTAGAAGTGACTTGCTGTATTCCTTGTTAATAGAGTGCAGCTGTGGGAGATTGATTACCTGCCACAGAAAGGCTGATGTGAGCGAAGACTGCTGTTCAGAGGAGCTCCGCAGCTTGTGCGAAGCGACTGAGCTTTCTCTGTATGTCAGCAGATCCCAGAAGTAGCCATATTTGTATGTTTACCTTCATGCCAGGTAGTTTCTCAGTTTGCCTCCCAGCTCCTCTGCTATGACCAAGAAGAGGATGCTCTGCTTCGGAATGGAAAGTTAACCGCGGTGTATGCTGGTCTCTGAATTCAAAGTCCCTCTGGTGTGATAACAAAGGTTTCGGAATGGTACACTCCCTTCCCATGGTACTTGGCCGGTGCGCTCCTTTTCTTGTTAGTCAGTTCAGTAAAGGTGTCACACCCTACGGAGACTCTGGAGAGACAGGACATTTCATATGCAAAATTAGTTACCTACTCTCCCGATAGTATCAGAAGTATTATGATGAAAAAGTTGAGCATAAAATGATGAAATCCGTAGAGAGATACATGCTCGCTGCACAAACTGTGCAACAATGCTGACGTATGCCTCTCCTAACAAGAAACTGTTCTGGGATGCAGAGTTATCTCGGAGAACAACGCATGTCACCTTTCCTTTCAGTCCCATTCATTCCGGCCCTGGCATTCTTGACCGCAAATGTGCACAGCCCATCTCGGAAGCTGGATGCACCAAAGACAGGAATAACACACCAAAGACAGGAATAACACACCAAAGACAGGAATAACACACCAAAGACAGGAATAACGCACCAAAGACAGGAATAACACACCAAAGACAGGAATAACACAGACAGGAATAACACACCAAAGACAGGAATAACACACCACAGACAGGAATAACACACCAAAGACAGGAATAACCCACCAAAGACAGGAATAACCCACCAAAGACAGGAATAACGCACCAAAGACAGGAATAACGCACCAAAGACAGGAATAACACACCAAAGACAGGAATAACACAGACAGGAATAACACACCAAAGACAGGAATAACACACCAAAGACAGGAATAACGCACCAGAGACAGGAATAACACACCAAAGACAGGAATAACACAGACAGGAATAACACACCAAAGACAGGAATAACACACCAAAGACAGGAATAACACACCAGAATGGGCTAGCACCAAGCTCAGTGGGCTGTTATAAGTGGACACTCTGCACTGCACCTGTTCATTTCTAGAGGTGATGTTACTATGGTCACCATCATTATTAGAATACCAGGGATGGTCAGCAGTACAGGCACTGACAGGCCTTCCTTTCCTAAAATGTGAGCAGCTTACCAGTATGCCCTCCCCTTTCCAGCATGACTGCATTTGGATGTAGATAGTTTACATAACTGGTGTTCAGCGAGGAAGCAAAAACAGCAGAACAAGACTGAGAGGCCAATCGGACTGTGCTTGTGTCTCTGATGCTCTGTCATGTCCTCCATCACTCCCTGAATGACCCTCCTGCTTCTAGACCTGCTGCATTCCTTCTGTTGATAGGAGTGCGGCTGCCGGGGGGATTGAGGGTCTTTTTGAAAGTGTTCGTGTTCATTGCAGCGCCCGTCATGCTTCCAGACTTGCTGCGTTCCTTCTGTTCATAGGAGTGCGGCTGCCGGGGGGATTGAGGGTCTTTTTGAAAGTGTTCGTGTTCATTGCAGCGCCCGTCATGCTTCCAGACTTGCTGCATTTCTTTTGTTGCTAGGAGTGCGGCTGCCGGGGGGATTGAGGGTCTTTTTGAAAGTGTTCGTGTTGATTGCAGCGCCTGTCATGCTTCTACATAGTGCTGCAAATAACATGAATACTTTCAAAAAGGCACACAATCTGCCCTGCAGCTGCTCTCCTATGAACAAGCTCCATCGCTTTTAAACGTATACATTTAATGAGAAATGTAAGATGACCATCTGGAGAGGAGTTGGCCTAACGGCGAGGGCGCTCGAACGCCGACCTGGGGAGCTGAGTTCGAGTCTCGGCAACGACGCCAAAACCTGTGATTCTGGGCAAATCACTTCATCTCCCCGCGCCTAACAACATTGAATGTGTGTCCTCTTGTAACATAACTGGTGCCATGTAAAGCGCTCTGATACCTTATTCGGGCCAAGTCCGCGCTATATAGAACTCTGCAAAAAAAAAAATACTATATGTGACATTTGGCCACCTGTACTTGTCTGTGTAACCAACTCATGTCATGCGTGTATGTCTAAATTACAACCTCGCCTTAAGACCCTCACGTTGCGCAGTATGTGTGGAAAGGCACTGCCTTTTCAAGCTTTTTAAGAAAATGTTTAGAGTGATATGTGTCACTGCACCCACACACGTGGTCGGGTTCTTGGCACATACATAGAGACCTTACACTGCTGCACACAGAGGAAATAAATTAGAGGGAACATTGGTGATAGGTGCCGGTGAGTGTCCCTTAGCTGCCGCCACAGGGGTGCCGATGTTGAGGCCTTGTGCCAAAGCACCATGACAGAGGTCTCCCTGGCTGGCGTAGGGAATGGCATGGCATAGCAGGGCAGGGCAGGGACAGGGGGCACCACTTGTCTGGGATACGCTGAAGTGAGAATCTCCCCTCTACCCCTCTGATTGGGGTGCACTGGAGAAGGCAAAGTGATGGTCAGATCAAGTCAGCGGATGTAGGTACCTACATCTAAGGTGGCCAAGGCAAGACAAGGAAGCCCCACCGGGCACTGGTCAAAGCGGTGAGGGAGTGCGTGCCATTCAAAACACCCTGAGAGCTTCGCAAGGCTCGTGTTTTCTTGAGAGTACACCAGGTGTTCAGCCGCCATGAGCCCAGCAGCCACCCAAGACAAGTCCGAAGGCTTTGCAAGTGGACACAGCTGGTGTGACCAGTCTCCCATGTGCTCTTTGTATGCACTGGAGGGGCAGTGCAGGACTTGCAGCACACGCCCAGGAAGGCCCCAGATGGAGCAGCAAGCAAGGGAGGTAGTGGCCCCACAGACAGGCTGTCAGGAGAACAGTCAGAAATAGGCCTTCAATTATGGAAGTTCAGACACATCAATGTAGGGTGACCCCGTGGCCTCAAACTGCACCCCAGCAAGGTCCACGCACTCGGGACGAGCTCCGCCCACGTCAGCCCTCAGCTCGCCGATGTCCCCCCACATCAATATAGTCACTCACCAAGGGGGGAGGCCTCTCACAAATGGATGGTCCTCATGTCTGCACTCTTGGCCGGCAGGGTTGTGGCTTGGGGCATCCCTGGGCTAGACATCAAGGGGAACCTCTAAATTGGCACAAGATCATGCCAGACGCAGTGGATGGTGTGGGTCATGGACTCAAGGCCGGATGGATGGCGGGACATGCTAAAGAGCTGGAAAGCGGTGCTAGGCTTCGGGAGAGCCTGCGGCTTCAGTTCCCCACCCTTGGGAGCGGTCGTCCAGCCCCACAGGTTACAGCTGGGAGCAGTCGGAGACTTTAGGGCCTGTCCCGGGCAGTCTTGAGGTGTAAGAGGTCGTGAGAGTCCGGAGATGCGTCCCACTCCTATCCTGTCCTGGCCACACCCCCTAGTGAGCGCTTTCAAGATGATCTGTTTGAAATTCCAAATGTTCAAATATAACATCTTGAATTTACAAGTTACGTTTAGTGACTTATTCTAACTCATACAGAAAAACAGCCCTGAAAATGGGCGTCTCGTGGTCAATTGCAAACAAGAATTCCAAGATCCATTTTCGATGATGAATTGGAAATGTTTCAAGAAAGTTCTCATAAAAGGTCTTTAAATGATTGAATATTTGAACATACTTGAATGAGAACAAAAACAGCCAACAATGCCATATGGCTAATGACAAATATTCAGTGAGGCGGTGCACTTAATAGTCGTGACATTTGACTAACGCCAAAGAATCATTTTTGCTTTGACGTTGAAAGGAACACAAACACACACAAAACATATTTACATTTGAATATTTCATGGACAGCGGCTGAAGGAAGTTCAGGATAGTCAGGCCTATGTTCAGCATGTTGAGAGCCGCAATACCAAGTCTAGAGGCTCGCCTCGGGCTGTCCCGGCCCTTCATCCTCCACACCGCCGACCATGCAGCCCGACGCCTCTCCCCAAGTCCAGAGGCTCGCCTCGGGCTGTCCCTGCCCTTCATCCTCCACACCGCCGACCATGCAGCCCGACGCCTCTCCCTAAGTCTAGAGGCTCGCCTCGGGTTGTCCCGGCCCTTCATCCTCCACACCGCCGACCATGCAGCCCGACGCCTCTCCCTAAGTCTAGAGGCTCGCCTCTGGCTGTCCCTGCCCTTCATCCTCCACACCGCCGACCATGCAGCCCGATGCCTCTCCCCAAGTCTAGAGGCTCGCCTCGGGCTGTCCCTGCCCTTCATCCTCCACACCGCCGACCATGCAGCCCGACGCCTCTCCCTAAGTCTAGAGGCTCGCCTCTGGCTGTCCCTGCCCTTCATCCTCCACACCGCCGACCATGCAGCCCGACACCTCTCCGCAAGTCTAGAAGCTCGCCTCGGGCTGTCCCGGCCCTTCATCCTCCACACCGCCGACCATGCAGCCCGACGCCTCTCCCCAAGTCTAGAGGCTCGCCTCGGGCTGTCCCTGCCCTTCATCCTCCACACCGCCGACCATGCAGCCCGACGCCTCTCCCTAAGTCTAGAGGCTCGCCTCTGGCTGTCCCTGCCCTTCATCCTCCACACCGCCGACCATGCAGCCCAACGCCTCTCCGCAAGTCTAGAAGCTCGCCTCGGCTGTCCCGGCCCTTCATCCTCCACACCGCCGACCATGCAGCCCGACGCCTCTCCCCAAGTCTAGAGGCTCGCCTCGGGCTGTCCCTGCCCTTCATCCTCCACACCGCCGACCATGCAGCCCGACGCCTCTCCCTAAGTCTAGAGGCTCGCCTCTGGCTGTCCCTGCCCTTCATCCTCCACACCGCCGACCATGCAGCCCGACGCCTCTCCGCAAGTCTAGAAGCTCGCCTCGGCCTGTCCCGGCCCTTCATCCTCCACACCGCCGACCATGCAGCCCGACGCCTCTCCCCAAGTCAAGAGGCTCGCCTCGGGCTGTCCCTGCCCTTCATCCTCCACACCGCCGACCATGCAGCCCGACGCCTCTCCCTAAGTCTAGAGGCTCGCCTCTGGCTGTCCCTGCCCTTCATCCTCCACACCGCCGACCATGCAGCCCGACGCCTCTCCGCAAGTCTAGAAGCTCGCCTCGGGCTGTCCCGGCCCTTCATCCTCCACACTGCCGACCATGCAGCCCGACGCCTCTCCCCAAGTCAAGAGGCTCGCCTCGGGCTGTCCCTGCCCTTCATCCTCCACACCGCCGACCATGCAGCCCGACGCCTCTCCCTAAGTCTAGAGGCTCGCCTCTGGCTGTCCCTGCCCTTCATCCTCCACACCGCCGACCATGCAGCCCGACGCCTCTCCGCAAGTCTAGAAGCTCGCCTCGGGCTGTCCCGGCCCTTCATCCTCCACACCGCCGACCATGCAGCCCGACGCCTCTCCCCAAGTCAAGAGGCTCGCCTCGGGCTGTCCCTGCCCTTCATCCTCCACACCGCCGACCATGCAGCCCGACGCCTCTCCCTAAGTCTAGAGGCTCGCCTCTGGCTGTCCCTGCCCTTCATCCTCCACACCGCCGACCATGCAGCCCGACGCCTCTCCCTAAGTCTAGAGGCTCGCCTCTGGCTGTCCCTGCCCTTCATCCTCCACACCGCCGACCATGCAGCCCGACGCCTCTCCGCAAGTCTAGAAGCTCACCTCGGGCTGTCCCGGCCCTTCATCCTCCACACCGCCGACCATGCAGCCCGACGCCTCTCCCCAAGTCAAGAGGCTCGCCTTGGGCTGTCCCTGCCCTTCATCCTCCACACCGCCGACCATGCAGCCCGACACCTCTCCTCAAGTCTAGAGGCTCGCCTCGGGCTGTCCCTGCCCTTCATCCTCCACACCGCCGACCATGCAGCCCGACACCTCTCCCCAAGTCTAGAGGCTCGCCTCGGGCTGTCCCTGCCCGTCATCCTCCACACCGCCGACCATGCAGCCCGATGCCTCTCCCCAAGTCTAGAGGCTCGCCTCGGGCTGTCCCTGCCCTTCATCCTCCACACCGCCGACCATGCAGCCCGTCGCCTCTCCCCAAGTCTAGAGGCTCGCCTCCGGCTGTCCCTGCCCTTCATCCTCCACACCGCCGACCATGCAGCCCGACGCCTCTCCCCAAGTCTAGAGTCTCGCCTCGGGCTGTCCCTGCCCTTCATCCTCCACACCGTCGACCATGTCGCCTCTCCCCCACACTGCCCGTGGCTGTTGGCGGGGGTGGCTCAGAGGGCTGCGGTTTATTGCTCAAAGTTCAGAGTGCAAAGCAAGATTAAACAAGCACTGGCAGTGCCATAGGAGACAGCCCGATGTGAGGAAATATAAATTTTGGTCATGTTGTGTTCCCTATCGTGTACCCCACCGACTCCATGTACCAGCCTAAAGTGCATGTAACTTCCCTCCTGTGCCAACTATGAAGACGCAAATACATTTGCGTCCAACGTTAACATGTCCTCTTTCAGACCCACCCTGAATGGGTTGAATAGTCCGTTCCTAAGTATACCATGCCAACGTCTTTTTGTGGTGTACTTTCACGTTTTTCAGCTCTGGCTGAGTAGGCCCTGAATTTCTGCCATCGAGCCTTTTTCCTGGCTTCTGACTCCGAAAGCCTCAGCCCAGGCTGCCTCTGTACCCGTGAACTCTGACTTACTTCTAGCGCGGCCCATCGCGCTCAGCTCAGCCTGCTTCCTGCCAAGACTGACTTCAACCTTCAAATTATCTGATCTGCTGCTCGAAAATGCATTCCTGCCTACTAGCTTAAGTAAACATTCCCCAGCTGCCGAGCCAAAGGGCCCGGCCACGCTGTCTTTATGCAAGTAATTCATAGCTCCCGTTACCATGCTACCATGGAAGGCCCATGCCCCCACGCCTCTCATGCAGACACTTAGGCGCTTATACACGCACTCTCAGCCAGTATAGAATAGCTTCTGCCCCAGAGACCTTTCCGCCCAGATAACTCAGTTCCTAAACACCAGATATCGGATATGATAGAAGCACAAGTTGATCTGACATGCCAGACTTCTGTCTCTTTCCGTTAGTTCAAATGTCAAGTCCCCAGCACCCTCCAGCTTCACGTCATTCACACGTCATGCAGCTGCGCGCGCATCCAAGCTTCCGATTTCTGCTGACATTGCAACATTTCTGTTTAGTGCCACCCACATGTGACACCTACTTGTGACGTTTCTAGCACACACCTCCAGTTCACGCCTAGTTCACGCCTCCTGATTACGTACTAGTAACACGTGGATGCTGTTATCTTGTCTTCTCTCAGCTGTTACGCCTACTATATTGCTTTCTATGGTGTAAATTAAGTATATAAGCTATGTATTGTCAATAAAATATTCCTCTATCCCTTCTGACACCCTTGTGGTGGTCAGAACCTGATATCCTGGTCATGACCATTCCTCTCTAAGGAATAAAAACCCCTAAGAACTCTAACACCACGGACTCTGTCTTCTTTCTTCCGATCTGAGTTATTATTGATTAAGTACTTACCTGCATAGAAATTAAGATGGTAAATTAATTATTTACGTCATTCTGGCGCCCGAACAGGGACCCCTCCCCCACCCCACGCGCCGGTTGGTGCGTTGCAAGCTCTGTCCCCTGCCATCAGTTAGAAGGAAACTACGCGTACCGGCAGGATTTCCTGTATCTCCCTCTGGCCCACGGAGGTGACGAAGATTGCGATCAGCACCCAGACGAGGCGGTGAGGAGTGCGGAGGATCCCGACCAGAGCCTAGCCGAAAGAAGCAAGGTCCGAGGTGTCAAGAGGCCCACCAGTTTACCGAAGTGTCCACGTGTCGAGTTGAGCCGAGTCCGGTCCAGTCCAGTCGAGTTTTCCGAGGCCTTCAGTTTTTCCGTGCTTCCCGGTGAGTACCGTTGCTGGGACGTATCTAGACGGGTTTGGGTACACAAGTCCGGTCTGCACTGTTTTAGACAGTGTATCTGTACTGTTTAGCAGTATATCCGATGATTCCTGTTCTTGCACTGTGCTCAACAGTGTATCTGTACTGTTTAGCAGTATATCCGATGATTCCTGTTCTTGCACTGTGCTCAGCAGTGTATCTGTACTGTTTAGCAGTACATCTAGTATAGGGGGTAGTCATATGTGTCTTTAAATGTTTTTCCATGTGTTTAATGTCGTTGTATGAGTGACTGTTTTTAATGTGCATTACTGTGTTCTTGTGTAACTAGCTGTGTTTAGATTTAAGCAGTAAGGATTGAGCATTCAGTACTAAGTAAGCAAAATGCCGTTTTTTAACAAATTAAAGCAGATAGGAACTAGGAAAGGGATACTAGAGGAAGAAATTCCCATCCCCCCTAGGGACACTCCTGGAAATTTTATGTATCATAAACATGGCATAGATGCCATATTGTATCTAGACTTATGGGCCGATTATACTAAGCATCTAGACGAAAGACACAGATGGCCCGCTACCGGAACATGGGATGCCGAGTGCATCATGAAAGTAGAAGAAGCATTATGGAAAAAGAAAGCCAGACAATCTCAGAAAGACGCCATAGAATTTTGGCGTAAGGAATCACATAAGCGTACAGAAAAAGCACTCCGTAGAGAAGACAGACTTAAAGAATCAGATAAAGCTCAAGAAAACGAATTAGTTGCTGAAGGGATCCGAGTAAAATCAGAACAAATAGACCGTGCACGAAACAATCTTGTAAACGGTATGTATCTCGCGGCCAAAGGTTCACCTGAGGCCATTTCAGAAATACCGAAAAATCTGCCGCCACCACTGGTCCCGACTAAAGTAATGCACAAGACCACTAAAGATATATTCCTGAATTCCTATCTAGAGGATGTAGCACCCGCTTACACCAATCTACCTGTTCGTGCCCTGCCTACCGACGGGGACGGGAGTGGTAACCCGCCCCAAGATCATATTCCGCCAGTACCACGACAGATCCCCCCTGCTCCACCACCTCCACCACTTCCCGCACCTAAAGTTGATCTACCGAAGCCACTCCTACCTGATCCTACTAAAAGACAAATTCAAGTTCAGATACAGACCCCACAGAGAGATAATGCCCAAGCTTCCGCCTCAGGAGGTGCGACCGGGGGTTATCGGACCCCGCCATTAACGCACAGAGTAAATCTTAGGGATATGCAGAGTCCTCTCACGTTCAAGTCACCCCGCCTTGACATACTCAAGGAAAACCTTTCAGTTTGCAGATATGATCCAGTACCAGGCAAAGATGATAGAATGATGATGGCATCACTACGGTTACGATCTGCTACTGATTTCCTGCTGTTCTTTGCAGGAATGAAGGAGCGTCTAGATAGAATATATCAGTTTGTTCAGACTGGGGTAGACCCTGACAGTATTAAGGATGCCATGGAGCATCAGAAAGTTGACGTTCAAGCACAGATACTACGTTTTTTCATAAATTGCCTAATAAGAGAACGAGACAGGCCTGGGACAGATCAGAGTGAATTAGATGCACTAAACAAGTGGGGTCAAAATATATCGGAAGGAAAACACGACAAGGGGACCTGCATAGCCAGTATGTACAAGAAAATAAGAAAAGCAGTAATAGACATACACAAAGAAGAGAAAGAAAAGGCTTCCTCCGAGGGGGAAGAAGAACCTGAAGAACCAGAAAAGACTACAGATACGATAGCGTATGTAGGTAAGGGAACTTACCTTAGGAAGGGCATCCGTCCAGAAAGCAAGAGAGTTTTTCTCTCTGCCTTAACAAACCCGAATTCTGCCGAACATCAGTTCCAGGAGACTGATAAAAGGTTTCGAGACCGAATGGGGTACCATGTACTCAATTCTATGGATGAACAAGAATTAGCCCGGTCCGCCATATTATGGACGGACAATCCGGATATATACAACGATGACACAGTAGCGCAGACATTCTTGAACCTTTCCCCAGACGAGCAGAAATTAGCAGGTGTATATATGATTCAGCATCTTCTCACGAAATACAGAAACCAACATTCTGATCCAGGTCCCTTACATGATACATTAGAAGCACTACTCACTGATAGATGGAGAGGTTTAAGCACCAAATTAATTCAAATAATTCTAGAACAGCGACACAGATATAACACTTTCGTAAGCTCTGAATATGTTCCCGCTCTGCCCCCAGAAAGAAAAATGTATCATATGGAACGTCTGCATGGCATTGAAAGTCAGAACCCCTTACGCGAAGTGCACCCGGTTATGGGTGAGGATCACCACTTGAAACGTGTGTATGTACACACACCTCTGACTAAGTTAGAACTGTTAGAAATGAAGAAACTAGTCCCGTGTCATGATAAAGACCCTGCAGGTTTTCACAGAGAACTTAAAGACATGTTACTAATGGGGGATTACACATATGAAGATATCATGAAAATGTTAAAGGTACTGTTGCCCACGGGCATCTATGAGAAACTCAAGGAAAAGGAATGGGAGGTAGGAGAGAAAAAGATTGTATGGGCAGAAATAGAAGACGAAGAGAGTAAACGTGTCCCAGGGGTAGGCCTTGGGGAGAAAACTAAAGCATTACCCGGTTTGATAGTACAGGTCCTGACAAGATTATTGACAACTAGAAAGGAAGATTGGGACGCCATCTCGTCCTGTAAACAGAAACATGATGAAGATACTAGTGATTTCTATTCGAGATTCGAGAAATGTTTTATTATTAATAGTGGCCTCAAACCAAGTAGCGAGTCATATCCGCATCTTTTTGTATCAAAATTAGTCGAGAATTCCCTGCCACTAGTTAAGAACCGCGTGTACAAAGTTGAAAGTACTTGGCAGGCAAATACGCCATCCCAGATGTTACAGATGCTCCAATACCATCAGAACAGAATTAGGGAAGAACAAGATCAGGAACAGAAACGCATGAAAGACACGAAAATGAAAATGTTAGTAGCACAGACGGTCCCAGCCGATAGTCAGAGAAAGGGTACGACCCAGACAGGTCACGCTACAGCTCCCGTTAAAGGGACATGTAATTATTGCAAGCAGCCAGGTCACTACGTACACGAATGCCCAGTTCTGAAACATAATATAGCAACAGGTAAAACTAAAGAAAGGCCGCATCCACCTAGACATGATCATGGTCACCAACAGACCTCACAGAACGAACAGTCCATGCAGAATACACAGCCTATGCATGCTTCATCACATGCAGCACAGACAGTAGCGGTACCACAGCCACAACCCATTGCCGCAACTCAGCAAGTTTCGCAACAGATGTACCAGTATGCCCAGTCTGCATACCCCGATTACCCACGATACACATGAAACAGCCTAGAGAGGGAAGGTGGCTTGCCTCTTATTGAAATTCCTGTAGATCAAGAAGGCCCTTATGTACACAGTCAAGTATTGGGAAAAGACAGAAAGTTTTTAATAGACACAGGGGCAAGTCGCACCACAATCAGCCATGATGAAGTCCCAGGGGCACCCCTCTCAGGCTCACAGAATGTTTCCCTTGGTTTTTCAGGACAGCCTATCGTAAATGAGGTATCGCAACCCGTTCCCCTGGCTGTGGGTCCATTATCACGTGTCACAGACTTGTTACTTACGAAATCATGTCCAGAAAATCTGTTAGGAATAAAGACTCTGAAGGCTCTAGGAGCTATAATATGCTGTTCCCCGGAGGGAGTTAGACTCTTTCTGCGGGATTTCAAGGGTCATTATGTCTTACGAGAATTTGATGTCAGATTGAAAAATGTACCAGATCACTTGTGGGCAAAAGGCCCAACTGATGTAGGTTGTATGCATATCACACCATACCGTGTTACACTTAAGGCAGGAGTTGTTTTACCCAGAATCAGACAATACAAATTACCACCCGATGCTGTAGTGGCTTTACTGGAAATCGTTGAAGAGCTCATTGCCCAGGGAGTGGTCGTAGAGACCGACTCCAATATCTGTAATTCACCCATCATTCCGATTCTTAAACGTACTGACCCCAATGCACCGCCAGTATATCGGCTGGTGATTGATCTAAGAGAACTAAATAAATGCATCATTCCACAGTATCCTGTGGTTCCTGACATCTCTTCCCTATTGACTGCTATTGATTCTGAAGCAACGTTCTTTACTGTAATTGATCTCAAGAACGCCTTCTTTAGTGTACCTATTGACCCAGAAAGCCAATATCTCTTCGGATTCAGTTTAAATGGACGAAGTTTCAAATTTTCCCGCGCACCTCAAGGATTCACAGAAAGCCCCAGCATCTATAGTCAAGCACTGAAAAGACAACTCGATTGTATTCAAATGCCAGTTAACACCGCTTTACTGCAATACGTCGATGATCTGTTGATCACCGCACGAAGTGAACCCGAATGTGAACAAGCATCACTGACAGTTTTACATTTTCTGGCCGACAAGGGACACAAGGTGTCTCCGTCGAAGCTACAATTCTGTGTTCAGCAAGTTGTGTACTTGGGTCACTTGCTGTCCAAAGTGGGGAGACAGCTCAATCCTGATCGCATTCAGTTAATTGTAAATATGCCGCAACCCCAGACACAAAAGGAAGTGCGGGCCTTCATAGGCCTCACCTCGTACTGTAGACAATGGATTCCCCAATATGCATTTCTAGCTAAACCACTTATTCAGTTAACGACACAGGAGGCAGCGACTTCGATTGCCCTCCCTTGGACTCAGGAACACACACAAGCTTTTGAGGAGTTAAAGAAAGCCTTATGTCAAGCACCAGTTTTAGCAACACCATGTTACAGTAAACCGTTTACACTTTTTGTTACAGAACGTGATGGCACAGCATTGTCTGTCCTCACTCAAGATCAAGCAGGTTCACATAAGCCTTGCGCTTATTTTTCAAGTACATTGGATTCAGTAGCCCAGGCACTCCCTGCGTGCTTGAAGTCAGTAGCAGCAACAGCATTAGCAATCAGACAGAGCGATTCAATTGTTTTAGGACATCAGTTAACAGTACAGGTTCCACATTCTGTAGAGGTTCTTTTAAACAGAACCCAGACACAGCACTTGACTATAGCACGACTGACAGGTTACGAATTAACACTATTCCAGCCACACATAGAAATCAGACGCTGCAGCATTCTGAACCCCGCAACATTGTTACCTACAATTACGATAGATCCAGCCCCGCATGATTGCATAGAGATCATTGATGCAGTAACAAAACCCAGACGAGATTTAACAGATGTTCCACTGACAAATCTAGACCTGACACTTTATGTGGATGGTTCATGTATGAGAACAAGTACAGGAGAATTAGTGGCCGCGTATGCAGTGACCACTGAAACTGAAGTTAAAGAAACACATCGTATTGACACACTGTCCGCTCAAGCAGCAGAGCTTATTGCTCTGACCCGAGCCTGTATACTAGCCAAGAACAGAAATGTCAACATATACACTGATTCCCGTTATGCGTTCGGAGTCGTACACGACTTCGGCATGTTATGGCAAGAAAGAGGTTTCTTGACCTCTCACGGTGCCAAGATCCAACACGGCCCCCTCATTCAAGCACTGTTAGAAGCAATACATCTGCCTTCAGGCATATCAGTCATGAAGTGTAAAGCACATACTAAAGTTACAGATTCTGTTTCCCAGGGTAATGACCTGGCAGACCAGACAGCAAAACATACAGCACTGACTCACACTCAGACAACTGACGTGACAAAGACAATAGTACCGACAAAGTGTATGACAGTCAAGGATCCCGCCCTAGATGTAATTGATATTCAGACACATGCTACCGCAGATGAAATAAAGAAATGGACTGAACTAGGAGGGATCCAGACAGATCAAGGTTGGATGACGAAGGGAAAATCTACATGGTTTCTCCCTGACTCTATGGTTCAAGTCATAATAAATACAGCACATAGTCCAGCACATCTAGGAGAAAAGGCGATGTTAGACAGTTTACAAAATCTCTGGATCAATAAACACTTACGAGCAGCCGCAAAACAGAAAGTGCGCACTTGCATGATCTGTTGTCAGTTCAATCCAGGTAAAAGCGTCCCTGTAGAGCAAGGTGGATTTCATCCTCCCGATCACCCTTTTGAAGTCCTCCAGATGGATTATATCCAGATGGACCGTTGTCGAGGATTCAAATATGTCCTTGTAGTTGTTTGTGCACTTTCCCGTTGGACCGAAGCATATCCAGTCCCAGATTACACTGCTCCGACCACTGCCAAGCAGCTGGTTCGTGAATTCTTCCCACGGTACGGCTTGCCTCGTGTCGTGTACTCAGATAACGGACAACCATTCTCGTCCGAGTTAATGAAGCAAGTTTCTTTACTGCTAGGATATCAGTGGAAATTCCATTGTGTCCGACATCCCGAAGCCGCAGGCCTTGTAGAAAGGCATAATCAGACACTAAAGACCCGCCTTGCAAAAATATGTCAGGAGAAAGGGGTCGACTGGATAGTCGCCCTGCCAGTGGCACTGTTCTATATGAGAATGGTTGCCCACTCGAGATCAGGGCTATCCCCGTACGAAGTGGTCTTTGGTAGACCACCGAATATGTGGGGGACGCCCATTCCTAAGAAAATCACTGATGTTGATTGTAATATGTTGACAGATTACCTTGCCTCCTTGATGTCTGCACTCCAATCATGTCGTTCACAGGTTGCCGCAGCCTTCCCTGACAACACTGATGTAAAGCCGCATGATGTCCGTCCTGGGGACCTAGTGTTAGTACGGAACTTTGACAGGAAAAGTCCGCTGGAGCCCCGCTGGAAATCGCCGAAGACCGTCCTTCTCACCACGAGGACCGCAGTGAAGATTGAAGGAAGAAAGGGGTGGGTCCACACGAGTCATGTTAAAAAATTCCATGAACTGAAACCAGATCCAGACTCGTCCACCCCCACCAAAGACTGTGTTGAGCCAAAAGACTTTAAAGTTTCTGAACGAGAAAAAACTCCCCAAGAAGAGTACAAGTTGAAGCTCCGATCTAGCAAGTCAGACAGTTTAATTGTTTAAGTCCTCCCCTAGGTGAATCGGTTAAATAGTTTCTGACATGTATCCCCTAGATCGAGATAGAGAGAGAGAGAGACGATTCAAGAAACGTGCATATTGCAAATCACTCCGTAGTCACTGTATAGTGACATTATTAATCATGTTTTTTCTGAGTATTCTGATTATTGTTGCCAGTATACTTCTTCCTATCTATTGTCCTATTTTCAAGCGTGAACAATCTGCTTACAATGTTTCTGCTGAACATTCTTTTAGTGAATTACCTCCACATGAGCTTTCTTACAGACTTGCGCTGCGCAACAACACATTCATTAGTATGTTACATCACTCCCATCAGACTAATAATGCTACAAATTGCTGGATATGTGGCCGACTCCCTCCCTACCAGAATTACAAGGGAGCTCTGCCCCTTTTTCCGTACCCGTTTACTCACAATGGCTCCTGTGGTGCATGGTTTAAAATAATTAATTCATTAGATCCTGATATTGCTGTTTTCGAAGGGAGCTGGGTTTGGGGAAACTTGAACTTAGTTCTGCTCGATGTCTGTTACCCTGATAAGAAGGGACTCCCCACTAGAATAGGAACTGATCTAGAAAATGAAGTATATGGACTAGGAAATTACACAATTAACCTTATGATTCTTACTGTTGAATCCGAAAATGCACCAGCTCTGCCCGCTATGTCAGTATTACCAGTCACTGGTGAATTATGTGTCAGTAAGAAAGGTTCAGTACACTTAGGTCATAGTAAATGTACTACTGTGGTCGAATTCAGTGATCAAGGTAGATCGTCCTTTAAAGCTACCCGTCATTCTTATTTTGTTTGTGGTCATACCGCATACATACGTTTACCTCCAGATTGGGATGGTACTTGTTATATTGCATTCCTTCTGCCACCTGTTTTTCTAGCCCCTCCTGATTACCATAGAAATCCAAATCTAGTAAACAATAGAGTCCGAAGAGATCTCCCGCTTGTCGACTATACTGAAACGGCATGGGAGCAATACACAGATTTTAATAAAGGATTCTTTTTCTTCGTAGGCCCCGTCCAAAATAGTAAAGCAATACGTAGATTAACTAGAACACTTGAAGCAGTAGTACATGAAACTGCCTCCGCCTTAGGTAACTTAACAGAGGAACAGTCTGCTATGCGGATTGTTGTCCTTCAAAATCGTCTTGTGATTGACGTCATCTTGGCAGATCGAGGTGGAGCTTGTAAGGTCATCGGGTCAAGTTGCTGTGTTTTCATTCCAGAAAACGCGCCATCTGTATACAAAGCTATTACCCGTCTTCATAAAATTGCAAATCTGATACATCAGAATCCAGGCACCTGGACTTGGTCCGGTTGGTTCTGGACAACGTTAACTGCTTGGGGATGGAAGATCCTATCCTTCCTAGGCATTGGCCTAGTCATAGTATTCAGTTGCTGCCTGTGCCTACAGTGTGGGCCAGCGATTTGTGGACTGTGTGCCACATCATGTATTGGACATTCCAGTTTCCTCTCAAACCGTCAAAGAAAGAAAGACGAGCAAATGATGTTACAAGAACAAACTGATCGATTCATGAGGATCGAGATTTCATGAAGGGTCCGTAGGGAACAAGGAGGGAATGAGGAAATATAAATTTTGGTCATGTTGTGTTCCCTATCGTGTACCCCACCGACTCCATGTACCAGCCTAAAGTGCATGTAACTTCCCTCCTGTGCCAACTATGAAGACGCAAATACATTTGCGTCCAACGTTAACATGTCCTCTTTCAGACCCACCCTGAATGGGTTGAATAGTCCGTTCCTAAGTATACCATGCCAACGTCTTTTTGTGGTGTACTTTCACGTTTTTCAGCTCTGGCTGAGTAGGCCCTGAATTTCTGCCATTGAGCCTTTTTCCTGGCTTCTGACTCCGAAAGCCTCAGCCCAGGCTGCCTCTGTACCCGTGAACTCTGACTTACTTCTAGCGCGGCCCATCGCGCTCAGCTCAGCCTGCTTCCTGCCAAGACTGACTTCAACCTTCAAATTATCTGATCTGCTGCTCGAAAATGCATTCCTGCCTACTAGCTTAAGTAAACATTCCCCAGCTGCCGAGCCAAAGGGCCCGGCCACGCTGTCTTTATGCAAGTAATTCATAGCTCCCGTTACCATGCTACCATGGAAGGCCCATGCCCCCACGCCTCTCATGCAGACACTTAGGCGCTTATACACGCACTCTCAGCCAGTATAGAATAGCTTCTGCCCCAGAGACCTTTCCGCCCAGATAACTCAGTTCCTAAACACCAGATATCGGATATGATAGAAGCACAAGTTGATCTGACATGCCAGACTTCTGTCTCTTTCCGTTAGTTCAAATGTCAAGTCCCCAGCACCCTCCAGCTTCACGTCATTCACACGTCATGCAGCTGCGCGCGCATCCAAGCTTCCGATTTCTGCTGACATTGCAACATTTCTGTTTAGTGCCACCCACATGTGACACCTACTTGTGACGTTTCTAGCACACACCTCCAGTTCACGCCTAGTTCACGCCTCCTGATTACGTACTAGTAACACGTGGATGCTGTTATCTTGTCTTCTCTCAGCTGTTACGCCTACTATATTGCTTTCTATGGTGTAAATTAAGTATATAAGCTATGTATTGTCAATAAAATATTGCTCTATCCCTTCTGACACCCTTGTGGTGGTCAGAACCTGATATCCTGGTCATGACCATTCCTCTCTAAGGAATAAAAACCCCTAAGAACTCTAACACCACGGACTCTGTCTTCTTTCTTCCGATCTGAGTTATTATTGATTAAGTACTTACCTGCATAGAAATTAAGATGGTAAATTAATTATTTACGTCAGATGAAGCAGGCAAAGCAGGCAAAGCAGGCGGCCGGAAGCAGAGCTGTGTGCTGCAGCTGTCCAGGGAAGAACTGGGTGCAGCTCCTAGTCGGCCATGCATCGCAGACGCTTCTGGGATCTTTGCAGATTCCCTTCACCGTCCAAGTGTCCAGGCCCCAGATCAGTCGAGTTGCACATCCCTGGTGGCTGTGCAAGGGTGGTAGGTCCGCCGGGACAGCTCCTGAACCCGCGCCGCCTCTGAGTATAAAACGGAAAGGCGCAGGTGCGGTATCATAAAGTAAATAAACATAATAACACGTAATTTAAAATGAAGCCATACTAAAGAAAAATAGTCAGGAGGGTGCTCTGCGGGTGAAGAGGACAGAGTGGAACCCGCCAGCTTAGTGCGAAATCACGCAGCCAATCCCAGAAGATAACAAACACTTACAAATGCAATAGGTCTCGTATTTATGCGACCCTATTGCATTGTAAACAAAAACGTGGACGTTCAAGAAGGCACAAACGGGAGTGGGTGGGGGTTGGGGTGAGCAGAGAACTTACAGACTGTGTGAGGGACCAGGGGGAGGCAGGGGAACAAAAGAGTTTTCAAAGTAAAGGGGCTGATAGCTGTGGAAGGAGAAAAATGATGGCATGGCCATCAGGAGGCGAGACTAAGTTGCAGAAAACCAATCAGATTGTAGCATTTAGGATTTCAGCCAATCAAGAAGATAGGCGGAAAGTAGGCAGAGCTTCCCCCACTATACTCTATACAGCATCTCTCAACAAGACAGCGCATGCTCTGCCTAGCTGTGACCTAAAAAGGACATAAAAAATTATCTACATAATATATAAAAATCAGGAATGATCACACTTTCAGGACTACTTCATACATGAAATTTAATCGCAGCTAGATCCAAGCCTAACTGCAACCTTTAAAAAGCTAGGAACCGCCATCTTGGATTGTTGTATAGCGTTTTAGGACCCTAGTGCCCTTATATAGGTATAAAGTACTGTATCCTTATATAGGCATAGAAATCATAACCATATTAAGACATAGCTCAAGTAGTCCTAATACGCTTGGCTACTTCCACTAGTTCCGAAAATCTACAACGATTTATTGGAAAAACCCGCCTTCAGCAGTCAGGGACTTCCCCCTGCATGAATATTAATTTATCCAAGACCTCATGGAGTTTTCAGAGAATTAAGTCTCTAATGACGTTATTATGTCCAATCTTACGTCAAACTCGGCACCTTCAAGGTATAAATATGGCCACTCTTGTCGAAAAAAAACACGGTGGTTTGGAGCAGTTCGACTATCTACTTGCCCGACGCATCTCGCTGCAGCAAGTGCCGAAGGAAGCCGACCCTCCAGCAGACGCACTGAGAGACGCTGTACTTTCTCCAACCGAGAAATCCTGCTCTAGTGTTTCCAGGGTACACTTGCGGGTTGCAGGGAAATCGAGTCCTGAGAGAGAGATACCAGACCTCCTACATTCTAGAACCAAGGTACGGAGCTGATTAGACCCTTTAGAGAATTCTTGGATTAGATTCTTGGCAAAGAATACTAAAATTAAGCTACACCTCAATTTCTTCTTCCCTTGTACTAGACCTAGGTTAGGTACACCGGGGTAGGCATATTTTAGAAATACCAGTTGAGTACTTTTAGTCATTATTTTTCAATGTATGTGTTTTATGTATTGTATGGCTTAGAAACCATATCATGCTTTTACAATATTATCTTATAATACTTTTCGTACTGTACGCTTTGTACTTTACCACAAGTATTACGATTGCAGCAGTTCATTTGTTTTGCTTGAGAAAGAAGGCTGTTCAATAAATATCTTTTTATTGAAAACGCCAGTCTCTCTATTTCTCTTTACCTCTGGTGAAACGAAGCATGCACGATTGACTGAGTAAAATAACTTTTTCACACAGCCCAAGGTGCGAACACTCACTCTCTGCCCCGCTGACCTGACTGGACGCTCCTGGGGGACTAATGCTGCAGGTCACCCCGCTGCCGCATTCCAGATCACCGCGGCCGGGGACTACAACTCCCAGCGAGCTTAGCGAGGACTTCCTGGTTCCCGCCCACATCGCGCCCGGAGGCGCTACTTAACTGGAGTTGCTTCCTCCGCGTCGCGGGACCAGCCGGGCTAAACCCTGGCAAAGGGCGGGCCCTCTATGGCCCTCTGAGGCCTGAGGAGGACGGGTCGGACCACCCCCCTTGGCTTTGCCACAAGAGGAGGTAAAGAGACTTGGACTCCATACTTTGTGGTCTAACTAATATTTGATTTGACTTTATTAGTGGACTTTAACTTTCGTACTCTAAAATTTCCTGACCGTGTCGCTGCTTGGTATTAGCCATATCCATCTCAGCCATAACCAAGCCACATTATGACTCGTAAGGGGGATAACAGAAAAGCCATCCCTCAGAGGGGTTCGTGCCATGGGACACAAGTCCACCACCCAAATGGGATAATACTGCCTGTTAGACCTGGCACCTTGGCGTGAGTCTCCCTTCCACTTTTTGCTGATGTGCCTCCGATGTTTGCTGGTTTTCCGATACTCAGGGCACTGCGCCACGGCTGATCCGTGCCGCAGTGCAAGTGCTCCCTACTGTAAAACTGTATATACGATTGGTATCCATGATTGGTGCATTGGATTTACTGTCAGTCCCTAGTAAAGCGCACTAGAGAGTGCCGGGGCTTGTAGATGCCAATACTGCTGGTGGGCCTGCAGCGCTGGTTGCGCCACCCACCGAAGCAGCCGTAAAGATGTGTCTGGGAACTGCGACCGCAGAACCCGCGTGCGGTCCCGCGCCGTCACGCCAGCTGGGCAAGTGCACCCACTTGCCAGCCTCGACCCTTCCCTTGACTACATATTAGTCACCCCTATGGTAGGCCTGCGGGCAGGGTGCATTGTAGGTGTAAGGTAGGACAGGCCCTGATGTGCGTGGCATGTCCTAGTAGTGACTTACAACCGAGACCGTATTTCACTATTAAAGGCTACCTGCTCCATTAGGCCAGACTGAGCTGCTGGAATTATTACACCATATAATCCCCGCAGGCTCAAGGAGCATGGTAGCGAGTCATGTTTAGTATGCCTGAACTCAGGATGATAAGATATTTCTTGTAGTCAACTTTATTTTAGTATCCTGGGTTTGCAAATGCTACTTTTAGAAAGTTAGCATTTGCTTGCTTAACCATTTCAGCCCGCCTCTGCTGGTATGTGTATCTGACTGGGATGTGTGAGTGACAGGGCTGGAGGGATGACAGGTGGTGAATGCGCAGATTACATCTTAGTGGGAGGTAGGAGTGCCTCTTGACTCGAACTGTAGCTGTGCTCGGCCACCACAATGCTGGCTCCACCCTCCTGGGGAGCGGCGGATGACTCTGCCGGCACCTGGCCCAGGAAGGGCGAAGCCTCCATCAACAAGGTACTCTGGCCGCCCCTGTCCGCACAATGCTGGCTCCACCCCCTGTGGGGCGTCTGATGCGCCTGCCCCTCACACTGAAAGCAGAAGCCGGAGTACACCCGCCGGGGTACTCAAGGACTGAGAGTGGCTATGCAAAGGCCCCCCTGGCCTGCGAGAACAAAGGAATTGGCCTATAAAAGAAGGAGCCCTGCTCCTTGAAAATTAGATCCGGTTTGGGCCACAGAAGGACTCTGCCCGACGAGAAGGACCATGAGAGACAAGGAAGGGTGCTGACGCTTGCCTGTGTCTGGTGCCTTGCTGCCGAAGGAGAGAAAGGAGAAAAGACTACGAGAAGACTTTTGCTTTACTTTGTGCCAAACTCTGCTGAAGAGATCTCCAAGGGCTTGCAACTGAACTTGCCCCCTGACCAGCGTCCCAGGACCAGTGGACGCTACCCCCCTTGGAAGAAAGCGACTGCGGGTGCTGACCATCGCCGCAGTACCGACAGAGGAATCTCCTTTAAGGCATCAACGCCCTCCCGACCACCGTGACCGGGGCCCAAAGCAACAGCGAGAGCAAAGTAAGGACCAGCCGCCGCTGGCCCGAACACCGTGGCCGCAACTGCACCGGGAGCCCGAGAGCAAAGCGAAGGAGGACCCGTCCGGTCCGAGCTCTCGAGGTGACTGCATAACGAGCAGTCACTCACCTGCAAAGACGGACAGTTGCCCTACGAGAATCCGCAAGGTCGGTAACCTGCCCGACAGCCCAGCTGTGAGCCCACAGCTGCACCGACATTTGGCTGGGTACGTCCTGCACTTGGGGACCGTACTGCCACTTGTCACCGCCGCACAGCCGCCACCTCCAGGGTCGGAGCGGACGACGAAGAGAGGACCCTGCCGCCACAGAACCCCGCTGCCCCGGATGACCAGTGACCTGCTCGGCTGAAGAGCCGCAACGATCAGCGACCCCGGGAAGGCAACGCGACGTGGGACAGATCCCCTGGAAGCCGCCGGCTCCACAAGAACTTTGGTTAACACCGGCCTACGGGCCTCAAGAGAACTGCATAAGAACTGTGGTAACCTGAACTGAGTAACCTGCCACCGTTTTCATAAAGTACGTTGACTGTATTCACAAGCCTGCTTAAAATCTATATAAAGATATATATTTTTACAGAATACAGTCTGGTCTCGTTGTGTGGTGGGTTGGTTGTAAAGGTGTACTATTGCAAGTGTTTAACTTATATGCCCCAAAGATTAGCCTGCGACTGCTTAAGCCACACTACCTAGAGGGTAAGCAGAGGTTGTCTGGAAGGTAACCCTCAGCCCTGACGAGGAAGAGGAGAGTCCCTGCTTGTCGCTAGTGTTGCACTGCACCAACTAGAGACTCCCCCTTCCTACATTGGACGCAGAGGTGAGGATTTTCGAATTTACACTTGCGATATCTATACCTGAGCTTCTGACCACTACACAAGGATTACGGTCCAGTTACTTAGCCACAGACTTTGCTTTTTGAATTCTGCTGAAAGAAGATTCCGAGTGCAGAAGCCATGCCGGGCACAAAGAGCCTGGATGGAGCAGAGTCCACGACCTCCGAGGTGTTGGAAGTAGAGTGGGACCCCACCAAAGTGGATAAATATTCCAGGGACGAACTGAAATTCTTTTGCAAGAAACTCAAGGTCCCGCACGCTGGCTGCAAAAACAAGACGCAGCTCTCCAAGGCCCTGAAAGCCTGGATAGAGTCCCGAAAGACCCCGGAAGAGCAAGACGTCCTCGCCGAGCAGAATGCAACAGAGGAGCAGAATGCGCTTGGGGATCTGATCGATCTCGAGAGGCAAGACAGCGAGCACAGCTTTGGTAAAGGCCTGTCGCCAGAGGAGCTGGCGGACAGGAAGGAAACCCGGAATCACGAAAGGAAGTTGGCAGAATTGAAAATCCAGCTGGAGCTTGAAACGAAAAGAATGGCGCTGGAAGAGCGAAAGCACCAGATGGATTATGAAGTAAAAATGAGGGAGATAAGTCTCAAGGAGAGAGACTTGGATCGTCCTCCCTCTGGTGGCAGCACATCGCCAGTGCAGGTAGAGTCAAGAGTGCACATCCCGAAGGACGTAGTTAAGGAGTTCTTTAAGGGGGATGACATAGGACAGTGGTTTAGGGCATACGAGGTAGCCATGTCCTCCCACCGGGTCCCTGACAAGGATTGGGGAGCGGGGTTGTGGGGAAGGTTCCTTAGCGAAGGGAGAGATACCTTGCTAGATTTGCCCGTTGAAAATCAGAGATCCTATTCCCACATGAAAGAAGCTTTAATGAACAGGTACGGGCTTACCCCTGAAATGTATAGACAGAAGTTTAGGGGATGTACTAAGCGGCCTGGGAATACGTATGTGGAGTATGTGACTTACTTTTGCAGAGCGCTGGATGGTTGGGTGAAAGGTAACAAAGTTAATGATTTTCAAGGTCTCTTTGATTTAATTGCATGGGAGCACTTGTCTGATCACTGTTTTCCTGAGTTACGCCAACACCTGATCGATAGCAAGCTGTCCAACCCGAGGAAGCTTGCTGAGGAGGCGGACCGCTGGCTCAGCACCAGGGTCCACAAGGGTCCCGTGGGAGATTCCGCCAAGAGTGGGCAGGGTCCCCAGCAGAAGAGTGGGGGGGACAAGGGGGGAAAACAGAAAGGGTTCCAAAAAGGCCCCCAAAGTAGTTCCCAAGGGAGCCCGCAGCAGGGTTCTCAGCCTCCCCCACCCCCGAAGCAGAATGGGGCCCCGACAGGTAAACCTGTTCCAAAGGGGCCCTTCAATTGTTTCAAATGTGGCGAGCCTGGGCACATATCCAGTGACCCCAAGTGTCGCCTGTTTGGAAAACCCGCACCCACTGGTGCTCCGCCCCGACAAGTGACTAGTGTTCACCTGGGAGAAGAAATGATGGTCCCGGGGGGTGGAGATCCCGTTCACATGACCCTGGTCTTGTTAGGAGACAGCGAGATGATCCCTACGAACTACCTGCCCTCTAACACTAAGAAATATGGGCAGGTGGTGATCATCAATGGCAAGGAAGCTGAGGCTCTTAGAGACACAGGAGCCAGTGTGACTGCAGTGAGGCAGCACCTGGTGTCTCAAGAGCAGGTTGTACCCCATGCCTACTGTAGGGCTATCAACGCTGATAATTCTGAGAGTCAGTGTCCGATGGCTCAAGTTCCCTTCGAGTGGGGGGGGGTCTCTGGTACTCTGCAGGTCTGTGTGAGAAAAACCATGCCTGTTGACTGTTTGCTAGGGAACGACTTGGAGCACTCCCCTTGGGAAAAGGTGGAGAAGACGACTCACCTGCGGATTGTGGGTCTGCCTGACTGGGCGTGCGTGACCACCCGGTCAATGGCAGCCAGTAAGGGTGATAAAGAGGTCCCGGGGCCTGAGGGAGAGGCCCAGGAACCGGCCTTAGGGAGAAGGCGCAGGGGGCGCGGGAAACCGGCTCCTGAAGTTCCCACGGTCCAGGAGGAAGCAGACCTTGAGGGGGATGCCCTGGAGCCTACAGGGGAACAGATCGCCGAACTGGGGGACCTGCCTGAGCTGACCCATTGGCAGCAAGAAGGAGGACCCTCCAGGGAGGAATTCTGCAGGGAGCAGAAAGAATGCCCTTCTCTCGTGGGTATGCGGCAGCAGGCTGCAGACCAGGCCAATGGTGTTCAGGCCAAAACACATTACGTGTACTGGGAGAACGACCTCCTGTATTCGGAGCCTAAGGCTGCTGATCCTGGGTCAGCCCGTGTGCTGGTGGTACCCCAGAAGTTCAGAGCCTTCCTACTGGGTCTGGCTCATGATGTGCCTTTAGCAGGACATTTGGGGATGGACAAGACCTATGACAGGCTTGTCACCCACTCTTACTGGCCCCAAATGCATAAGAGTTCAGATGCTTATTGCAGAACCTGTCCAACTTGCCAGGCAAGTGGGAAGACGGGAGGGAAGAACAAGGCCCCCCTCCAACCCTTCCCTGTGGTCGGTACGCCATTCCAGCGAGTGGGTATTGACATCGTTGGGCCTCTGGACCCCAAGACAGCCATGGGCAACAGGTTCATCCTGGTCTTGGTGGACCATGCCACCCGGTACCCTGAAGCCATCCCTCTGAGGACAGTGACGGCTCCCGTGGTGGGGCGTGCACTGATGGGAATTTTCTCACGAGTAGGATTCCCTCTAGAGGTGGTGAGCGACAGGGGGACCAATTTTATATCGAAGTATATGAAGTCCCTTTGGCAGGAGTGTGGCGTAACGTACAAGTTCACCACCCCCTACCATCCCCAAGGTAACGGGTTGGTTGAAAGATTCAACCGAACCCTAAAAGGCATGATCATGGGCCTGGAAGGTCCGATGAGGCGTAAGTGGGACGTCCTCTTGCCATGCCTGCTTTTTGCATATCGCGAGGTGCCGCAGAAGTCCCTAGGGTTCAGCCCCTTTGAACTGCTGTACGGTCACCCCGTGAGAGGACCACTGAGTCTGGTAAAGGAAGGCTGGGAGCAATCTCCCAGGAAACCTCCCCAGAATGTATATAGCTACATGCTGGCCTTCAGAAACCAGACCAGGCGCTTCAGACAACTTGCCGAGGCGAATCTGGAAGCGAGCCAGGAGGAAATGAAGCGGTGGTATGATCAGAATGCCACTCTGGTCGAGCTTCAGCCTGGACAGGAGGTGTATGTCTTGGCCCCAGTGGAGCCCTGTGCCCTTCAGGATAAGTGGACAGGACCATTTGAGGTTGTGGAGCGCAAGAGCCCCGTGACATACTTGGTGGACATGAAAACGCCCAGGAACCCTTTGCGGGTCCTACATGTCAACCGCCTCAAGCCCCACTTGCGAAGGTCCGAAGTGGGCATGCTGTTGGCAACCGATGACGGAATGGAGGAGGAGTCGGAGCCTCTTCCTGACCTCTTGGTGGCCTGTGAGAAGGATGGGTCAGTGGATGGAGTTAACCTCTCACCCACCCTGACCGCCGAACAACAGGAGGACTGCCGCCAGTTGCTGGGGCAGTTTCCAGACCTGTTCTCCCTGGTTCCGAGTGTCACAGATTGGTGCGTCCATGATGTGGACACCGGAGACAGCTTACCTGTGAAGCATAAGGCTTACAGGGTAACTGACAGGGTCCGGGCCTGCATCAAGGAGGAGGTCTCCAAGATGCTTGCCCTCGGGGTGGTTGAGTCTTCCAGCAGTCCTTGGTCCAGCCCCGTGGTCTTGGTTCCGAAGGCTGCTGCGCCGGGGGCCACACCCGAACTCCGGTTCTGTGTGGACTACAGAGGACTCAATTCAGTCACGAAGACTGACGCGCACCCCATCCCCAGAGCTGACGAGCTCATTGATCGGCTAGGGGCTGCCCGGTTCCTCAGCACGTTTGATTTAACGTCTGGGTACTGGCAGATCGCCTTGACCGATGGGGCAAAGGAGAGGTCGGCATTCTCGACACCAGATGGGCATTTCCAGTTCCGGGTTATGCCATTTGGGATGAAGAATGCCCCTGCCACCTTTCAGAGATTGGTCAACCAGGTGTTGGCTGGACTGGACGAGTTCAGTGCCGCCTACCTGGATGACATCGCGGTGTTCAGCGGTACCTGGCCCGAACACCTGCGACACCTCTGGGAAGTGTTGATGGCCCTGCGCAGAGCAGGCCTCACAATCAAGGCAAGCAAGTGCCATATTGGGCAGGGTTCCGTGGTGTACTTGGGACACCAAGTTGGGAGTGGCAATGTAGCCCCCTTGCAGCCCAAAATCGAGACCATCCTGGCTTGGGAACCCCCCAAGACCCAGACTGCAGTGAGAGCCTTCCTGGGGCTCACTGGGTATTACAGGAGGTTTGTCAAGGGCTATGGCACGATCGTGACCCCCTTGACAGAGCTGACTTCGAAGAAGCAGCCCAGGAATGTGATTTGGACTGACACCTGTCAGAAGGCTTTTGACACCCTGAAGACTGCCATGTGCACGGCGCCCGTGCTCCTGGCCCCCGATTCCTCCAAGGAGTTCATTGTGCAAACAGACGCTTCAGAGCATGGTGTAGGGGCTGTTCTTTCAGAGATGACTGAGGAGGGCTTTGACCAACCCGTAGCATTCATAAGTAGGAGGTTACTTCCACGGGAAAGTAGGTGGAGTGCAATAGAGCGTGAAGCATTTGCTGTGGTCTGGGCGCTGAAGAAGCTAAGACCCTACTTGTTTGGGTCTCACTTCCGAGTTCAGACGGACCACAGGCCCCTCAGATGGTTGATGCAAATGAGGGGTGAGAACCCGAAACTGTTGAGGTGGTCCATTTCTCTACAGAGTATGGACTTTACGGTGGAACACCGCCCTGGCACCGATCACGCCAACGCTGACGGTCTGTCCAGATTTTTCCGCCTTAGTGATGTGGAACTCCCTGGGGAAGGGTAGTTCCCCCCACATTTCAGCTGGAGGGGACACATGTTAGACCTGGCACCTTGGCGTGAGTCTCCCTTCCACTTTTTGCTGATGTGCCTCCGATGTTTGCTGGTTTTCCGATACTCAGGGCACTGCGCCACGGCTGATCCGTGCCGCAGTGCAAGTGCTCCCTACTGTAAAACTGTATATACGATTGGTATCCATGATTGGTGCATTGGATTTACTGTCAGTCCCTAGTAAAGCGCACTAGAGAGTGCCGGGGCTTGTAGATGCCAATACTGCTGGTGGGCCTGCAGCGCTGGTTGCGCCACCCACCGAAGCAGCCGTAAAGATGTGTCTGGGAACTGCGACCGCAGAACCCGCGTGCGGTCCCGCGCCGTCACGCCAGCTGGGCAAGTGCACCCACTTGCCAGCCTCGACCCTTCCCTTGACTACATATTAGTCACCCCTATGGTAGGCCTGCGGGCAGGGTGCATTGTAGGTGTAAGGTAGGACAGGCCCTGATGTGCGTGGCATGTCCTAGTAGTGACTTACAACCGAGACCGTATTTCACTATTAAAGGCTACCTGCTCCATTAGGCCAGACTGAGCTGCTGGAATTATTACACCAAATAAACCCCGCAGGCTCAAGGAGCATGGTAGCGAGTCATGTTTAGTATGCCAGAACTCAGGATGATAAGATATTTCTTGTAGTCAACTTTATTTTAGTATCCTGGGTTTGCAAATGCTACTTTTAGAAAGTTAGCATTTGCTTGCTTAACCATTTCAGCCCGCCTCTGCTGGTATGTGTATCTGACTGGGATGTGTGAGTGACAGGGCTGGAGGGATGACAGGTGGTGAATGCGCAGATTACATCTTAGTGGGAGGTAGGAGTGCCTCTTGACTCGAACTGTAGCTGTGCTCGGCCACCACAATGCTGGCTCCACCCTCCTGGGGAGCGGTGGATGACTCTGCCGGCACCTGGCCCAGGAAGGGCGAAGCCTCCATCAACAAGGTACTCTGGCCGCCCCTGTCCGCACAATGCTGGCTCCACCCCCTGTGGGGCGTCTGATGCGCCTGCCCCTCACACTGAAAGCAGAAGCCGGAGTACACCCGCCGGGGTACTCAAGGACTGAGAGTGGCTATGCAAAGGCCCCCCTGGCCTGCGAGAACAAAGGAATTGGCCTATAAAAGAAGGAGCCCTGCTCCTTGAAAATTAGATCCGGTTTGGGCCACAGAAGGACTCTGCCCGACGAGAAGGACCGTGAGAGACAAGGAAGGGTGCTGACGCTTGCCTGTGTCTGGTGCCTTGCTGCCGAAGGAGAGAAAGGAGAAAAGACTACGAGAAGACTTTTGCTTTACTTTGTGCCAAACTCTGCTGAAGAGATCTCCAAGGGCTTGCAACTGAACTTGCCCCCTGACCAGTGTCCCAGGACCAGTGGACGCTACCCCCCTTGGAAGAAAGCGACTGCGGGTGCTGACCATCGCCGCAGTACCGACAGAGGAATCTCCTCTAAGGCATCAACGCCCTCCCGACCACCGTGACCGGGGCCCAAAGCAACAGCGAGAGCAAAGTAAGGACCAGCCGCCGCTGGCCCGAACACCGTGACCGCAACTGCACCGGGAGCCCGAGAGCAAAGCGAAGGAGGACCCGTCCGGTCCGAGCTCTCGAGGTGACTGCATAACGAGCAGTCACTCACCTGCAAAGACGGACAGTTGCCCTACGAGAATCCGCAAGGTCGGTAACCTGCCCGACAGCCCAGCTGTGAGCCCACAGCTGCACCGACATTTGGCTGGGTACGTCCTGCACTTGGGGACCGTACTGCCACTTGTCACCGCCGCACAGCCGCCGCCTCCAGGGTCGGGGCGGACGACGAAGAGAGGACCCTGCCGCCACAGAACCCCGCTGCCCCGGATGACCAGTGACCTGCTCGGCTGAAGAGCCGCAACGATCAGCGACCCCGGGAAGGCAACGCGACGTGGGACAGATCCCCTGGAAGCCGCCGGCTCCACAAGAACTTTGGTTAACACCGACCTACGGGCCTCAAGAGAACTGCATAAGAACTGTGGTAACCTGAACTGAGTAACCTGCCACCGTTTTCATAAAGTACGTTGACTGTATTCACAAGCCTGCTTAAAATCTATATAAAGATATATATTTTTACAGAATACAGTCTGGTCTCGTTGTGTGGTGGGTTGGTTGTAAAGGTGTACTATTGCAAGTGTTTAACCTATATGCCCCAAAGATTAGCCTGCGACTGCTTAAGCCACACTACCTAGAGGGTAAGCAGAGGTTGTCTGGAAGGTAACCCTCAGCCCTGACGAGGAAGAGGAGAGTCCCTGCTTGTCGCTAGTGTTGCACTGCGCCAACTAGAGACTCCCCCTTCCTACACTGCCCATTCCTAGAGATGAAAATAATTCTCGCCAGTCCGTAGATAGCATACTCAGCCAAGACTCTCCTTCACTATTAGCCGGTATTGCGCAAAGCCTCTCACTGGAAGAGGAATTAAATATTCTGTGTAAAAACTAGGTATGTTCCAGTGGAACCGAGAATCGAACAAAATAGTGCTCTACCTTGTCCTGCAAATACTATCGGTACATTATCCCCTAACGACTGCCCGCTGGAACCCCCCCTATTACCTAAAAAAGTTAACACCCAAAGCATAGCACTCCCCCAGGTCTCATCCGTTAAAAGGAAGCACAAGGGGGATAAACACAATGGGAATCACCCAAAGCTACAAAAACTGTGCGTAAGCCCCTCATTGTCCACCACTAATTCCCCCTTAACCTCAGAGGCTGCAGAAGAATTAGACCATCTAGTTCCTCCCTCCCAGTTGGCTTTACTGTCCCTGTTAGACCTGTCTGGCTTCTTGCGTAGTCCCTCCAATTTATTATTTATTTTGTCCCCTTTTTGCCCCTCATACCTTTAATCATTTTTGTCCACTAACTTTTTCTAGGTGTTGGTCAAGGGGATAGGTGTTCTTTCTCCCCCTCATAATTTTTTCACCTCAGGCCTAGAGGCCTGTTCTGACAGGAGAAATAGTTGGTGTCACAAAATGGTGGCTACCAACTGCCCTAACTGCCAAACCCAGAACCAGCCCCAAAGAGTAGTATAGGGCGTTCCAGAACCTTCTGGTCCCTTCTGGACTCCAGAGGGTCAGCCTATAAAAGGTGGAATGCTGGACAGCCATTTTGTCTGTCAGTGAGGAGCAGCTAGAGGGAAGGCTGAGGTCTGGTAGGGGTAGGATCCTGAAGGGTGGATTGCTCTACAAGGGTAGCCCTCTGTCAAGGCTTTTCCACCTCCCATCTCCTGTTGTCCTAGCCAAGTTAGTTCATCCTGCTGACCCTGGACAGTTAGGTGAAGGGGTTAATTCCAGTAGTCTTTGGAGCTGAGAAGGACCCTGCCCTGGGAGCTGAAGTAAGAGTTCCCCTGTGCCCCTAAGTCTGTCCAGTAAGGAGGGATAGGGGATTAGTGCTGAAGAAGAGCTCTGTGGCTCTACTCTGAAGGAGCCCCCGCTTTTACCCCCCTCCTCTCTATAGTGTGGAAAGGAAGCACTTCCTTGGTATAACAACAAGATTTCCTTACTACTGACTGGTCCTGTGGTGTGGGGCAAGCCTTTCAGCCTGTTAGGTGGAAAGTGAGGGGCTAGGAACTCGTTCTCTTAATTGAATGGGGAGCGGGACCCCTGGGGCACCGATCGCGCTCCGTGTCAGCGCCTTCACAGGATCCACTGAGCCTGAGAAGCCTTGTGAGGCTTTTCTTCATGAGCGGGACCCCGGGGGCGCCTACCGCGCTCCAGTCGCGTTGCTGTGCAGCGCCCCGGTTGTCAGGAGAAAGTGAGGGCGAGACACTGCCAAAAGGTGCCGTCGCGCATGCCAAAGTCGTTGCAGTTATCCCTGGCACAGGAGGGGCCTAGGATCGAGCAGGCCCGGGAGTGAAGCGTCCTTCCTTTGAGCGGGCGCAGTGGGAGGCGGCACCAGCGCGAGCGCTACCGCGCATGTCCGCTGGAGAAGTGTCCTCGCCGACCAGCGCTGAGGAGGGGCGCCGGTTGCTTCCTCAGCTTGTACACGTGAAGTGTGCTCTGTCTTCTTCCTGCTCGAGCGCCACACGGAGGAGCTGGCCCAAGCAGGGAAGGAGAGTTGAGAGGCCCGGTAGGGGCCTGGGGGGCTTCGTGGTTTCTGCCTTTGTTTCCTTCCGCTTGAGCGCCTCACAGAGGAGTCGGCCCGAGTGGGGGAGGGAGCACAGAGGAGCCTTCTGAGGCGAGAGAGCCTTTCCAGCCACGGTTCCTGGGCCCCATCATCTAGTTATCCCCCTTGTTTCTGGCGCATGAAGGTTCCAGCTTCAACCTAAGCACAAGTAAGGAGATATTCACGTGGGGGAAGTGACCTTCACAACCAGGGTAAGACTAGTGCCCGTGATTGAGCTCTGACAAGTAAATGAACAGAGAATCTGTCCTCAGGAGTGCAGTGCCCCCTGGGAATCCCTGTCGGGACTTCATTGAATGCTGTGTTAATTGGTTATAACTAGTTCTTCTTTGGTTCATAGTAAAGGGGAATTGTAGGGGTACCAATGTAATGGATATTGCATACCTGACTAAATATAAGTGCTGATCTTGCCTCTTCTGAAGTAATGCTGTAGTGAAAGGTTTGGAGAGCCAAACTAGCAGAGTTTAATGTAATGTACTAGTGATGTCAATTGATGATTTAATTTAGCAATTCTGCAGGGATTGTATCAATTTTAGGACTAAGCTGTATTGAGCTGTGAACTCTAATAGGAAAACTGCTTAAAATGTTGATTTAGTAACTTTGATAAACTAAGTGTATTGACAGGATTAAATGTACCATACTGAGCTGTGATTTTAGAAGTATAAAGCAGAGTATATTATTTTTATAAACAAGTTCTTATTTTTCCATACTTTGGTGTAGTGTCCTTTTTGTGTGTTATTGCGTGGATTTACTGCTGGGTGGTTTGCAACCTTCACACTTGTGCCTCTAGAATTGCATGTCTTACCCTAGGCCAGGCTACCCTAGGTGACCTGACACCCCAGGTTCCAACAGTCCCAGATTGAACTACTGGTCAAATCTGTTATATCGCCGTTGGTGGAAAATGTAAACACTCTAGGGGATAGGCTGACGGGACTAGAAGAAATGATCAAGGCCAACTTGCCACCCATTAAAAACTTTGTAACATCTAACCGCTCTCAGCCACCTGCTTCCTCCGAAGTGCCTACGTTAACTACACAAAGCATTAATGTTCAAATTCGGCCACTAGCCCGTAATACATCAGCCCCAAATGCTCCTAAGATCCCTTCTAAACCCGTATTAGCACAGTATACTGCTCCTAGAGCAGAGCTTAATAAAGCACCTTATATACACCTACCACCGGAGGCCGCCCCATTTGTGTATGTCCTTTCGGGAGTACCAGCACTCACTTATGGAAAAGTCGAAAGACAAGAAGACCTACTAAACAAGGTTATGTTTTGGTTAACAAAAAATAGACCCCTGCCAACCGACCTTAATGGAAGAATAGTGAGTATCAGAAGGGTGGGCTGGTTAGGTTCTCTCCTAAAAGACATTCCCGGTGATCTAGTGCTAGTTAAATTTAGGAACAGACATATTGTCCCGTACCTGCAAACCTGGCAGCCCCAAGAAGGAGACGGCCCTATATCCACCTGGGAATTACATGACTTTTACCCCAGTGCGTCATACACCCCTCTATCAAGACCAAAGACAGGGTATAATCATTCGATGGGTAGAAGCGCCTGTGTATTGAATGGTAGTAGCTTTTCCGCTTCTAATCGACTCGAACCAATGTACAAGTTATAAGCATGGAAAGTTCCATTAATTTGCTTCTATTAAGTGACAATCTGATGTAATGGTAGAACTGTGAATGCTAATCCTGTGAAAAGCACGTAAACAATAAGGAAATTATTCCCGCAGGCTGGGCCTAAGTTTTTTAACTTGTAGATACTTTGTGCTATTGCATGTTTGTTTTTATGACTGTTTTTAACTGTACGCTTTTATGATTTTGAACCAAAATCGAATAAAGCTAATTGAACTGAACTGAGTAAAATAACTATCTATTGTTTCCGCGACTCTAGAGATATATTTCTTATTCTTGTGAAACAAAGTTGTCATGTTTTAAGCGGTTGTCAGAAACGAATCCCTTCTTGTTCATTCGAGAAAGTTTCTAGTGACCTCTGAGCTAGCTGGCACACATCTAGTATATTCGGTAGAGACCTAGTCGACCTCAGTCCTACATCTAAACTACAGGATACACTATTCCAATGCGCAGAGCCTATTGGGAATATAGAAACTACACTACATGGTGCCCAACATTTGGTAAGGCTATAATTTAACGCTAGATACTAGAGTAACTCAGTCATGCTTTTCACACAGACCCCTTTTTCCCATAAAATACTCCCAATAGACGTCTGGAGTGGGTTAAAGGATAAAATATCCGCTTTATCAGTTTTTAGTTTGTTCAACGTTGAAGGATACAGTGTTCCAAAATATTGTGCACCTAATATTTGTTTCCTTGAAACTTGCTCTGCAAACTTTTGGTCAACAAAATGACAGATAGTGAAGATAAAAGGGATAGAGCTGCACTAGCAGCTCAGGCAATTTTGGATGACACAAGTATCCAACAAAATGACCCGGATGCAATACTGATTCCGGTAATTAAAATGCAAATAATAACTATAAAACTTATAGAAAATGGAATATCACCAAGAGGTGGTAAAGTAATGTTTGTTATAGAGGCACATAAATATTGGCAGACAGAGGTATTCTATTCATGGATTCTGTTTCCTGCAGCAAATGCAGCAACACACGAGTTCCACTTCTATAAATTAGAGGAACCACCAGCGGAATACGTTCCTGTCGAGGACATTGAAATTCCACTAACTTACCAAGAGCATCAGCTCTGGTTCAATGGCGCCCTACAACATCAAAATCACATTACCAGGCTTGGTCCACTAGGTAGACCAGGAGTAACATGGCCGGTACTAGCCAGCTATACACCACATCCTGACATTGAAATAATGACAGGTCCAGAACTGTTAGCTCAGCTGAAAGAGTTAATCAAAATAAATACATAGACAATTGGTACAATATGTCATGAGGACTTTAACAGCCCAACCAGCTGTAAGAATTCCACAACACATCCCTCTTCAAGGGAACAAAAACAAAATTACACCACAGACTATTCAGTCAGTCATTGGTAAATTACCAGCAAAACGGGAACAAATTCCATTCTGGTTAGCTCAAAAAATTACTCAAATAGAGGCAGTATTTCTTTATAGTACACCTCATGAGAAACACAGGATTCTAACAATCTGTTTACAAATGGGGATTGCACCACACGTAGAGGACTGCGACACATGGGGTACAGTCTTTGCTTCAATCTACACAAAAACACATGGTGTCCCGTCTATGGCGGTGATACCAGACGTTCTAAGACAGATTCAAAATGAACATGGTCCAGAACCGGCCTTAAATCTGGGTATGAAATTACTGAAAGATTTCAAACAGGTCTCAGCTATACTATTAGCCAACATCAAAGGTGAAGCAGCATCAGTGGCAATCCACCAGAAACTAAAAGAAACAGATATAACAGACCAACCATTTGAACTTGCCAGAATTATTTAAAAATCATCTGAAGACCTAGGTAGAGATAGTTTGGGTGGGAAACCAGTAAAACCCGAACTAACTGAAAACCCTATTAAAAATAATCTCACCACCACTAAAAAGAAGTGGGAAAATAGAAAACAGACACTTCCTAAAGAGAAGCGTTCTCAGTCCAGAGGTAGGTCTCCTCAACAGGAGCCCTCTGAAAAAAGGTACAACCTCAGAAATAGGGATAATTTGAGAAAACCTGATAATGATACACGTTCCTCTCGTACCTCTCAGACTTCCTCGCAGAAATCCGAAAGAAGAGAACGATCAGAACAAAAAGAAGAACAAGTGAAGTCCAAAGACGAACACGTTTCAAAAAATAAGAAAACTCAATTCACTAAGGAGAAGGTAGCAAGTCTAAAGATCAGACATGCCGAGGATCTTGAGGACGCAACTCAAGAACGGGGAGTGGGCGCAAACAATGCTAGACAGCGCAGCAGAGGTAACCATAGCTCGCAAGATCCTGAAGGATCATTTGGAGACCGTGTACTTGAATGAAAGCATCCAAGTTGAAAATGCTGATGCCAGGGTTAGTGTACCAAATAGGTTATGTGGTAAATAAAATAATTACCCTGTCGGAATTTCTATACATTAACAAGGATCATGCATATAATGAGAGGCAGAGTCCGTGGTGTCCGATTCAAAAGGGCTTTAATTCAGTAACTCGAGTTAAGGGAGAATCGGGTTCCATCTCCACTAGGGATCAGGAAGGATCGTCATCTGATCTTTATTCACAAAGTGCATTATTTATAGTTAAAACATGCATTAACTTACATAGAGAAGGCGGAGCAAGCGTAGGAGAGAGATAAGAGCACATGGGCGTGAAAAAGGGCGTGTAAGAAGGCGTACACGTGGGTGTTCACTTGATGAGTCATAGGCGTGTCATAGGTGGGTGGATACATGGAGGGGGTCTGCATGGTCAGCAGGAACCTTTACCCTACTTGTGTGCGTAAACTTGGTCATGACGTGGAATTGACGTGTAACTGGGGGAAGCTGGGGGGAGCTGACTTTCGTGCTAGTAGAGGAGTCTTGGATGTCAGGACGACCTGCACTTCTGGTATTATCTGATATCTTGAGTTTTGGAGGATGTATTTTCTGACTTAAAGGTCGCTCGAGCAAAGGCTGCTCATCACTAAATGCTAGTGTATGCATATATTTCTTTGTGCATTGCGTGGGGCCATGGGCCTTCTATGAATGCGGGTTCTGTAAATCACTTGGGTGGAGACAGAAAGGCTAGGCCCTATCTTCTGCAGGCGGAATATGTTTACCCTTTTCATTAAGCAGGAATGTGTTTCTGTGGAGCATGGCAGATAACTGTAGGCAAAATACTGTCTTGGCAGGCCGAGCTGGGCACCTCTCGGCTGAGCAGGAAGTATGTGAGAGGTCAGGAATACATAACTAAACTGCAGCTTTCAGAGTGTCAGGAGGCATGGAGCCTGAATTCGGGTCCTGGCTCGGCTGAGCCACAAAAACGAGTTCATCTCGACTTTTAAACGTGCACCATGTAAATGCATTGGCAACATAGGCCTCAGAGCAGAATTAACATTTCTTTCATGGAGGGCTTGGTAACTGACATGCTAACATTGGACGGAAATGCAGGGGCATTGTTATTACAGGCATGGGAAAGGGAATTGCATGGTGACATGGACATACATGGGGTATATGTACATACATAGGGTACATGTAGGGGATACACTGGCCACGTAAAATTTCTATTTCCTCAGTTATATGAAGTAACACTCCGGATGGAGTAGGACAAACCAAGAAAAATTAGAGCACTCTTTTGGGAGAAGCTCTCTAAGGGTTATGACATCCTCCTAGCTGAACAAGACTGGCCACCTGAATTTGTCAGGGAGTGCCCACATGGCAAATATATAATTATGCCAGCCTTCTCCAATCACATTCCAATTCATAAAAAATACACATATGCCAGGAAATGGGCTGTAGCCCAGGCCCCAGCAATATACAAAAATCATGTTGGATATGATGAGGATTCCCCTCACCATAAAATCAAGTTGAAAACACAACCAACAATGCAAAGGCAATATCCTGTAAAACAGGAAGCTAAAAAACAGGTCAGGGAGATTTTAAATCACCTTGAATACCAAGGGGTGATTGAAACATGCACCTCGTCAATGAACAATTCTTTGTTTCCTGTGTCCAAACCAGACAATTCACATTGTCTAGTTTTGGATTACAGACATCTAAACTCTTGTTGTAAAATGTTTGCAGAACAAAATGCACATAGTGCAGCACTGATGAATAACATTGGGTGCAAAAAATATAAAACTACATTAGATATCTCAAGTGGTTTCTTTTGCCAAAACATTGCACCTGAAAGCAGGTATTTGACCGCTTTTTCAATAATGGGGACACAGCGACAATTTTGCCGTCTCCCCCAGGGATGCAAGAATAGTCCAGGGTTATTTTTAGCCAGAGTAACAGAATTACTACAAACTTACGATGATGAGGCATTATCATAGGTCAATAACATCTATCTTACAGACGATGATTTGGACGTACACTTGAAAAGAGTGAACCAATCAATCAATCAATCAGTGACACTTATATAGCGCGCTACATACCCGTAGGGTCTCAAGGCGCTGGGGGGGGGGGGGTGCCGCTACTGCTCGAACAGCCAGGTCTTCAGCTTCTTCCTGAAGGAGAGGTGGTCTTGGGTCAGGCGCAGGTCGGGAGGGAGGGAGTTCCAGGTCTTGGCGGCCAGGTAGGAGAAGGACCTTCCTCCCGTAGTCGCTCTTCGGATGCGGGGGACGGCGGCGAGGGCGTGGTTGGCTGATCGGAGGTGGCGTTTGGGAGCGTAGAAGTTGATTCGGCTGTTGAGGTAGCTCGGGCCCTGGTCGTGTAGGGCTTTGTGTGCATGGGTGAGGAGGCGGAAAGTGATTCTTTTGTTGACGGGGAGCCAGTGAAGGTCTCTCAGATGTCCGGTGATGTGGCTGGTTCGTGGGATGTCAAGGATGAGTCTGGCTGAGGCGCTCTGGATCCGCTGGAGTCTCTTCTGGAGCTTGGCGGTGGTACCGGCGTAGAGGGCGTTGCCGTAGTCCAGTCGGCTGGTGACGAGGGCCTGGGTGACGGTCTTCCTGGTCTCGGTGGGGATCCACCAGAAGATATTCCGTAGCATGCGTAGGATGTTGAAGCACGCCGAGGAGACGTTGTTGACTTGCCTGGTCATGGAGAGGGAGGAGTCCAGGATGAAGCCCAGGTTGCGTGCATGGTCTGTCGGTTTGGGTGCGGTGCCCAGGGCGGGAGGCCACCAGGAGTCGTCCCAGGCGGAGGGTGAAGAGCCCAGGATGAGGACCTCCGTCTTGTCAGAGTTCAGTTTCAGGCGGCTGGTCGTCATCCACTCGGCTACCTCTTTCATCCCTTCGTGCAGGTTGGCTCTGGCGGAGGCGGGGTCGTTGGTCAGGGAGAGGATCAGCTGGGTGTCGTCGGCGTAGGAGATTATGCTGAGGTTGTGTTTGCGTACGATGGCCGCGAGGGGGCTCATGTAGACGTTGAAGAGGGTGGGGCTCTGAGATGACCCTTGAGGGACGCCGCAGATGACTTCGGAGGCCTCTGACTTGTACGGTGGTAGGCGGACTCTCTGTGTTCTTCCGTCGAGGAAGGAGATGATCCATTCCAGCGCCTTGTCCTGGATTCCGACGTTGCTGAGGCGCTGTACTAGGGTGCGGTGGCAGACAGTGTCGAATGCCGCGGAGAGGTCTAGGAGGATGAGGGCCGCTGTTTCTCCATTGTCCATCAGGGCTCGGATGTCATCGGTGGCGGCGATGAGGGCGGTCTCGGTGCTGTGATTGGCTCGGAAGCCGGACTGTGAGGGGTCGAGGGATCCGTTCGTCTCGAGGAAGGCGGCCATCTGCTTGTTGACGGTCTTCTCAATGACTTTGGCTGTAAACGGGAGGAGCGAGATGGGGCGGTTGTTCTTGAGTTCGGTGGGGTCCGCTGTTGGTTTCTTGAGGAGAGCGCTGAGTTCGGCGTGTTTCCAGCTCTCAGGGAAGGTGGCGGTGTCGAAGGAGGTGTTGATGATGTCCCGCAGGTGGGGTGCGATGACAGCGTCGGCCTTGTTGAAGACGTGGTGAGGGCAGGGGTCGGTCGGTGATCCGGAGTGGATGGAGTTCATTGTGCGGATGGTGTCTTCGGTGCTGATCGGGGTCCAGGCGTGGAGGGTGGTGGTGGGGGGTGGTTGTTCGGTCATGGTGTGCGTTGGTTGGTTGTTGAAGCTGTTGTGTATGTCCGCGATCTTGTTGTGGAAGTATGAAGCGAGGGAGTTGCAGAGGTCTTGCGATGGGGTGATGTCGTTGTTTCCTGCGCTGGGGTTGGAGAGCTCTTTCACGATGTTGAAGAGCTCCTTGCAGTTGTGTGCGTTGTTGTCCAACCGGTCCTTGAATGCTGTTTTCTTGGCGGCGCGGATCAGCTGGTGGTGCTTCCGGGTGGCAAGCTTGAGGGAGGTCCTGTTGTCCGGTGTAGGTTCCCTTCTCCAGACTTTCTCGAGGGCTCGGCAGTTCTTCTTGGAGCTCTTGAGTTCGTCGGTGAACCACGGGGCTTTCTTGCTGCCGGGTCTGCTGGGCGGGGTACTCAGCGGGGCGAGCTCGTCCGCGCAGTTGCTGATCCACTTCGTGAGGTTGTCGGCGGCCTGGCTGGGGTTCGCTGAGCTGGCAGGAGGGTGCTGGCTCAGGGAGGTGGCGAGCTGGTCTGCTGTGATCTTGTTCCAGCTTCTGCGGGCGGCCTGTTGCTGGTGGTGGTGGGTCGTCGTTCTCTTGAAGGTGAAGTGGACGCAGCTGTGGTCCGTCCATTGAAGCTCTGTGGCGTGGCTGAAGTCGATGTCTGGGCTGGAGGAGAAGACTGCGTCCAGTGTGTGTCCGGTGAGGTGGGTGGGGGTGGACACCAGTTGCTTGAGTCCAAGATTGGTGAGGTTGTCGAGCAGGGTGCTGGTGTTGCGGTCGTTGTTGTTCTCCAGATGGAAGTTGAGGTCCCCCAGGAGGATGTAGTCCGCGGAGGGGAGGGCATGCGGGCTGACGAAGTCGGCGATGTCCTCGCTGAATTGTGTGCGTGGTCCAGGGGGTCGGTAGATCAGGGTGCCTCTGAGGGTGGTGTTCGGGCTGGTGTGGATCTGGAAATGCAGGTGTTCGGCGGTGGTCAGGGTGTTGTCGGTGCTGGTCGTGAGACGGATGGTGTTCCTGTGGATGATGGCGATGCCTCCTCCCATCTGGTTGGCGTTGCGGTCCCTCCGGACGATCTTGTAGCCCTCTGGGATAGCGATGGCGATGCCGGGAGCTGAAGAGGCGTTCATCCAGGTCTCCGTGAGGAAGGCAACGTCAGGGGCTGTGGCGTCTAGAAGGTTCCAGAGTTCGATGGCGTGTCTGTGGACGGAGCGGGTGTTGAGCAGGATGCACTTGAGGTGGGTGCTGCTGGCGTTCGACTTGGCGGGTGCTGGTGCGAGGCAGGTCCGGGTGCAGGTGAATTTGCAGGCGTGGCAGCTGAAAGGTCCGTGGGTGCGTCGTAGAGTGGCTTGATGGCATTCTGGGAGTCGGCCGGTGTTGAGTGCGATGAGGGTGGCGGCGGAGTACGTCAGGCGGGTCGGTCGGGGTCTTCGTGGGCCAGGGGTCCTGGCGCTGGTCACGATCCGGTCGCGGACGGGCGCAGACGGGCTTACCTTTGGCGCACCTTCGGCGCACAATCGGCGCGCCCGCTGCGCGTGACCGCTGCGCGTTCGCACGGTCGCCATTTAAGGCGAAGTGCGCGGGTGGGCGGAGCAGCTGGGAGGCGGGAGCGGGGAGGGAACAGAAGAGAAAAGGGGCGGGGCCAATGGCGGTGGCGGGAAGCGGGAAGCAGGGAGGGAGAGCGGAGGGCGGCGAGGTAGGCGGGCACACAGGAAGGAAACTGAACACGGCACAGAGGTTACAATTAAATTAACAGGCACAAATGGAGGGCAAAATAAAAGGCAAAACAGGAAGGAAAACGATGTTACGGCACAAAGAAATACAGGCACAAATGACGGGCAAAACAATGGAAAAACAGCTAAATAAACGATCAGACGGCACAAAAGAAACAAGCACAAATTTAGGGCAAAACAACTGGCGAAAACCAGAGGGGAGCGACCAAGGCGTCAGCGAGGCCGGCGGCGAGGCAGAAGGCAGGCAAAGGGAAACACACGCAGCAGCTGGTGGCCGTGCGGCGCGGGGGCGCGGGGGTGTCCCACCACACCATCATACTGGGGTTCGCTTCTGAAAGGTATGAATTCAATTTTAAGAAATCACGAATTGCCCGCCTCAACGTCCTATTTTTGGGATATGAGCTATCAAGTGAAGGAAAAAGCCAGGCAGCAAACTTCTTAGAGAAATGTGCGCTGCGCCAAGCTCCAAAAACGCTGAAAAACTTACAGTAAATTCTAGGTTTCCTGAATTTTGGAAGAAATTATGTTCTAAACTACGCAGAAAGGGTTAAACCTCTCTACGAATTAATCAAACCTGAGTTCAAACTTAATAATTGGACACAAAAACACACAGAAATGTTGTGTTCAGTGCAAACAGATATGTTAGCAAAAACACAGTTACAAACACGCAACAACGTGCGCAACCTTGTGATCCGAATCATCCCAGGGAGATACGGATTCACATACCTAACCTTTAACGAAGGTGAGACGGTACCAATAGCATACAAATCACACTTGTACACACATGCTGAAATGAAATTCACTTTGACAGAAAAAATTCTGACAGCAGTTCAGACTGCTGTAGCAAAGGAGAGAGCCCTCGCACAGGGTAAACGCATTAAAATCGTTACACCTGTACCTGCCTTAGAGGCAGTGACAAAGGCAAGCATTCCAAATGCTAAAGCTTTACATCCACGATGGATACAATGGGTTAATTATCTTGCTGCAACAGACGTTAAATACGTTTTTGACCTGTATTTAAAAACACAAGAATTCCTACAATATGAATTAGAATGCCCTCTGCTGACTGAAATTCTGCCCCTTGAACATTACGGCTGTATAATTTATACAGACGGATCAAAACAACCCGCAATTAGGGGTAAACAAGCATATAGTGCTGCTTGCGTGATTGTTAAAGGTCGCTGGCCTGAAGGTAAATTCAGACCTATGGGCACGAAAACTCAATCTCTCGGAGACTGTACAGCTCAGCGAGCTGAACTACAGGCTTTCAAGATGGCGCTTGAGAATACCGATTGTAAATTGCCCACACTAATAGTGTGCGATTCGTATTACTGCGTTCAATCTTACAATAAATATTTGCAGAACTGGGTTCAGAACGGTTTCAAAGACGCGAAAGGTGGCACAATTAAGTATAAACTGCTATGGGAACAGGTAGTTCTTTTACAAAAAGAACTACAAAAGACTTACGTGATTCATACACTGAGTCATCAGCATGATGGCGTTCACGTTGGAAGGGAATTCATTGGCTGATGAGGCCGCAAAGGCAGCTGTGCAAACGGCTTTCGTAGCTGCAATCACTAATAGACAGCGAAATAATGCAAGCTGTCACAGCTTCAGTAAAATACAGTGGTAAGACACTCCCAAAAGGCTTTCCAGTGAGGTACTCATATATAACTGATGCAAATAATGTTCCTTTTGCTCGAATCCCTGGAGTGGGGGATAGGGCAATCCCAAACATGGAACATAGGTTAGGACTAATATTTGCAGCACACGAAGGACTCGCCTCTGCACACGCAGGAATTCCCGCAACAGTCTCATTGTTAAAACAGAGATACTTTTGGCCACGCATGAGGAAACATACTAGAAACTATGTTCTAGATGTGAAATCTGCCAAAAAATGAAAGTTTCTACAGTGAAACGACCTGCGCAGACGCCCCTTCTGATGTCAGATAAACCATTAGCATGTATTTACCTGGACCACTGTGGTCCCTTACAAAGGGACGGTAACTATAAATATATCATGGTCGCAGTGGATTCCTGCACAAGATTCATTTGGATGTGGCCCCAGCGCTCGGCTGACGCCAGAACTGTTTAAAAGATTTGCAAGTCTTTATCGGCACAAACGCAATCGGCACGCTACATTCTGACCAGAGTCCTGCGTTTATCTCTCGAGCTTACAAAGAGGTCATGACCAGCTTGGCGTTGCATTGCGGTTTTCAAGTCCCTTCCATCCTGAGGGAAATGCGGTAGTGGAAAGAAAAAAACGTGACATAAAGCAATCTATAACAGCTAGGGTATTAGGTTCGGGTGACGGGTGGGTCAAACATCTAAATAGTGTCCAACGTAGTCTTAACAATCTGCCAAGAAATTCTCTGGGGGGAATTACTCCATATGAATTATTATTTGGTACTAGAATGCATATCCAGGACCTTGATTGTCAAACGTCAGTGGTGGATCAGAAACCCTTTGATATCAAAGACCGTTTGGCTGTTTTATAGGACTTAAATGAAACAAGAAGAAGTCTTAGTAACACAACACAAAGCCCAACGACCACTGATGAAAAACCACCTGTCCCAGCAAGACCTGTCTGGATTCCAAAGATTGGGGATCTAGTCAGGAAAAAGATTGCGGTAAAGAAGGAATTTGGGCCTTCTTATAGAAAAGCAGTACCTGTCTTAGCAATTCTTGGAACAAGATCAGTGCTACTACCGCCGCTTGCTGGAAAAAGGGAGAACAGAACAGTATCAATTGACCTGGTAAAACCACAATCATGTGGCCGATAATAAGTAGTAGGCCCAGAGGACTCCCAAGAAGTAGCAGACGACCAAATCTAGCTACTATCCAAGAGGTTCAAACTGAGAGACTTATCGCCTTTAATAACCCTCCGGTGAGAAAAAAAAGGACTTTGCAACAAAGCCATGGAACTCGTCCCTCTTGATACCCAAATATCAGTTCGTCAAGAAACTCCTGTCTACAATGATGTAGCATCTGACTATACAAACATGTCAAAGGAGGAAGCAACTCCAGTGATTTCAAAGAATCCGGATGCGATACCAACTATTGACAGAACTGCCTCTGGCTATTTTATCAACTTTGATAACTTTTCTGAGGATCCCAGTGAACCAGAAATAACGCCAGCAAATAAACATTTTAAAGAAAAAATAACAGAACTCTTTCATCAAGTTGAGAAAACATATCTGGTTTCACCATGGGTTGAATTTTGGATAGTATTAAGTGTACATTTTCTCCTGCTATGGCTCATTCTTGTTTTAAGTTTGGGACAAATGATAGATGTAAAATACAGTTCAATGGACACAGCAAGTAAGAACATCAATTTGCTTCTGCAACCCTACAAATCGTCTCATCGCAAGCGAAGAGACCTGTCATCAGTGAACATCACAGCAGTTCCTATACCTGGTGGTATAGCATGGGACACAACTGATTATGACATTTATGGCCCGGTGGAACTGTTGAAGATTCTACACCAGTTTAAGGTTTCTTTAAGTGATTTTGTTTCACCAAGCACTTTTTCTGATGATTGGGACTTTGAAACTGTTAATAATATGATGTCAAATTTAGAAATGTCAGCAAAATTTCAGAAACATGAACACCTAGAAGGTTCAACAAGTTATAACACCTTAGCTGCTTCGCAAATATCCCTCCCCAGTGCTGCGCTGTCCATTGGAACTAGTGCTGAATGGACGTCCAATGGTCGTGCGCAGCACTGTGGAGGTAGCACTCGTGACGACCGTTGGCCGTCAGCAGCGCTTAAGAGGTTAAAGAACTATATTGTTATAATCATTATGGTCACCATTATCTGCACAAATCTGCAAACCCTAGGAATATTTTTTCTTATAATCAATGGGAACATTGTCCTACGCCACCAAAAGGCAGCTCTAAAACATTTTATGAGAAGTTTCCATACTTCACAGGTTTTAATGTGACAAATCCAGAAATGTTTTATTTTAAAAATATAAATAAGACAGGAATGAGAAACATGTTGACAAATACAAAACATTTAAATTCTGCGAACTTTTATGCTCAGCTGTCTACATCAGGGTTTAACTTTTGTAAAGACAACATTGAGACAAAAACTGTCTGGGGCACAAAAGAATGGCAGGTGCAATGTTTAGAAGCCTTGTTCAGAGCCTGTATTATACCAGAACAAATAATATTTTTGAATGACACTGTTCAACAAACATCATGTCTTGGCTTAGCTAAGATAAAAGATTTAAACGAACCGTACATACCTAAAGCCACACCTGACAGTAATGAAACTACAGATGAGGAGGTAGACGTAAAACAGATTTTACAACACAACAGAACTAATCCTGATTGGAAAAAATGGTTAATCTGGCCCATAGACACAAATAACTGTCAAGATAGATTCATGAACAAAACACAAGGGTTCAAAATGAACAGGCCAGATCCAAGATACTCCCAGAGACAACACCGAGGGATAGTAACGCCATACAGTGTGGGTAAACTATGCCTTGAATGGCTACAGAAATCCACACTCCCAGAAATTAAACAACATTTGACTTTACTTAGGGAAGGTGTTGACTTGCAAGACTTCTTACTTGGACTTTTAAAACAACGTCAAAAACGTTTCACATACTCCGGTATATACGCAGCGTTCAACAAAGCTTGGAAAATAACGCAAATGGAAACTGCAGAAAAAATACAAGAAATTAATCGTATTAATTGAGGGAAAGCACTCTCTGTAGTGGACAATGGGGCAACGACTCTGTCCTCCAGAATTTATTCTTTGGACAGCATTTTATCATCTGCCATTGACATAATGGAAAAGGATTTGCTAATGTTACAACATGGCCAGTCTCAATTGCGTTCTATAATGCTACTAGGCTGGATGTTGCAAAATCTCTGTTCAAGCTATCTGCCATGGCGTCTAATCAATACCTCGTCATTGTTTTGTGTCTTTAACCTTACAGATAAACAAATCTCTTTGGCACAAAGAGGAGCAGACTATACGGTGCTGAGCATTGAAAAACTGGAAAGATTACCATTAACAGTTTCTGAGAAAGATAATGCATGGCTCCATCACGATACCAGTAACGATTTTCCAATTTCAGTATTGTCTACGGCATGTACCAGCAGGCCTGTATGAAAGGTTGGGTAAAGGATACATTAAGTCAACCTGGAATTTACCATACACACACAAATGTTGGAGTGGGGGAAAAGAGGTATTTCTTAGTACAAAAAATGTAAAAAATTCACTAAGTGGTACACTTTTATGTGAAGGTATTAATTTACATGGAGCCTGCCAGGGTTCTTTAAATAACCTTTCTTGCCACATGCACGTTACTCCAGCGGCCGTGATAGACCTGATTTTCAGGCAGCTTTCCAATGGGAGCTACGTTATGCTCAACGATCACAGCTGTTGTGGCATGTTGCCAGGAAAAGCCTATCTGGTCAGTGTGTCGGCCAGGGTCACTTGTTGTATGCAAGTATTGTATCCAAAAAGCAAGACAGACAGGGAGACAGCGTTATGGCCTTCACTGAATATCTCTTCTATACAAATTGATACTTTAAGCAGAATGAAAGTCATTCTTTTACAAAAAACTGTGCCTCTGACCTCGTCTAGAGAAACGTATGATCTGCAAGTTGCAAGGACTTCGGCAGAGATACATGCATTATTATCAACAATTTGCCCAGTGCATTTCGCAGAAATGTTAGGTCAAATCTTAAACATGTCAGATACCAGTGGCATCGCACATGTATTTAAGACAATCTTTTCGGGACTGTTAACACCATTCGAAGCAGTCCTAGGCATTTTTCCAAATTTCGTGCACTCTGTGTTTGGCGGTCTGCCTCTCATTTTGGGACTCGTAGCAGGAATTCTATTTTTGTTCCTCCTGCTCCGATATGGCAAGTCCAGTCATCATCATCAAAGTCTTTATTTCGGTTTTACAGTACCATAAAAGAAGCAAGCACATTAGCCTTATATGACAATAATCAAGATAAAAGGTATACTATAAAAAGCTCCCTATCCAAGTTTATTTCTGCAAAAAACTTGACACAAGAGTACAGACACATAAAAGGTACAAAGCTAGATGAATTTCATTATTTGAGTGCTTTGTCCTAATAAAACAAAGCTAAAATGCTAGTGCCTATATCATTTTTGTTTTTATGTCCGTTTTACAAACATACAACCCAATTACACAACTCCTTTCCATTTTAAAACCTATGCTCCAAATTACCGATAGAGAGATAAAAGATTTAAAATAGTAGTTTAAAAACCAATTATTTCCAATCCAAAGTGCTAGTGCAGGGTACACATCCAATTGGTCTGGTCATTTGGATCTCAGTAAACTGTATTTGCACCAGACGGGCGAGTAGATAGGGCCCTCCTTCTTATCGCCCAGAATTGACCCAAGAATTTCGCTGTTGCACAAACAAAAAGTGGTCTTGTATCGGACTTTAAAATGCGTAGGGCATATTTATGACAATGAGTTCCAAATTGTCTACATATCGGAATTAGCCAGTTCCTTCTTGGTCTAGAGTAGGCAGCACAGGCAAAGAAAACATTGCCTAGTGTTTCATTTGGACATGGACAAGAAGGACAGCCCTTATGCTGTGATGTATTTGTCAACCAAGCATTAGTAAATACATTAATAGGAAGGCAACCGTATCTAAACTGAGTGTACAATTTTCTATCTGCCGGCACTTTTATAAAATAAAGATAACTTTCTAGCCGGCTTTCTGTTTTAATGTTGGTAATCACATCAGTTAAGCAGCCATGGAGTATTTTCAAAAAATGTTGTCTGTTCAACTCATGCCCAAAACTGTGATTTTAGTGTATCCCTAGAGTATGTGGGCGGGTGACCTTCTGGCTCCTCAGGCACACCTATGTCTACCCGGATGGTATTTATATATTTAAACCACCCAATGTTATGGTTTATGTCCAAGGCTGAAACTTCTTTATAAGCAGCAGCATAGGACGTCAGTTCGGGGGTTGTGACCAATCTATGCCAGAAAAGCAATGGGAGTAGGCTCGCCTGGTCTTTGATAGACTTGACACCCATATCAAGTTTCAAAGGAAGGAGGGGAGTACTCTGGGGAAGGGATCCCAAACTCCAAAGAAACTTATTTTCTATTGTCGAAAGGATGTTGGTATTTGTGGGACCCCAAAGTTCAGCCCCAAAAAGTACACTACTACCTTGCAGCTATACAACTTGAGTACGGGGGCTAAAGGCCTGGTATAGGAAAGGCAGTGCTCCCGTTCGAAGGCACCAGTTAACTGGAAGAATTTCAAGGACGCCCTCTCTAGGTGTTTCTTCCATGCTATTCCCTCGGACAGCTTGATTCCCAGGTAATCAAAGGAACTCACTCGTTCGAGCGGGACATCATCAAGAACCAAGTTGCCTTTAAAGGTTTTGGGGGGATTTAGCATCATTAGCTTTGTTTTTGTAGTGTTGATAACCAATCCCCTCTCATCACTGAAAGTCTTGAAACAATTTAAGAGTTTTTGTAGGCTCAGGGGAGTTTTAGACACCAGGAGGGTGTGGTCTGCAAACAACAAAGTAGCTATTTTCTGGCTTGCCAACGAAGTAGAGCACAAAAGGTCAGCCACGTGATTTACGTAGAGGGAAAAGAGGGTGGGAGCCAGGACACACCCTTGACGTACCCCTCGCCTGATCTTAAATGGCTCTGTTTTTTGGCACTGGTTTCCCCACCTTTCACAGGCGAAAATATCCTTGTGTAACCTGATAAATGGCTCTAAAAGTTCCAAGGGAATGCCCATGCCCCGAAGAACCTGCCAGAGTAAATCTCTGGGGACTAGGTCGAAAGCTGTTTTAAGGTCAATAAAGGCAAGATATAAACTGCCTTTGTCCAACACAACAACCTTCCAATACAGCAGAACCAAGCGAAACGCCTGGTCAATGGTGCCAGTCTTCTGCCGAAAGCCCGCCTGGAGAGGAGAAAGGATGTCATTCGCCTCCATCCAGGTCTGGATTTTATTAAGGAGCAAGCGGCAGAAGACCTTCTGGGCACAATCTATCAAACTAATTGGACGGTAGTTGGCGGGCTTCGACCTGTCCCCCTTCTTAAAGATGGGTATTACTTCAGCCCCCTTCCAGCTATCCGGGATACTCCCCCTGCCAGTAATGTCATTGGCCAATCTCATAAAATAGGTTGCCCAATGATCCCTGTCAGCATGAAAAAGGTCTCCAGGGATACCATCGGGACCGGGGGCTTTTGCTGGAATAATGGCATCAGCTGCCCTGACCCCCCCATTGCCTTCCTCAACAGCTCCCTGGCACAGGGCGTAGTGCCCTATTCGCTTAAAGCAGCTACCATAGTGCCCATCCTGAAGAAAGCTGGCGCTGACTCTTCTATCTCGGCTAACTATCGCCCCATCTCCCTGCTACCCTTCCTGGGCAAGGTGATGGAACGCCATGTTACCGCGGTGCTCAGCGCCCATGTTGAGGCAAACGGGGGACTGGCTTCCCGCCAAGCCGGGTTTCGTCCCAGGCATTCGACCGAGTCAGTCGTGGTCTCAGTCTTGGACAAACTCAGAAAGGGTATGGACGAAAATAAACACCAGGCACTGGTCCTCCTTGATCTTTCCGCCGCCTTTGACACGGTGGACCACACCATCCTACTCACCCGTGTCAAGGCGGCCGGTATCGGGGGATCAGCTCTGATCTGGCTCTCCTCCTTTCTGAGGGAACGCACTCAGGCGGTCCGGTTAGGCGACTTCACGGCCACTCCCCTCCCTGTCACTTGCGGTGTTCCCCAGGGATCCTCGCTCTCCCCCTTACTTTTCAACCTTTATATCTTTCCTCTCATCTTTGCACTACAGCAGCTGGAGGTCACCGTCTATAACTACGCGGATGACCTCCAGCTCATCTTTGATCTGTCCCCCTCTCCTCTCTCGGTCTCCAATTTCCAGTCAACCATGACATTCATCAGTGACTGGATGAACCACAACCACCTTAAGCTGAACCCGGATAAAACCGAGCTGGTTCTCACCGGTGGTTCATCCAGTCCCTGGAATTCTCTCTTCTGGCCCCCTTCTCTTGGCTCTGCACCGACCCCCTCCACCACGGTCAAAACACTTGGTGTCAAAATAAACAGCCAACTCACTCTCCACTCACAAATCAGCTCTGTGGTGTCCTCCTGTTTCCTTTCTCTCCGCACTATCCGCACTGTCTCCCGCTTCTTTTCCCCCCAGGCACTTAAGATCATTATGGCCGCACTCGTGATATCAAAATTGGACTACGCAAACACTCTTTACCACGGTATCCCCGCTTACAGTTTGCGTAGACTCCAGACCGTCCAGAATCAAGCAGCCCGGCTTGTGTACGGCCTCCCTCGTTATCACCACTCCACCCCCCTTCTTAGAGAGCTTCACTGGCTCCCCATAAAGGAACGGGCCCTATTTAAGATCGGGTGCATGGTCTTCCAGGCCCGCCAGGGCTCCGCCCCTGCCTTCATCTCCTCACTAATCAAGTCCTATGTACCCACAAGAGAACTTCGATCTTCCTCCAGGTCCCTCCTCCAGATCCCTCGCTTCACTCGCAAAAAGTGGGGCGGGGCTAATTTCTCCACCCTAGCTCCAACCTTCTGGAACTCACTTCCTGACCACCTCCGGTCTGCCACTCAGTATCTCCCCTTTCGCAGAGATCTGAAAACGTTCCTTTTCAACCAAGCCTTCCCCACTTAAACCCCTTCAAATATCCCTTTCTTCTCTCCCTGATCTTCTTGTTTTCACCTCAGTTGCCGATCCCCCCAGCGCCAAGAAACCGCAAGGTGTATGCTGCGCTTTACAAGTATTTTAAATTAGAAATTAGAAATTAGAAGGTTATGTTATGTTATGTTATATTAATTTATTATGCGCACAGATACTCCAGCCAAGGAGCGTCCCGGCGCAGAGACAAGGAGGAACATAACACAACAGGAAAATGAAGGAGTAGAAAGAGGCAGCTAAAACAAGAATGTTTTTATGGCCCTCCGGAAGGACAGGAGGTCCTCCAGCAGCCGGATTTCAACAGGGAGGGAGTTCCAAGCTGAAGCAGCTTTTACGCTGAAAGAACGACCCCCCATATGGCTGAGTCTGAATCTGGGGACTACAACGAGGGCCAGGCCCTGGGAACGGAGGGTACGGGTGGGGACATAGAAGGAGAGACAACTGGACAGGATTTCAGGGCCTATACCTCTCAAGATCTTGAAGGTAAGGCAAAGGACCTTAAAGAGAATACGCTTTCTCACTGGGAGCCAGTGTAGAGAGCGAAGGACGTTTGCCACCGAACAGAATCTGGGCAGGCCAACAATGGCTCTAGCCACAGCGTTCTGGACCCGCTGCAGGCGAGTTAACTCAGCCTGGTTGGCCCCAGCCAGGAGAGAGCTAGTGTAATCCAGGCGAGAGATGATGGTTGCCTGGATCACCAACTGCCTGGTCGGGGCGTCAAAAAATGTAAGAACAGGTCTCAAACCTCTTAACAAACCAAAGCAACAGGCAGCTGTTTTTTAGGTGTGCCCTACAAAAGAGAGGCCCGCGTCCAACCAGACCCCCAGATTTTTCACCTCCGACACCGGGGTCGGAGTGGGTCCCAGCTCAGAAGGCCACCATTGGTCACCCCACAGCTCCACTCCCCTACCGACAACCATCACCTCTGTTTTAGTGGCATTGAGCTGGAGACAGTTTCCTGTCAACCAGCTGGCCACCGCCTTCAGTCCAGACTGAAACCTAGGAGTAAGAGCCAAAATAGAGGAAGGGACATCTAATTGTGGCAATGCTTGGCAATCAGTGGTAGCCTCCGGGCAGCTAGCCCGGATACCATCACTCATCACCGGTGATGGGTCAAGGTCTAAAGCGAACTTTGTATGGTCTAGGATGCTCTCTTGTTCTCTAGGTGGTCCGTCAGAATGAAAAGGTGCATGGTCTATGTTGTTCAGATCGACTCTAGTACGGTTACTGAGGAAACCATGTTGGAATCTAAGGTTAGTCAGTCATTCTGGGATAGAGATGAGATGGGTGAAACCCCAGGAGGCAAGCGTGTATTTCCAGCTAGGACTGGTATTACAGGGATGCTTAGTTTCAACCTAATTTTAGTGGAGGTACTAGGATGGGATCTAGTCTCCAGGGCAATTAGATCATGCACCAGTTGTTCAGACGCTAATCTTAGCTCAATTACATCATCTGTACTCAGATGTGAAGAGCACCTTTTAGCGTAAACAATGTCATCCCTAATAACTGACCTGCACCCCCTAGTGTGCCTCAACCAATGTATAGCTTTATTTCTTAAAGCATCGGCATTCTCATACTTGATATGTTGGGAATCTACTTTAGGCACATTAGTCAAGTAGACTGACAAAGTGGAGAAGTGTGGCTCACTGGTTAGAAGCGGCAGACCCTGATGCAGAGGTCTGACCCGGGACCAGGGTTCAATTCCCGACGCAGCAGGGTCTTGGGCTCAATGTCCACAGACTCGATAATTCTCGCCTCGGTGCCTACTCTAATCATGGGTCACAATCTGCAACTCTGGGCAATAGCTTGCTTAATCTCCACAACGGCCCCTAAAGCGCTGGGATGCCTGGCTTCACCTTGGGGGTGCCCAGTAGGGGGCATCTCACAGGGAAAGCCAGGAAGGGTTCCACAGCGGTATACAGCGCCAGGATGCCTGAAAGGTGATAGTGCGCTTTACAAGTATACATACATTACATTTACAGGGTTGCTTTGCTTACGATATAAAGGTAAGGGGGGCTGGCAGGGTAAGGGTGCCCTATTGTAACTTGTAGCCATACTCCGCACTGTTGGCCCTAACTTTAGCCCATGCCCACCTTGATTATGTGGTAACCCCATACATTTCCTATCCTGCCCATCATTTGGCCCACATAGCTCTTGAGGTACACATTTAGTTGCTCTTGGGCTAAGAATGGATCGGTGGACGGTATGCGCGGGCAAGGCGTTGCAATCAGATTGCCTTCCAAGGGCCGATGGAGATTTCATATGTGAGCCAACGGTGGTGGATAAATGAGGGAATTGTAAAGATTGTGCCAATTGTTGTAGGTTTGGTCTAGTATGGCCATCTAATTGCTGATAGAGTTTAAATACCAAGGTAGATAATACTTTGACGCTATTTCTTAGGGCTATGATTTCCCTTTGGAGTTCAAGGTTTGATGGTATGCAATCGGGAATTATTTCTCTTTCTCCCTGTGGAGTCAAGTCAATGCTAGTTATAATGGAGCTGTTCATATTTATGGGAATACAAAAAACAATGGTCCTGGTTCAAATATGACTCATGTGCTGTGACAAGTGTCTATCACATCAATCTAGCACTCACCGCAAAGTCATTTACCATATGTTAAATCACATTAATATATACAAATTAAACCAAGTGAACGTTTTTTTATGCATTTATTAATGCATAGTCCATGTATGCAAGCGTGATGAGGCGCGAGGCACCCTGGGGCGGCGAGTCATTGCCCCCTCTGGTCCAGTAATGCTGATTGTTACGGACGTCCCGTGCTGCAGCAGCCCGCACTGCCCTTTAAACTGGCGCCTCCTGGCGCTGGCGGTGACGCTTGTTTGCGAGCGTGATGAGGTGCGAGGCACCCTGGGGAGGCGAGTCCTTGCCCCCTCTGATCCGGTAATGCTGCTTGTTACGGGCGTCACCAACGATACCCAGACAACAATGTAACGGGCTCTTCTGGCCATGCGGTATTGTGACAGAATTACACATATTCTTGGCTTGGCTCATTTAAGAGATCTGAATACCACTTGGTTCCTTTCATTCAGACCGATCTGGCAAGATTGCATCTTACCTGTTATACGATGCCTGCTTTGCGGAGAAGAATGCGTGTTAGACATTTATCTTACACTTCCATCAACGGATGTTGACACTTTGCTGGGTCCTGTAACAACTCTTACATCGTGTTGCCCCCAATGGCTGCCTATCCTGACAATGGCATTCATTGAGATCTCACTAGCGAATCCAGCTATTGGTAAGGTACGTGGATCAACAGGCACACATGTACCATCTACATCGAACATTGCTCATGCGAATGACGCTGACGGCGATGCTTCACACTAATGCACATTTGATCTACTTGTATGTATGTATTGGCATTTATATAGCGCACTACTTACCCGTAGGGTCCCAAGGCGCTTCGACCGCTGCGAAACCCTTCCTGGCTTCCCTGAGAGATGGTCCCTTAATGGGCATCTCCAGGGTGAGACCAGGCATCCCCGGCGGTCTGGTTGTGCCGTTAGTGAAGGTGAGGCAAGCTAATGCCCAGAGTTGCCGAGTGTGATCGCTGATCAGAGTGGGCACCGAGGCTAGAGAATTATCGAGTCCGCTGACCCTGGTCCAGAAACCTGCCGCGCCGGGAATCGAACCCTGGTCCCGGGCCGTCCTCTGCTCTTGGGTCTGCCGCCTCTAACCAGTGAGCCACACTACTTCACTTGATGAAGTAGTTCCACTTTCACCAACTGTGGTAGACGGTTTCTTTGCCAGCTTCGATGATTTGATGTTTTCTCCCGACACCAAGAATAACCTTTGAAAAGTGCACGCACCGTTCCATGAACTCTGAAATTTGGCCTTCGGTTTTTCAAAACAAACCCTCTAACTTGGGAACTGTGGGGCCGATTCACAGAATTAACTTAAGACAAAATCCTAAACTTACTACGTTTGGTATTCACAGAGTTTGAGTTTAAAATTACTTGTAAAGCGCGCATACACCAGCGGTTTCTTGGCGCTACAGCTAACAAGATCCGGGGCTAGAAGACAGGGGAAGCTGTTGGGGATTTAGTCAAAGGACTTAGTGAACAGGTGGGCCTTGAGGTGTTTACGAAATTGTGGGTACAGAGTGATGGTGCGGAGTTTAAGGGGGAGGGATATCCAGAGGATCGGGGCAAGGGTGGCAAATTTCGAGCCTCCCCACTTCTTTCTCCGGTAGCGAGGGATGGTGAGGAGGGACTGGGAGGATGAGCGTAGATCCCTGGTGGGAACGTAGGGGGTGATCTCAGAGGAGATGAATGCAGGTGCCAAGCCCAGTCGAGCCAAGAAGGTGATGGAGGCGAGCTTGAATTGGACCCGAGCTCGCACAGGGAGCCAGTGTAAAGATTTCAAGAGGGGGGAGGAGTGGTGAAATTTCGGAAGATTGAAGACCAGGCTGGCCGCCTGGTTTTGTATCTGCTGCAGACGCCGTAGACTATATGCAGGAATACCTGCATATAGGGCGTCGCCGTAATCCAGGCGGGACACCACCATGGCCAAGATGATAAGTTTGAGGGCAGAGAAAGTAAAGAAACGGGACACCCTGCGAATAGTGCGCAGTGAAAGGAAAGAGGAAGATACCACAGAGCTAACCTGGGAGTGAAGGGTGAGTTGAGAATTGAGTTTTATGCCGAGGGTTTTGACAGAGGTAGTGGGTACAGGGGAGGGGCCAAGTGAAGGGGGCCAGAAAAGAGAAGACCAGGGGCTGGATGAACCACCCGTCAACACCAGCTCGGTCTTATCGGGGTTGAGTTTCAGGTGATTGTGGTTCATCCAGTCCCGAATGTGGAGCATGACAGATTGGAAGTTAAGAACAGAAGAAGGGGAGGAGGACAGGTTGAAGACAAGCTGGAGGTCATCCGCATAATTAAATACGGCGACCTCCATTTGTTGAAGAGAAAAGATAAGAGGGGCGACATAAAGATTAAACAGGAGGGGGGAGAGGGAGGAGCCCTGGGGGACCCCGCACTGGACTTTCCGGGCGTCCGCTGTAAAGTCACCGAGGCGGACAGCCTGGGTGCGGTCACTCAGGAAGGAGGATAGCCAGACCAGAGCAGTCCCCCCGATCCCCGCCGCCTTGACACGGGAAAGTAAGATGGTATGATCCACCATGTCAAAGGCGGCTGAGAGATCGAGGAGCACAAGGGCCTGGCGCTGGTTGGTATCCATACCCTCCCTGAGGTTGTCCAGGACCGAGATAACAACGGACTCCGTGGAGTGTGCGGGCGGAAGCCGGCCTGGCGGGGAGCAAGAGCTCCGTGCATCTCCACAAAGGAGCTAATAGCGCAGGTGACATGGCGCTCGAGCACCTTTGCAGAAATGGCAAGAGGGAGATGGGGCGGAAATTGGCAGGGACAGAAGGGTCTGCCCCGGGTTTTTTGAGAATCGGCACAATAACCGCGGACTTCAAGGGGTAGGGTACTACCCCTTGAGCCAGGGAGCTGTTGAGGAGATGAAGGGGGGGGGGGGTCTGGGCAGGTAACAAAGATATGGCGGAGAATGTGAGCAGGACAGGGCTTGGAGGTAATGCGTTTGAGCGGGGCAACAGAGTCACTGCCAGCGGAGAGCCACTGATCTATGGCCTCGACCTGGGAAAGGGTGGAAAGGCCCTGCAGGGAAGGGAGGGAGGTGGTAAGAAGGGAAGAGAGATCTTCCAGGTTAGCTCGGCCCCATGCTCGGACCCAGATGTTTTTGGGGCGGGGGGCTTGGCTGGGGGGGTGAATGGGTAGGGAAAATGAAATCAGGTGGTGGTCGGACCATGTGCAAGGCGAAATAGAGAGAGATTCCACAGGACAGTTCAGGGACCAGATCTGGTCAAGCGTGTGACCTTTGATGTGGGTGGGGGAGTGAAAATGGGGTGTGAAATTAAGGGATTGGAGAGGGTTTCAGAAAATTCCTTTGAGGACGAACATTCAGCTGGGTCGGAAGGCCAGAAGTTGAAGTCGCCAAGGAGTAGAATAGCGGAGTTATTGACTGTAATGGTGGCCAAGACTTCCAAGAAATCAGAGAGAAACTGTAAAGGGGATTGAGGAGGGCGGTAGGTAAGAAAACAGGTCAGGGGATGAGTGGTGGAGGTGGTGGGAATAACCAGATATTCGGTGGTCGCGAAGTCAGGCAGGGACAAGGTTTGAAAAGGAAGATCGGTGCGTGCGATGACCGCCACGCCGCCCCCAGCTCTGCCAGAAGGGCGATCTGCCCGGAGGGCATAGTAAGTAGCCAGTAAGGTGGCTAGTAGGGCGGGGAGGGAGTCATCGCAGAACCAGGTCTCCGTTAGGAAAAGAAGATCTGGGGCATGAAGATCCAGCAGGACCGAAAGTTTGTGCGTATGGGCGACTGCGGACCGGGTATTAAGATAAAAAGCCGTAAAGGATTTGGGGGTTGTAGGATGAGTGGTGCTTCTAGGCGGGAGAGAGGGGCCAGCTATAGGAAGGGGGATGTGCGGGGGAGAAGCAGGGGAAAGACCAGTGGAGGAAATGTGGGAACAAATGGAGGCTGCGATGGGCCAGGGTCCCTGGAGGCGGCGTAGTTGGACCGGGGTGTAGGTGATGAGCGGGGCAGAGTGGCGTGCCCCTAGCCCCGGACAGTCGCGGACGGGCGCAGACGGGCTTACCTTAGGCGCGCCTTCGGCGTGCAATCGTCGCGCCCGCTGCGCCCGTCCGCTGCGCCTCCAGCCCAAGCACATCCTTTTATGCGGGAATCGGAGGGAGAGAGGGAAAGGAAGGGGGTGTGGCCTGCAAAGTGGGCGGAGCTTACTCGCTCACGGTGGATGGCGGCAGCGAGGGAGGATTCCCCTAGGCAGCGCCCAAATCGGCTGTCTGGGACCTCCTGTGCAGGCAAGGATCTTGGCGAAGTGCCGGTAAGATTGTGAACACACAGCAGTGCAAAATACAGTTTTTAAAATCTAGTAAAATGAAATGAGCAGCGCTCCCGGCTTTCCGCCTCAGGAGTTTGTTAGAAGGACACGCTAGTGATCAGCGCGCCCTTTTAACCGATGGAAGGGGGCGTGGCCTGCAAAGTGGGCGGAGCTTACTCGCTCGCGGTGGATGGCGGCAGCGAGGGAGGATTCCCCAAGGCAGCACCCAAATCGGCTGTCTGGGACCTCCTGTGCAGGCAAGGATCTTGGCGAAGTGCCGGTAAGATTGTGAACACACAGCAGTGCAAAATACAGTTTTTAAAATCAAGTAAAATGAAATGAGCAGCGCTCCCGGCTTTCCGCCTCAGGAGTTTGTTAGAAGGACGCGCTAGTGATCAGCGCGCCCTTTTAACCGATGGAAGGGGGCGTGGCCTGCAAAGTGAGCGGAGCTTACTCGCTCGCGGTGGATGGCGGCAGCCAGGGAGGGTTCCCCAAGGCAGCGCCCAAATCGGCTGTCTGAGACCTCCTGTGCAGGCAAGGATCTTGGCGAAGTGCCGGTAAGATTGTGAACACACAGCAGTGCAAAATACAGTTTTTAAAATCAAGTAAAATGAAATGAGCAGCGCTCCCGGCTTTCCGCCTCAGGAGTTTGTTAGAAGGACGCGCTAGTGATCAGCGCGCCCTTTTAACCGATGGAAGGGGGCGTGGCCTGCAAAGTGGGCGGAGCTTACTCACTCGCGGTGGATGGCGGCAGCGAGGGAGGATTCCCCAAGGCAGCGCCCAAATCGGCTGTCTGGGACCTCCTGTGCAGGCAAGGATCTTGGCGAAGTGCCGGTAAGATTGTGAACACACAGCAGTGCAAAATACAGTTTTTAAAATCAAGTAAAATGAAATGAGCAGCGCTCCCGGCTTTCCGCCTCAGGAGTTTGTTAGAAGGACGCGCTAGTGATCAGCGCGCCCTTTTAACCGATGGAAGGGGGCGTAGCCTGCAAAGTGGGCGGAGCTTACTCGCTCGCGGTGGATGGCGGCAGCGAGGGAGGATTCCCCAAGGCAGCGCCCAAATCGGCTGTCTGGGACCTCCTGTGCAGGCAAGGATCTTGGCGAAGTGCCGGTAAGATTGTGAACACACAGCAGTGCAAAATACAGTTTTTAAAATCAAGTAAAATGAAATGAGCAGCGCTCCCGGCTTTCCGCCTCAGGAGTTTGTTAGAAGGACGCGCTAGTGATCAGCGCGCCCTTTTAACCGATGGAAGGGGGCGTGGCCTGCAAAGTGGGTGGAGCTTACTCGCTCGCGGTGGATGGCGGCAGCGAGGGAGGATTCCCCAAGGCAGCGCCCAAATCGGCTGTCTGGGACCTCCTGTGCAGGCAAGGATCTTGGCGAAGTGCCGGTAAGATTGTGAACACACAGCAGTGCAAAATACAGTTTTTAAAATCAAGTAAAATGAAATGAGCAGCGCTCCCGGCTTTCCGCCTCAGGAGTTTGTTAGAAGGCAGAAGTTAGGATTTTGTCTTAAGTTTGTCTTAAGTCTGTCTTAAGACAAACTTAAGACAAAATCCTAACTTCTGTGATACCAAAAGTAGTAAGTTTAGGATTTTGTCTTAAATTAGTTCTGTGAATCGGGCCCTGTATGTTTCTACGGTCTACATTTGAACTTTTTTCTTTTTCAGAATAGAACTTCCTTGGCACAAAGTAATCTGCTTAAAGTGGAACTATTCTTAGAGAATAAGAGATTCATTAGATTCTTCCTAAAATAAATTGGAATTATTGTATGATGAAACAACAACAGTTTATATATTCTGCTATGGAATGGTGTCGACCTTTCTGTAAATTTAGAGCCATTTCATAAATGTCATTTCATGATTCATTTAGATAGCATTTTTTAATGACAGCTATTGCTTGTAAAATGCGTGCAAGACAAATACTCATGTATGTATATAAACCATGTTTGATGCATTTCATGTATTTTTGGTGGGCTTATGAATACATGCTTTAGTTATGTTCTTTATGCTTATAGATTTAGTAATATTAGACATAATACGTGGAGTGGGTGTTATATAGCGTTTTAGGACCCTAGTGTAATTTTCCCGATCCATGCCCTTATATAGGAATAAAGTACTGTATCCTTATATAGGCATAGAAATCATAACCATATTAAGACATAGCTCAAATAGTCCTTATACGGCTTGGCTACTTCCAATAGTTCCGAAAATCTACAACGATTTCTTGGAAAAACCCGCCTTCAGCAGTCAGGGACTTCCCCCTGCATGAATATCAATTCATCGAAGAACTCATGGAGTTTTCAGAGAATTATGTCTCTAATGACGTTATTATGTCCAATCTTACATCAAACTCAGCACCTTCAAGGTATAAATATGCCCACACTTGTCTAAACAAACAACAGGTGGTTTGGAGCAGTTCGACTATCTACTTGCCCGACGCATCTCGCTGCAGCAAGTGCCGAAGGAAGCCGACCCTCCAGCTGACGCACCGAGAGACGCTGTACTTTCTCCAGCCGAGAAATCCAGCTCCAGTGTTTCCAGGCTACCCTTGCGGGTTGCAGGGAAATCGAGTCCTGAGAGAGAGATACCAGACCTCCTACATTCTAGAACCAAGGTACCGAGCTGATTAGACCCTTTAGAGAATTCTTGGATTTGATTCTTGGCAAAGAATACTGAAACTAAGCTACACCTCAATTTCTTCTTCCCTTGTACTAGACCTAGGTTAGGTACACCGGGGTAGGCATATTTCAGAAGCACCGGTTGAGTACTTTTAGTCATTATTTATCAATGTATGTGTTTTATGTATTGTATGGCTTAGAAACCATATCATGCTTTTACAATATTATTTTATAATACTCTTCGTACTGTATGCTTTGTGTATTACAATTGCAGCAGTTCATTTATTTTGCTTGAGAAAGAAGACTGTTCAATAAATATGTTTTTACTGAAAACGCCCGTCTCTCTATTTCCCTGCACCTCTGGTGAAACGAAGCATGCACTATTGACTGAGTAAAATAACTATCTATTGTTTCCACGACTCTAGAGATATATTACTTATTCTTGGGAAACAAAGTTGTCATGTTTTAAGTGGTTGTCAGAAACAAATCCCTTCTTATTCATTCTAGAAAGTATCTAGTGACCCCTGAGCTAGCTGGCACACACACAATTAAGTCTAGTATATTCGGTAGAGACCTAGTCGACCTCAGTCCTACGTCTAAACTACAGGATACACTATTCCAATGCGCTGAGCCTATTGGGAATATAGGAACTACACTACAGGGTGAAAGGTCTAGTTTCTGCTGCGGCTGCCATAAAAACAGCTGATGAAGCCGACGCGCAACATAGAAAAGAGCAGCTAACGCGGAGCTCTTTACAGCGGGTACTTTCAAATACTTTTAACAACTGTCTAACTTTGAGGATTCAGGGTCAGACCCGAGCCCCTACGGTTAACGGGTTGAAGGTAGCGGTGCTTAATACTCGCTCCTTGCGGAAACATCATCTCAAAGTGTGTGCCCTACTACAAGAGGGAAACATTGATATTCTTGCACTAACTGAAACCTGGTTGGGGGACGCATCTACCCCAGAGATTGTGGCAGCCCTGCCAATGGATTTTGACGCAGTATGGCACAATAAGCCAGGGAACTCGAGGGGCGGGAGAGTAGCTGTTATGTTATGTTATGTTACGACTATTTATTGTGCGCACAGATACTCCAGCCAAGGAGCGTCCTGGCGCAGAGACAAGGTAGCACGTAACACAACGGGAGAGTAAAAACAGAAACTAGGAAGCAGCTAAAACAAGAAGGTTTTTATAGCCCTCCGAAAGGTCAGAAGGTCCTCCAGCAAACGGATTTCAACAGGCAGGGAGTTCCATGCTGACGCAGCCATTACCCTAAACGAGCGGCCTCCCATGCGGCTAAGCCTGAATCTGGGAACCACCGCAAGGGCCAGACCCTGAGAGCGGAGGCTACGGGCGGGAACATAGAAGGACAGACAACTTGACAGGATTTCCGGGCCAATACCTCTCAAGATTTTAAAAGCAAGGCACAAAACCTTGAAGAGGATGCACTTCCTAACCGGAAGCCAGTGTAGGGAGCGAAGGACACCTGTCACCGAGCAGAATCTGGGCAGGCCAACAATCGCCCTCGCCGCAGCATTCTGAACCCGTTGCAAGCGGGTTAGCTCGGCCTGGTTAGCCCCAGCCAGGAGAGAGCTGGCGTAATCCAGGCGGGAGATGATAGTGGCCTGGATCACCAGCTGCCTGGTTGGGGCATCAAAGAACTTGAGAACAGGTCTCAAGCCCCTCAGGAGACCAAAGCAACAGGCCGCGGTTCTTTTAGTATGCCCTACAAAGGAGAGGCCCGCATCCAGCCATACCCCCAGATTTTTCACCTCCGATACCGGGATCGGAGTAGGTCCCAACTCTGAGGGCCACCAGTGGTCACCCCACAGCTCCACTCCCTTTCCGACGACCATCACCTCTGTCTTGTTTAAAAAGAGCCTCATGGTCACTCAAATATTGGTGGAAAATTGTGACAGTGTGGACGTGTTGGAGATAAAAATTTCTTTGAAATCCTCCTGCCTCATACTGATGGTAGTGTATCGGCCCCCAAGGGGTGAATAGCCCTACCCACATTAAAGGTCACACTTTAGACCTAATCTGGTCTTCACAACTGAGGGCAGAGATAACTGATATCAGCCCCTGTGCCTGGTCAGATCACTCACTGTTAAGATGCTGGGTCCCTAGTGACAGCCCACTCTTGCGACCTCCACCTTTGTGGAAAAAGGTCAGATTGTGGAAAAATGTTGAGGCAGATTCTTTAGTAACTATGCTTCACTCAATTCCTTTCCCTGTGTGGAGTGAGAACGACCTGGACCACAAAAGTGCGGCCCTATTCTCCCGGCTTCAACAGGCCATTGATTCACTGGCACCTGAATGGAAAGAAAGGGTCAGAGACAAAGGGAATGGGGCCCCATGGTTTGACGACACACTAAGGGAAAAAAGCAACTCGTCCGCCAAGGTGAGAGGCGGTGGAGACTTAACTATGAGCCAACAGAATTAAAAACCTATAAAGCCCTCTTTGCTACGTATAAATCAGCTATCCTACTTAGGAAAGCAGCATTTTACGAAGAAAGGATTGCCCTGGCAGGAAATAAACAAAAAGAGATCTTTGCCATTCTGAAGGAACTGAGTCAAAAAGGGGAAAAATGCCCTCAATCGTTTTTCCGAACTGCGATAGATTCCAGGATTTCTTTCTCCAAAACGTTTTCGACATTGTTTCAGAAATCACCACAACCCTCACTGACTTCAGCTCTCTGGATCAGATTAGCCCCCCTGCCCTAGCAGCCAGCTGTCTAGCTTCCCAAGTTTTGATTCTGCCACTCTGGCTGCACTAGCAAAACAAATTAAATCAGGCTCTTGAATGGACCCCTGTCCTCCGAGACTTTTCCAAATGGCTCTGCCGGGATTGGAAATGCAGGCTCTGGGATTACTCAATGAGTCCTTAGACCTGGGCTACTTACAAACTAACTTGAACGAAGCAAGGGTCACCCCCCTATTGAAAAAAACAGGGGCGGATATGACAGCCTTAAAAATCTACAGGCCCAATCCACAGCTCCCTTTTCTAGCAAATAGTTTGGAACAACATTATTAAATCTCCAGATTTAAATTAAATAAGTTTATTGTATATAATTAAAAGCAGCACAGCAACAAGCACTGAACAGCTCCAGAGTACCAGTGCAACTGAATACTCAGGAGTTAAACATTCCACCAAGATGTTCCGATGGAATCAGAACATTAACTAAATGATAACACTATTGCATGAAAGTATTATGCAAAATGTAACATATCTCCCTTATATAAAATAAAAGCAACAAAACAATAACTACAAAGCAGAAGCACATAAGTAGACTATCGAACATAATCCACCATCTTGGCAGGTAACGATCTAGAACACGCAGAGTCTTTAACTCTGTTGGCTACAGAATCATAGTGTACATCAGTAGTGTTTAAATCTATTGATTGAAGATCATACGAAGCATTAGGCGTATTTATTACATCACCACAATCAATACCTTTTTCATTGTTGTCAACAATACTATTTTTATACGTCTCAGGACACCTAGACACATGCCTAACATTCAAGACTTTACCATCTTGTGTTATAATAGAATTCTTAAACACTCTGGTGATCTTAATAGGTTTGTAAAATGTGCTTATACATTTACCCACCAATCCAGGTTTTTTTATTCTTACCCATTCTCCTACTCTAAAATTATGTTGCTTGGTATCCCATTTTTTGTCATACCAGTTCTTATACCTTTTCTGTTTTTCTCTCATTCCTAAACAAATATAATTTTTTCTACATACATTCTCAATGTTGTCACAAATCTTTCCTTTGAGCCACCATGGACAAATGTTAAAAACAGGATCTCTGCCTCTTAATAAGCGAAAGGGACTGACCTCCGTTAAAGAATGTGGTGTACATCCACAATCTTTCCCTCAAAACATTTTTCCAATCTCCTCCTTCCTTCATGACTTCAGTAATGTAACCTTTCAAAACCCTATTGAAGCTTTCCACTTGGCCATTCTCATGTGGCGCATACAATGATGTTGTAATATGTTTTATACTGTGGGCCTTGAGATACTGCTCCATATCATTGGACGTCAGTTGAACACCATTATCTGTGACAATTATTGAAGGGGAACCCTCCCTAGCAAAGACCTCCTTGAAAAACTCTTAAACCTTATTGGTGGTAGCCGTGGGGACCATTTTAACTTCCGTCCACTTTGAGTGATAATCCACTAACACCAGAGCATAGCGTGAATCTACAGGTAAATTCCAGAAAGGACCAGAAATGTCAAACGCCAACTTCTTCCGCGGTTCTTGTGTCCAATCTACAGTCTTGAGGGGTGGAACATTAACTTTCAACTTTTTATCACTTGAATTGCAAATCAAACAGTCTCGAAACACACGATCTACCATGCGATCCATCCCTGGCCACCAAAAGTAGTTCCTAATTAAACGTTTCATTGCTGACATGCCGGGATGAGAATCATGGGATAACTTTAGAATAATCTCCCTCACCCCCAGTGGTGGCACATATTTTCCATCTAACTTTAATTCATCAGAAACCTTAAATAAAGGCATCATTTCTTCAGGTATGTTATGCTTTTTTGGCCAACCATCTACCAAATAACTCTTGACCAGTTGAGACAACAAATCCCTTTCTTCACTCAGTTTCCACATTTCCTCTGATATATTAGAAAATGCACCAATCACAACATCCTGGATAGTGGTTACAATATCTACATCATCCTCCTTTTCTTTACAGTCTGACTCACATGGATGACGTGACATAAAGTCAGCCGTGACGTTTTTTTTTCCAGGAACAAATTCTGTGCTAAAACAATATTCTTGTAACCTAGAGGGTAATCTGGCAATCCTTGCCGTGGAATTCCAACCACCCCCTGTTCTATAGCCCATACACATGCAAGTAATTCTTTCTCTATAACTGCATACATTCTTTCTGTTTCATTCAACGTTCTCGAGGCAAAACACACATTCCATTCCTCATTTCCACTCTTTTGTGACAACACCCCACCAATGCCATATAAACTAGCATCCACCGTTATAATACATTGATTTTTCATGCAAAATGGTCTGAGAGTGGGTGCGTTGACAATGTCTTTTTTGATTTAATTAAAAGCATTTTCTTGTAATTCTGACCAATCAAATGACGAATTGTGTCTCAAAAACCTTCTCAACGGCTCAATTTTTTGTTGCAAAATTTGTCACAAATTTTAAATAATTTTCACACATCCCCACGAAGGACATCAATTGATCTTTGTTTTTAAGTGATGGAGCATTCATTATACCTTCCACGTTTGATTTTTTTGGTATCACACCCTCTCCTGTCAAAGTATGTCCTAAATATTCTACACTTTTTCTAAACATTTTGCATTTGTGTGCCTTCAGTGTCAACCCACTCCTTTTCAATCTACCACAAACTTCAGACAAATGTTTCAAATGATCCTGATCATTCTCTGAAAAAATAAAAATATCGTCCTGAAAGCATTTAACAAAATTATCAATATCTCTAAAGATGTTAAACATGATTCTTTGAAACACTGATGCCGCTGAGATTAAGCCAAATGGCATCCTTGTGTACTGGTATAAACCTTGTGGCGTGATGAATGCTGTTAGCATTTTTTACTCTTCCGTTAATGGCCCTTGATGATACGCCGATCTCAAGTCCAATGTAGAGAAAACTTTGGCGTCCTCTAGCATGGAAACAACCTCATTAATGTTAGATGATGGGTGGCAATCTACCACAATTTCTGAGTTCAATGCCCTTAAGTCCACACAGAGTCTCAATTTTTTATCCGGTTTGCGGACCAAAACAATTGGCAAAACCCATTCTGCTGAATGGATAGGCTCTATAATACCTTCAGTAACTAGCTCATTCAACATCTCTTTGAGCTCTTCTCTTGCATTAATTGGCACCAGTCTTATCTTTCGTCTGACCGGGTTAACATTAGCTTTCAGTTTGATCTGATGGGAATAGTCTTTGAGTCTACCTAAAGAATCTGAGAACACATCTTTAAATGAAACCTTAATAAATTCTTCCATGTCATCTTCTCCTGTGAAAGAAATGTTGTTAGTGCAAAAGGGTTCATCCAAAATTACAGGAACCTTGAGTCTTGGGTTCAACATTATTCCCATTTTCTATTGATCCCTCCAACCAAGAACATTTATTCCTTTTACTGCCACATATAACTTTATGCTCGCAACCCTGTTCTTAAAGGACAGATTTGTGTTAAAGTATCCTATCATGTCAATGCGTGAACCATCATAACTTACAGGGTTATTGTTAGATGGAATAATATCTTCAATATTAAATGCTTTATCCAATTTCTCTGCAAAGTACTGATTTGAAATTATGGTCCATGGCGATCCTGAATCAGCCATGCACCTTAATTCCACCTTAGACACCTGGACTAAACACATTGGTGAATTTGTAAGAGGTATGCCATTAGGATCTTCCACATTACCAACGCTATTCCTCAGAGACACAACAAACCCTGACATAGACTCTTTTGCAGAAGCTTTTACAAATTCTGCAGGTTTATCACTCTGTTCTGAACCTTCTATCAGGGATGAAATTCTTGGCCGAAATTGGGTGGGCAATTTTCTTTGATCTCTGCACATGTTTGAAAAATGTCTTATCCTTCCACAATTATTGCGCACCCTTCTAACTGCAGGACAACCAATGAATGATGACACATGGTTTCAGTTTCCACATCTGTAACAATATACATTCTTGCTACTTCTTTCAAACCTTCTATTGCTATTAGAATATCGATTTTGACCTTGAACTGCATTCGACTTTTGTGTGTTATCTCATTTCATCTTCCTTTCTTATAACAGCAACTTTTTCAGCTTTTCCCCTTTGCTACTAATATTCTTGACAGTATTCCTCCATTTTTAAGTTTGTTCAAAGGCTTTGGCTGTTGAAATAGCCTCTAATAGCTTGGGATCTCCAATAACTCATAGTTGTTCCTGTGTTTTTTTACACCTCACATGAACCACAATCTGATCCCTAATCATTTCGTCAGAAATAGTTCCAAAATTGCAATGTAAGCATAAAGTGCGCAAAGCCGTCAGGAATTCATCAAAAGATTAATTTTCTTCTTGTCTCCTTGTGTAAAATTTTAATCTATTCAATGCAATATTGCTAGTAGGTTTGAATATTTTCTCCGTTCTAAGTAAGGCCTCATTATATACATTAGTTGCTGCTCCATTTTCCGTAACACTTATCTGAGGCAGGGATCTAAACACCATCTGTCCTTCAGATCCCAGACAATGTAATAAAATACTTTTCTTCCCTTCTGCCCCCATTCTCTCTCCATCTATTGCCTTCATGTAAGTCACAAATTCCTCTTTCCATTTTGACCACGGCAATGGTTGTTCCCCTTGGAATTGTAGGAATTTTTCAGGGGGGTCAAACTGCATGTTTCTTAAATAGTTATAATATTAGTTATGAAATAGTTTTTATATTATTGTTACATAAATATCTTGTATTGATATAATGAGAAATCCAAATATAGTTGTTTACATCATTAGCAATACTAAAAACTCCTATTTTTAATCTTCTTTTCTTAAAATTTTGTAGTACATTTGTATTAGCTAATTGCTACTTGTTCCTTATGTTATGGTTACTTCTTTCCGTTGAATTTGTTTAGTGTAATCAGCCCAAAGGAAAGTGACCACGTACTTGTCAATTCGCCAAGTTATAGTTGACTCTTATTCTGCTTTCGCGATTAAAAATTTAATTTTATCTATGCTCCTTTTTTGAAATTTTACTTCCCATGGTTGCTATGTGGGGTTCTATTTGTGGTTACGATCCAATTCAAAATGGCCGCCACGTTTTGCGGGGTGATGTCATACGCTCCCAGAATGCCTTGCAATCCTTCCCAGGATGCTTCAGGCTTCTAGAATTCCTTTGACGAACAAGACAGCTGAGATTAGCTCTTACCGGCGTGGAATCCTGCCTCCGTCGCGCACAAACAGCACTTTATTCAAAGAATGTCCGCGCTCGTGAGGCCTCGGTAAATTTTCCTTTTTGAAAAATGCTTCTTCTGTGTAACAGTACGCTGTACCCGTCACAACTCGTTTCCCAAACAGTATTTGTGAGAAGTTAGCCTGGCATATGATGTCCACCAGTTCTAGTGGGCACCTTGCACCAGGTTAATTGACCCTTATTGGTGATGGTTGTAAAGTCAACCTTATAGAAAGCTACCCTAGTGGTAGCATGAACCAGCAGTCTTCAGGCTAAGACTTCAGTAGGCGAGTTAAACAAGTTGTTTTACCATATATAATCCCTTGAATACCAAATGAAAGAACACCACACAAGGTATATATCAAATATATATGTATTTAATCTAAACACAACCCCTCTGCACTCTTTATGAGGTCAGAGGTAAAAATACAATACAAGTCACACAGTTAATACACAATAAGTTGCATAGTATACGTTATGCCCTAAGGGCCTCACTAACCATATACTAAGAACCACGTGAGAGTTAGAAAGCAGGCCTAGGGCCTGTAGAATTACTGGGGCTATACTAAACGACCAGTTGTTAGGAAGTAGGAGACCCACGGGAGCCACATGCAGTGTCTAAACACAGGCTTGGGTTCCCATTGACTTTCTATGGTGTTCGTAAAAGTTACAAAGTTAAAGATTAAGGACACTTCCGGATGGACTTGGATGGAACGCTTTTAAACTAGGATACTTGAAGAGTCAATACCCACAGGAGCACCAGGGTACTCGAGTTACCTCACCCAGGGAAGCTGGGTGCAACGGTGTCTTTTCGTGTCGGGTTTTGTTGTCGTTTTCTATGCAGAGCTGCAAAGAAGTGCTGCAGGCGACCAGAGGAAAAGTGTCCGGATGGATCCAAGGGTGGGTTGGAGATGTGAAAAACCTGAGAGCAGAGGGGACAGAGTCTGGGTCACAAGCCAGTGACCAGGAAGGAACCAGGAAGGAACCAGGTGATGTCGGGTGCTTTGCAGGTGAAGATGGTGAGCGTGTCTCTTCAGCCACGAGGTCCAGGAGGCATCGACAATGACCAGGATCTGGATTCGAGCTGTCCCACAATGGATCTAGATGGGGAACATCCTTTACAACGCAACTATTACTACGCACTACCATCACAACTAAACTTTTACAACGCAGGATCCATTACAACGCATGCCATTACAACGCATGCCATTACAACGTAAGTATGGGTAAGTATTGAATTTAATTTTAACCCCTACACTATCCAACACTTTCCCTACTGTTACGCCCCCCTGGAGTTAGAATAGAAAATTAAACCCCTACACTATCCAACATTTACAATAAATAATACTTACCCATACTTATGTTGTAATGGCATGCGTTGCAATGGCATGTGTTGTAATGGATCCTGCGTTGTAAAAGTTTCGTTGTAATGGTATGCGTGGTAAAAGTATGCGTTGTAATGTCATACAACCGATGTAGATGACTGAGGTGTCGGTATCCGTATTGGATCCAACAAGCCTTGGTAACCGCAACCCAAGCAGGATGTCAAGATTCGCTCTGTTGCAGACCAGCAAGATCTGTGGCACCTCTCCATTTGAGGGAAGCTGGAGCAAGCCTGGAGCAAGCCTGGAGCAACCTGGAAACCAAAATAGTTTCAAAATGGCGTCTACGGGGGGCTCACTAGCAAGCATCCAGGATGACGCGTTGAGCACAAATGTGAAGGCAGGGCCCACGGGACACTCGCGGAGTGTGGGGGCCTGAGCATTGGTGCAAATGATGCTTGGGGTTGGGGCTTCTCGTACCTCAATGCACAACTTACTGAGGCTTCAGGAAAGGAGTGCAGTTAGCAAAATGCAGGATGACCAAGATGTCTGGTCCCACGTCTCTCGTGTTCACCACGGGTCTCAGATTTGCTGTGGATATGGGTCGGGGTAAGAGAAGTCTGGAAGTCCAGTTCTTGAGTCGCAAAGTTGTCGGGTTCCAGAGAGAGCCTAGAAACTGCAGACCGGCAAAGCTGCTGATGGTGCCTGTTTGAACAGGGTGGTCACTCCTTGACCACAATGGAGATGTCTTCCGTCTTCTAGTCAGAATAGGATGTCGAAGGTCCAAGAGTTCTGTATCAAAGTTTCTTTCCAGGATAATCTCAAATCCTGGGGACACAGCTCCTATACATATACTAAGGATGGGGCTGGATTACCTGCCTAGGTCCCTCCTATGGGTGGGCCTGAGAAGGGGGTGGTTACACCCCTTTCCCTTTTCCAGTTTCGCGCCAGAGCTGGATCTGGAGTGCCCCAGCAACTGGTTTGAACCGGGCTATGCATGGAGCACCTTGGGTGCCTCAGGCAGTGTCTAGATGCATTCACTGAATGCAGCCCTCCCAATACACAAAATCCCTGTCTGGGGAGGTGCAAGCACCTCCCTTGACAGAAAACCTATTATCCAGGCCTCCCCTGCCGGAATTTCATCCAGCAGCAGGAGGTCAGACTCGTGTCTGTGGCAGCAGCATCCATTTTGTGATGCTGAGGCTCTGTTTAACTTTAACCGGGTACAGCAGTGACATAAATGTCTTTTCCCTCTAGAAGGGTGGAATGCTACCCCCACTGCCAGAATTGGCGTGGGGGGGGGGGTAGTATTTCAAAGTGTTTGACACCTTACACGACATGTTTTGATAAAGCCAAACCAAAGTTATCATTAACCGCGAGGATTATAATGCACTGAAGAGTATATGGTATGGCTATATCATAGAACAGCTATAAGGAGATGGTTCCGAAAGCTGCAGAGGGGCTCAGTTCATGCCAGAGCACTCTCTCACATAAAACCAAGCACTCTGCCTTCAGGATTGTCGAGGCCTACCCTAGGAGTGGCTTATAGGTGTATATGTGTCTATATGTAAAGGTAGATATAGGTATACCATATCTAAGTAAGGGGTAATTACTAACCCTGGGCGTAGTTCGCGGAGTCGGACTCCGCGGAGCTACGCGAAGACGCACTTGCACTCCGCGAACTACCCGTAGCTCCGCAGCCATGCGTAGTTGCTTGCTAGACCCGTTCGCGTGCCGTTTTTCGTCTTCGAGTGCGCGGTGCACGTGTTCGGGGCGTTGCCTGCATGCTCGGGATGGCTAGCGCGCTAATTTACCCAAGAGGTTTGTCTCGCCCGCTTGCGTTCCCTTATTTCCTGTTCCGGGTCACAAGTAACGTGTTCGGGTCCTTATGACGCTATCGCGCATCCAAATGACGTTATCGCGTTCGCACAGTCGCACGGAATTGTGCGGGAGGGTTTACAAACATGGTGGCACACGCGACCGGGAAAAAGCGAACGCAGAACCAAGGTAAGCCATTGCCGCGCACGCGATAATGTTATTCAGCGCGCGAGAACTACACTACGCACCGGATCGCAGAGTAATCGACAGCTACGCGTTCTCCGAGGAACGCGGAGTTGCCGAAACTCCGCAAACTCCGCGAACGGAGCGTAGTTCTTCGCCCAGGGTTAGTAATTACACCACCTTACCCAGGCTGTGTGAACAGACCTGTGGTGTCAGTTTGGAAGGCAAACCAGGGGTGGCACAATACATGCTGCAGCCCCCGGTAGGCCTAGGGTGCACCTAGGCCCTGAGTACCAATGGTACACTATACAGGGGCTCACAAGGGTGACCCAGAAACCAATCTGGTATGTACCTAAAGTATATGGAGTCCATTTTATAGAGAAAGCAGATAGTCTGGAGCACTGATTAGCAGGGTCCCAGGCAAAATAAGTCGAAAACCAGCAAATCACCAGGACAAAAGTTGGGGTAACCATATAGTCAGATTCCACCTTCCTACAGTATTTACCCATAAAATAATATCGTATGCATACAGTACCTTAACTTGAATGAGGTTTCCTCTCGTAGTATATTCCTCTTTTTTTTTAAGGTTGTGTTTCCTCTCAAAACAAATATCACGTTTTCTTCTGTTTATTCTGTCGTTTTTATGTTTCCTTCATCTTATAATCCTCGAGTTAAAGTTATTCCAAATGTATTCCGCTAGGTTCTATTTAAATTGCGTCACCATAAAAGTCCTTTTCTAATTAAATAAAAATGTCCTACTTTCTTCTTCATTCTGTAAATCCAAATAATTGCAGTTCTCTTCTTTTCAAGAGCACAACTCCTCTGTGCGGCATCCTTCTGTTGAGAGACATGCTCTTGTCCTCGTCACCATTATTAAATCTCCAGAATTCAATTAAATACGTTTATTGTATATAATTAAAAGCAGCACAGCATCAAGCACTGAACAGCTCCAGAGTACCACTGCAACTGAATACTCAGGAGTAAACATTCCACCAAGATGTTCTGATGGAATCAGAACATTAACTAAATGATAACACTATTGCTTGAAAGTATTTTGCAAAATGTTACAAACATGTCCTGAAAATGCTGGCAAAATATTTAGATGACCACCAATTGCTCCACACTGGACAGGCGGGTTTCAGAGCACACCATAGTACAGAGCTGGTGATGGTGTCCGTCCTGGATGAGCTTAGAGTTAGGGCCGATAACAAACAACCGAGTGCTCTGATTTTATTAGATCTGTCAGCAGCATTCGACGCGGTAAGCCATAACATTCTGCTGAACCGTTTGTCGAATCTGGGCATAAAGGGGCAAGCACTTCAATGGCTAAGATCCTTCCTGACTGATCGCACTCAGCGAGTCCAAATGGGTGAGCAGTTGTCGACCTTGGGCTCCCTGACCTGTGGAGTCCCCCAGGGTTCTGCATTGTCTACACTCCTCTTTAATATCTACTTGCAGCCCTTGGTGGAGGCTCTCACACGCAGAGCCTGCCAGGTCTTAAACTACGCCGATGACACCCAACTCCTGGTCCGGCTTGACAACACCAGCCAGGTTCAAGAGTCATAAAAAATCTACTTAGGTTTACTCTTAACTGGATGGCAGCCAATTCCTTGAAAGTCAACCCGGATAAAACTGAGGTGCTTATTATTACAGCTCACAATAGCCCTTGGGGTGATCTTTTTTAGCCCCCAAAATTAGGGGTGGACCCAACCCCAGTGCCAGTAGTAAAAAGCCTGGGACTGAAAATTTCTCGGATTTGTCTATGTCCTGTCCGGTTTCTTCGGTTGTGGGCACCTGCACGGGCTTACTTAGGCAACTGCGGAGGCTTGTTCCTCTCCTCTCTAATTCTGTGTTACAATCAATTGTTTCCGCCACTGTCATCTCTCGACTGGATTATGGGGATGCTCTCTTTTTGGGCATTCCCCAGAAGTTCTTGAGGAGATTGCAAGTTGTACAAAATGATGCAGCCAGGCTCATTTTTAGACTCCCTAGGAGAACCCGAGCCACTCCATTACTTCATAAATTGCACTGGCTGCCCATTGAACAGCGTGTGCAATTCAAGAGTCTTTGTATAGCCCACAAAGCCATTTATGGGGATGCACCAAAATATATAAAAGATCGAGTGAAAAAGTACGTTCCCGGCTGGGCTCTCCCTTCCTCCAAGGCCTGTAGGCTAGCCTTCTCCAGGTACAACCTTAAAACCAAAGGGGGCAGAGCGTTCTCGGTCCTCCTTCCACAGATCTGGAACGATCTACCGGAGAACCTGCGAAAGGAATCGGTTCTGCTTTCCTTTAGAAAGCTTCTAAAGACCTACCTGTTTAGAGAGACATTGACATCGGTCTAAGCTCCACCTCCGCAGTCACTAGACCTTACTACGCTAAAGACCTGTTCTTTCTCTAGAAGCGCTTAGAGACCAGTGATAATTTGTTCTATATAAAAATAAAATAACATAACATAACAGGAACGTGCCATAAAGTGGACCCTGAAAGCATGGCTAAAAAGGTAAAAGCAGGGCACACTTGGGTAAAGTTTGATTGTTTTAAAACGGGGATTACAAACATTTCCCTCGGCACCTCATAATAACTACAAAACATTAAAAAATAAATCATATCCTGAGGGGATTTGCCATTGCAACCACATGGCAATAAAGTCTCGCCTTTTCTACTCTCCTGCGGATGGGCGAGGAAAAGGTGAAATAGATCAAAACGTAATCTTGTTAATAAAAAACGTTCATGCGTTTTGGGAAGTCCTAGGAGAAACGGTTCAATTGTGGGTCCGTCTTAAGAATAATGTTTACGTACACTGGGCTTTATTAACTCACGCTCTTTCCTGTTCACCAGCCACTATCTAAAAAAAGTTTTGTCGGCCCAAAGAAGACCTCTTCTTTCAATTGAATTTGGATTACTATAGCGATCCCCCCCCTACCAAGAGTCCAATGTCCATCCCGGATGTGTTTTAACCAAGGAATGTAGTGGGCATGGTCCAGAGCCATACAATCTCTTAGGATCTCTCTATTTCGGGCGGTACACTTGTTCAAGCAGACTTGGAGCCAATGAGAAAGGGGCGAAACGACAACATGTCAATTTATTGCGTCTGGATTTACCTCACATCCTAGAGGGGTCCTTATCTGGGCTTACAATAAGGCAGGTGGGACGATAAAAAATGTTCGAAATGACCCAAGCGTTAGAATTGTGATGGCCCGTTATTGTAAGGAAGACGTACCAGTCCTGTCAGTTGGATTCTTTGGTCCTAACTACGATGACCCGCAGTTTTACCACACACTCGGCGCCTACCTGCACCAGGACAATGGCCTGCATCAGATTTGGGGGTGGGGCTACTTTAATTGCCTCCTGGAACCTGCTAAAGATAGATCAAGGGACCCGACCTGCAGCTGGACTGTTTGGGAATGGTGGATATATAGAGACACTGCTTAAATATGGAAGGCGGGTATATCCACTATTTTACCGTACATGACATACCCACTAGGATAGATTATTGGTTAATCTTTAAGAGCCTAGTGCCTAGGGTTACCCAACGTGAACCTCTCCCCCATACATATTGGGATCACTCGCCAGTGATATTGACCATGGAGCTCTGACAATGCCAGACCGTTGCCTTTACTTGGCGATTCCCACCGTTCTCTCTTCTAGACTCCGCCTTTAAAGTTGAATTGAGCCAGCTAATAAGTGAGTTTTTCTCAGACAATGTAGGCTTGGTGGATACATTTGCTGCAGTCTGGGAAACATTCATAGTTTATATCGGGGGGATGGTTATATCAAAGCACTCAGGGGTACTGAAATCCCTCCGAAGTAGGTGAACACTCCTAGAAAAAGAAATATCAGAGCTAGAAACGGAACATCAATGGTTGGGAGATAAACAAATGTTAAGGTACATCCAGGTTAGACTAGAAGAGTACACTGAAATAGCAGCCCAGGAGTTTCAGCATATGTGACAGAATGCGGTAGCCAGAGCATACGGAGAAGGAAAACACCCAGGGACAACGCTAGGAGCATTGGTGCACCCTAGGAGAAAGGTAGAGGCTCTGTTGGAAGAGTTAGATGAAGATGAAAAACCCCTACATGAGCCGAACCATATAGCAGAGAGATTTCGCAAATACTTTGCTCAGTTAAATAGGTCTTGAATAATCCCAGATGAGGCAGCCATGAATTACCATTTGGAGCACATTAAAATGAATTGGGTGCATCTGATGGCTCCGCTGGACCCGGAGGAGATCCGTGCAGCACCGGCGGGTATGCAACCTGGGAAAGCGCCGGGGATGGATGGCCTCGCTGTGGCTTTTTATAAAGCATATCAAGATTTCCTGATACCACACTTAGTCACTCTCTATGAAGAAATGCTACAGACTGGAATAATACCCCTTTGAGGCGCGAGGCCCTCAAAGTTGCAATACCTAAACCTGGCAAACCTCCCAATACCTGCTCCTCTTATAGGCCTTCATGGTTATTAAATGTGGACGGGAAAATATACACTAAAGTACTTGCCAATATGCTGGAATTGATATTACCAGGGGTGGTGGGGCCAGAGCAGACAGGATTTGTCCCGGGTCGGAGTCTGAATACTAATCTTAGGACGCTGCTGGATGCACTACAGCACCTGGACCCCGAAACAGAAGAGGCCGTTTGACTCAGTCGAGTGGGTATTCATGAGAGCAACCTTGAGACAGATTGGAGTGGGAGAAGTATTTCAACAATTGGTTAGGACAATGCACAACAAACCGGTGGCACATATTCATATTGGTGCAATAATCACGTCCCAAAGTCCGATTACAAGAGACACCCATTAGGGCTGCCCACTATCGCCCTGCTATACACTCTCATAGTGGAGCTGCTGACGTGCGCGCTCCGAGAATATCATGGTCACAGAGGGCCACGATCCCCAAACTACAGACTAGTCATATCAGCGTACGCTGACAACATGTTGCTGTATGTTTGGGAACCAGGGAAGAATCTTACGCCTATGTTTAGAGAAGTGGTACGATTTGGGGGTCTTTCAGGGCTAAAGGTTAACTGGGATAAGTCCATAATTTTTCTACTTACCCCATCCACGAAGCCACCAGTATTGGAATTCCCCTTACGATAGACGACAGAAGCAGAAGGATATTTGGGAATACAGATTCATACAGACCCAGCAACAGTCATACTTGAGAACTACGGTAAGGCAATACAAATGTTAGAAGAAGATGTAAACCGCTGGGTTAAACCAGCACTCTCTCTCTCATTGGGGGGATAGCTCTTAGGAAAATGGTAGTCCTCCCTAGGTGTCTGTTTGTGAACATACCGATTCTCCTGCCTAAAGCAATTTTTGCGACATTATGCAGTTTTCTGACAAAATTAACATGGGCGGGAAAGCAGGCAAAGGTTCGGTGGGAGGTCCTCACTCTACCTTATGACATGGGGGGTCCTAATGCGCCAGACCTAGAATTGTACTATAAAGTGGTGCAAAGCTCCTTCGCCTACTACTGGATTCATGGCCCACACGATCTGCCTAATCAGTGCTTGAAGAGAGACGCTGCACACCCCCACACACTTTCACAGAAACTTTTCAAGGCTCCAACCCGCCAAATTGGAGTCTTTGATCTACTGAACACTACATCACATGCACGGTGGAGCTTGTGACATAAACAAGGGGCACACGCTTGTATTCCCACATGTTAAACTGGAGCGGTCCACCTGGCTCTCGTTAGTACTGGTAAAAAATATGAGAACTGCCCTGCAAACGCAAGGGGTAACAAAGATAGGAGATCTTTTTCACAAAGTAAAGTTTGGGAATTGAAGGAATATCCCTGAGCAAGGCACCCATCAGCCCGGACTAGATATTACTGCCATGAATTGAGAGAACTATTAGGACAAGACTTGCAACAGCCACCAGACATGCCGGCATGTTCTGCTGTGATACAGAAGAAGCCCTAGACAAGTTAGTAAGAGTGCTCTATGCTTACGCACAGGCAGGTGCAGATCCAGTGTGACTAAAGCAGGATCGGACTAGCCGAGAGACTTGGGTAGGCACGTAGAAGATAAGGTATGGCAGTCCTGCTGCGCTAGAACTAAGGAGGGATCTGTAAATGGGGACACCAGTTGATACACTTTAAGTACATAAACCGTGTGTATTATACGCTGGGAAGATTGTACCGATATGGCCGACTGCAAACTGCCTGCTATGCAGTGACCAGGAAGAAGGGTTTATACATGCTGCTTGGTACTGTCCAGCGATACTTCAATTCTGGGAGGGAGTTTTCCAGGTATTGACGGCTAGAACAGCCTCACTATACAGATGGAACCAATGCGAGCTTTATTGTGATACAATAAGGACCTAGGAAAATCGGTCAGGAAGCTAGTAGCTATTGGACTACTATTAACTAAGCGCAGAGTAGCGATGCGCTGGGCAAGGGGCCCTGCTCCAAAATTGGGGGATCGGCACTCGGACATGGCATACTGTAATGAGTAGTTGGACACTTCTAATGAGCTTCAGTCTGTGCAGAACCACCCTAGGGACTACTGGGCCCTTTATATGGCATACTTAGTGGACAAAGGCAAAATGCCGAGGATGAAGGGCACGCAGAGGGGCGATGCTGGACACAGGATACTAAAAGAGGATTGCCGGCTGCAGCGTGGTGGGCTATGGAATGGGGCTGCAGTAACACCAGACCCCTGCAAAGGACGAACGAATGTATGCAGTTGAAGAATGTACGGACGACAGGTCCTCTGGGGCAGATGTGTGGGGAGAGGTCTATCGAATGACTGTCAGCAGCAGAAAGGTATACTGAAGAGCGCCACTTACCACTGAATGCTTTATACTACTTTCTGTATCATACAAGAACTATGTTGTGCAGTGGGACTACGGGGTGGTCAAATGTGCACGTGTGATCTTTAAAATGTTAATAAAAAAAGAATTTAAAAAAAAACAGCAGAGAGGAGTTGGACAAGAAAAGAAAGGAATCCCCTGAGAGTGTGAAACATTTTTCTGAACTATACAGCTATTTCTGATATTTCAGGAATCACAGCAAACTGTGTTGTTAAATGAAACATATGGGAACCTTATTTTAGGCAGAATGAAGCCCCGCATTAACCAAGCAGAGGTAGATGAAGGGTTCCTGCTGCTCAGGCGTCGGTGCTGCAGTGACTCGTAATAATGATCATTTTATCTGAGCATGGTCCTGAGAGATCGACTCTCCTTCGGGTTTATGCATGTTTGTGGAAAGACCAGGATGCCATGAGCTCAGGTGCAAGCAAAGGAAATCACCAATTTGACTGTTGTTGGGCTGCTAATATACAGTAATTTACAGGGTCAACGGGCCCCTCATAGTCCTGGGCCCCGTGCCACTGCACCTGCTGCACCAATGGTAAAGTGCACTGAAGCATAAAGAGTCAGCAAGCACCAGCAGGAGTGTGCGATGAATGGACCAAGAACAGCAGGAGCATCTGCCGTCCGCTGGGAAAAAACGAACATGGACTTCAAACAAAATATTATCTCCAAGCCTAAGACTGAAAGAGATATCTGCAATCATGAGGAGCACAAATAAATGAATGCTTGCTGTGATTAATTTGTTTTTTTTAAAACCTAAGTGCCGGTGCTCAAGCCACCGCTGCTGCTGCACACGTGTAAAGCTGGTGCTGCGCCATTAGTTTAGTGCCCTATTGGCTAGTTCTCCTGCTGGGGGAGTAAATCATTAGGGGCCCCTTGTACAAAGCATTTTTGCAGTCGGAAAAGTCCAACCGTAAAAATGCTTTCACAAAGGTACCAAATACAAATTGTGATTCAGTAAAACGAAACTTACTTGCAATTAGTGTTTGCGATTTGGTATTTAAAAGGGGCTTGTTTACGGCATTTCTTCCAATTACTGAATCTGAATGGGCTGTATGAAAGGTCCGAATTAAGGTCGAGTTTTACTGACTCCCTGCAGGAGGTGGTAACCCATTTGCAAATAGGTAGAGGGCCTATGAAGAATGGAACACAAATATTTTTAAGGGCAGGCGGCTGTCCCTCGGACCCCACTGTCTACTCTTAAAAAAATAAACGAAAAAGCTTTTTTTTTTTCTTTTTAAATGCATCCCATTATCCTTTAAGGAAAACGGGCTGCATTTAAAAAAAATAAACAGACTGCTTTATTAAAAACTAATCATAGACATTGTAGTCTGCTGACCTCAGCAGGCTGCCATCTCTGTGATGGCTGTGATTCCTAATGGGTCTCAAATTGCGACCTACCTCACTAATATGCATGAGGTAGGTCTATTTGTCACTTGGTAGCAATCGTTAATGAAACTCAAAAGAGTTTCATACATTAGGAATTCCGATTTCAAAATTGCGACTCATAGAGAATGGCAAATAGGAAACGATATTCCTGATGCTAGTACATCCTGCCCTAAGTCTTGTTGTATTTTGCATTCTTTGAATGAGGAAAGCAAAAAAGGGCCGGGATGAAAAAAAGAAATTAAAAAATCAGTCTGGACACAGTACTTACTCCTTACAAGAGGAAAATCAAGTATACCTGGCGGCACTCATAGATAAGGGGCTGCTCAGTGGGTTAGCTGCTTTGCAGTTGGTTGCAGCAGCACTCTTCACTACCGAAGCCTGAGCGCTGTAGAGCTTACAGAGTGACCAAAAAATAAATGTGAGCCCTATAGGAGTCAAGTCAAGTCAAGTCAGGATATTTGTATTGCGCAAATATCACGTCCAAAGAGTCTCATGGCGCATGCAGACAGTTCTGACAAGGAGGAAATAGCTGAAGGGGATCTTAAATGCACAGAATGCTGACTCGAACCCATTGAAATGCAAGATACAGCAGGATTTATTTAGGAAAAGAGGTCTACAAACATCTGCAATAAACAAAGTTCAACTACTAACTCTTAAACATATGTGGTAAAAGGTATGATGGAAGGTAAAAGACCCCACGTTTCTTTCTGCAGCTCCAACGGTAATCACACACCACACAGAGCGAGCAACACCTGGGCTGAAGATGGACGCAAGTCCGTTCTGAGAGGCGAGTAGGGACTTTGACATCTGTGAATAGGGGTCTGTGCTGAGAGCCCTAGCTGTGAGCTCAAAGTTGCTGTGACGTGTAAGTAGTAGTTTAGTGTGTGATTTGTAAGATGGCGTGAGAGCGTTGCGGCTGTGCCCTCATGTAATGGCGTGAGAGAGGCGGTAAATTAATCCTATATTCGGATGGTACAATAGAATCAACTAGCAGTGAGAAACGCTCTGGACATTTATAAAGAACTAACACGAGGATGTGATTGGTTACCAATCACATCTCCTTACATTCTTGTATGGCTGCTAGCAATCACGCTTCACAGGTGACCAGAGCTGCAATTACGGAGCCGGGAAAATGACTCATCTGAATGATGCTGCCTCACTGGGGGCACATATGACTAAGCATGCTTGCGGCAGGGTCAGAAATTACTTCTCTAAATACGTTTAGCACAGGCATACCATTATGCACCGAGTGCTTGCCTTTGAACACTTTTAGCTGGGACTTAAACATCAGTATGCCGCACATCATGCCCTTAAATACCAAACAATGCTAATTAATGCATGGCCTTTTAAAATAAATTAATCTGAAAGGGACGGATCACGCCCGGAGAGCCACAGCTGCCTGTAAAGCCCTGCAGCCTCTCTCCGAAACTAGTGTAGCAAACGGCATGCGAAGAAGAAAGATGCTGCACAACTTGTGAACCTCGACAACCCGATACCTGCCATTTAAGAGGCACGCTGCAACGTTCTCCCCTCTTCCGCTGTGATATTTTGCTAGGCCCAAGATCTGCTCTCTGTGCTCCTTCACACAAGAGATCTTTTTTTCCACGCTGCTCACTTTTTAAAAGCAAAAGCTGCAAATGGTGCCTCAGTGAGGAAGTGTATGCGCTTCGCAACGGAGTTTGCGCACTCAGGGTTATTACAACAAATACACGCTCCCTACAGGGAACACTGGCCATTAGGCATTTTTTACTATAAGCCCTCGCTAAGTTACAATATTCCAGTAAAACTTACTTTGGGGTAAGCAGGACATAAGATTGTTACAGTGAAAATGGATTTATCTTGTTTGTATTAACTGGTGTTGTAGAAACGTTCGTTTTGAATGAAGTTTCTGGCATAAACTGTGCAGTGATAGGGTTCAGTTTAGTGTGTATTATTTGGTGCCGTTGCATATGTGCCTTTCGAGTAAAGCTCTTCTCTCACCCAGTGCAGCGATGAGGCCTCTCACTGGAGTGTAACCTTCGGAGCCGTAGAAGATGTGCCTTACCAGTAAAGCTCTTCCCACACACAGTGCAGTGATAAGGCCTCTTTCCCGTGTGTGCACTTTGATGCCATACATCGCCTTACTTTCTGAGAAAAGCGCTTGGAAGACACTTTGCAGTGATAAAGTTTCTCTCCTGTGTGTTTGGTGTTACGAGACTTGACTTGATTTAAGCTCCTCTCGCACACAGTGCAGTAAAAAGGCTTCTCTCATGTGTGTACGCTTTGATGCCGTACAAGGCCTCTGTTCTGGGAAAAGCGCTTTGAACAAACAGTGCAATGATAAGGTCTCTCTTCGGTGTGTATTAGTTGGTGCGTTCGTAGATTTGCCTTTTGATTGAAGCTCTTCTCGCACACAGTGCAGCGAAAAGGCTTTTCTCCTGTGTGTGTTTTTTGATGATGTACAAGGGATCCCTTATAAGCAAAGCGCTTGGAACACTCAGTGCAGTGATAAGGCTTCTCTCCTGTGTGTGTTCTTTGATGCAGTACAAGGGTTGCCTTCTCAGAAAAGGTTTTGGAACACACAGTGCAGCGATGAGGTCTCTCTCCGGTGTGTGTTCTTTGATGTAGTACAAGGTTCGACTTACGAGAAAAGCGCTTCTCACACACAGTGCAATGATGAAGTCTCTCTCCTGTGTGTACACTTTGATGCCGTACGAGGTCTCCCTTTTGAGAAAAGCGCTTTGAACACACAGTGCAGTGATGAGGTCTCTCTCCAGTGTGTATTCGTTCGTGCTTTAGTAGAGTTGCCTTTTCACTGAAGCTCTTCTCACACAAGGTGCAGCGAAAAGGCTTTTCTACTGTGTGTATGCGTTGATGCTGTACAAGGTTTTTCTTATGAGCAAAGCATTTGGAACACACTGTGCAGTGATACGGCCGCTCTCCAGTGTGTGTTCCTTGATAAGGCCTCTCTCCTGTGTGTACGCTTTGATGAGGCCTCTCTCCAGTGTGTACGCTTTGATGAGGCCTCTCTCCTGTGTGTACGCTTTGATGAGGCCTCTCTCCTGTGTGTACGCTTTGATGAGGCCTCTCTCCTGTGTGTTCGCTTTGATGAGGCCTCTCTCCTGTGTGTACGCTTTGATGAGGCCTCTCTCCTGTGTGTACGCTTTGATGAGGCCTCTCTCCTGTGTGTACGCTTTGATGCCGTACAAGGCCTTTCTTATGAGCAAAGCGCTTGGAACACACTGTGCAGTGATAAGGCCTCTCTCCTATGTGTGTTCTTTGATGCTGTAAAAAAGTTGCCTTTTGAGTGAAACACTTTTTACACGTTTCGCAGGGATATGGCCTGAGGCTGGTGTGTTCTTTTTTGTGCCTCACAAGAAGTGACTCATTGATAAATCCTTTGTCACACACATTACAAGCAAAGGGTCTCTCCCTCATGTGCATTCTGCACCATTTTTTTAAGTAGATATTTTGAGTAAAATTCATCTTGCCTCCGGAACCTTTATGGCTTTCTTTCCCATTCATACTTTCTAGATGTGATTGTTGTGCTGCAAAATAGAAAAAACATTGAAAATTACATGAAGAAAATATTTATTGAAAAAGCTGCATTGTTATAATATGGAGAAGTGAACAGTTACAATTCAGGGAAAAAAATGTATGTTCTAGGAAAAAGAGTCATACTTCCCTTTGAGACACAAATGGTGGCTAGTCCTCCTAAATAAAGTGCGTTGACCTAGTCCTGCAGCAGGAGCATGCTGGGAAATCAAGTGATTCGCAAGAACCACTATTGGACATGGGGTTTCTGGTTGGCTAGGGTAGGCACCTACGCCAGGCAGAATCCACCACTCCAGTCAGGGTAAGCCAGATACACACCTGAGATAACCTGCGCTCACCCTCTGGTAGCTAGGCACAGAGCAGTCAGGATAGTTTAAAGAGGCAATGTGCAGAGCATTTGTGCAACACACTAGTGTAGCAACACAGTGAGTAAACCACAAAAGGGAATCCACGCAGGATTAAGTAAAACTAGATTCTATATTGTACATTAAACAAGACCAAAATGACTTAAATCACACCGTTAGTGCAAAAAATGCAGGTTTGACAGAGAAAAACACATAAATTACTATGAAAACATAGGTAACAGCGCACCTGCGCTCCTATTACACTTCATATGGTAACTGTAGTGAACGTGGTTGAAGTGATTGCATTTAGAAACCAAACGTACGGCACAGGAGCACCTACTAAACGCCAAACAGTAATTGAGATTGAGTCTTCCAGCAGTACTCCTTTATGGACGGCCCTGCGCCATTCTTGCGGTCATCTCCAGAGCAGAGACAATGCTGAACAAGAAATGCCCCTCGCGCTCTTGCGATTTGGAGCCCACTGGAGACACTTGAATCGGGTCTCTTTGCCCAAGGGAAACCAAGCCACCCGTGAAGGAGAGTAGGGCGGATTTACCACTCTGCTCGACTCAACCCGCCTCACAGTACCTTTGTGGGTGCAGGGTCACTGTCCTCAGGGCATCTGTAACTTTCTAACAATATTGTCATATCTCGGGAGTGGGACCCGATGTTGAGAGCTTCGTGCAGTATACGCGTTAAAACCAGAGGACGAGGCTGGCTGGAATGAGCCTCAGAATGCTGGCCCGCCACATGTTACGGAACAACGTGTAATCGAAAGGCCAGCCTTGAAGGCTGTGTGCAGCTCCTGTAGCCCTGCAGCCTTGGACGCAGCACTGTATCACCTCAGAGCAAGTCTTCAGGGGGCTGTTCCTCGAGTCTCACCGCCAGAGGGGCCACACTAGTTTGTTCTTGGTGGCATCTGACGGTGGTGATATCTTGCCAGACTTCGGGGGGGGGAGGTTCACAATACAATTCAGCTGCAGTGAGCAAGCTGGCTCAAGGACGTGTTTGTTTCTCTGGTAATGCCTCCAGGCGAAACAACGCTGTTCACGCTAGAGAAAAAACGCTCACCACATGCTGGTTTGTAAAACATGGAGCACTTCCCTAGAATGCACAAAGGCACTTCCCTGGTCAGAGTGCTGCACTGCAGGCCCATGATTGTCAGAGTGCTGCACTGCAGGCCCATGGTGCACTGTCCTGTAATGCACAAAGTTCTACCTTGTTGCAGAAGGGAGCACTGGCGACATGCTAGCCCTTGTAAAATGGGCTCACCCAACAGAAGTCTTGGAGAAAAGAGGCAACAAGGTCTTTGATGGCCCTGAGATCAAGAGAGGACAGGAGGCAAGCAAACAACCCCGTAGAGAGCACTTCCAGGCACAAAGGGAGGTGGCAGGCAGCAGACAGCACATACAGTTAGGTTGCAAATTGGCAGTCCCTCCTGCAGCCCAGCAGCAGCAGGTCAACACAACAAGGCAGTTAGTCGAAATGGTGGTTGCTCCTGGCAGCACAGCAGTCCTCATGGCAATGAGCAGTTTGTAGAGCCAACAGTGTCTGGCTACAAGTCCCAAGCAGCGTCTAAAAACATTGGATCAGAGCTCCAGTTCTTATACACTCGAAAATGTCTTTGATGAACGGGTGACTTCAAATGAACCCTCAGAAGTGTGCAACAGTCCCTTGCAGCCCATTCCTGGCTCCAGACGATCAGTGGGGCGTAAATCAGCCCTTTGAGTGAGGGCAGGACACAACCTATTCAAATGTAAGTGTGAATCACCTCTCCCCCAGCCCAAGAAGACTATCAGCATGCAGATGAATGCAGATGTATCCCCTGTCACACCCAGCCCCTTCCATTGGGAAAGCTTGGTTGTCATGACTCTTCCAAACATGATAGTTGCAGGGGTTTCGTCTGTGGTTGAGTGAGGGGGTCAAACAGTAACCTCAAAGAATAGTGTTCAAAATACCTTTGAGGTCGAGCTTCCCCAATGTAGAATGCTGAACAGCTTTCTTTAGAGCACTCATGAGGCGTTCTACCAGACCATTGGGCTGGGGTCAAAGGGGAGTGCTTTTTTTGATTCTTTGTATTGAGGTGATTTAGAACGTTTTTGAATTCTCGACTATTAAAAGGTGGGTCGTTGCCAGATTTTAAGATTGCAGGTACCAGTCATGACGCAAAGATGTTATCTAGTTTTTGAATATCCCTGCTCATGTGTAGTGGATGAAAGGTCTACTACCAATGGAAAATGGGAGTACTGATCAACAATAACTAGAAGATAATGTCCATTATCAAGAGGGCCATAAAAAATCAATAGCAATTCTCTCCCAAGCATGATGTGGCAATTCTGACATAATCAAAGGTTGCTGACTAACTTGAGATGAAAGACAGTTGCATATGTGACAAGTCTTCAATTCTTTTTTGACCCTTTTGTCAAGATACAGAAACCAGACTTGATCACGGAGAGCTCTCTTGGAGGCAACTGTTCCTCGATCTCCTTCTTGGGCAGATTCGACTACTTGTTGTCAGAGACTTTGGTGAATAACAATCTGTGTACCTTGCAGAATGAGGCCTTCCTGCGTTACTGAAAGTTCATTTCTTACATTTCTGAACTTCATATACTCGCTGTCATTAGTGAGAGGTCTAGAATACTGGTACCACAACTTTTAATCTTGACATGCCACTACCTTAGCTCGTGGCAGTGGCAATTTGCTCTAAAGACATGGCAGTTGGTGTACTCTATTTCACAATAAATTGGATGTAATCCTCCACTGTCTTAGATGGGGTACCAGGGCCTAATCAGCCAGTTTCTAATCTTTCCCTGGATGATGAAGAATCGTTTAGTTGTAATTCTTGTGACCTCAAACCCCAACGCTCAATTCGAGGAGGCATTTTTGCTGTGGGATTGCCAAATACCATCAACAATGCTAGGGGATCAGCCACTAATGTGAAGGGCTTTCCATACACAAACACATGGAAATTATTCACAAGCCCAAACCAGTGCCACACTTTCTTTCTCAGGGTGCGAGTAAGCACGTTCAGTTTGTGACTGGCTCTTAGTGGCATGTACCACGATATGTCTCCAGGCATTTGGCGGTCCCTTGTGCTGTTCAAGGATTGTGCCAAACCCTACAGGGCTAGCATCAACTACAACCTCTGTATGGAGTTTGGGATCAAAGTCGGGCATTTCAATAGCGCTCTCAATGGCTTGTTTGTTTTTTTGGACGCTCTTCTCACACTCACGTGACCAATGAAAAGACACATACTTTTTGGTTAGTTCTGGTGCAATGACCATAACAAAGTCTTGCACGTAACTAGAACAGTAATTGACCATTCCAAGAAATGACTGTATCAGTGGCGGATGCGCGCAGCGGGCACGCCGACGGCGCGTCAAAGGCAAGCCCGTCTGCGGCCGTCTACGCCTGGCCCGGGCTGAGGGCCATAAACCCTGGCCCGCTCATTCAGACCCCTGTAAGTTATTCGAGAGAGGACCTGTTACGACTTGACCCTGGGCTGGCGTTTTCCTACCACCATTCGCTTAATCCCGTAATGGAGCCACAGGTATGCGTTCACTGCAAACTGAAGTTGGACTTTATGACCATCAAACAAGCTAGGTCCCCAGTTGCCCCAATGCTCCCCAATGCTAGGGAACTAAAAGCTATGCTACTGAACTCCCGCTCACTGATTAAGCATAATATAGAGATGGCTGAAATGATCAAGAGTCATAATCTAGACTTAGTATTTATTACAGAAAACAGGGCTAATCACTCCTCTGACCCGTATCTGCTTCTAGCTCTTCCTGCAGGCTTTCAGATCAATAGAGCAGACAGAGCTGATAGAAGAGGGGGCGGGCTGGCCATTATCTCAAAGGAGGAAATACCTATAACAACATCTTCTTTGGGCACCTCACCGATTGTGAGTTTTTATCGTTTCAGATACAACTTATCCCTATTCAAGCATGGAACGGCCTTTTGATCTATCGCCCACCAAACGCTCAAGCCCCGCTGGTAGACAAACTTAACCCTTTTCTGGAAACCAGCTTTAACTATGCTAACTATACTATCCTGGGTGACTTCAATCACCATCTAGAGCTCACCTTGGATCCAAAAAACATTGATCTTATAGATACCTTGTCCTGCCTAGGGCTGGAACAACTGGTGAAAGAAAGCACACATAATGCAGGACATACTCTGGACGGTTTATGTACATCGAAAAAGAAAAGGGGTTGAATGGTTGGGTGATAGATTGCGCTAAGTAGTGAAGAGGAAGTCCCTATGTATACAGTCAAGGAAGCTCTAAGGATAAGGAGATGGCCATCCACCATCCACCAAAAAAACGTGAATTTATAAATCAATACCGTTTATACAACAAATTCACAATATATCCTGAGCTAGAACATAAGTAATAAATACAGTCATATACAAAATCCCAGAAATTCTTTGTTTCTTCTTTTATTCACAATGTGTAATCTTCCAAGACACAGTCTAGCAGCCAACACGTGTTTCCTCTATTGTGGTTCTTGCCACAGACTTCTTCAGGGCTATAGCTAAGTTACAGTTGTACTAACTTCTTAAGGAATTTGACCAATAAGCGGAGTTGTGTTTCTTCCGGAAATCAAATCATATTCCAGTTAGATTCCAATATTCAAAAACTGTAATTGTTCACTCATCTCCAATATCATGGAATTTACGCAAAATTACCTTTGGCCGAGTACGGACCAACAGCGAATGCACGAGAAAAGGTTATTTTGCGTAAATTCCATGATATTGGAGATGAGTGAACAATTACAGTTTTTGAATATTGGAATCTGACTGGAATATGATTTGATTTCCGGAAGAAACACAACTCCGCTTATTGGTCAAATTCCTTAAGAAGTTAGTACAACTGTAACTTAGCTATAGCCTTGAAGATGTCTGTGGCAAGAACCACAATAGACGAAACACGTGTTGGCGGCTAGACTGTGTCTTGGAAGATTACACATTGTGAATAAAAGAAGAAACAAAGAATTTCTGGAATTTTGTATATGACTGTATTTATTACTTATGTTCTAGCTCAGGATATATTGTGAATTGGTTTATTTACATCCAACCATATGATATATGTACAGGAGATCCTGCCGGTACAATGGTCTGATCATAAGGCCGTGATATTTACAATAAGAGCCCTAGTCCATAACAAGACAGGGAGCAAGCCTTTGAATTCATTTACATATCGGGATTGGTCCAAGACTGACCCCGACCTCCTGCAAACTGCTTTAAACCAGAATATACCAAGTGGGAAGGCAGAAATCAGTCTGGCAGTACAACATATTACGTTGTGGATCACGGAGGTTGCTAATATAGTAGCCCCCTTAAAAACTTCTACCACTAGAAGGAATAAGCCCTCTGAACCTTGGTTCTCGGACAAATTGAGGCTACAGAAACAACTGTGCAGAAGGAGGGAAAAACAGTGGAGACGTAACTATGACAAGGAGGCAAAAACGAAGTATGCCCAGACTTTAGCTGTTTATAGAAGACTAATTGTGGAAGAAAAAAGTAACTACTTCACTAAGAAAATATTGTCTGCTAAAAACTCAAGTAAAACACTTTTTGATACCTTAAAAACACTCACTAAACTCCCCACTAAGGAGAGGGCAGATAATAATATAGAACTGTGTAAAGTTTTGGGCCAGGCCTTTGTTCATAAGGTGGATTCATTGTACAAAACATTCACCCAGCTCCCTGCTGAACCTATACCTCAAAGGAATACTCCTACGATGCAATCTCCAGGCTTCTCCTTCCCCCCTCCGCCCCCCCATTGCTGGAGCAAATCACTAAAACTATAATGGGTATTAAATCAGGGGCCCCTTCTGATCCCTGCCCTCCAAGGGTCTTCCATCTCTTCCCAGAGACCCTGGGTAAACAATTGAGTGACCTATTTGCAGGAATAATACAGGAGGGAAAATTCCCTGACCCCTGGAAGTTGGCATTGGTTCTTCCCTTATTGAAAAAAAAAACACCTAGATCCTGCTGAGCCCAATAATTACCGGCCCATTTCCAGAATCCCATTCTGCGCTAAGGTTTTGGAGGAGCAACTCAACACCCAGCTCACCACCTTTGTCTCAGACCACGACCATTCCCAATTTGGGTTTAGAGAGGGACATGGAACGGAAATGGCCCTCATATCTTCCAGTGAAGAGTTAAGGAAGACTCTGGACATGGGCGGGAAGGCCGCCTTGATATTATTAGATCTATCGGCGGCCTTCGACACCATTAATCACCAAATCCTTGTCAATAGACTAGCGGCGATGGGCGTCCAGGCGTCCCCCCTGGCCCTACTCACATCCTACCTCACTGAAAGATCTTTTCGAGTGGAGCTGGGTGAAGCAAGCTCACAAACCTTTAATCTTCAGTGCGGCGTGCCACAGGGCTCGTCGTTGAGCCCAACTTTGTTCAATTTGTATGTCGCCCCGCTGGCCACCCTGATCAGGCAGTTTGGATTCTCAGTTATCTCTTAAGCCGACGACACGCAGATTGCGGTGTCCATCCACAATAATGAAGAGGAGGTAGCCGATCGGTTTAACAGCTGCATGACCCAGGTCAATGCATGGATGCAATCAAACTGCCTTAAGCTGAACGGCAGCAAGACCGAGGTGCTCCTTCTGGGCGGCAATCCGTTGTCCTGGTCTCGGAGGTGGTGACCCTCTGCTTTAGGGGAATACCCTACTTCGGTCGCTAAGACAAAAAACCTTGGGATTATGTTCGATGGTAGGCTTACCTTTGCTAGTCAAACCAATTGTCTTACATCCAGCTTCTGGTCGATTCTGAAATTAATACGGAAGGTGCGACCTTTCGTGCTGCCGAAGGCAGTAAAAACACTCGTAACTACACTTGCATTCTCTAGACTGGATTACGGAAATGCATTATATGTTGGCATTCAAATCCAATTTCTGAAAAAATGCAACGCCTGCAGAACGCAGCGGCCATAATGTAATTGAACATCCCAAAGCATGAGCCAGTGGCACATCATCTAGGAGCACTTCACTGGCTTCCGGTTAAGAAGAGGATTGCATTCAAGACTCTTTGCATTACATTTAAGGCATTGCATGGAAGGGGTCCTGCTTATCTCACATCACGCATTAAACTCTACATCCCCTCTAGGAGTCTCAGATCCACACAACGCAGAATTTTGCAGGTGCCTAGGTTCAGATAGAATCGATGGGGAGGAAGGAGTTTTCTGTTGGGGGCTGCTAGGCTATGGAACCTTCTCCCACCAACTATCAAAGAAAGCTTAGACCTTTTAGTATTCAGAAAAAAAGTAAAAACCTGGCTCTTCCAAACTGACATTTAGCTCTCAGTGGTCATTAGTGCTACACTCTCTGAGTCCACAGCGCCAAGAAGCCTCCGGGTATTCATTGCGCTCTACAAATTTACAAATCAATCAATCAATCAATCAATAGAAATGCCTTTTGGGGGATTTGCAGTAGACAATGCTTGCACTCTAGCTGGATCAGGTTTCATACCCCCATCACAAAAGACATGGCTGAAGAATTTCAAGCTTTTCTTGTGGAATTCAGAGTTAAGGCTGCATCATTCAGCAAACGACATACTTGCATGAGAGTTTTGTAATGCTCTTTCTGAGCAGCTCCAAAAAAACAATATATCACTATAGTTAAATGCATTTACTACATGCTATATGATAAGTTAAACGACGACTTGGAAAAGTTCTGCAGCAGAGGATATACCAAAACTCAATCGCTTGTAGCAAAACAAACCAATATGCGTAGAAAAGGTTGCAACGTATCTGGATTTTTCTTCAAGTGCCAATTGGTAAGATCCTTTATTTAGGTTCAGTCGTGAGAAGAACTCTGCACCATTCAATTTAGTGATTATATCAGCAATGTGCGGACTGTGAGGTTTCTCTTGCTCAGTTGTCTTGTGGGCCTGACGCATGTCAACACTTATGCGTACAGCTCCTTCCCTGTCTCTTTTAGGCACTGTTACAATGGGAGAAAGCCATGGTGTTGTATCAATGGAGCATTCAATGATGCCATGTATAAGTAAAAAATGAAGTTCCTTTTCAACAGCTTCTTGTAAGTGAAACGCAACTCGTCTATGTTTTTGATGAAAATTCTCATTTATGTGTAACCTTACTTTCATTGTTTGAGTTTTCCCGACCCATGAAATAATGAAGGAAATTGACTAACAATTTCATGATGAGCATTCATAGTGTAGTTCACTGATATCAGTCCCATATCAGCAGCACTGTGGAAACTGAGCAAACAAACATTTGAAGCTGTTCCTTGAAGTACATGAATAGGCGCATTCACCACAGTTTTCTTAAGTTTCATCGTGGCTACAAATTTTTTATTTGACTTTTGAAGGGCGTTGAGGCAGCCCATGAGTATACTTTAGTCTTTGAATTCATAAGTTGTGGTACCGGAGATAATTCGCGATAAATCTCCAGCGGCATAATATTTATCGACGCACAGCTGTCTTCATGTTGAATTGTCTTCATTTTGGATTTTTTCTCACATTCGACTACCATATGTGCATGCCTTTTTGAAGTAAACATCAATATTGGACAATTGTCATGGTCCCTTTCATTTTAAACAGACACGGAGGAATTCTTTCTTGATGATTTAGACACGATTATCAACTTCATTTTGCGTCGATTTGCCTCAATTGGTGTGACCGGGAGTACGTCGAATGTCACTGATGTAGTGTTTGGTCAGCCATTTTGTCTTCACGCTGCAACACACTTACTTTTATCTTCGCGTTGCAAGTCGTCACGAAATGATTAGCTTTACCACAGTCTATGCATATCTGTCCAATGGCGGGTGTTAGACGGGACCTGGAGGGTCGGCCGAGGACAAGGGGAGAGGTCTCCGGGGAGAGCCGTCTCCAGCGATCGTACAGACAAGTAACTTCCCCCCCACAGATAGGCACCACACAAAGATAAGATTTAACGTTCTTTATAAGCAATCTTGAAGTACGGTAGAATCGACGCTGTCTTCTCATCCAGCAAGGACATCGACTTCAGCCACGCCACAGAGCTTCAATGGACGGACCACAGCTGCGTCCACTACACCTTCAAGAAAACAACGACCCACCACCACCAGCAACAGGCCGCCCGCAGAAGCTGGAACAAGATCACAGCAGACCAGCTCGCCACCTCCCTGAGCCAGCACCCTCCTGCCAGCTCAGCGAACCCCAGCCAGGCCGCCGACAACCTCACGAAGTGGATCAGCAACTGCGCGGACGAACTCGCCCCACTGAAGACCCCGCCCAGCAGACCCAGCAGCAAGAAAGCCCCATGGTTCACCGACGAACTCAAGAGCTCCAAGAAGAACTGCCGAGCCCTCGAGAAAGTCTGGAGAAGGGAACCAACACCGGACAACAGGACCTCCTTCAAACTTGCCACCCGGAAACACCACCAGCTGATCCGCGCCGCCAAGAAAACAGCATTCAAGGACCGGTTGGACAACAACGCACACAACTGCAAGGAACTCTTCAACATCGTGAAAGAGCTTTCCAACCCCAGCGCAGGAAACAACGACATCACCCCATCGCAAGACCTCTGCAACTCCCTCGCTTCATACTTCCACAACAAGATCGCGGACATACACAACAGCTTCAACAACCAACCAACGCACACCATGACCGAACAACCACCCCCCACCACCACCCTCCACGCCTGGACCCCGATCAGCACCGAAGACACCATCCGCACGATGAACTCCATCCACTCCGGATCACCGACCGACCCCTGCCCTCACCACGTCTTCAACAAGGCCGACGCTATCATCGCACCCCACCTGCGAGACATCATCAACACATCCTTCGACACCGCCACCTTCCCTGAGAGCTGGAAACACGCCGAACTCAGCGCTCTACTCAAGAAACCAACAGCGGACCCCACCCACCTCAAGAATTACCGCCCCATCTCGCTCCTCCCGTTTCCAGCCAAAGTCATCGAGAAAACCGTCAACAAGCAGATGGCCGCCTTCCTCGAGACGAACGGATCCCTCGACCCCTCACAGTCCGGCTTCCGAGCCAACCACAGCACCGAGACCGCCCTCATCGCCGCCACCGATGACATCCGAGCCCTGATGGACAACGGAGAAACAGCGGCCCTCATCCTCCTAGACCTCTCCGCGGCATTCGACACGGTCTGCCACCGCACCCTAGTACGGCGCCTCAGCAACGTCGGAATCCAGGACAAGGCGCTGGAATGGATCATCTCCTTCCTCGACGGAAGAACACAGAGAGTCCGCCTACCACCGTACAAATCAGAGGCCACCGAAGTCATCTGCGGCGTCCCCCAAGGATCATCTCTGAGCCCCACCCTCTTCAACGTCTACATGAGCCCCCTCGCGGCCATCGTACGCAAACACAACCTCAGCATAATCTCCTACGCCGACGACACCCAGCTGATCCTCTCCCTGACCAACGACCCCGCCGCCGCCAGAGCCAACCTACACGAAGGGATGAAAGAGGTAGCCGAGTGGATGACGACCAGCCGCCTGAAACTGAACTCGGACAAGACGGAGGTCCTCATCCTGGGCTCCTCTCCCTCCGCCTGGGACGACTCCTGGTGGCCTCCCGCCCTGGGCACCGCACCCAAACCGACAGACCATGCACGAAACCTGGGCTTCACCCTGGACTCCTCCCTCTCCATGACCAGGCAAGTCAACAACGTCTCCTCGGCATGCTTCAACATCCTACGCATGCTACGGAAGATCTTCTGGTGGATCCCCACCGAGACCAGGAAGACCGTCACCCAGGCCCTCGTCACCAGCCGACTGGACTACGGCAACGCCCTCTACGCCGGTACCACCGCCAAGCTCCAGAAGAGACTCCAGCGGATCCAGAACGCCTCAGCCAGACTCATCCTCGACATCCCACGAACCAGCCACATCTCCGGACATCTGAGAGACCTTCACTGGCTCCCCGTCAACAAAAGAATCACCTTCCGCCTCCTCACCCACGCACACAAAGCCCTACACGACCAAGGCCCGAGCTACCTCAACAGCCGAGTCAACTTCTACGCTCCCAAACGCCACCTCCGATCAGCCAACCACGCCCTCGCCGCCGTCCCCCGCATCCGAAGAGCGACTACAGGAGGAAGGTCCTTCTCCTACCTGGCCGCCAAGACCTGGAACTCCCTCCCTCCCGACCTGCGCCTGACCCAAGACCACCTCTCCTTCAGGAAGAAGCTGAAGACCTGGCTGTTTGAGCAGTAGTGGCTCCCTCCCCCCCCCCCCCCCCCCCCCAGCGCCTTGAGACCCTACGGGTATGTAGCGCGCTTTATAAGTGTCACTGATTGATTGATTGATTGGTACAAGGAGGTCTGGACTCAGGGGTCCCCTCGATTCTAGTCTCTTGGATGGGAAGGGGGTAGCGGGACAGTCTTATTACCAAACTGGTAGTTGCGATGAGATGATGAGTAGCTCACAATCCTCGAGCTCGGTGTTTCTTGAGGGACGGGCCGCGGCAGCGCCAGCAGGTCCCGATGAAGGTGGTAGATGCAACGGATCTCGGCAGCGCCAGCCGGTCCTAACGAAGACGGTGATTCCAACGGATCGCGGCAGCGCCAGCAGGTCCCAACGAAGATGGTAGTTACAACGGGTCGCGGCAGCGCCAGCAGGTCCCGACGAAGATGGTAGTTACAACGGGTCGCGGCAGCGCCAGCAGGTCCCGACGAGGATGCAGGTTGCAGAGGGCCGCGGCAGCGCCAGCGGCAGGATGACAGTTCACAAGGTAGGGCTGCGGCAGCGCCAGCAGTCCGTCAAGGATGAGTTCTTCTCGGTGTCTCTCGACTCCAGGATACAACTGCCTTACTGCTCTGGAGCTGCCCCAGTTATAGGGCTGGCGGCCTTTGATGTCCGGACCCTCGCACTTGGAGGTCGGGAGGTCCGGGATGAGGGAGTCCAGACACCCAGCAGGGGGGGTGGAGCCAGCGCCCGGGGAGGCTGGGGGCGATCGGCACCTGGCGGGGGAGAACCATCAACACTTCTTTCTCCCATTGACCTGCCAAGTGGGCCGTTCACCTCCTGGGTGGATGGTGGTGCCGGGATGTCGGGGCCTGGCCAGGCCCAGGGTTGGGGTCGGGCTGAGGCCACGCGGCCTCGTGGTGCAGTGTCCAAGATGGCGGCCGGGCCGGGCAATGGTGCTGACGATGGCCCGGGCCCGTGATACAGAGATGTCCGGGAGTAGGAGTCCCGTAGGGGACGGAGTGTGAGTTGCTTCAGTGGGTGGCACCTGGGGAGCTGATGTCCCGGCTCTGTCATGCGGGGAGGGAGCGAGCCCGTCATGTGGCCTGTCCAACATGCGTCCCCCCCAGCTGAAGGCGGGGAGAGTCACCAATCTTCTTGGGGACTCTCCTCGTCGAGGCGGAAAAATCGTGACAGGCCATCCGCGTTGGCGTGCTCCTGGCCGGGGCGGTGTTCCACTGTGAAGTCCATCCCATGCAGGGAGATGGACCATCGCAGGAGCTTGGGATTCTCCCCCCGCATCTGCATCAGCCACTGCAGGGGGCGATGATCTGTTTGCAGCCGAAAGTGGGTACCGAAGAGGTAGGGCCGGAGCTTCTTGAGGGCCCATACCACTGCGAAGGCCTCCCTCTCGATGGTGCTCCAGCGCTGTTCTCGGGCCAACAGACGTCTGCTGATGAAGGCCACTGGTTGGTCGACTCCCTCGGTGTTCAGTTGGGAGAGGACGGCCCCAATGCCATGGTCGGAGGCATCAGTCTGGACGATGAACTGCTCACCCACTGACTATATTTTCTAGTGTTGGCGGGTAGGGGAGCCCGCGGGACCATGTCTCTCCCCCCCAGTGGCGGGTAGGGGAGCCCGCGGGACCATGTCTCTCCCCCCCAGGCACGCCAGGACCATGGCGGCCGGTTCCCACTCTTGTTGCTCGTGTTCGTACTCTTCCTGTTCCTCGGCGACTTGCTCTTCTCCGAGGGCGGCGGCCGCTACCTGGCGGGGCCTCGGAGTCTGGTTCTGTGGACAGTTCGGGTCATTGGCGTAGTGACCGACTCGCTGGCATCGTTGACACGTGACATTGGCTCTGAACCCCGGGCGCATCGGGGGGTTGCCCCTGTTGGCCGGGGGCGGGGTGCTGGTTGCGGGAGCGGCCGGGACGGTGTCTTTCCCCCGGCCCTGGCCTCCTCCTCCTCCTCCTCGGGGACGGTGATGGCCTTGGTTGTTTCTATTCTGCTCGTTCGGGCCACCCCGGCCCACTCGGGTGCTCTCCCATCGGTCAGCCTCGGCGGCGAGCTGCCGTGGATCAGTCATTTTACTGTCGAGGAGGTGCTGCCTGAGCTCGACAAAGCAGTTATTGGAGAGGTGCTCCCACACAACAAGGTTAAAAAGCTGCTCGTAGGTCGTTACGTTGCTCCCCTTGATCCATCCCTCGAGGGCTCGGCTGAAATAGTTCACATATTCCACCCAAGTGGTACCCGGGATTCGGGTGCAGTCGCGGAACCTCTGGCGGTACATTTCGGGTGTCAGCCCATATCGAGTGAGGAGGGCGGCCTTCATGTGATAATAGGACGTCATTTGGTGATCCGGGAGCTGTAACAGGGCATCACGGCCTTCGTTGACGAACCTCCCCCATAGACCGGCTCCCCAGTCACTTCGATCGATCCGGTGAGAGGACATGGCGATCTCATAGGCGTTGAACCACTGCTGTATGTCGTCGTTTCGGTAGAACTCTCGGACGACATCTTTGGGAATGTGGACCTTTGCTTCTGAAGTTCCTGGGGTGCGTGGTCGCTCGGGCCTTGCTTACGTAGTTCTATTTCGGCTAGTTTGCGCTCGTGTTCATATGCCAGTCTTTTTTCTTCAAGCTCTCTTTGTCTTTGTTTTTCCTCCCGCTCTTTTCGGAGCCGTAAGTGTTCTAGGTTCAATTTTTGTTCCGCTAGTTTTAGTTCTCCATCCATTTTTAGCCGTGCCAACTCTAATTCATGCAGTCTGGTTTTCTCTCGCTCTTGGATCTCTTCCCGGGAGAGACCTGCTCTCCTTTCCTCGGAAGGAGCGGAGTTCGTTTCCGGGGTTTCGCTGTGTTGGTCCCGGGGACCAGCGGTGTTTACCTCTGCCCATGATTCTAGGGCGTGTTTAAAGTCATCTTTTAGGCTCAGACCGGTGGTAGCAATGCCCAGTTCTATACAAAATTGTTTTAATTCTCGATGGTTGTACTCCTCCAGCTTGTCCATTTGGAATTTCTCTGTAGACCCGCTTTCCTGGGCCGGCATTGTGGTTTAGTCGTGGGGTGAGTTGCTTTCTGTACGATTACGCGTTGGTTCGGATCGCGCCGCTGGCCACCAATGTTAGACGGGACCTGGAGGGTCGGCCGAGGACAAGGGGAGAGGTCTCCGGGGAGAGCCATCTCCAGCGATCGTACAGACAAGTAACTTCCCCCCCACAGATAGGCACCACACAAAGATAAGATTTAACGTTCTTTATAAGCAATCTTGAAGTACGGTAGAATGGTACAAGGAGGTCTGGACTCAGGGGTCCCTCGATTCTAGTCTCTTGGATGGGAAGGGGGTAGCGGGACAGTCTTATTACCAAACTGGTAGTTGCGATGAGATAATGAGTAGCTCACAATCCTCGAGCTCGGTGTTTCTTGAGGGACGGGCCGCGGCAGCGCCAGCAGGTCCCGATGAAGGTGGTAGATGCAACGGATCTCGGCAGCGCCAGCCGGTCCTAACGAAGACGGAGATTCCAACGGATCGCGGCAGCGCCAGCAGGTCCCAACGAAGATGGTAGTTACAACGGGTCGCGGCAGCGCCAGCAGGTCCCGACGAAGATGGTAGTTACAACGGGTCGCGGCAGCGCCAGCAGGTCCCGACGAGGATGCAGGTTGCAGAGGGCAGCGGCAGCGCCAGCGACAGGACGACAGTTCACAAGGTAGGGCTGCGGCAGCGCCAGCAGTCCGTCAAGGATGAGTTCTTCTTGGTGTCTCTCGACTCCAGGATACAACTGCCTTCCTGCTCTGGAGCTGCCCCAGTTATAGGTCTGGCGGCCTTTGATGTCCGGACCCTCGCACTTGGAGGTCGGGAGGTCCGGGATGAGGGAGTCCAGACACCCAGCAGGGGGGTGGAGCCAGCGCCCGGGGAGGCTGGGGGCGATCGGCACCTGGCGGGGGAGAACCATCGACACTTCTGTCTTCCATTGACCTGCCAAGTGGGCCGTTCACCTCCTGGGTGGATGGTGGTGCCGGGATGTCGGGGCCTGGCCAGGCCCAGGGTTGGGGTCGGGCTGAGGCCACGCGGCCTCGTGGTGCAGTGTCCAAGATGGCGGCCGGGCCGGGCAATGGTGCTGACGATGGCCCGGGCCCGTGATACAGAGATGTCCGGGAGTAGGAGTCCCGTAGGGGACGGAGTGTGAGTTGCTTCGGTGGGTGGCACCTGGAGAGCTGATGTCCCGGCTCTGTCATGCGGGGAGGGAGCGAGCCCGTCATGTGGCCTGTCCAACAGCGGGACATTGACCTTTGTGTGGAAATGACAGTCCGTATCTGTAACACGATTTGTTTTTCTGTGGAGAAAGGACCTTGTGACCCTCGGCCTTGTACCTTGGCTTACTTTTCATGCTCATGACCGACGCACTTTGGGCACCTACGGCCTCCATGTCAGTTACTTGGCGATGAGTACGCTTGTCAGCGCAAGCTGCCTTGAGGACTTGATACAAGCTCAGTTTCCATCAGCATTCGTCGTTGAAATGCTTACGACAGACATCCATTGATCACTCTGAGGAGGGTAGCCTCCTCATCATAAACAAGCATTTGCAATGCAATAGGTCTCGCATTATGAAAGTTTGAGCTATTGGTATAGTAAATGACAATTTTTTTATTTATGTGTTGGTTTTGAAAATAGCAAAATTAATAGCTTCGTCATTTACAATGCCAATAGTTTTAACTTTCGCAAATGTGACACCTATAGCATTTGTAATGCAATATGTGTTGTATTTACGTGACTTAGATGTATTGATATTACAAATAAAAATGGCTTTTTTTAATAATTAATACTTAAATAAAAGTTATTGTAATTTATAATGGCAAATGTTTTTGTAAATAACTTTTGTGAAGATTATGTTTATTGTATTTTATTGTGAAGAAAATCCAAGAACAGAAGTGAAATATTAACATATTTTTGTGACATTTGTAATAAAGCTTGAAACATTGAGAGAACATATTTGAACCAGTTGTTGTTGAATAGTTGCACAGAGTGATGCTGTGGTGGCGCTGACTGATGTTGTGGTGGCGACGAGTGATGCTGTGCCGTTCAGTGATGCTGTGGTAGCGCATAGGGATGTTGTGGTGCCCCTGAGAGATGCTGTGGTGGTGCTGAGTGATGCTACGGTGATGCGTTAGATAGAGTGAGGGCGATAGGTAGAGGGAGGGCGACAGATATATAGTGAGGGCGATAGATATAAAGAGTGTTAAGTGGCACTGAGTGGTATTTGGAGTGTATGTTTAATAATGAATACTTAATTAAAAGTTATTGTAATTTATAATGGCAAATGCTTTTGTAAATAACTTTTGTGAAGATTATGTTCATTGTATTTTATTGTGACGAAAATCCAAGAACAGAAGTGAAATATTAACATATTTTTGTGATATTTGTAATAAAGCTTGAAACATTGAGAGAACATATTTGAACCAGTTGTTGTTAAATAGTTGCACAGAGTGATGCTGTGGTGGCGCTGACTGATGTTGTGGTGGCGACGAGTGATGCTGTGCCGTTCAGTGATGCTGTGGTAGCGCATAGGGATGTTGTGGTGCCCCTGAGAGATGCTGTGGTGGTGCTGAGTGATGCTATGGTGATGCGTTAGATAGAGTGAGGGCGATAGATAGAGGGAGGGCGACAGATATATAGAGTGAGGGCGATAGATATATAGAGTGTTAAGTGGCGCTGAGTCGTATTTGGAGTGTATGTTCCATTGCAGAGTGTGTGAGGGTGCAGAGTGTGAGGGTGCGCAGGGTGTGAGGGTGCGCAGGGTGTGAGGGTGCGCAGGGTGTGAGGGTGGCCAGGGTGTGCAGAGTGTGAGGGTGCGCAGAGTGTGTGAGGGTGTGCAGAGTGTGTGAGGGTGCACAGAGTGTGTGAGGGTGCGCAGAGTGTGTGAGGGTGTGCAGTGTGTGTGAGGGTGTGCAGTGTGTGTGAGGGTGTGCAGTGTGTGTGAGGGTGCAGTGTGTGTGAGGGGTGCAGTGTGTGCAGTGTGTGTGATGGTGCAGTGTGTTAGGGTGCAGTGTGTGTGATGATGCAGTGTGTGTGAGGGTGCAGTGTGTGTGAGGGTGCAGAGTGTGTGAGGGTGCGGTGTGTGCAGTGTGTGTGTGAGGGTGCAGTGTGTGTGAGGGTGCAGTGTGTGTGAGGGTGCAGTGTGTGAGGGTGTAGTGTGGGCAGTGTGTGTGAGGGTGAAGTGTGTGTGAGGGTGCAGTGTGTGCGGTGTGTTTGAGGGTGCAGTGTGTGTGAGGGTGCAGTGTGTGCAAGGGTGCAGTGTATACAGTGTGTGTGAGGGTGCAGTGTGTGTGAGGGTGCAGAGTGTCAGGGTGCAGTGTGTGTGAGGGTGCAGTGTGTGTGAGGGTGCAGTGTGCGCAGTGTGTGAGGGTGTATTGTGGGCAGTGTGTGTGAGGGTGAAGTGTGTGTGTAAGGGTGCAGTGTGTGCAGTGTGTTTGAGGGTGCAGTGTGTGTGTGGGTGCAGTGTGTGTGAGGGTGCAGTGTGTGCAAGGGTGCAGTGTGTGCAGTGTGTGTGAGGGTGCCGTGTGTGTGAGGGTGCCGTGTGTGCAGTGTGTGTGAGGGTGCAGTGTGTGAGGGTGCAGTGTGGGCAGTGTGTGTGAGGGTGAAGTGTGTGTGAGGGTGCAGTGTGTGCAGTGTGTTTGAGGGTGCAGTGTGTGGGTGCAGTGTGTGTGAGGGTGCAGTGTGTGCAAGGGTGCAGTGTGTACAGTGTGTGTGAGGGTGCAGTGTGTGTGAGGGTGCCGTGTGTGAGGGTGCAGTGTGCGCAGTGTGTGAGGGTGCAGTGTGGGCAGTGTGTGTGAGGGTGAAGTGTGTGTGAGGGTGCAGTGTGTGTGAGGGGTGCAGTGTGTGTGAGGGGTGCAGTGTGTGTGAGGGGTGCAGTGTGTGTGAGGGGTGCAGTGTGTGCAGTGTGTGTGATGGTGCAGTGTGTAAGGGTGCAGTGTGTGTGATGATGCAGTGTGTGTGAGGGTGCAGTGTGTGTGAGGGTGCAGAGTGTGAGGGTGCGGTGTGTGCAGTGTGTGTGTGAGGGTGCAGTGTGTGTGAGGGTGCAGTGTGTGAGGGTGCAGTGTGGGCAGTGTGTGTGAGGGTGAAGTGGGTGTGAGGGTGCAGTGTGTGCAGTGTGTTTGAGGGTGCAGTGTGTGTGTGTGGGTGCAGTGTGTGTGAGGGTGCAGTGTGTGCAAGGGTGCAGTGTGTACAGTGTGTGTGAGGGTGCAGTGTGTGTGAGGGTGCCGTGTGTGAGGGTGCAGTGTGGGCAGTGTGTGTGAGGGTGAAGTGTGTGTGAGGGTGAAGTGTGTGCAGTGTGTTTGAGGGTGCAGTGTGTGTGTGGGTGCAGTGTGTGCAAGGGTGCAGTGTGTACAGTGTGTGTGAGGGTGCAGTGTGTGAGGGTGCAGTGTGCGCAGTGTGTGAGGGTGCAGTGTGGGCAGTGTGTGTGAGGGTGAAGTGTGTGTGAGGGTGCAGTGTGTGCAGTGTGTTTGAGGGTGCAGTGTGTGTGTGGGTGCAGTGTGTGTGAGGGTGCAGTGTGTGCAAGGGTGCAGTGTGTACAGTGTGTGTGAGGGTGCAGTGTGTGTGAGGGTGCCGTGTGTGCAGTGTGTATGAGGGTGCAGTGTGTGCAGTGTGTGTGAGGGTGCAAACAAATGAGAAAGGGGTGTAGAGAAATGAAAAGAAGGAGGGTGAAAGAGAGGGGAGCTATGACAGAAGAGAATAAAGGATCTAAGAGGCGTGAAGACGAAAAAGGAGATGAAAGAGAAAGAGGGAGCAACAGGTGGGGCTGTGGACGGTGGGAGAGATAAAAGCCATAAGGAGAAACCAGTAAAAGTTAGGGGTTTGAACTGGAATTAGAGAAAGAACTAGGCGAGAATGGAGACAGCGAAATGGCGGCACAAGAGAGTGGGGGTATAATCAAGTAGAGATTGGTGAAATAAAGTCTGACAGAAGAGAGCGGCGGCAAACCTCTCCCTTCACCTTCAGCGTGTTGCATAACATTAACCCCGCAGTTTATACATTGACTGTGCGCCCATGCTGTTAATCTAAAAGTGTGAAATGCGAGCGTCTGCATGTAATTTAAATAAAGATGCAAGACGAGCGCAGCGCGTTGTGAAAGTTAAATAAAAGTTGTACATACACAATGCCCCTTGCAGCATACCGCTTCTGAGCCTTTGTAAGAGTTGTGATGCAGAGTACCAAAAGCAACTATGCCTGCAACCAGTTAGGCAACACAAAAATCCACTAAACCTGATCTGCTCTCAACCATATCCATTCCCCCAACTTGCGATGTTGATGTTAAAAAATATGAAAGCATGGGGACCAGATCGACAGAGAACCAAATGCAAACACCCCCTCCCCCATCTAATCGGTTTAAACCTTCTTAAAAACCAAGTGGGGTGGTTGCAGCGGCAAACCTCTCCCTGCACCTTCAGAGTGTTGCATAACATTAACCCCGCAGTTTATAAATTGACTGTGCGCCCATGCTGTTAATCTAAAAGTGTGAAATGCGCGCATCTGCATGTAATTTAAATAAAGATCCAAGACGAGAGCGCCGCGTTGTGAAAGTTAAATAAAAGTTGTACACAATGGCCCTTGCAGCATACCGCTTCTGAGCCTTTGTAAGAGTTGAAAGAACAGGAAACATGCGCTTTCGAAATTCGGGGAAGGGGGAGGGCTGAAGCAAGCAGAGGCTCCAGAGTGGGTATAACAAGGAGTCCACAAACAACAAAAATGTATGGGTGCTGCACACCTAATGCATTCACTGAATGCCCTGCAAGAGTAAACATCATCAGTTGTTTTCCAAAAGACAGCATATTGTCGCCCTTCTAGATTAACGACACAGGCGCACAGTGAACAGTGGTGGCGACAGCCCCCTCCTGCCGCGCTTTAATGAAAGTTTAAAAATTGACTGTGTTTGCAGGTAATTTAAATACAAATGCAAGAAGAGAAAAAGCCGTGTTGTGAAAGTTAAATAAAAGTTGTACTTACACAATGGCCCCTTGCAGCTCAACCTAAACAATGACAGTTTAAAAATTGACTGTGTGCCCAATACAAATGCAAGAAGAGACAAGACAAATCCTACTAAAAACGAGTGAGCAACAAGCCACAAAAATGAGGCATAAGTATTATTTTTTCCACAATGAAACCAAAAAGTTACTTGTTTTTGGGAAAATTACAATACAAATTGAATAAGGCATTCAAAGCTATAATTAAGCACTGAGGGAGCCTACCCCTCGTGTGTCCCCCCCGCATCACCGCCGCAGCCCGGGACAAACCAAACATCGCCGCCGGCCTGCGACCAGGAAGTCAGGCAGGCCGGGCGGGACAACCGGAAACCGGGAGCCTACCCCGCCTCCCACGAAGAGCCGCGGCTGTTTCGAGCACCGGAGCAGGCAGGAGCCTACCCTGCACTCGCCCTGAGATGGAGGGAGGAAGAGTCCTGCTGCCGGCGCCTTCCACGAGGCTCCCAATAGTGAGGGAGAGCCATAGAGGAGCCCTGCTGCTGCCGAGGAGAGCCGCCGCACCAAGGAAGCCGGTGAGTGGGGCTTCGCCTTGTTGCTGAGCTGCGAGGGCGGGGGGCATGTGTGTGTGTGTGTGTGTGTGTGCGCGTGCGGCGGCGGGGGGCTCTGTATGTGTGTGAGTGTGTGTATGTGTTCTTGGAGTCTGTGTGTATGCGTGTGTGTATGCGTGTGTGTGTTTAAAAGAGGCCGATGACTGTGGGGGAGGGGGCGGGGGAGGGGGGTGTGTGCGCGAGCGAGTGTTTGTGTGTGTGTGTATGCCCACGCATGCGAGCGAGTGTCTGTCTGTGTATGCGCACGCATGTTACTGCAAATGTAGACGGAGCCGATGTGCGCGTGCACGAGGTCAAATCCAGCGGAAAAGCGCGTGGCACCCTCTTGTCCGTCATTCCCCCGAAGTCGATAACTATAGTTGTCGATCTGGACTGCATCCTACGGATGCTTACCAGCTCGACCTAATTAATTGAATTTACCAAACATCAGTCTTTCAACAAACTCATCAATGGTCTTACCTGGTATATGGATGAAGATATATCTTTTATAATTCACATTTGGCACTGGCTTAAACTTGACATTAATGGCCTTTTCCATTTGATCATATGTCTTTTCACCTTCTTGTAAATTCTTTTTCATGGCTTCTTTCCTCCTTCACCGGCCATGTTTCTCAAGATACTTTATACTCTTTTTCATCTATTGCATGTATGAACTCTTCAAAAGTCTCTATCCCTCCATCTATCGCCAATATTCAGTTTTTTTGCAATATCAAACACAGTTGGCGGTTTTAAGAATGCAGCAGCCGTATATACATTGGAGGACAGTAGTGGTCTCTCAGGCACTCCCTGTGGAACTTGATCAGACGCAGCTTCTTTAGCGCCTCGTGATGTGCTGGCTTCGCGGTCAGCCTGAATGACTTTTGGAGCTTGGCTCTTGTCCTGGCTCTCCAACAGAGCTCTGTATGTTATGGCTGCCTAAGGAGTTGTTCGGGGCCCCTTAGGCAGCAGCTTTGGAGGTGCGGCGCTTCGTCTGGGGAAACTCATCAAACCCAACCCAGCCCTCTTTCTGGGACTGCTCTCCAGCATGTTGAGAGACAATGATTTGTTGATGGTTTCGGGAAGGAGATAAATCTTTGTACACTACAAGTACATGAAAGCAGATCGATTTTGTGCTGAAATGTTTCTTCACAAACATCTGGTTAATCTCTGCTTCATAGCATATGAATTTCAGTGTAATGTGAACTGAACTATTTCTGTGTGTTTTTCTTGTCCACCTTTAGTTTTCTTACTCCACATAGCGTAAACGTATCAATTTGCGTAATATCGCCATATATTTTATTAGAAGCTCTTTCGTTAAGTTCCTGTCCAGCGACATGTAGACTTTCAGTGTGGCTGTCTTTATCTTTAAGCATTTTATGCAGGCTGGCACTGCGCTGAGACTCCACCAGCGCCAGCATCGATTCTGCACTTCAACTGAGGCACATGTGGCACGCACGAGCAGTGTGCTTGACCACGGCAAACACTCCGGAAGAGCGCTTTTAGTGTACGGGCTTCGTATCCCCTATCTTGTCAGCAGTTATAGCTTCCTTCCAGCCCAGGTACTCACCAATAACCAAGCCACACATGGAGAGTAGTTGAACACATCTTGATTACACTGCGTGTGCGTCAGAACTCAACATTCTACACCGGCCTTTAACTCATCTCTCCAGCACTTACGTCCTTACCGATGATATACCTTGGAAGTCACTCATGAAGGATAGATGCTACTACTGCAAGAATAAGCATGTTATTTGCACTGAAGAAAACAGCTATTGAATTTGGTAGACATTGCCCTCTCTACAGGGTCACCCCCAGACTGGTGCCTTCACCCTTCCTATTATTACTGAATTTGTTTTTGTTGGCCTTAGGACACCCTCCTGTTCTACGCCACTGTGAGCCCATGTGGTACCCTTTGTAAAAGGTCTCAGGACCAACTAGGCTACCCCACTGGTACTTCCTACCTGCCCGCGGCCCGGACCAGGCCCTAGGCCACCCAGATGCCACTGGTCCTTGCCCATCCACAGAGTGGGGGTAGTTACCCCTGGCACATAGTAGCAATTCTCCACTCTTCCCCTCATAAGGGCAGTTCTAGACTGCCACTGATTCTCCAGCCTCGGGTCCGCACCCTCAGGCTGACCAGAAGTCATGGGCGAGGCTCTCCTCCCCCTACCTCTAGGGTTCAGCACTCTCCTCCTTTGAGAGGCCCCCCCAGAACACAACTCTCCCACCAGTTCAGGACCTCTCTCCAACAACTGATCTCCCAACCTAGGGTCTAAACCCTCAGGTTGCACCGGGGTCAGAGGCGAGGGCTCCCTCCCTCTGCACCCCCTTCCAGAGTTCTGCACCCTCCCAACTGGAGCGGTACCCCTGAAAACCAAACTGGTCAAGACACTATTTACAGAAGTCCCTCGCTCCAGGTCAGGAAGATCCTGAACCTGTCCTCCCAACCCAGGGACCAACCCCTGCGGTTGAACACTTGCCTGGTACGCCAGAACTTCTGGGGGTGCACACAGCCTCGACCCCATGAGGGTAACACATGACTCATGTGTCATGTGAAAGTCTGCCTGGCGCAGATCTCCGACCCCTGTTCATCTGACAGCACGCGGATATCTCCCAGGTCAGAAGTGGTGTCACCATTGCCATTCAATGGTGACTCAGTCCTGGCTGGCCCCTGACCCACTGGTTCTTTCAATGGGGAACACATCCCCCTCTCACCCCTCAATCCGGACTTCTGCACCCTCCCAAATGGAGCGATACTGCCAGACACCAGAACCACTGGTGCTCCGTTTACAGATGCTCCAGGGTCTCCTAACACTAGGAGATCCCCCTTAAATGGCTTCCTAGTGCAGCCTAGGCCCTCAAGCTGGTGTTCCCTTAGGGAACCCTCCAGGCCCTGAGACTGGGTTTCGGGCACCTGGGGACACACTAACTCCTACTCCACTGAGGCAGGATGTGAGCCCCTACACCCCTCCCACTACACTGGGACCTAGCTGGGCTACACTGAACCTCTTCCCCACACAGAACAGGAAGATACCCAAGCCGCTACTTTTGGAATCACTCTCCAATGCTTTGGCAGAACTTTGGGCGCTTACCCAGAAGTGTGCCTCCTGTGCAAGTTCCCAAGGATTAAAGGACTCACACTCCAACAGGTGTTACCATAACCCCGGCAAACAACGACTGAGCATGTGCTCTTTGATAACCATATTGATCAGTCCCTAAAAATCATGTTCCGGGCTAACCGTCACCCAATCAACCAGTGCATCATAACATTCATCCTCAACCCCCCCCCCCCCCTTCCCCCCCACCCCAAGACTGGTGAGACAGTTTCTTACTGCCCCTGAACTTCAACCTGTACTCCTCTTCTTGGGAACAAGGTACCATACTTTGGGAACTGGGAATGGGACTTCCTGCACTGGACTCCATATTTCTGCCACCACTGGACCCCACCCTCACTGATGAATCCAGAAAACCACAACTGGACTCAGGGGATAATCTACCCTCCAGAGCTAATTTCTCCCTGGCGAAGGCCCTCTCAGCCTCCGCCATCTTCTCCTGCGCTAAGACCCTTTCGGTCTCTAGCTTTTTCTCCTCCACACTTAGCTGCGCTATCTCCTTGGCATGCTCTAACCTGAGCTTCACCACAGCCAGCTGATGCTCCCGTTCTTTCCTCTTATCTAGCCATTCCTCTGGGGATAGGGAAAGGAATGGGGCACTGCCCCCGACACTGGACCCAGCTAGAGACTCCCTATCTATGGGGTCCTCACTATCTACTTGCGTCCCGGTCCTGTCATTTTCTTCCTCCCCTTCAAACTCCACAGGCCCCCCCTCAGACCCACCATCCTCTTGGCGGGCGGCCAGGGCCCTCATCTCCTCATTGTGCTCAGGTTCCCATTCGTCCTTTTTCCATTGGATCAGGTTTTTCTGAAGATTTGACGTGGTGTCTGACCCACTCACTGCTATATCTCTCTCCTCACAGAACCCCACCAACCCCGAAATACTAAACTAAAAACAGACTATAGAAATTAAAGGCAGACTCCATTTTGGCAGGACGCTCAGAGACACGAGCAACACAGGACAGAGGAATGCATCTCACTCCTACCTCATTCAGAGATGCCCCCAAAGGAATGCTGGCCTAAACATGGCAGCTGCCCTCTACTTGCTGGGCAGCTGTGAAATCCAAAAAGATGGGCACTGGCATCCTCTGTCCCCCACTGGGACTCTAACAAAATAAATGGGCCCAAACGTTGCAGCTGCCTGCGCTTCGCAGGGCAGCTGTGGGAATGCAGCGGCAGTCCTGGCACTCACTGTGCCTCTGGCGCCCAAAACAATGCCCCACAAGCAATGAGGACGGGCACTGTGCACATGGTAGTCCCACCCTCGGACTCTGAAAATAAACTCTGCCCCAAATGTGGCAGTTGCCCACTGTCAAGCGGGGCAACTGTAACAAAATCTTGCCAACACGGGGAAGAGCACTGGAATCTCGTTGGAGATTAGACTGGAGAAGGGCCCAAAACATTGCAGCTGCCCGCTTCTGCGGTGCAGCGGAGAAAATGCCACAAGCACCGACAATGTGCCTCGAGCGGCATCAACACGGCGGTGCATTCAGCCCCCCCTCACTCACTGGGGTACACTGGCAGAATTCTCTGGGTCCTGGTGGGTGGGAGCAGGCATTGACAACGTGCCTCGTCTCTCTCCCACCCCTGGCCCCCTCCTCACCTAGTCGGCCGGTCTCTCACTTCTTTTGGTCCAAGGAGCGCGGGGTAGCCTCCCGTCTGCTTCCTTTTTCCTTTTTCCACAGGAGCGCGGGGGTAGGCTCCCGCCTGCTTCTGGCTTCTTGCGGCGTGCCCCGCCCCCAACCAGGCCGCTCTGCCTGGTTTCCGAGTCGCCACGGGCAGCGCGGCTGCTCCTCTTGTAGATCCTCTGTGTTCTTGGCGGCAGCCTCATGCGGGGGGCCAGAACCGGCGGCGTGGGCTCCCGCTTCGTTTTTTTAAAAAAGTACTAATCCGTGGAAACAGCGGCAGTGCGAGGTGGGCACCCACTCTTTCAATAAAGATGATTGCGGGGTGGGCACCTGCCGGCAGTACACCCAAATGCAAGGTGGGCTCCTGCTTCAATAAGGAGCTCAGGGGGAATTCCACACACCGGGATTCATTCACAGCCTTGCACTGCAGCAGGGCCTGCTCCTCTTCCCTTAGGCAACCCAAATACAGCACTCACGAGGCGCTAGGCCTCAAAAGTCCTCAAAAAGGCAGAAATAAGAGAGTCCTTGGTGCTGGGGAGATCCCAGCAAAGTGCAGCGAGGCAGGCCAGCAAGCAACGGTGGTTCCTCCTGGCAAAGTGTCCTCCCAGAACAAGCGTAACACTTCATGGGGTCACAGCCCCTACATTTATTGGACAATTTCCTTTGTGTTACAGCATTGGGCATGGGAAACCAGATGCAATTGGTTTTGGAGCACTCTGTTTACCACCATTGTTAGGTGGGGGCTCAGTGATCAGACGCACCACAGGGGGCGGAGCCAGCATTGTGGAGGGAAGGCACAGCCCTATTAAGGTCCCAGGTGCAACTCCTCCCTCCCATCTGCATGCAGATCTCTCTATTCATTACTGGGCTGACTCACCCTGTCTCCTGGAGCCACCCACACCATCCAGTCCCTGTCACTCACAAGCCAGACATTCAAATCAGGCAGGCAGACACACAGCAATGCCAACTTCTAAAAGTGGCATTTCTCCACCACTCACCAAAAATCGGTGCACACCATTGCGCAGCATTTATTCTCACGAGTTCATACATACTAAACTCAACCCTGCACTCCTCTCATACCAGGAATTACCATGGACACATATCCCCAAGGAATTCCTATGGGAGGGCAGGCCAATCTCACCACAGCACTCAGAGAGCGCAGGCACTCTACACTGGGCCACAGTGCTAAAGTGCACAGAGGTCTAAAATCAATACCACCATGTCAGAGCTAAAGGCAAAAAGTTCAGGGGCGAACCTGCCAAAAGGGCCAAGTCCAACACAGATGAAAAGTGGGTGGAGTCTAGAAAAGAGCGAGTACTGCACTCAGCTTTAAAGTTACAAAATAAACCTTAAGCGGCACGGCTGAAGCGGCGAAAGGAGAGGGGGTTGTTTGTAGTGTTGCTTCTGGTGTATGCAGCAGAGGGGGGGTAGGGTTGATGAAGCAATGAGAAAAAAATGTGAGTAGACTGACAGCAACATACTGGTTACCTTGGACTTCTGTACATTATATATAGGGCTCCCGGTTTTATGGTATTTATTTTTTTGCCATTTCCGTCTGTATTTATCCATATTTATTTTTGGGGCATTTTTTCTGTATTTATCCACGTTTATTTTTGCTACAATCAAAAGACGACGCTACAGCTAGTATTTTTCCTCATTTATTTAAATTAACAATGCACACATGCGCTCACTTAAACTAGCGATTTGTTGTAACTTTAGTAGTGCTTTAAATGGTCCGGTACTGAGTAATATGAAAAGGAGAGTACCTGTGCTTCTCAGTTCTGCTATAAAAACACTTTAGCATAGTGAATGGGTCAAAATATGTGTAGAATGACGTGTTGAGAAAACAAAGCAACATTAATACCAACGTGTGTACATTGACGTGGCAAGGGGATGTTGGGATTAAGAAGGAGATCTGTGGTTTCTAAATATTCCATCCCTGAAGATCATCCTTTGGTAAACTAATACCTGCTGCTCGATATCCAGTGGATGAGTCAGTCTTGGATAGGATGGCTGTGGCCATGAGAGTGGCCGTAGCCACTTATGCAGGAGATATAACCCAGCTTTGTGGTCTGTGTCTGAAAGTGTAAAGGAACCCGATGAGGCTGGCCCTCTAATGGCTGTTAAGAATAAAGTTAGTCAGAGTATCCATTTTTTTAATATCCCCATTTTAGGATGTGAGACAGATAGAGTGGAATAATTTGTATGAACAACGCGAAAAAGAAAGTGACAGGCTCGTAAATCCAGAACAGTGTCTGTTCCCAGAGTAGCGCACCTGTGCAATAAAACAAAGGGCTCCGCATTTGTTCGAAATAAAATCAGCCAGAGTTGTCACTGTTGTAATCTCCTTTAACAATTATAGCTGTAATGGTACGTTCCATCACCCCTTCCCCTTTCTGTGTTATCAGACCCATGGAATGTTGGTGAGGCGTCTGAGTTAGAACATTGGTGTGAGGCTGGCGAGTGCGAGAGACCAAGACGTGAATAAACCAGCTCTTCTTCATCAAGTGTTTGCTGTGTTTAATTCTAACAATTTGGCGACGGGGCTGCGCGGGGGGCAGGTCCTGGTCTTCCCCCGTTAATTCAGCACAGCTGTGAGCCACGACACCGATCCGAGAAGTTAACCGTGAGTCAAGAAGGAAATTAAAGCGTAATGATAACATCGTTAAGCGATTGTGAGAGACCGCCGGCGAACAGTGTGCGCTTATAGACTGCTTCGCATTTATAGTGATGCTTTGTTCCTTGAGGTGTCTAACCTAACGACGAGCATGGAAGGCGCTATTGTAAATTGAGGCCAGCGTTTAATTGTTGTGACCGGACCGCTCCGTGAACTGTCAGTTGGTGACGCATTACGAGTAACGACCGCTACTGCGAGACACGTTACTGTAAGATCGGCGATTTAGCCGAAGTTATCACGGATTCTGATTATTCAAGTTTTACGGTGCCAAAGTAACAATGCAGCCGTTCTTCTTCTCTTCGTGAACAAGTCGTGTGAGGAGACTTGATGGAGAAGTATTGAGTGGAAGTCTGTCAGCTGTACCGGTAATAGCCTGTGACACAATACTGAAGCCAGTCAGCTATTCCAGCCGTATTAGCGCTCCAGGGACTGTCAGCTGTGCTGTTAAGCCGAGGAGGGCGCGTAGGCTCTTCGGTCACGAGAGGGCGCCCAGTGTGTGAGCCGTGGCGCATGTGTGAAGTAATGCACTTGTACAGATGCGTCGTCAAGTGCCGCTGGGAGGGGTGGGCTATGACATAAGCTAGTTCTGGAATGTCCGGCGGCTCTGTCATCTCTGGTCCCAGGACCTCCCTCAAGGCCCCTCGAAGTCTGTGAAATTGGAACCGCTGCAGCAGAGTCGGGTGTTCCACCCCTAGGGCAACCTGGTCCCATGTTTTGGCCTGGCCGTCCGCAAACAAAGCGCCCGCCGTGTGAATCCCGAGGCCGTGAAGTGCACGTATAACATTCCTGTCTCCAATGGGGGCCAGCCACTGCATCCATTCCCACGCCATCGCGGGGGAGTACAATAGCACTTCGCCCCGTGCCTTTAACAGCGCGTTCCATGCATGGTTTGTGGCCGATATAGAGTCCAGGATGCCCACTCGGCGGTCCGCAGGGGCGCAGACCGTGGCTGGGAGCGGAAGCAGATCCGCAAATAGCCTCTCCATCCGAACGTGCGGTATGTTCTCTTCCCCGTGGATCCACGTATGTAGATGCGCAGCCTGAGCCACCCTATAGTACCGTTCTAAGTCGGGCGCGCCAAGTCCTCCCAGCTCGTACGGCAGTGTGAGCGTACTCCATCGCACACGAGCTTGCTTACCTCCCCAAGCCAACCTGGTCATTAGTTTCGTCACATTCCTAAAGAAGGATCGCGAAAGCATTATGGGCAAGGTAGAGAACAAGAACCGCGGCAGAAGCACCATTTTCATGATGGCCACCCGGCCCATCAAAGAGAGCGGAAGCTTGCACCAGCGTTCCACATCGTCCTCACACTTACTGAAGGCCACCCCGTAGTTTTCCTTGAAGAGCACTTCTGGGTCGGAATGAACCATCACGCCCAGGTATCGTACCGGGTCCGTGGTCCAGGTGAGCGGGTAGTCCATGTCAAAGCGGTCCATTACCGGAGTTAACGGGAACACCGCAGATTTCTCCCAGTTCACTCGCAAGCCCGAGAGGGCGCCAAAACGGACCACCTCTCTCAGAACCGGGGCAAGGTTCGACTCTGGGTTTCTGACATACAATAGCGTGTCGTCTGCATAAGTGGAAATGACTATTTTATAGGACGGGAAGCTAACCCCCCGATGCCAATGGTATTCCCTCAGAGCGCACGCCAGTGGTTCCGCCACTAGGGCGTAAAGCAAGGGGGACAGAGGGCATCCCTGTCTCGTTCCTCTGCTTATGGGAAAGGGTTCCGAGACCCGATCCCCATGCCGTACCCGCGCTGTCGGCTTCCAGTACAGAGCACCGATCATCTGTAAAAATTGCTCTCCCAGGCCCATACGGCGCAGGACCCGGATCATGAATGGCCATTCGACGGAGTCGAACGCCTTCTCCATGTCCAGGAAGATGGCCACCGCCTTCGCGTCTTGTCGGACGTGTTGCATCGCGCCTAGAACCGTTCGAATATTGTAGGACAGATTCCTCCCGGGGACGAAGCCGGCCTGCTCCGGGGCGATTATCTCCGGGGCTATGAGGGATAGCCGGGTGGCCAGTACTTTTGCATAAAGTTTCGCATCGACATTTAGGAGAGAGATCGGTCTATACGAACTGCAGAGGGTAGGGGGTTTACCCGGCTTCAAGATGGTTACCAGCTGGGCCTCCCTCATCGTTCCCGGCATGCTGCCCTCTTCGCCTATGTCGTCAAATAAGGATAGCAAGTGCGGAATGAGTTTTTCTTGGAAAGCTTTATAGAACCCCACTGTCAGACCATCAACCCCGGGAGCACTGTGGGACCGTATGGAAGCCAAGGCCTCAGAAACCTCGTCCGCCTGAATGGGCGCCATGAATAACTCTCTGTCCGACTGCGCCAAGAACGGTAATTGGATGTGTTCTAGGTACATTGCGGTTTTGTGAACTGTGTTTACTGTGTTTCACCCTTGAGGCGGAAGCCGAGGGTTCTATGCGCGCTCTGGTGCCTCTTTTCTCATTGAATACAGCATTATAGAAGCGTTATTGATTTACTTATGACGTTATTTTAATAGTGTGTAAATATTTTAAACAGCTCTTTTTTAAAATCTGTTTTATACCTGGGTGTTAGACTGACATCGCCCGAGGTTTTTACACCACTCCCTGCCTGGAACAGCGTTGCTACTAACAGCGCCGAGCAGACCTTCCAGCCACTTCAGGCGCCATATTTGATAGGGGAAGGCTGGCGGTCTAGTGGATCGTCCCTCCCACCCTCCTCCCCATCACCGAATACATGGATAAAAACGTCACACCAGCTCGCCCGCGCAGCGGGCGGGCGCAGCGGGCGCGCCGGCGGCGCGCCGAAGGCACGCCAAAGGCAAGCCCGTCTGCGCCCGTCCGCGCTGGGACCGGGCCTAGGGCCACGACCTATGGCCAAATTAATAATGCTGGTCACATTGTTTATTCACGTAGTTCGCTGTTTACTTTACGGCCACCTCTATTACCTGACTGTCATTTTCTTGACATGGCAGTAATCCCCAAGAACGATGTGATGCACTGTGCGCACTGTAACAAAGAGATAGTTAACAATATGCTCAAACACTCAGCTATCACATATACCACAGATACTGATATACTTACAGTCATGGCCCTTATTAATGCTCGCTCCCTCTGCAAACACAGACAAGAAATTGCCGAACTCATAATTGATCACAATCTAGACCTACTGTTCATCACTGAAACATGGACTGATAAAGCTTCCGAGCCGGATTTAGTGGTTGCCACACCCAATGGTTATAAAGTTTATAGACAGGATAGAACAGGTGGAAAAAGAGGAGGAGGATTAGCAATTATAGCCAGAGAAAGGTTTCGTATTACTATATCACCTATCCCAGAAACTTCCTGCGAAGCATTACAGTTCAGAGTCGAGCTTAGTGCCCTATGTAATATCAAAGGGCTACTCCTTTACCGACCTCCAGGAGGCAGGGCAGACTTTTTATCAGGCCTAAGTTCCATACTGGAATCACTGGCCATTGAGGACTCTTTCATGGTCTTAGGTGATCTGAATTTCCATCTGGAAGACAAAAGCCAGAGCGATACTCTGACCTTGCTTTCAGATATGGACATATTAGGGCTCAGACAATTGGTGACCTCGTCTACATACGAGGCAGGACATACATTAGACGGAATATTCTCTAACGTTAAGGGCCTCCAAGTTTCCGACATTCTGCCAATGTCCTGGACCGATCACCACGCTATCTTTTTTACTATAAGAGTCCCAACCACGGATTATAAAAAATGTAAAACTTTTCCCCATACTCCCTTTAAAGCCTGGAAGAATATCAATCATCCTAAACTGATAGATCAGCTAGACATCACGTGACCAGTGATCTCACCCGATCCTAACATTGCAACATCACAGTTCCACGACTGGGTGGGCCATGCCACCAATCTTTTGGTCCCCATGAAATCTATGTCTAAAAACCGAGTTAGGCCTACAGCATCGTGGTACACTGAAGAATTAAAAAAACAAAAGCAACACAGTAGGCACTTTGAAAGGCAGTGGAGAAAAAAATATGACGTGGCAAGTAGAAAGCGATATAAAGATTCACTCGCCGTTTATAAAGGAATGATAGCAACAGCCAAAAGGTCTTTCTACTCTGCCCAGATTGAGCAAGCTCAACACTCCAGTAAAAAATTGTATGAAATTACCAGAAGTTTGTCTGGTAATCTTCCTGGCCTTATTCCCCCTCCATCCCCAAAAATGTGTGATGAGCTTGCTACCTTCTTTTTTTCTAAAGTAGATGATATTTACCAGACGTTTACATCTAAGTCTAACACATCTAACCTCCCGCTCTCCAATAAACATACTACCCTCTTAAATAGCTTCAATCTTTTAACTGATAACCAAGTAAAGACCATTGTCAATTCTATTAAAACGGGATCTGCCTTAGATCCCTGTCCGGTATCTGTCCTTCTCCCTGCTGTCGACCTCTTAATACCAGTAATTACTCAGGTATCCAATGCCATCCTTAGCTCAGGAACCTATCCCAATGCTTTAAAAAAGACACTTCTGAAACCCCTTTTAAAGAAACCGGGCCTTGATAAAAGTGACCTGAAGAATTACAGGCCCATTGCCAGTCTCCCCTTCATAGCAAAAGTGGTCGAAAAGGCTATGAATTCACAATTGTCGGAGTATCTTGAGAATTATAGACGGCTTGATGACACACAGTTCGGATTCCGGAAATATCATGGGACCGAAACAGCCTTAATCAAGGCGGCAGATGAAGTACGAGCTATACGAGACCAGGGTGGGACAGCTCTCCTGGTAATGCTGGACCTGTCTGCAGCCTTCGACACGGTCGATCATAAGATCTTGATCGACCGTGTCGGTAATATGGGCATTGGACAAACGGCATTAAAATTGCTTGCCTCGTTCCTCAAGGACAGAACCCAGGCTGTCGACTTGGGGTCATACCAATCTGCTCAGTTGTCTCTGCCGTGTGGAGTTCCTCAAGGCTCATCCCTTAGTCCGACACTATTTAATATCTATGTGTCGGACCTTGCTAGTGTCATCAAAAGCCACGGGATGAGCCTAACTTCATACGCAGATGACACGCAACTGGTACTAGCCATTAAAGGCGATGGTCTGGATGTGGCTCAACGCTTTCAAGAAGGAATGTTGGCCATAGAAGATTGGATGGCGATAAACTGCCTAAAACTCAACTCTGAAAAAACCGAGGTGGTCATTTTTGGACCACTTGAACCACCTTGGTCCTCAGCCTGGTGGCCATCTACTCTCGGAGCTCTCCCAACTCCAGTGGCTAAGGTCAGAAATTTAGGAGTCACCTTCGACGATGCTCTCATTTTCATAGACCATGCGAATAAAGTAGCATCAACGGCACACTATAAGCTACGCATGATCAAGAAAATAAGTCCGTTTTTACCAGCAGCTGCCATTAAAACTCTGGTTAGCTCCCTGGTTCTATCGGCCCTTGACTACTGCAATGGCTTATTTTTAAACACTCAGGCCAGGGTCCTCAAAAAGTTGCAGTCGATACAAAATGCTGCTGCCCGTCTACTCTCCGGACTTCCAAAATTTGCGGCAATATCAGGAACAATAAAAGATTTACATTGGTTGACCATTCACAATAGGATTAAATTTAAATCCTTATGTTTAGTCTACAAGTCCTTAAACAACAGAGGTCCCCAATTGTTAAAGGACCAGTTGGTTCGATACCTGCCCCCTAGACAGCTCCGGTCCTCCAATCTCAATCAACTCATGGTCCCTCGGTCCAAAACAGTCTCATGGGGTGATCGTCGTTTCTTCACAGCGGCACCTAAACTATGGAACACCTTGCCCCAAGATATTAGATTAAGCCCATCACTCCTGCAGTTTCGCAAGAAACTAAAGACATGGTTGTTTAATCAATAATGGTTATCTCTGAATCAATTTGGACACTACAGGCCGCACTGATCAATAATTCTGCAAATCTCAGCGCCAAGACGCCCTCGGGTATAAGCCGCGCTTTATAAATGATAAACATAAACATAAACATAAACATAGTCGTCTATGTCGGATTCCAGGTCCACGGACCTGGTGGAGTATAGGTCTGAGTAGTAGTCACGGAAAGCTGAGATGATGTCCGCGTCCGTCGTGACCGTGGACCCTCCCGGAGTGGTCAGTTCCGTCAGCCGGGGAGCGCTCTTTTCCTCGCGCAGTATTTTGGCCAGGAGGGAGCTGGGGCGTTCAGCCTCCCCATAGGTCCTCGTCGAAGCATATTTCCCCATAAAACAGACCTCCCTGTCTGCCTCTTCATTACATTCCGAGATCAAGGTTTGAAGTTCGGCGGCTACCGCGGGATCGGGGTCCGTAAGGAGTCGTGCCTCCAAGACGGCTAGTTGAGCCTCCAGGGCTTGAAGTCGCTGGCGAATAGCCTTCAGAACGCTGGAGTGTTTGGCCATGACTACCCCGCGGATGAACACCTTGAAAGCCTCCCAGACAGTATGGAAGTCGTCCACTGAGCCTAAGTTCTTCGCGAAGAAGAGGTCAATCTCCTCCGCCACCTCACCCCGAAACGCGTCATCTAGCAGGGCATAAGGCGGGAAGCGCCAGAGAAACGGGGGGATCCCACGCCGCGGCGCCTCCAATGTCAATAATATAGGCGAGTGGTCGGACAGGGTGCGCGCGAGCACGGTGCACTCAACAATTTGATTAGTGATGGAATGAGAGGCCAGCCAGTAGTCGATTCTGGTGTGGATGTCGTGAAAGGAAGAGTAGTGTGTATACCCACCCCTGCCCGCATTGCGAGACCTCCACACATCTACCATATCTAGGGACAACAGCTCGGCCATAAGAGCTGTCACAGCTGCAGCAGGCCTTCGTTTGGGGCCCGAAGATCTATCCAACCCAGGGTTTATTGCCATGTTGAAGTCCCCCCCCCCAGAGCATGGAGGTTGGGGTGAATTGCCTGCAACTCTGAGCTAGCCGGGTGTAGAAGTCTGGGGAGTCATGATTCGGACCATACACATTAACTATAGTCAGAGCGTGTCCCTTCCCCTCACATCTCGATATGAGGTAGCGGCCCTCTGGGTCTGCAGTAATCGGACGCAGAACCATCTTGGAGCGAGGGTTCACCCACGTCAGTACCCCTCTGGAATGTGTGGTGTAGCCCGCTGCGGTGGAGTTGCCTAACAATCCCCTATGCTGTAGTAGCTTGCTCGTGAGTGGCAAATGTGTCTCTTGAATCAGGGCTAGGTCGACTTGGTGTCTCTGCAGGTAGTGAAGTACCTTCCTCAACTTTCTATGGTCGTTAAGACCCCTTTCGGCATCGGTGTGGACATAGAACAGCACAACAGCATAGTACCACGTTTTCACCAGTAAGCCCTGAATCTCTCGAGCAGTGCAGTGAACATGTCAAGGACAGACCCCCCCTAGTCATCCCCCCCACCCTCTCCCTACCCGTCCCCCCCAAACACTGTAACCGCCAAGGCAGCCAATCTCCGGAAACCATCCCCCCCGAAACCCCCCACCCACAGCAGACCCCCCCCAACCTGATCCGACAGCATCACCCCCTCCCCGACAGCATCACCCCCTCCCCACCTCCCAACAGACCCATCCCAACTAGGGTCACCAACCAAAACAGTGTGCTAAACGCGCAGGGCAGCAGGGAGCCGAGTGACTTAGTTCCCATCCTCAACACATATCGCTCACGTGCCCCTCCACTCGCACCCGCTGCGCACAGCACCTCAGTCGTGCAGCAGACATAACCTGAGGATAGTTCAATGCTCGATTGTCCCAGTAGGGCCCGCACACCCGCCCCACGGCCAGGATCCCACCCATTAAGAGGCCAATGTCCGGGCTCTCGCACCAGGCCGCAGCCCGCCCCCAAGGTGGTAGAAGCATAAAGCATAAAGCCCCATCAAGGCATTGCCCCCCTGCCCCCCTCCCGTACCCCTCAGCAGTGTCACTTATCTGTGCGATCAGCAACGGTCTCTTAGGTCCACAATCGCCCCAGCTCCTCGCTAAACTGAAGGAACAATACGCCTCTGTCCCAGAGACCCCAACTCAGAGGCATAGAATAGAAGTTGTCTCAGACTTTGTTCAGTCCTGCTCATCCAGTCGACCATCAGCGTCCTCGTCCTCGGGAGGTTTGTCGGAATTTGATTTCTGTTCCTTCGCCCACCTTTTCATCGCCTGTTGCACCGCCTTGGGGTCTGTGAAGATATGGGAATGCCCCCCCTTATTGACGCGGAGTTTGGCCGGGTACAGCAAGGCGTAGTCCAAACCTAACTCCCGGAGCCGCTTCTTGTGGGGGATAAACTGTTCCGCTCCTCCTGAACCTTCGCTGTAAAGTCCGGATACAGTGAGATGGTGGATCCCTCATATTGTAGGTGTTGTTTGGCCCTCGCCAGACGGAGTGCTGTGTCTCTATCACTGTAGTTGAGGAGTTTCGCTATAATGGGGCGCGGAGGCGCGCCAGGCTGCGGTTTGGGGGCAAACGTCCGGTGGGCTCTCTCAACCGTGAACATGGCCGAGAACACTCCGTCCCCCAGCAGTTTCGTGAGGAGTTCTTCCACAAAGCGTTCCATGGGGCCAGTAGAAGTGCTCTCCGGAAGGCCCGTGATGCGTAGGTTGCAGCGTCGCGAGCGCGCCTCCAAATCTTCTGTCTTATCACTCAGGATCTGCATCATTCTTTCCATTTTCTTCTGCGCCGTGTTCAGGTCCGTTTGCGCCTCCTCGACCTCCGTCATACGTCTTTCCGCCATATTGTGACGCTCTGCGTGTTTGTCCAGGCGTTCCGCCATTCTGTCCATCCTATACGACATAGCATCGATCTTGGACCCCAGGGTCGATATGCTGGACTGTATTCCCTGTTCCATTGACAGTAGCATAGTCTTGATGTCCAAGTTGTCACTGCGAGCTGCCTCCGTATGTGTCGTGGGGCCGTCCTACGTGGCCGGGCTTTGTTGGAGCAGCCGTTTCTGGGAGAAGGGCAGCTTACTCTGTGTTCTGTCCCCTCGTCTCTTTTTTTTTTGTTTGTTTTAAAAGTCGACTGCTGTGTGGCGCCAAGAGTGTAGACCGCCAGGTGGTGGAGGGCGCAAGGAAAGGCAGGGCCTCGGCGTTGGTGTGTGCCCCCAGAAGCCCTTGTTGCTACCCGGAGGAGGTTGGGGGTCGGTCGGCACGTGTGGGGGGTTCCAAAGTTCACTCCACTCCCGGTGCTCTCCGTGGTCCTCCACGTACCCCGAAGCCCAGACCTCAATGCAGTCCAGTTAGTGAGTCTGGGAGGGTGGGGACCGCCTCAGTAGACTTCAGGTGCGACCCAGAGCCACACAGTTCAGCGTTTGTGACGTCAGGGAGTGGCTCTGCGCTATCCGGGGGGGGGCGGCCTCCACTTCGCAAGGATCCCCCTCTATGATGCCCTCCATCGCGCTCTCCTGTGTACTTCTTGGCCGGGGGGGCGCCACTTAACTATAAATGCAGGCCACCCTAGGGCTGTAGGGTCTCCCGTGGTCTCCTGTTATGTCCAAGGGGGGGGAGGGCCGCGCGCCTCACCATTCTCCTCCGCCCGATCGCTCTCCAGAGGCCGCCTGCAGGGTCCTGTCACGCGGGCTCTGGCCGTCGGAGCCGTGCGGCGGGCAGCAGACCGCCTGATGTCCCCACTTCAGGAACGCGAGGGGTCGGGGCACCGGACCGGTGTCTGGCGCGGACCGCGGCCGCACGTCGGGCGACGCCAGCCGGGTAGTGCGGTCACCCGGGTCCGCTGCTTGTGGCCTGGTCTCTCGTCGCTGCGGGCCCCGTCCAGCCCGGCCGCGCCACTCGCTCCCCAGCGCCACCGGAACCACCGCTGGGTCCCCGCTTGCTAAGGGGGTGGCTGGGACCCGGTAGCAGCCAGATTATGCTGCTATTAGAGGATTATTGAGGATATTATGGGCAATACATGGCGGAGCTACGGACTCAGGCCGCCATTCCGTTTGCCGGCTAGCTCCGCCCCCCCACCTAGCTAATAGTGTGAAGTGTCCAGCAAGGGTAGTTATGTGTAGGAAGTGCAACAAAAGGGGACATTTTACCAAGGTATGTCATGACATGAAAAAAGAGGTGACCCATGTTATTTTGGATGACGAGGAGCCCAGAGGGGACATTGTATTCCAGGTTAACGAATTACTTGAGAGTTCAGACTGTAATTACCCAGAATGTGAGATCATGCTTGACAATGTGCCCTACAATGTATATGCAGATTCTTGTTCACCCTACACACTTATAAATGAAACTACATTTAAAACAAGGTCTGTTGACAAAGAATATGAACTGTCGCCCCCAGACATCAACCCAGGAGGATACAATCGTGATACCATACCTTTGGTAGGAATGGTCATTATGCACATCAGATTCAAGGATAGAGTCACTGTGGGAAAAGTGTATTTAACTGAGAAAGGTTCGTGTTTACTGGGATGGAAACATCAAAAAGACCTAGGCATCAAATTAGACCCTAATGCTCCCGAGCCAGTGTACTTGATAGAACAACCAAGCATAGGTAGTGAGGTCTGCGAGGATTACCCTGAGGTATTTTCAAGTGAGTTAGGATTATTGAAAGGTTTCCTCCATAAGATAAAACTGAAGAAGCATTACAATCCTACGGTACATAAAGCTAGATCCGTGCCGTTGGTGGTGAGAGACTCTTTAAAAAAAGAACTGGAGAAATTGGAATCCATTGGGGTAATTGAAAAGATTGAGAGCTCTGAGTGGCTTGCCCCCATTGTGGTAGCTTCAAAGGGAGGTGGCAAAGGGATTCGTCTGTGTGTGGATCTCAGGGATCTCAATGCCAACATCTGGGTAGAGAGGCATCCTCTCCCTAGAATAAATGAGATGCTCAGTGTGTTGAAAGGGGCGAAATTCTTCAGTGTTTAGGACCTCTCGGCAGCATACCATCAGGTTGCCCTACATCCAGAGTCAAAAAGCCTGACTTCCTTCATTACGCCATTTGGGGCATACCAATATAACCGTATGCCATTCGGGTTGGCGTCCGCGGCGGCGGTTTTCCAACGCATTATGCAACACATCCTTGAAGGCCTTGGTAAAGTCCTGTGCTTCCAGGACGATATACTAATTTATGGAGACTCAGAGGGTGAGCACAACTTGAACTTAAGAGAAGTTTTGTGCAAATCGAGTAAAGCTGGTTTTACTACTCAAAAGGACAAGTGCAAGATAGGGGTCAAGTCTGTAACTTACCTAGGGCACACCATATCAGGCGAAGGAATTGAGCCTAAAACTAGCCTGGTGGATGCAGTAATGTTAGCGCCCGCTCCCTCTAACAAGGAGGATCTCAGATCCTTCCTGGGATTAGTGGAGTACATGACTAAGTTCATCGAAAAACTTTTCTAGTCACACAAGCACTATGAGGGAACTTTTGAAAAAGGGTAGTACCTTTGTGTGGAATGGTGAGTGCCAAAAGGAATTCAAGTATGTAAAGTCAGCCATTGCCAAAGCACCCACCTTAGGCATGTTTGATCCCAATGAAAAAACCACACTGACTACAGATGCCAGTAGCAAGGGCCTGGGGGCTTCCCTTACTCAAAGGATTGGTGGATGCGAGAGAGTAATTGCTTTCACTTCCAGGGCACTGAAGGACCCAGAGTCTAATTACTCTACCATCGAAAGGGAAGCCCTAGCGTGTTATTGGGCAATAAATCACTTTAAATTCTTCATTTGGGGAATCCCCTTTACACTGAGGTCTGACCATAAGCCGTTAATTCCCTTATTCTCTACTAAGAACATTGAGAGGGCCACTCCACTCATTGATAAATGGATTCTGGGATTGCAAGGTTTCAATTTCACCATGTGTTATGTGGCCGGTGAAAAAAACACCATAGCAGACTGCATGTCAAGGTTGCCAATACAGGGAGAATACAACGTGGGTGGTCCACCAGAGGAAGCTATTCTCGCAGTTGAACACCCGGCAATCAGTAAGGAGGAGTGGGAGAATGAATCCCAAAGTGACCAGGTGTTAAAGGAATTGAGGAAGTTGATTGAGGAAGGGTGGCCAGAACATAACACTGAGTTAGCTGAAAACCTTAAACCATATTGGACAGTGAGAAATGAGTTATCCAACATGAATGGTCAGGTATGGAGAGGGAACAAAGTTATTCCTCCGGGTGGCATGAAAGACAGGATCATAGCGTTAGCACATGAAAGCCATCCTGGAAGAAGCATGACGAAGAGTAAGGTCAGACAACATTATTGGTTCCCTAGGATGGATGGGTTGGTGGAGAGCATGGTAAAAGGCTGCGAAGCGTGTGGTAGATGTGACAAATCTAAAGTAATACACAAGGCACCACTCATTCCAGTAGACGTACCGAGTAAACCATGGGACAAGTTGGGGATTGATATAATAGGTCCCATGAACTTACTTAATACCAACCAGAGATCTATGTTTGTAATTATAGATTACCACTCTCATTGGATCAGTACCAAATTTGTCCCTTCAATAACTACACAGGACTTGATAGAGTTTTTGAAGGAGGTGTTTGCTACAGAAGGTATACCGAGCACCCTGGTGACAGATAATGGCGTTCAATTTACGTCAGATACAATGAAAAAGTTCTTGTCAGAGTTAGCCATCTCACATATAAGAACACCTTTTTACTGTCCTAAAGCTAATGGCATGGTTGAAAGGGCAAACGGGATGTTGAAGAACTCAATTCAAATGGCTGTTTCAATGCATGAACCGGTAGAGGAAGCTGTTAGAAAAACACTATGGTCATATCATTCCTCCCCTAATGCTGTGACAGGAGTATCCCCGTTCGTATCCCTTAAAGGGAGGAATCCGGGGTCTAAGCTCAACCCCAACTAGTTGAATGGGGGTAGTCCGGTGTGGGTGGACAGGAAGTCTGTGAAAGACAAAGTGAAATTACATCAGGTGGATTACAAAACCAGGTACGACCAGAAATGGGGCACCACTAGCAGGAAGTTCCATGTTGGACAATGGGTAGTAGTCAAAAGACCTGTTATTGGACGTGCAAAAGTGTCCTCTTTCTCCAAACCAGCAAGAGTACAGAGAGTGAACAATAACTCGCTGGTGCTGGAAGATGGAAGCACATGGAGCATAGACAGTGTAAGTGCCTGCCCCGATGTGTGTGTTCCAAATTGGCCAACGGTGAGGAAAACCAGGATGTTAATCTGCCGGACATTCAAGCGACCAGAGAAACCAGGGTGCGCCAGCCACCAAGTTGGCAAAAAGACTATGTAACTTAAGGCTGCTTAGTATCTTTTCCTCCCCCAGAGGACTGTTCCTTAACTGTTGTTATTTCCTGTACAGAGGGAGATGTGTTGTAATCTCCTTTAACAATTATAGCTGTAATGGTACGTTCCATCACCCCTTCCCCTTTCTGTGTTATCAGACCCATGGAATGTTGGTGAGGCGTCTGAGTTAGAACGTTGGTGTGAGGCTGGCGAGTGCGAGAGACCAAGACGTGAATAAACCAGCTCTTCTTCATCAAGTGTTTGCTGTGTTTAATTCTAACAGTCACATTCCCATTTTATAATATGGCACAAATAGGAGTCTACTAATTTGCACTGACAGCTCGAGGAAGACGGTGGCAAATCCAAAAATACTGAACTGCGCCTCTACATCCCAGAATATGCACACCTGTGCTATAACCTCAGGACCTCAATTCTGCTTCGCAGTTTTACCACCGCATAACTCGTTTACAGTCTGTTAAGTGTACAAATGCTCAACTCGGCAAAAGCCATTAAAACCACCTTGAAATTTTGTCTGAAGTAATGCGCCACTGGCAACAGAGGGGGCGCTCTACACAAAAGACCCCGTGGCAGCCCTACACAAGCTATTGGTGACCCGCGAGCAGCATGAACCTGTGACTTATTGCTCCGTATTTGAAAACGACTCTTCTGCCTTCCTTGCTCCAGCAAGGATCTCTCAAACTGCGTCACTGCTCCGTCACACCCCTGCAATCGGATTTGAATGCTCTCAAGTGGCTTTCGAGGGCAGAGCTTTGTGTGTGCCTCACGCAGCTGTCTTGTTAATTTCTATGTGAAAATTGGCTTGTCATGAAAGTCCTTACTGGAAATAACCTATCATTCAGTGGTGGCTGGTGACATTTCAAAGTGGTGAGGCACAGGAGTTGGGGATTAATTTGTGTGTAGCGCGCGAGTCCGGGCGACATAAGGGAGTTTAACGCAAGCGTCATTCACTGAATCATTCCCCCAGTAATTCATCCATGTTTCCATCATCTACTGACTGCATACATCTGTTCATGCATACATATATACATACATACATCCTTCTAGACTCTCCCATTCAGGCATCCACCCTTCTATCCATCTATGTACCCATTCACTGGAAAATCATGGATTCCTTTGTTCATCATATGGAGCATTCATCCATTCATGTATACATCCACTCATTCTTTCGGACTTACTCTCCTGTAACTCTTTGCCCACCCATCCATCTATGTATCCTTTCACCACTGGTGAATCACCAGAACATCCAACCATCCATCCATCTTGATAAAAATGCATTTGCTTGACTGTATTTGATACACGTTTTCTGTCTGCATAATGTTTTGGAGGTGAGTCATTAACAGTAATTCCGCCTCTGTCTACATTAAGGCTGGATGGACATGCTTTTCTTAACAAATTAATTCAGGTTAACAAGGGGCATATTAAATTGTTTTCTATTCTTACACACAGAATAGGTTCAACTTTGCAGGAGAAAGATTGACTGTGACTGAGAGCAGACTGCAAATGGTGAGCCTATTGCGGTCCTGTTATTAATTCCGATTTACAATTAACTGAAGACAGATATTTCCTGATCTGCTCCAAAAAAAGTTTGCCCATCCAATTTCTCAGAAACAAGCTAACTCGAGCATTGTTAATATTTAACATATAAAGGGGCCTATTTCGAGTTTTATTTTTCAGGTGCTTAGCACCTGAATCAAACAGCTCATTACAACCCTGCTCCCTCCTGCCCCCTTCCTCTGTATTTTCGAATGATCACACTTGCCTCCTGGGATATTTGCTGCCAGCCATCCTTCTAATCACGTCTGCTTCGCCTTGGCATGGAGGAGAGGAGAGGTGGATTTTGAGACTGTGGCTTGGTCTGTGCTCTGTGGCCTCCGTTTCACCTCCGCAGCCCTGCTCCACACCCTGGACTCCGCAGCCGCCATTTCACATTTAATAACAGTATGTATGCACATATGGAGGCCACGCACGGCATCTTATAGGAGGAGGTTTTTCAGTATGAACGGAGCTTCTCTTTCATTCCAACAAACAAAGGCAAATGTATGTTTATTTTACGTGACATTGACAAATCCACGAGTCCAAATGCATGAGTGCTAAGCACTTCATTTCCCTCTTTGCTCAGTAGAAATACAATGCCACGTTTCTATTTTTTTATACAGACTAAATATTCTGAATGGAAACAAAACACTATCTGACATTAAAATACCCCTAAAGGTATCAGTGGGCAGAGCTGAGCAACTGTCTGGGACCTGGGACAGGAGGTGTCAGGGGCGCTGGAGGAGGCTATGTCACGGGGTGAAAGAACAATTAAGCCTCTTTAACAAGTAAATGGTCTTTCAAAAGACCTGTGAAGGACTCGGGTGCGGCTGTGTGTGTGCCCGGAAGGAATTTCCAGCAGCAGGAAGGGGGCGTGGGGAGATAACTCTGTATTTGAGACGACAGAGCGGCAGCATTTGCTAGTATTTTGCCGTTTTTACATATAAATACAGACAAAGGAAAAATTGTTTTCCGTCTGTATTCATATGTAAAAATCCATTTAAACGGAAAACCGGGAGCCCTAATTATATACTAGTATCCCCAAGTCTGGGGGGATTGCCGCCAAACAGCATTTTTTTTAAATCGGAGACGCCACTCTACTTGAGCATTCTGGAATGCTAATAGATTTGATTACTGTTGTTTTGGCTAACAATGACTTTATCGGGAGTAGTATGATTTTGCAGCAAGTTGCAATAACTTAGCATGGCCAGACTATCAGGCACAATCTGTTTTAGGATTTCACCCGATGCACTTGGCTCTTCACAGGGTATCTGCTGGTGGTGACTTAACAGCTGCATTTCTTATCCCTATGTCATTGTTACAATTGTGTAAGATACTTTCTATATCCTCTTGCAGCCTTGAAAAAGGCTCTATTACAAAACACTTGACGTCTGCCTGTCTGTAATGGATTTTACGTCTCCAACGAAGAAAGGTGAATAATTGTGGAAACAATAAATCAAAACAAACATCTCTGATCTTGCAGTACTTCTTTACGGGCCACAAGGCATGGCCATTGGAGTTCGCTGAGTGCTTCGGTATTCCTCTGCTCATTTGCAATCGAGGTGCTGGCAGGATAGGCCTCTTTGGCTTAACGAGGGGAAGCAGCTGTCACTTATCACAGTTGCACATTACAAAGGCTCTGCATGAGCACTCTCACAAAGGAGTTATCACTGGTCTTTTGTGACTGCAGACAAGCTGGACCCAGGGCAAGGAGGAAGGGGATGCCTGACATGTCATGGCGGTGCAACCCTCTAGAAACTCCTACTAGTGGGTGCCAGGTATAAATATTGGACTCCAGACCATAAAAGAATAAACGAGGTCTCAGTGCCACCCACTGTCCCTTCTAATACTTCATGCCAGTAAAAACAACTCTCAACAAAGTCCCACAAAATTATAGTGTCCAAGACAATTTACATCAATGACACCTATTGACCCCTCCCAACATATTTCACCATTAAAATGAACTCTCAACCAAGTTCCACAATGCAAAAGTGCAAGATGCAAGAGTATACAGTGTCTTTATATCGACACTGTTATTCTAAACCTACATGGTGATTGTTTTGCCCATCTTCTTCCAATATTATCTCGTGCATATACTGTCATCTCAAGTTGATGCTGCTTCCTATCCTATCATGTGCCTATAGCAGTGACCCTGCCTTTGTGATGTCTAATAGTCTATGCTGATAGTGATTTACTACCTATGATGTGGGTGTATAACTTGTATATATGCCGTCGAATATAAAGGATGTTTCTGCAGACTCACCAATAAACTCCATCACAACCACCAGCTCCTAGATACCATGGCCACTAAGAACCCAGTGACGTCAACAGGCCCACTGGCGCTTTTCAGCATTCAAGGCCCCCTTTTCCTCAAAGGGATCCTACCAGATCGCCTTGGTGACCTTTTTAACACGCCTCTGACACTCGCATCCCACTCTTCCAAAGAAGTGTCCACCAACCGTCCACTGAAGGCCCCAATGTTACAATCAGGCGACCATCTCAGCTGTTGGAGGCTGCCTCTTGACCACTATGCACACCTCTGAATGCTTCTCCTGAAGTCTAACTTTGGTTATCCCCAGAAACAACTTCTAAGTATCACTTCAACTTCGGGAGCGTGGAAAGATACGCCCCCAACTCATTTCTGCAAAACCTCTCCAAACATGCTGCTAAAAAGTACAAACACAAAATGCTTCAAGAACACTCAGAGACACTAATAACAGACATCTTGTACAATCCAACACACGGAAGTCTTAAAATGGACTTCATCTTCTCCACTACGAAACCCACCAAAAGGAGAGAAAACGTCATTCAACACCTTCATGTAACTAATGCTACCAATGTCCCTTATGGATCTAAATAAACTATATCCCTATCCCAGAAATTTAGCGGAGATCGGGCCATAACTAAATACAGAAATGGGAACATCCTAATCCAAGCCACTGAACAAAATTATCTATTTTCCACTTTCCGGCTCTCTGCGCCGCCATGCCATTCGCTCCCACCACCACCCCTCCACTCTCTCCCATTAATGCCCTCATCTACTAGCTGAACCTTCTACTCTCAAACCCCCTTGCACTACCCCCACCTTTACCTCCCCTACAGCCTCTCTGATCCCCATACGCACTGAAGCTTCTGTTTTGGATACCAAAACTACTTACCCCCTCTGCATGGCTCACCTCCACTGCCCAGCTTGACTCATCTATCCCACCGGAATCCTCTCAGCCCTCCAACCACAGCAGGCTGGATACTACATTAGCCCAGGAGCGGCCTGTGCAGGTAAGAGCGGTGAGGGGCCGGGGGAATGCGACAGATGACGACAAGGGAAAATTGAATAAATAATTTCCCCCTCCTTGTCGTCTAATGAATCCCCCCACCCGGCCCCACCGCTCTTACCTGCACGGGCCGCTCCTGCATTAGCCTCCGCCCCAAACTCTGCCGAGCGCCATCACACTCCACTTCCTACCACTGACCCAAACGCCACTCAACTGATCCCTACAACAGCCCAGCTTCAACTCATAATCAACACTATTCTGGATGAAATCTCGTAAGAACGCAAAGATTACCTACTTCCAACCCCAGCTTCACGCATCTATAGCGAACACTGATCCTGCCACAAACATACACTCTGATCCCCTTTCTTTTACCCCTAGACAAACTATTCCCTATATCCATCACCATCTCAAACATAGATGCACCACGACTGAAATCACGCAACGGGAAGCTGAAATGCTGAGCAACACGTATGACAATGCCCCGAGCAAGCCTTGTCGCCGCCAGATCCCGGTCATCCTTGGCACGAGTAGAACCCTGAACACCACTTCTCTCCCAGGCGGCCTACCAAAATAACAACCATCCAACCCCGTCAGCCTGGTCCAAGATCACTACCTACGCGTTGCTGCATGTTACTAAACTGTCAGTCAGCAGTAAAGCAGGCCACTCAAATAACCGAAACTATCCTAGGACACAAAATTGACTTCTGCTTTCCAACTGAAACCCGGATGAATGACCACTCATCCTCTTTTATCAATTTCCTCAACCCACAGGGCTTCTCAATCATCCGTACTACCGCTAAGATCGTATTGGAGGTGGATTAACCATTATACACAAAAACTATCATTCCTCAACACGAAATACCCTACCTTTGAATATGTAGGAGTTCAACTCTCGTCCAAAGGCCCCAACTCTATCAAAATTCATGTCATCTATCACCCTCCTGGTGAAAAATGGCAAATCTTTGAGGACTAAACAAACCTATTAACGCAAAACTACCTTAAAGGCAGCGCAGACGTTCTACTAGGAGACCTGAATCTGCACGTGAACAATGCAGATGATCCAACAGTACAAGCCCTATCCACCGTCCTGGAAGTGAACACTGCAATAAACAAACTCATACCAAGGGCTCTATCCTTGTGTTGTATATGACTCTAGGACCCTAGTGTAATTTTCCAGATTCATGCCCATATATAGGTATAAATTACCCTATCCTTATATAGGCATAGAAATCATAACCATATTTAGACTTAGCCTATGCAGCCCAAAGACGGGATGGCTACTTCGACTAGTTCCGAGAATCCACAACGATTTCTTGGAAAAACCCGCCTTCAGCAGCTAGGGACTTCCCCTTGCTCGAATACTAACTTATCTAAGAAATCATGGAGTTTTCAAAGAACTGAGTCTTTGATGACTTTATTATGTCCAACCGTATGTCAAACTCGGCACCTTCAAGGTAAAGGGTAAACTGACAACCTGTTGACTGAACAGCCTGTGTTGAAACCTTTCAAGTATGAAAGGCATCAGCCTGTCAGGGACGTTAGCTAACCCTACATCTGCAACGTGGTTCGACATATAGAGATAAAAATAGCACAGCCTCACACACACACACACACACACAATCACATTAGAACCATTTACCCAAATAATGGTACTGCTAGGAAACAAAGGCTGGCATGGCTGGGCTATGGACATTGACCATAGAGCTCAATGAAAAATGTTGAACTCTTTTGGCGCACCTGAACACATGCGTAAAACATAATAAAATGCTTGCGTAGGAAGGACCAAACACATTTTACTTTCATATTAAACAGCAAAAACATTATATCACTAAATAAAACGATTATCAAATCTAACCATACTCAACCAAAACAGGTTGATGGAAATGCCAAAACGTACACAAAGGGCACCCAGACTAAGAAAGAACTATGAAACCATTGTAGCAATATTTAATGATAGATATTTTCAAAGTGATAAAACGCCACGACAACGTCTCCTCGCTGCGCCACGGTCACAGGAAGCCGGGGCCAGGGGTGAAATGTGGCCTGCTGTGGGATAACGGTTAGCCTAATGCCTGCTTTGAGATTACAGTCTTGCAAAATAATTGGAGCTTTCGACAGCACACACACAACTTGTTCCCTCGTAACCAGGCCTCATCCCGCTGCTTAGGGAAAACATAATAACCAGCCATTTCCCATTTGCTCACAAGGAAAGTATGAGAGAGAATACCAGTCAGTGCGTTATAAAAACTGGAGATGAAGATATATTTTAGTTTCTGTTCAGAAAATCGGGTTGCGGAATGTGTGTGTGTGTGTGCATTGCCCACGGTATGTCAAACGGGAAACAAGGCATTGCGGAATGATAAAGCGGAACGCATTGTGATGACGGGAAAAAAAAGTGCTGGTCCTCAACCCACAGCTCAAATGAAGCACAGAGTCACAGACGTCGGGATTCTGGATTCCAGCCTCTGAGAGGGGGGTGCAGACTCAGCTGATGCCCGGCCCCATGGATCTGAGTCACCGACCCCTCCAGCCTCTGCACACAGCGCAGGTTTCTCTTTCCCGAGAAACAAAATTCAAAACGCTGTAGTTTTGTTTTCAGAGCCGGGCCCTCCTGGTTAGTTGCGGTCACTGTGCAAGCAGAAAAAAAAAATGCTTGTGAGCGGTGCGCACGCGCGCGCCACTGCAACCATATGTCTTCAATTACCGCGGCCCTGACGGCCGCGATAATTAAAGATATATGGCCTCTTGTGCGCATAACAGACACCAATAGGCCATGCGAAGGCCAATGAAAATGGACCTAGGAAACAACACGCACGAGCTGCTTGGAATTCCTAGGTCCATTTTCAAAACACCGAGAAAGGGACTCTCGCTGCGCGACACTGCTGCGCCGTGTACGCTAGGCCCGAGACCTAAAAACTCAACCTACAATGCAAAGGCAATATCCTGTTAAGCAGGAAGCTAAAAAACAGGTCAGGGTGATTCTAAATATACTGGAATATTAAGGGGTGATTGAAACATGCACCTCATCTATGAACAATACTTTGTTTCCTGTCTCCAAACCAGACATGTCATATGGTCTAGTTTTGGACTACCGACACTTAAACTCTTGTTGCAAAACATTTGCAGTACAAAATGCACACAGTGCAGCACTGATAAATAACATCGTGCGGAAAAAAATATAAAACGACATTAGATATTTCAAATGGTTTCTTCTGTCAAAACATTGCACCTAAAAGCAGGCATTTGACCGCTTTCTCAATTATGGGGACACAGCGTCAATTTTGCCATCTCCCCCAGGGATTCAAGAATAGTCCAGGGTTATTTTTAGCCATAGTAAAAGAGTTACTACAAACGTACGATGATGAAGCATTATCGTATGTCGATGATATCTATCTTACAGACGATGACTTGGACGTACACTTGAAAAGAGTGAACACCATAATACTTGGGTTCGCTTCTGAAGGGAACAGATTCAATTTTAAGAAATCACGAATTGCCCACCGCAACGTCCTATTCTTAGGATATGAACTTTCAAGTAAAGGCAAAAGCCTGGCAGCAAACGTTCTAGAGAAATTTGCGCTGCTCCAACCTCCGAAAACACTGAAAAACTTACAGTCAATTCGAGGTTTCCTGAATTTTGGAAGAATGTATGTTCTAAATTACGCAGAAAGGGTTAAACCTCTCTATGAACTGATCAAACCTGATTTCAAACCAACTAATTGGACTCAAAAACACACAGAAATTTTGCTCTCAGTACAAACAGATATGTTAGCAAAAACACAATTACAGACACGCAAAAACGTGTGCAACCTTGTGATCCGGATCAACCCAGGGAGATGCGGATTCACATACCTAACCTTTAAAGAAGGTGAAAAGGTACCACTAGCTTATAAATCACACTTGTACACACAAGCTGAAATGAAATTCACTTCTACAGAAAAAATTCTGGCAGCGGTTCAAACTGCAGTAGCAAAGGAGAGAGCCCTAGCACAGGATCCCCGGGAAACCTGCATGTAGGAGGAACATGGCGGCAGGCTGACGTCTGCTGAGGGAGCTCCAGACCGGGAGGTGGTTTCCCCGAAGAAAAGGCAGCGACAAAGGCACGAAAACGGTGAGATCAGAGCGGATGATTTTTTAGATTAATGCGAGCGGTATTATGATGAGGCGTTTATCTCTGTTTTTCCTCACAAAACGGAAAAAATAACGAGCAAGAGGCCTCCTAGGCGTTTACACCAGCCTAGGAGCACACCCGGCACTAGGACCCTGGAGGAGCGGAAAGAACGAAGACGAAGACGGAGACGGAGTCAGGAAGTGAAGGCAGCCGGCGGGGAGACAGTTACCCAACGCGCATCGGCGGTGTGTTATGAGCTCGATCAGGCTTCTTCCAGAATTTAATTCTGGTCCTTCGGATGGTGAAGTTAAAGGAACCTGTATCCCTTCTACAGCACAAAAGGAGAGGAGGTATCTCGGCAGAATAGTGCGGGGGTCGAGGGACTGGGCTTATGCGTGGGGGCATGCTAGGCGGCTGTTGGCAAGAGTAAGCCTCAGCTCGCCACTAATCAACAATTTTGCTCATCGTGCCTCGCTAAAGGAGGGTGAGGAGAAGGGGGGCCAAACACCTAGGCACCAGAGGGGCACTGTTGTGCTGAAACTGAGCAGTGGAGGGGTAGTATGTAAGCTACAGCGTCTGCTACAGGATAAGGGCATGGACTCAGGAGCAAGTTCAATATCAGTGAATCTGCTTACACACCCCAGGCAAGATGAGGAGATAGTCGTGCTCTCAGAGAACCTGGTAGGGGAGGAGTATAAGATCAAGACTGCCATTAAAGATAAGGGAAAGATTAAGGTGCCCTCAAACATACCCTCTAACATACCCTCTAACGTACTCCCCCCACCCCCCCTTACATCCAAACCACTAGTCAGGAATAGGAATCAGTTGAGGTCAAGATTCGTGTTACAGAAGTCAGGAGCTGAGGTTCCCGTCACCGTCTCTACAGGTGTCATCCCAATCTCCCCGATAGGAAGAAGGAGGGGTAGGAGTAATATCGTGGGGGAAGTGATTAAGCAAAAGCAAAAGCAGAAGTCACTGAAGACCTGTGGGACAGTCCCAAAGCCCACCCCTTCCTTAAAGGCCTATTTTAAAATAATGGAGAAGGTGGTCGACACCCCAACAGGGGGAGGGAGTAACCCCTGTCCCAGCTCTTCAGGATCCCCGGGTCCATCTAGCCACCCTACGTCAAAGGACCCACAAAGTGTCAGAAATTTATCAGATCATACTTCTCCTGATATACCAGGCGTTTCCTTCGCAGTGACTCTAAAAAATAGCTATACGGTATTGGGACAGTTAGAGGATGCAATAAGTCAAGAGAGTCAGGAGAGATCAGAGGAAGAGCCAGTGCAAGATGATGAAACCAGAACCAGAATAGAGGGAGGACCTTCAGGTCAGAGGCCGGCACAGGCCGCCCAGGCTAGCCCCCTACCTCCTGCAAGATCGTTGGAGACAACCCTGGACGCAGGCTTGTCACAGGTGGGAGCTCTCCTCTTAAGTCTTAGAGAGGACTTGTTGACAAAACTTGATCAGAAGTTTGACACATCCGAGGCCAACCAAAAAATCATTCATGATCAGTGCGCCAGTTTGGAGCAAAAATTGGTGGATGTCAGTAAACGCACAGAGGTGCTTGAGGAAGATGTTAGTTTCCTAAAAGGAGCCTCACAAAGACATGAAAGAGATATTGAGAGACTAAGAGCGCGAAACAGGGACCTTCAGATGGACGTGGAAAGATTAGAAATCCACTCAAGAAGGAACAATCTGAAATTTTTGAAAATACCTGAGGGGTTGGAAAATGGGGATGTTAAAGCCTTTATCTGCAAAATCCTCAGAGAGGGCGTCCTAAAAGACAGTCCAGAAATAGATCTTGAGAGAGAGATACAAAGAGCCCACAGAGATCCTTTTAGGCAGCGCTCAGGGAGGTCAGTGCCACGAAAGATCCTGGTGAATTTTCTATCCTTTTCGGTTAAAGAATTAATCTTGAGTAAAGCTCTGAAGGAAAAATCCCTACAATTAGGTTCAGCTAACTATCTGATCCGTTCTGATGTGGGGAAGATAACAGCACAAAGACAGTGGGAGTTGGGGAGTTAAATGCCTGAACTGAGGAGCTTAGGGGCACAGGTGCAGATGAAGTTCCCTGCCTTTTTGAGAGTGGTTTGGAAAAACAAAACTCATAACTTTAATTCAGTACAAGATGTCGACTCCTTCCTTATCTTGATGCGTGAGAAAACGTCTGAGTAAGATATATAGGACTCTGAAAAGCCCTGGGGGGTTGAGAGCAAAACTAGTTAGATAATTAGCTTAGAATCTAAGTAACACGTATATTAAGGTGATTAATGGTGTGTGTGGGGGTCTCGGGGTGCTAGTAGTTTTCAAGAGCAAGGAAAGAAATGGTAAAGAAAATCAGGAGGTGGAAAAAGAAGGGAAAAAAGAGGGAAACAAATTAAAAAATATATAAATAAATAAATAAAAAAATTAAAAAATCTCTTTCAAGATAAAGGGTGTCTAATTTGGAAAAGTAGGGAAGAGGGGAAGAATAGATTACTCTATCTAGCTTTTGTCGTACACATATAGTAAAATAAACCACAAGGGTTTCCACCCGGGGGTCTGGAGAGCTCCCGACTGGCGACAAGATCGCTGTAGGAGTAAAGGGGGGGGGGGTCCTCAGGGGAGGGGGGGAGGAGGGAGGGGAGCAGGGGGAAAAAGTTAAATAAATCCTCATATTGGTTTGACAATAATTCATGCTCAGGTAGGGAGCTGGCTCAAAATGCTTAAAGTGATCTTAGAGAATTATGGCCGATACGACATATAGCATAAAATTTATAAGTTGGAATGTTAATGGGTTAAGAGACAGGACTAAAGCAAGAAGGATCATAGATTTTTTGTTTAGATCAGGGGCACATATTTGTCTATTAGAGGAGACACATGTGGAGAGGGAAGAATGCAGTCAAATATTTGGGAGATGTAGATGGATCCAGGATATTATTTCCTCGGGACAAAGCGGTAGCACACGGGGGGTGGCCGTGATTATTAGAGCAGGCATGGGGATTAGGTTGATAAAACACGAAACAGACATTTCAGGCAGATGGTTGATAGCTTCTCTGATGGTAGGAAGCGCCCCTTTTGTCTGCGCAGCCTACTATGGCCCGAATCTAGACGCCCCAGGGGCTCTGATGAAACTTAAAACCAACTTAATAGAGACAACAGGGCCGATAATTGTAGGGGGAGATTTTAATCTTATTTTTGATAGAGATCTAGATAGAACATCAAGAGTGAGATTTAACCCCCCCCCAAAAAAACTAGTTTAGAACTTAAGAATATTATGAGGGGTTTTAATTTGATGGACATTTGGAGATTCAAAAACCCAGGGGGAAGAGATTATTCTTTCTATAGTAGAATATATGGGCATCACTCTAGGATAGATTTCTTCCTGGTAGATAAGAACCTCTCGTCGGCAGTCGACTCTATATCATATGTCCCTGCAATTCTGTCAGACCACTCAATGGTGGAAATGGTAGTCAATATGAAACAGAAAAAACATCACAGGAGATGGACACTGGATCGGACGTTGCTGCTAAATGAAGGGGTCAGACAGGATTTAGTGACCCAGACTGAAGAATTTTTTACGGTCAATACAGGGTCAGCAAATAAACAAATCGTCTGGGAATCGTATAAAGCTTTTTCCCGAGGTTTGTTAACAACCCTGATGATCAGGAGGAATAGACTGAGGAAAGAGAAAAGGGAAGCATGGATTTCAAGAATTAAGCTTAAGGAGCTGGAGTTACAGAGGGCATCGGCAGAGGAGTCGGATAACAGGCAAATCCATCAGAGAGAGCTCGATTGTCTGCGAGCAGAATTTCAAGCAGGGTTGGAAAAGGATCTGAAGGAAAAGTGGGACATTAGTAATTTACAGCAGTTTGCTTACGGTGAGAAGTGTGGGCGGAAAGAACAAGAAATCAGATAGATAGTTTGGTTTTATCAAGTACAGGGGAAAAAACTAACGAGGATGACTGTATCAGAGAAGATGCAAAGAGATACATGCAGTCTCTATATGGACCTAACTCCTCTATGGGTACGCAACAAGCAGAATCCTGGTTTGCAAATGTTCAGCTCCCTAAGTTATCTGAGTCAGACAGCTCTTACCTTAGTTCAGAAATCAAAGAAGGGGAAGTCAGGGCTCAGTTGGCGAAAATGGCTAAGGGCAAAGCCGCAGGCCCAGATGGGCTTCCAGTGGAGCTGTTTAAGATTGTTTTAGAGCAGATCATAGGGGTTCTGACCCTATTGTTCAACGAAGTCTTACTCAGGGGAGGACAGGTCCTTAGGTCATGGGCAGAGGCAACGGTCACATTACTGTTGAAGCCAAACAAGGACCCGAGTAGGATAGAGTCCTACAGGTCCATTTCATTACTAAATGTGGACTATAAAATATTTGCGGGGGTACTGGCTACGAGACTAGCAAAGGTAGTAAAATCGGTAGTACATTGTGACCAAAGGGGCTTTATTCCGGGCAGGCAGCTCAATGAGTTGACCTTTCAAGTGGTGGCAGCGATCGATCTGGCTCAAGAAAAGAAGCAGCCTCTGACCATAGTAGCAGTAGACGCCGCGAAGGCATTTGACCAGGTAGACTGGAACTACATGTGGTTGGCGATGGAAAAATTTGGCTTTCCGATGAACTACATAACAGCCATTAAGCTTTTATACTCAGCCCCGACAGCAAAGGTCCTAGTAAATGGTTCATTGACTGAGCAGTTTCATATCTCCCGAGGTACTCGACAGGGATGTCCCCTATCCCCCCTTTTGTTTGACTTATATATAGAGCCTTTCGTTTGTTTATTAAGAGCAGATCCAATAATTAAACCCTTTAAGATTGCGGATATGGAGCTTAAGCTGCCATTGTATGCGGATAACCTGTTAATGTATACGATAAATCCGGATGTAGCGATTCCCAGACTATTAGATCTTGCAAAGGGGTTTGGTAATATTTCGGGGTACTCAATTAATGCCGAAAAGACGGAAATAATGGAATGGAATCAGCAGTCTAGCTCGATGGGGAAGAAGAATAAAATGAGGTATCTGGGAATCCATCTGGTCAATGACATAGATGAAATCCCCAAAATTAATTTAGAAAGGGTCATTCAAAATACAATCGCTTTATTGCAACGTTGGTCCTCTCTGCCTTTAAATATATATGGGAGAGTGAATCTCCTGAAAATGATAGTGCTTCCTAAGGTCACTTTTCTATTTAATGCCATCCCATTATCTTTTCCAGCACCCCTAATTAAAAAACTCCAAGGAAAATTGGGCTCATTCATTTGGAATGCCAAAGGCCCTCGCATAGCATGGAAGAAATTAAGAAGGGGTCTCAAGACTGGAGGGCTCGCCTTTCCAGATTTAATGCTGTATTGCCACGCTTTTCATTTTAAGCATTTTAGAATTATGGCGGGCCGTATGGACCAATCATCAATGGGGTTGCTATTCTCTGTTTTATTAAAGGACGTTCCTCAGGGTTCCAGTTTTTTTCTTTACAAGTTTGGGGACCCAAAATTCTTTAAAAAAGTAAGGTTGAAGATTTTAAGGTCAGCTTTGAAAAATTGGGTATTTGTAAGGAACAAACTAAACATTTCTTATTACGCGCCGCAGGCACCCATATGGGACTCACCAGGCCTCCCAGCCTGCCTTAATGATCAACTATCACTACCTTTGAAGCAGGCAGGGCTGCAGAGGTGGGGAGATCTGCAGGGAGATGGCCAACTCTTAAGCTGGGACACATTGTTCAATCTAACTAGGGGGGCCCTGACGCGGTTCAAATATTACCAATTGTCAGGCTGGTGGACAACGAGATCTGGGATACCCAATGATAATAACCCCCCCTAACCCTAAATTTGATGCGGTAGCCAGAAGGGGTAAGTGGAAAAGCCAAATATCTTTTTGGTATTCGGCAATGTTAGAGGGGGAGGATGTGACGGAGGCTGAAATCAGTAAATTGTGGTGCAACGCTCTTACCCCGGCCAACGGGCCTTTTATGGATTTCTGGCACGACTCCTTCAGGGTGTTAAATGCTGTAATCAAGCCGGCTGCGCTGAAAAGAAATCACATATACACCATGTATAGGGTCTATGTAACTCCGAAGAAACTGGCAAAATTCTCAAATATTGACTACAATTGCCCAAGGTGTGGCCTCTTGAGGGCAGACGATGTTCATATGTTTATGGATTGTCCTGAATTGGCGGACTATTGGGGGAAGATAAAGGAATTTTTGGAAGAAGTACTCTCAATGCCTATAGCACTTCCAAGGTTTACAGTTATGTTTGGGCTTATTACGAACTATCAGGTGAATGACCTTCCCACTAAATTCGTATTCTTTATCATCCTCTTAGCAAGGCGCGAGATTTGTAGGGCATGGAAAGATCCAACCCCCCCTACCTTTGCTAATTGCCTGAGGCAGATTATGTTAACTTGCAAATCAGATGTGGCATGTGATCCCAGAAGTGAGACGAATGTTTGGGCAGCCTTGGTGGCATAGCAATCTCGATGATTGGTTTTCCAATGATTTGTCTGGAGCCCTGCTGGTTCCCCGTACTCCTAAGTAGCAAGGGGCGCACACAGATCGGCGAAAAAAAAAGGAGTTTGGAGGGGAAGGTAGTGGCTGCTTGAGGGTACGGGCAAACCAACTTGCATCAGGCCAAAACCAACGAGGGTCGGTGCAGAACGGCCAGTAGTGCATGGAGGAGCCAGTGTCCCATCAAAAGTTCCATTTTTTTTTGTAACATCGTTTTTATTGCAGTACCAAAATAATTGTACAGGCATTAATTTCACGGTAATATTAGAAAACATAGCAAGAAGACATATTATTAAGATTCCCCCCCCATCATTCCTGGCATGTCTCCAAAAAGAAGACTAATCTGCCACTGCGCCGAGTCCATTCCTTGCTGCATAGTTCAACGCCCGACATCTTATTTACAAGAAAAAGTGGACTGCTTTTGTAATTTTCGCCCCTCCCCCACCCCTATCGAACACCCTCCCCCCATCGCCCAACATTCCCGAACTCCCCCGCCCCCGTGGCAGCGCTGCGTAAGAATCCTAGTCAGAGTAAGGTCTAGTGTGTTAGAGAAGGTCCTATTCATTCACTAAGGTGTGTTCCTAGGTGTGCTAGCAGGGTTAGCTGCCATCAATTCCTCCCCCTCCTCATCAGTATCATCTCGGAGCGCCTGTACCATCATTTCCCATGCCGTTGCCCTCTCCAGCGCCTTCTCATCATCCGTCCTCCTAGCCATCTGGTATCTCAAAGTACTTTCACACGCTGCCCACCGCAAACATTCACCATACCACCGCTTATATGTGGGTCCCGTTTTCGACTTCCAATTCCTCGTTATTTCCCGCTTAGCAGGGATCAGCCCCAAATCTATAAATCGGCTGGTATTTTTATTCTTAGACGTGTGCGGAAACCAATGTAGGACCCCCACTGCCTTGGTGTACTGTATGTCCCTATCCGTAGCATTATTCAGAGCCCTCCCGATTTCCTGCCAGTAATCCCCCAAGGCAGGGCAGTCCCACAGCATGTGACCCAAATCCGCCCCAACTGTGTTACACCTGGGACAGGCCGCTTGTTCTATCCCAAAGTATTGCCGCACTTTCCCAGGCGTGAGGTATGCCCGATGGATAATGTAGAAGTGTATAAGCTGGAACCTGGCGTTCCTTGAGCTTTTCCGTGCCCGTCGTAGCAGCTGACCACACGTTGCATCAGGGATCTCCGTTTGGAGGTCCAACTCCCACTTAGCCTTCAAAACCGCGAGCGGCTGCAAGGCCTCCCGCAACATTCTGGAGTATAGACAGGTTACCGCCTTAAAGGTCCCGGCTGCCATCATCGTATATTGGCACGCCATGGAGATCGCCGGTTCCTGCAGACCCTCTCCCCAGTGATCTTGCATAGCGCCTGTCACCGCCGCATGCAACAAGTAGTCGCCTCGTGGGAGATCGAACCGCTCCTGCAATTCCTGAAACGGGAGCAACACACCATCCTCATACAAGTTGCCCAGCATTTGAACCCCAGCCTCTTCCCAGCCCAGTAAACACGACCAGTCCCCACCATGAGGGAGGGCCGTGACCATTCCCAGCGGAATTTCCGGAGCATACATAAGGCGGACTCCCGCTCGTTTGCGCGCCCGATTCTAGCAGAGTCGAAATGTCTGTTCCTCCACTGTCAAATCCCTAACCAAGAGCTTCTGATGCAGTGTGATGTATGCCAGCACATGACGCGGGGTGCCCTCATCCCTAGCATGCTCCGGGCCTCGATACACCCTCGCGACCTCCTGAGTGAAAGCCTGCAACTGAGCCGCCAGATAATAACCTTCAAAATCAGGCACCGCCATGCCTCCCTCGTCCTTGGGCCGCAGGAGGGTGTCCAGCGCGATTCGTCGCCTACCTGTGCCCCAGAGAAACGCTATAGTTAATGATCTCAGGCGTCGGAAAACGGAGCCCGGAATCCATATCGGGAGCTTCCTAAAGTAGTACAACAGCCTGGGCAGAGCCACCATCTTAAGCAGGGAGACCCGACCAGCCAGCGACAGTGGAAGAGTGGACCAACAATCCATACCCCCTCTCAGAGCAGTAATGCAACGGTTAATATTGCCATCTAGCATATCCGTTGGGGTATGGTAGATGTAAACGCCAAGATAGTGCAGACAATGCGGTTCCCACCGGAGTTCCTGCGCTGTGAGAGGGCACGGCTCTCCCTGCCTCAGGGGGTATAGACAGGATTTGGGCCAATTGACCTTCAGGCCTGACAGCCGCCCAAACAGCTCCAACAGACGTCTCGCCCCCAGTAACTCTGCTTCCGCATCAGCCAAGAACATCAGTAGGTCATCCGCATACAACGAGATGAGATGCGGCCTGTCCCTGTACATCAGCCCCGCATAGTGGCGGCCAGCTCTGGCTTCCACTGCAAAGGGTTCCATTGCCAAAGCAAACAAGAGGGGAGAGAGGGAGCACCCTTGCCTGGTGCCTCGCCGTACAGGGTACTGTTTCGAGATCAGGGAACCAACCCTGACTCTAGCTACGGCCTCCGTATATAGGACTTTGGTCCAGTTGATGTACCCGTCCCCCAGCCCGAAACGCCTCATCACCTCGTACAGATAATCCCACTCAAGGCTATCGAAGGCCTTCTCGATGTCTATGGAGAGCACAAATGGAGTAGTGGCATCCGACCAGTGGGCCCCCATCAACCTTGTAAGCCTGCGGATATTGTGGGTAGTGTTACGCGTAGGGATAAAGCCGCACTGATCCTTGTGAACCAGACCGGTCATGTGGGCCAGTAATCTATTTGCTAGGATTTTACTCAGGATCTTGTAGTCCGTCGTGAGCATGGATAATGGACGGTAGGATGAAAGGGCCCGCCCTCTCTGCCAGGTTTTAATAATGGGATCATAAGGGCCTCACACATGGAACCCGGGAGCCGACCACGCGATTGCGCTTCATTGTAAACCAATTGTAGTTGCGGAGCTAGGTACTCCAAATATTTACTATAAAACTCTATCGGGAGACCGTCAAGCCCTGGAGTCTTATTCCTAGCCATCTGCTTCACTGCACTCCCTATCTCCCCGACGGTAATGGGCCGACCTAACTCCTCAGCCTCCGATTCCTCCAATTGCGGTAGCTGTAACCCTTCCAAAAAGGAGCCCAGCTCATCCACCCCGCCCGTCTTTCCGCTCTCGTACAAACACTTGTAATACGCCCTGAACCTATCCAGGATCCCGGCTTGGGTGTGGCACAGCTCCTCCCCCACTGCCTAAATCGCCATGATCGGCGTGCCCCGCCTGATCGGATTGGCAAGCCACGCCAGCATCGACCCCGCCTTATCACCTTCCGCATGCGCCTTTGTCATATACGCTTTATGGTCAAAGCTACGCAGCCGTTCTAATTCCACCGCTAGTGCCTCTCTGGCGCCACTAAGCCCCTCCTGAAGCTCGGGGTGATTCGGGCGTTCCTTCTCCTTCTCCCTCAACCGCTTCTCCGCCTTCTCAAGATCATCCAGCAAAGTCCTACGAGCCCCCGCAGTGCTCCCAATACAGTGCCCCCTGACCACCACCTTAAATGCGTCCCACTCCACCGCCCTAGAAGAGGCGGAGCCACTATTCTCCTCAAAGTAGCGCTCTATTCGCTCCCCTAAGGCCTCCCTGAAAAGCAAGTCATCTAAGGTATCAGGTTGCAGTCGCCATGTTGGCACACAGTTGACTTCCACCATCCAGTTCAGGGACAACAACAAAGGGTTGTGGTCCGACACCGTGCGAGCCAAATACTCTGCGCTACCCACTGTGGAGAGCATATGTGATGAGCACAGAAACGCATCTAATCTAACATGCAGGTCATGCAAATGTGAGTGAAAGGAATAGTCCCTAGTGGTGGGGTGTAGCGTCCTCCAGGCGTCCCCCAGGGCCCAACTCTCCTGCCACTCCAGCCTGCGTTTTGCTACCCTGTGTGCTGGGGACGCGCGCAGCGGGGGATGGGATCTATCCATATCAACATCCACCACCGAGTTGAAGTCCCCCCCCATAAGCACTGGCCCTGCTAGGTAACTCGCCAGTTTGCCCGAGAGAGTCGTTAGAAAAGCGGGCAAATCCACATTGGGGGCGTACACTCTGCAGAGAGACACCACCCGGCCCCTCAATCTCCCCTCCACCGCCACATACCTTCCCTCCGGGTCCACCATTGTCTTAGTGACTTGGAAAGGGACCCCCGCTCGTATCCAAATCAACGTCCCTCTCGCAAAGGCCGAATAGGTCGTGTTAAACAGTTGTCCCCGCCACCTCCTTTGCAGCGCAATCCCCACCTGCTTGTTGAGATGCGTCTCTTGCAGGAACGCTATGTGCACTCCCCTACGTTTTAGATACGCTTGAACCTTGTGCCTTCGTACCATAGTCTGGAGACCCCGCACATTCCAGGTCACACATTTCAGAGCCCCCGTACTAGCCATATCCCTTCGCACACACAGACAGAACAATAAAAGTCATCGACCATGCGCGTTTGCCAACAGCCTACTGCCCCTCCCCCCCACTCCAAACAAATGAAACCCCCCCCCCTCTCCAAAACAACCTGAGCAACCCCAACTACTCTCGGTTCCCACCCCCCCAGGACAGGCCCCCGCACAATCGGAAGCAACCCCATCCAAACTATCACACCCAACAACCCCTCAAAAGAAGGCACTAGTATTCGCAGTCTCCACTGCGATGACCGTAAGGGCCAGTAGGGCGCGGACCGATGCCGAGAGGGTCCGTCAAAGCAAATCAGTCCCGCACATTCCGTCCCATGGTCCCCTCATTACAGATTCACGAAGCCCCATATAGCAATACACTGCGCTCACGGGCACAGCGCCCCAGTGTCTGGCCGGTAGGCCGCTCCTCTTGTCCAGCGTATCATGCCTCAAGGATCTCCCCAGAAGTCTGCGGTGTCACTATTGGGCCTTTGGCTCCGCCAAATTCCGAGAGCCCCGTCTCCGACCCCGTGCCCTGCTCATCAGAGTCCGTGCCCTTCCCGGACTGGCTTCTGGTCGCACTAGACAGGTCCACAACTGCCTGTAGGGCCGCCTTCCTCTCTGTCTCTGTTTGTGACACGGATGGTTTACCAGTTCTCCGACAATTTTTTCGAATCCGTTGGGCATTCCTGATCGGCTGCGCCACTCTAGCCTCCTCCGCCCTGGCTTTAGCTCCGTCCGTTCCAGCTTTATAGGTGTCCCACCAGGCCCAAGCATCCGCCGATGTCGTAAAAAAGAGCGATTTTTCATCCACCACCACTCTCAGCTTCGCTGGGAAGAGCAGGGAGTATTTTATGCCGTCTCCACGGAGCTCACGCTTGAGGGACAAGAAGTTAGCCCTGAGTCTCTGAGTCTCAAAAGTGTAGTCCGGGAACATGGTGACTCTGTTATTGTCCACTTGAAAGGGTCCCGCTTCCCTCGCCTTCTGTAGTAGCCAGTCCCGGTCCCTGTAATGGAGCAACTTGAACACCACCGGGCGAGGCGGAAGGCCCGGGGCCGGAGGCCGAGCCGGTACCCTGTGGGCCCGTTCCAGGGAGAAGAAAGGAGACAGTCCCTCCGGTGCCACCTCAGTGCGTATCCAGTTGTCGAGGTAGCCCACCATATCGTCGCCCTCAATTTTCTCCGGCAGGCCCACGTGGCGAACATTATTGCGCCTACTCCTGTTTTCCGCATCCTCGGCCCTCCTCTCCAGCACCTTCAGCCTGTCTAGGGCATCCGCCACCTGCGCTTTCAGAGCTGCGTGGTCCGGGGCCAATTCCTGAACAGTGACCTCCACGGATTTCACTCTATCCTTAAGTTTATCGTGATCTGCTTTTAGGAGACCCAAGCCCGTCGCCACCTGGGCGATGTCCTGTTGCAGGGCGTCTTTCGTGGTCGCGATGGCCTCCAATATACAGTCCTGCATGCGCTGGAGAGCAGACTGATCACGATCCGCTCCATCCGCTGCCTCTGTGTCGGTCGCTCCTTCTCCCTTCCCTTTCGGTTTCACCATCTCGGCTGCAAATGGCGGCGGCCTCTAGGGTCCCTTTGTCACCCCCGCTATCTCCGCAATGTAGAGCTCCGCCACTAGGAAACTCCCGGGGCAACAGGATCAGAGACCTTGGATGTGCTCAGCACAGTGGGCTTCACTCCAATCACGCTAAATAACGCCGTACTCTAGAGTCCACTGCTGCCGTTGCGCCCTTTGATGCCAGCCTGTGCATGGATAGTCGGGACCGTCGTCACAGGGCCGCCGCCATTTTGTCGCTTTGTCGGCGATCTTAATTATGGCCACGATTCCCACCAGCTCGCATCAGCTTGAGGAGAGTTCATCCGTGCCCGCCGGGTAGGTCAAGAGGGGTCCTTCAGTCCATCCAACACCACCAGTAATAGGACAGCAGAAGAGTCCGGCCCCGTGCTCCCGTCGTTTCTTTGTCCCGGGCTCAGGGCGCCATCTTAGATCAATGGCATTACACCCGGTGCCGGCCTTCTAAGTCAAATTTCAGGGCCAGGAACAGCTCTAGGTCGTCCGCTGTGAACGCCGCACCCTCCGCGATGACTTCAGATTTTGGGTTATCCCAGTTTTGCTGGAATTCGTTCAGATAATCAGGATGATATTCGGGATCGGGCGCAGAGCTCCGGGCTCACGCTGCCTACCTCCTCGGCATCCAAGCCACGCCCCCATCAAGAGTTCCATTTGTGATATATGAGGATTACCAAAAAAAAAAAAAAAAAAATGAAATGAAATTCACTTCTACAGAAAAATTCTGGCAGCGGTTCAAACTGCAGTAGCAAAGGAGAGAGCCCTAGCACAGGATAAACACATAATGATCGTTACACCTGTACCTGCTTTCGAAGCAGTGACAAAAGTGAGCATTCCAAATGCAAAAGCTTTACATCCGAGATGGATACAATGGGTTAATTCTCTTGCTGCAACAAATGTTGAATACGTGTTTGACCCCTACTTGAAAACACAAGAATTCCTACAATACGAACACGAATGTCCTCTGCCAACTGAAATTCTGCCTCTAGAATATTACGGATGTATAATCTATACAGACGGTTCAGCACAACCCGCAATTGGGGGTAAACAAGCTTGAAGTGCTGCGTGCGCAATTGTTAAAGGTCGCTGGCGTGAAGGTAAATTTAGACTGATGGTCACTAAAACTCAATCACTCGGAGACTGTATGGCTCAGCGAGCTGAACTACAGGCTTTCAAGATGGCGCTTTAAAATACCCATAGCGAATTCCCCACACTCATAGTGTGCGATTCGTATAACTGCGTCAGGAATTAGAATGAATATCTGCGGACCTGGGTGCAAAATGGTTTCAAAAATACAAAAGGTGGCCCAATTAAGCATAAAGAGCTTTGGGAACAAGTAGTTCTATTACATAAAGAACTACAAAAGACTCACGTGATTCATACACTGAATCATCAGCGTGATGGCGTTCACGTTGCAGGGAATTCATTGGCTGATGAAGCCGCGAAGGCAGTTGTGCAAACGGCTTCCATAGCTACAATCAATCGTTCTAAAACAAAGATAGACTGTGAATCAATGCTAGCAGTTAATGCCTCAATGAAAGGCAACTATGTGGCGTTACCACTAAATTATCCACTCGGACATACATACATAATTGAGGCAAACTCCGTTCCTTTTGCTCGAATCCCTGGAGTAGGGTACAGAGTAATTCCAAACAGGAACCGGAGAGCTGCTTTTGTTCGCGAAGCACATATGGGAGAGGGTCTGACACATGATGGGATCTTAAAATCTCTAATAGAGTTAGAAGAGGTGTACTGGTGGCCAGGAATGAGTGTCGAAGTGTACACATTTGGAATTAATTGTGATGTCTGTTACAGAGATCATAGCATTGAAAAACATCAAGTACCTGACTACAGTGTAGCCAGCCAGCACAGACACCACTGTTAGACAGCATTAGACTTTCTACACGCAGACTTCACCATGGACGAATGCGGTCCCACAACTATTAGGACAAGTTTCATTTGGATGTGGCCTCAGCGCTCGGCTGATGCCCGAACTGTTATAAAAGATTTGCGAGTCTTTATCGGCACATACGCAATCGGCACGCTACATTCTGACCAGGGTCCTGCGTTTAGCTCTCGGGTTTAAAAGGAGGCCATGGTCAGCTTGGGCATTGCATTGCGGTACATAAGTCCATTCCATCCTGAGGGAAATGCGGTAGTGGAAAGAAAAAAACGTGACATAAAGCAATCTATAACAGCTAGGGTATTAGGCTCGGGTGACGGGTGGGCCAACCATCTAATAAGTGTCCAACGTAGTCTTAACAATCTGCCAAGAAATTCTCTGGGTGGAATCACTCCATATGAATTACTGTTTGGTACTAGAATGATAATCGAAGACCTCGATAGTCAAACTTCAGTGGTGGAACAAAAACCCTTTGATGTCAAAGATCGTTTGGCTGTTTTACAGGACTTAAATGAAACAAAAAGAAGTCTGAGTAACACAACAAAAAAGCCAACAACCACTGAAGAAAAACCACCTGTCCCAGCAAAGCCTGTCTGGATTTCAAAGATTGGGGATCTAGTCAGGGAAAAGATCGCGGTGAAGAAGGAATTTGGGCCTTCTTACAGAAAAGCAGTACCTGTCTTAGCAATCCACGGAACAAGATCAGTGTCACTACCGCCGCTTGCTGGTAAAAGGGAGAACAGAGTTGTATCAATTGACCTGGTCAAACCACATCATGTGGCCGATAATAAGTTGTAGGCCCAGTAGACTCCCAAGATGTAGCAGACAACCAAATCTTGCTACAATCCAAGAGGTTCAAACTGAAAGACTAATCACCTTTGATAAACCTGCAGTAAGAAAAGAAGGACTATGCAACAAATCCATACTTGTGCCTCTGGATACCCAAATAACAGTTCATCAAGAGACACCTGTCCATAATGATGTAGCGTCTGACTATACAAATATGACAAAGGAAGAAGCAGCTCCAACAATTCCAAACTATCCTGATGCTATTCCAACAATTGACAGAACTGCCTCTGGCTATTTCATCAACTTTGATAACTTTTCTGAGGATCCCAGTGAACCTGAAACAACGCCAGCAAACAAATCTTTCAAAGAAAAAAATAACAGAACTCTTTCATCAACTGGAAAAAACATATCTGGTTTCACCATGGGTTGAATTTTGGATTGTATTAGGTGTACTTTTTCTCCTACGTTGGCTCATTCTTGTTTTAATGCCTTAGATATGTTCAGTACTTATACATTCAGTTTTATTGAACTTAATACTGTGGAGTGGGTGTTGTATATGAATTAAGGACCCTAGTGTAATTTTCCCGATTCATGCCCATATATAGGTATAAATTACCCTATACTTATATAGGCATAGAAATCATAACCATATTTAGACTTAGCCTATGCAGCCCAAATACGGCATGGCTACTTCCACTAGTTCCGAAAATCCACAACGATTTCTTGGAAAAACCTGCCTTCAGCAGCTAGGGACTTTCCCTTGCTTGAATACTAATTTATCTAAGAAATCATGAATTTTCAAAGAACTGAGTCTTTGATGACGTTATTATGTCCCACCGTACGTCAAACTCGGCACCTTCAAGGTATAAATATGCCCACATTTGCCCAAACAAACACACAGTGGTTTGGAGCAGTTCGACTATCTACTTGCCGACGCATCACGCCGCAGCAAGTGGCGAAGGAAGCCGACCCTCCAGCAGACGCACTGAGAGACGCTGTCTTTTCTCTGGCCGAGAAATCCAGCTCCAGTGTTTCCAGGCTACCCTTGCGGGTTGCTGGGAAATCGAGTCCTGAGAGAGAGATATAAGACCTCCTTCATTCTAAACCAAGGTACGGAGCTGATTAGACCCTTAGAGAATTCTTGGAATAGATTCTTGGCAAAAAGAATACTGAAACTAATCTACACCTCACTTACTTCTTCCCTTGTACTAGACCGAACTTCTTCCCTTGTACTAGACCTAGGTTAGGTTCACCGGGGTAGGCGTATTTTAGAAGCACCAGTTGAGTACTTTTAGTCATTATTTATTAATGTATGTATTTTATGTTATTTTATATGGCTTAGAAACCATACCATGCTTTTACAGTACTACTTTATAATACTCTTCCTATTATATGCTGTGTACTTTATAACCAGTATCACGATTGTAGCAGTTCATTTCCTGTGCTTGAGAAAGAAGACTGTTCAATAAATACTTTTATTGAAAATGCCCGTCTCTCTATTTTCTCTGCACCTCTGGTGAAACGAAGCATGCACAATTGACTGAGTGAAATAACTATCTATTGTTTCCGCGACTCTAGAGATTGATTTCTTAATCTTGCAAAATTAAGTTGTCATGTTTATGCGGTTGTCAGAAACTTTCTAGTGACCTCTGAGCTAGCTGGCACTCACAATTAAGTTTAATATATTCGATAGAGACCTAGTCGACCTCAGTCCTACGTCTAAACTATAGTATATGTTATTCCAATGCGCAGAGCCTATTAGGAATATAGGAACTACACTACACTTGATGCAATCATCTCTAAGCAGAACACCTTATCCCTCCGCTCTATCCTACCCACTGACTGGGCTCACCACCACCTAATTCTTTTCAATCTCAATGCCATCTAACCAAAGGCCCACCCCCAAAATACCCGGCACAAGTACTGAGCGAGGAACATACACTGAATCTCCCGGGCAGAGTTAGAAGCGTTAGTCAGTTCCCAAATTCCAAGGTGATGATCTCACCGCCCACTACAACAGAAAAATGGGAGAACTACTTGACATAGACGCCCCTTTGAAACTCAAGAAATCAAGAAGTATCCCTTCCAGATCTTGGTTTAACAAAGACCTTAACAAAGAGGCAACAACTCCGGTTGGCTGAAAGAAACTGGAGACAACAATCCTTGTTAACATATCTTGCGATATCAGGAGCTAAACGCATAAAATACAAAACACACATCTTCAATGAAAAATCCCCCTTCTTCTGAGCCCAACTTGAACCTTCGAGGAAAGATCTAAAGACCTTCTCAACATCATAAACAACAAACCTCCTCTTTCCCTCAACACTCAATAAATGACTCTACCATGCGCTGCAGAGAGTTTGCAACATTCTTCTCTGAAAAAATATCTAACATTGAAATCTCTCTTGACCCACCCATCTCTCTGTCCTACACCAAATATGTCCCCCTAGCAAAGAGGGTCTACCCAAGGCCCTACCTCCAACTAATGGTCGTCTCTCTGTTGTAAATTAGTAAAAATGGGTTAGCGTTAGCAGAAGCCATCCTGCATTTAGAAGTTATCTTATCCGCTTTTTAGAAGCCATTTTAGTTTCTGGAGGCCATCTTGTCTACCATGTGCTGCCATGTGCTCACTTTGTGCATTGTCCTACCTTCCTTTTAGCTGCGCCTGAAGTCTGCCTAGTAACAGGATATATTTAGCCTCCTCCACTTCCACGCATGCTCAGAAATGCCTGGTAGAGTCTGCAGCTGTTACTGATTAGTTTTACATAGGAATGTGTTCACTACGTTCTGAAACTGTTAGCTCCTCCCACTTAGTTGAACAAAGAGGATTTGTATGTCCATTTATGGTATTCTTTGTGTGCTCACAGGAGCCAAGACTGCCCCTTTTCATGTATGCTTACTGTGTAAGTCTGAAATGTATATAAGGCGTCAGCCTTCTGAATTCCTCAGACTGCCTCATTCATTTGCCATGGCTTCTGGGCGACGCAGCCTCACCTCATATGAGTGTAATAAACTGTCCTTTGATATTTCAGAGTTCTGTGTCAGTCTCTTACTGCTTTTTGGACTACGTATCAGTGACACCCCTGAGAGGCAATATTTTTGAATTACAACATCACCAAACTCACCCTATGCCAGCTGAACTGAATTCGACAATGTCCCTTAAGAAGAAGTGCTCCAATAACTCGCTTGCATGAAACCAACATCGCACATTTCTGATCTCCTCCCTCCTGAGCGTGTCAATAATCACAGTCACATCATATCTCGCCTGCATGGACCAAAATCATCAACTCCTCCTTTTCGAGAAGCTCCATGCCAACCTCCCTCAAACTCGGCCAAGTCACCCCCCTGATCAAACAACACAGAGGCCGACTAGAACAACCTTAAAAATTACAGACCTATGTTTATTCACATTTACCTTCAGAAGCAAGTCTCATCAAAGCACCAGAGTGCATGACGAACTTAGTAGTCCATACGCTGGTACTTTTCAGACTGTATTATTGGACCTCTTTCCTGTCTGGCCTTCCCCGAGAAAATTAGCATCACTGAGAGAAATGCTTCATACAGTTATCCACTTTGTGACAGGTCACAAAGTTTTCAAATCACATTTCTTCTATACTTCACATCCTACGATGGCTTCCATTTGAAGCAACAGACCAATGTAACACTGAATGCATCACCCACAAAGCCCTCCACAACTCCACACCCTCCTACTTGGTAGAAAAACTCAAAATCTCTGGATCTGAACAAGGATCGCGAATTCGTAAAGTCCTCCTGCTGGAACAAGCGACATTCAGGTAAGAACGCTTCATAAAGCTCGCCTTCTCTGCCAGCGCTACAAGCATTTGGAACTCCTTCCCACAACCCCCTTGTACAACCACAAGTCTTGCCACAATTATAAACTCAAAATCCTCCTACTTGAGAGATGCTCTGAATAATAAATCTGTGGTCACTTTTCTGCATCTACTTTTCCAATGTATCCAGATATTAACTGTTTAAACTTTCTCCCCTGACGTGATCTGTGGGATTAGTCTATTGCTTCTCTGTTATTTTATGGCACATCTAATCTGCATTTGGTCTTTCTTCTTTAGAAAAGTGCTTCAATGCCCTTCAGCAAAGATTGTACTATATAAAACCACAAAAATAAACACATTTGGTATAATAAAGAGGAACCAGAAAAAAACTATTTTTGAAAAGTTTGTGCAAATTGGTCAAAAGATTCCAAAATTATTAGCAAAGAAATAATTGCTTTTCAAAAGAAACTCTTATAACCACAAAGTATGTGGGAGGGAAAGAAGGAAGAGCAGAAGAGGGAGAGAGAGTGAGAGAGAAAGAGAAATAGAAAGGAAGAAAGATAGCAAGAAAGAGAAACAGAAACAGAGAAAGAGTGACAGAGAGAGAGAAGTGAGAGAGAAAGAGAGAGACACAGATAGAGAGAAAGAGAGAAGGATAGAAAGGAATAGAAACAGAGAAAGAGAGGGAGAGAGAGAGAGAGAGACCATGGTTTAAGTGAGTTGCAAATAACTTTTAAAAATAAATTAAGATGTTAAAAGCAATCCCAATAATACCTTTAACGTGACCAGTGTACTTTTGATCCAAGACTACCAGACATAGCTAAAGACATCTTGGGGATATTCAGAAAGCATCAGTGGGAATACATTCCACCCATTCCTTACCATTAGATTTGTGGTTTGTAATTCACATCCGTCCCTCCTGCTGCCCAAACCTTGTTTACTGTATTCTTCCACAAACACGCTTTCTTTAAAAAGGCCTTTAAATCTTGTTTTTATCTTGTCACATTTGCAGTGCATTCAAAGACAGAGGTCAAATGTCAAGCTCTCTCTTTGAGAAAGCTTGGTGTTTAATTTTCTTCCTATGACTTCAAAATGAGAGAATGTATGTGACAATTCTGCTGAGTATCCATACAAGAGGCGAAGGTTTAAGATTTTTTTCCTAGCACACCACAAAAAACAAGCACTGGCAACGCCAATTGGTCTTGCCTTGCGAACCTACTGACTTTGCAAATGACTTTTAGCTGTGTCCCACACCATCAGTCGAAAAAGAAAAAAGAAATATCCTACTGCATTTTGCCGGGTTACAAAGATTGACGCGTAATTACTGAGGCTTACCCTTTGAATTTCAATCAAATGTGGTGGATATGATTAATGAAAATAGAATGCAGGGAATGGAGAGTTATTACTGTACCATCAATAAGCTCCTTAGGTGCTGCACCTAAAAATGCTGATATTACATTTTTTTCTGAACGCCGGGAATGGGGACTATTAGTCTGATAAGAAGCTACAAATTGTTGCTCTCTGTTGCAGGGAATCCCAGCCCACAATCAGAGCCTGAGAAGTCTCTCCCGAGTGTGAGTATGTTATTTTTGAAAAGTATTTTGGCCTTGCCGCCGGTATTTGATTATTTTCCTCAAGATACCACTAGCAAAGTGCCCAATAATTTCCAAATCAGCCTACGGGCTTGCCGTCTTTCACGGTATTGGGTGTAAATGCCTCAGATGTCCTGATGATTTTCTGCTTCAATATGGCCACCACGCAGGCAGCATCGAGGGCGCTGGTCTTGCAGGGCGTGAAGGTAATTTTTGAGCCCTCACACACCTTCTTCACAGCAGGCGCCAGGGGTGTTTGGAGGAGATCTCCCCGCACTCAGGTGTGTTATTTATGTATTTTATTCAGTGTTTTATATAGCGCAAACATGACCCAACTGGGTATCAGAGTGCTTCACAATTCTATAGCACGGTACTTCTGACATTTGGTTTGATTAGTCCTTTAAACAAACTACCAAGTATATATATTCAATTTTAAGTGGAAAGCATTTCTACTTTACAAATAATACATGTCCCAAACATTAATAGAGATCAACTTGCATTACAATAGTATGCGTCCGAAATATTACAACAATTGACATTTTAGAAATACAGGTACTAAGAATACCTCATATCATTTAGTACAGTGGATTGTACGTAGCAAACAGACTGGTTACAGAATTTATAGCTATTATCCTATACTGCTTTTGGCCCGGAAACGTTGTACAGATGTGGCAGGGTCGCGTCATGATGCTGCTGGGGAGAGCTGCCAGAAGATGCTTCAATGGCACGGCCCTCTGTACATGCCAATGTCCCCTCCACCCCAAGCCGTCCTTCCAGTTCTTTAGGTGCTAACTTTACAGTCGACAGTGAAGTTTCTGGTCGGCAGCAGTAGACATGAGCACTTTAGTTGAAACGGCTGCTACCATTATGCAAACGGGAGGTGGTGAAGACAAGAAAATGAAGTAATTTGCTTTTATAAATAACAAGCCAGGAGAGGCGATCAGCGATGAGTGAGACGGTGAGGAACTGGCTCTCTTACTTTGAAGTCAGAGAACGAACAGGCTTTTTAAGGGAAACATCATCTGACATTTGAACTCTGTCTGTGAATGAACAGCCAATGTGACAAGATAAGAACAAGAATTACAGCCATTTACAAAAAGTGAAAAAAGTGCGCATATGAAGTGCTCTTAGACAAAGAAAAAAGAAAAAGTGCTGTTGCTGCTAGCGCACTCGTGGATTAGCACTCACCTCACCCTTGCTCCTGACTGTTGTGCTGTTCGCCGCACCCGCTCCGCGGGTGCCGCTCCGCGGGTGCCGCTCCGCGGGTGCCGCTTCATCTGGGATACCGTGCTGGTGCTGTCTCTGCCCGTCTTCGGTGGGGGTGACTCAGGGCGAACTTGGAACTCCAGGGCTGCGAGCGTGCAGGGACTACCTTACCCAGGTGTCCCTGCGAGACCGTGGTCAGCTTCCGGTCCGCTCTCCCTGGAGCTCCGCCCCCCGCCCATCAGAAGGCAATTTAAACCACCTGGGCAGTTCCTGACCTTGGGACACCTCGCTGTTGCTGCTAGCACACTCGTGGATTAGCGCTCACCTCACCCTTGCTCCTGACTGTTGTGCTGTTCGCCACACCCGCTCCGCGGGTGCCGCTTCATCTGGGATACCGTGCTGGTGCTGTCTATGCCCGTCTTCGGTGGGGGTGACTCAGGGCGAACTTGGAACTCCAGGGCTGCGAGCGTGCAGGGACTACCTTACCCAGGTGTCCCTGCGAGACCGTGGTCAGCTTCCAGTCCGCTCTCCCTGGAGCTCCGCCCCCCGCCCATCAGAAGGCAATTTAAACCACCTGGGCAGTTCCTGACCTTGGGACACCTCGCTGTTGCTGCTAGCGCACTCGTGGATTAGCGCTCACCTCACCCTTGCTCCTGACTGTTGTGCTGTTCGCCGCACCCGCTCCGCGGGTGCCGCTTCATCTGGGATACCGTGCTGGTGCTGTCTCTGCCCGTCTTCGGTGGGGGTGACTCAGGGCGAACTTGGAACTCCAGGGCTGCGAGCGTGCAGGGACTACCTTACCCAGGTGTCCCTGCGAGACCGTGGTCAGCTTCCGGTCCGCTCTCCCTGGAGCTCCGCCCCCCGCCCTTTCACTAACACTTTAAACACTGCCTCTTCTCCCGCAGCGCGGGACGCAGCCCGGGGCAAAGACCGGGCTAAGAGCGGGCCGTTTGAGGCCGTTCGAGGTCTTAGAGGTCTGGTCTGGGCCATATCCCTTGGCTGATTTCCTTGTGAACTGGTATCTTATTTTTTCTTTCTTTCCCCTGTGTTATAGTTCTTCATAGTTATCATGTGTACTAGGGCCACACGTAGTAAAACTGCCAAGGGTCTCAACGGGCCTAGCGGGACTCTGGACGATTTCTTAACAAAGACAAACTTGGCCATTGATGCCGAAATTAATAAAATGCAGCATAGGGTTTCCCTAGAACTTGAAGCTGCTCGCAAGCTGTCCTTAAATATAGCTAGTTCTAAGAAATCGTCATTAGGCAACCTAGCTTTGGCATTGACTCCTGAGCGTATATCTGGCCCTCGACCCTTACTCACAACGGTTGATATACACCACCGCCCATCCCTGTCCCCACCCCAACTAGCCAATGACCCTATATTGGATCCTATTGTGGAGCTCCAACCACCCACCTCTGGGTTTGGCAAAAGTGTGTTAGGGAATGGTAAAACATCCAAAACCGCTGTACATGCAAAAAAAACTGCTCTCCAGCAAAAGAAAAGTCAGGCAAGGTCTGCATTTGCTCGCAAAAAAGCCAAAATTGCGAGAGCGCAGTTTTTTAATTGTCGACGGCAATTAGGTACCACAGGCCATGGGGAAGTACATGATGAATGTAATCTAGTTCTGCCTGTTAGTCCCACTCCCCATGGCTCTGATGGTGTTGTGAATGTTCCCCTGGTGGAAGCTTTCCCAGCAATAAGTAAAGATGGACTAAGGGAGGGTAGACTGAGTGGGGTAGAGGGGGACAGGAGGGGGGATGAGGAATTTGTACAAACTGTATGGGACACACTAAAAAAATTACTCACCCCCCTGGAACTTAGACTTTCCAGAATGGAAAACCATTTGTTAGAAATGGATAGGACAATTGTCATATTGGCTAGCCTAAGTCTTAAGCAATTAGAGGCCAAATTTCCACAGGGGGAGGCTCTAACCTTACAAACAATAGAAACAGAGGTACCGACTGTTCCCCCTCCTAGATCTAAACCTGTGCCCAAACCCCGCACGAAAATTGGGAACAACGCCATTAACATTCCAAATCATGACGTTTGTCTCCCAACCCAAGTCCCTGTACCACCCAAACCCAAACTCAACACCTGTCATGTAAGGGATACACCACACTCTGCTGAGATCCAATCACATAACCCGCAGAATGTGACACGTCCTAAACATATGCCCCAATCTGCCGCACAGCTGCCCAAACAGCCAACCCATAATACCTTGCCACCTCTTGAACTTAATCGTCCCAACTTCCGAGGTGGTTATATTGATTTACCGCCAGAAGCCAGCCAATATGTTATTGTTTTGGCTGGTGTACCTATCCTTGATTCACAAACTAAAGAAGATCATTGGTCTCTTAAAAACAAGGTCATATACTGGCTTAATACTAACAGGCAGCTTCCCAGTCACCAAAGAAGCCGGGTACTAATGGTACGACGAGTACCATGGGTTGGACCCACCCACAAATCCATCAGGGGTGACTGTATAGTAGTGACTTTTTCTGATCCCCATACTGCTCAGCATCTCTGTTCTTGGGCACCGTGTGAAGAAGATCACACAGTTGTTGTCAGACCCCTCACTTTTTTCTATCCTCCTAAAAATCAGCATAGACTGGGTGGGTCATGGACGACAACTCAAAAAACTAGGCATGGGGGTTTTGGGAACGGTGGACCCAATCAGAGTATTTGGTGGCAGGGGGCCCCTACATCTAATATGTTTGGTTGCCTTGAGGAGGTTGACTGACTCGGGGGGGCGGATGTTATTATTGCAGACTCCACCCCGCCCACCACTACAGTTTCCAACACAGGTTGTTCTATGTTACTATCAGACCAACAAGTAACTTTTGGCAACGCCCATAATTTCATCCCGACTGTGTTGGGCACTTTGGCACAATCAGACAATCCATGCCCTGGCACCCCGGCTCATGTACTTAAAATAGCCTCCTGGAATATAGCTGGTTTACGGGGCCGCCTGGACAATGATGACTGGGTAGACTATATCACCTCACATGATATTATCACCTTTCAGGAAACCTGGTCTGTTGCCCCCCTGTTTTGTTTGGGCTTCTTAAACTTCTATAAACCAGCAGTACAGGGTATAAAGGGTAGGGCTTCGGGTGGTCTCACCATATGGGTAAGAAACACACTTGGTTTTAGTATCAAGGAAATCCAGATGACGAACCCTGACCTTCTTTGCATATCCCTTAGCAAAGCAAATTGCAAGGATATTATCCTTATCAACATTTATGCTAGAGGATGCCAGGGGGGCAAGAAGCAACCAATTGTTAATGAAATCTTTTTTAATGAGTATAAAAGTGACCAGCTTATTCTAGTGGCTGGTGACTTGAATTCCTCATTTGAGCCCATTTTGAATCTCAATGAGGATGTAGGCTCAGAGGAAGATTTCGCCTGGGATATTCTCCCACTATCAATTACTAAGGGTGTTAGGGGTACCGAGGCTGCCCTCCACTGGCTTGGACTCTGCCTAGAATGGGGGCTCCGAGCGGTGAACGGCCGCAGTTTATCTGACAAGGAGGGTAAACCAACTTTCGACAATGGGTCTAGCACAAGTCGCATTGACTATATCTTAATTAACATTGAATCTTGGGCCTTAGTTAGTGACATGTCTATTGACACCAGGCCAGAGAGTGATCATAATCCTCTTTCACTTATACTCAAGATTCCAGGACTAGGGCTTCCCCAGGCAGAAACATCTTGTATTACATCTGACCTTGTTTTGTGTGATAACAGAAGACGGGTCAAATGGCCTAGGGTTTTAGCCAACAATGAGCTTGTTTGCCAGATAGAAGACCTGGTCTTAGATACAAGAGTTAGGATGATGGCAGTAACCACAAATGTTATTCCTAAGCAAAATATTGTTGATCTCCATGAGGCCTGTTTCGCGGCTATTAAGGAACTTCTTACTAGGCCATGCCGGAAACAGAAAGCGAAGCAAATTAAGGGGTGGTATAACAAGAATTGTAGAGAAGCCCATAGTATTCTCATTGCTGCTGTAAAATCTAGAAATACCCCCGCTATCAGGGCAGCGCGACAGGACTATAGACGAATTATTTGGGAGGCTAAAAGGGATTGGGACGATTCCTACTGGCTCGATCTCCTTCAAGCCTGTGAATCGTCCAACCAAATCAAGTTCTGGGAGATAGTCAGATGGGGCAGGGGCTCAGATTCACTTTCCCCTGAAAACCATGTCTCTGCTGATGATTGGGTAAAAAAAATTTCGACTCAATTCAAAAACCCTAACGTCTCCCAGTTGGCTGAAGATCCCTTAGCAGGGACTATATTAGCTCCTCACAAGGACAGGCTTATTTTTAATAACTCTGACACTGAACATGCACTAAAATCTATTCAGTCCGGGAAAGCACCAGGTATTGATGCGGTACCAGCTGATCTTTTTAAACTAAACTTAGATCTGTGGGTCACTTACATAACAACTTTGGCAAATTCCATCGCAGCTGGAGAGAGGATTCCCCAATCCTGGAAAGGGGCTGAGATTCTTCCGGTCTATAAGAAAGGGGATCGATCTTCACCCAAAAATTATCGCCCCATTAGCCTGATCGATACTATCCAAAAAGTGGTTTCACGAATGGCCCTAGCCAGAATACAAGGGTGGATAGAAGAAAATAACATACTCTCCCCCATGCAGGCAGGGTTTCGATCAGGCACTAGCACTTTAGACCAGGTGTTCCGCCTTACCATGCTGTATTGGAAGGTGGTTTCTCTGGGCGGCGGTGTCATCTACGCTGCCTTTATTGACCTCAGGTCGGCATTCGACCTGGTACCCAGGGAAAAACTCTGGGCAGCCCTGGAACTTATGGGATTTCCACCTGAAATACTAGAGCTAGTAAGGCGCCTACACGAGGATAATTTTGCCCGTGTAAGATGGGGTAAACAGGGTCAGGTGACTGCTAGCTTCCCTGTGGAACGTGGAGTAAGGCAGGGTTGCGTGCTGGCCCCTACTTTGTTCCTCCTGTTTATCAACCGGGTGGTTGCATTTTTAAAAGACGCACATACTGATGCTCCATCCTTGGGGGGTTCAAAGTACCCCATGCTAATATTCGCCGACGAGACCCTGCTCCTTTCCAGGACTCGGTGTGGCCTACAGGCTGCTCTTAACAGATTTGCCGAATTTTGCACAGTTAATGACCTTCAGATTAATACCGATAAAACTAAATTTATGATTTTTAACAAAAATAAACCCATTTCACGTTTATTTTTATTAGAGGGTGTCCCAATTGAACAGGTTAAAGTCATGTCATACCTGGGCGTGACTCTTGACCATCAACTTACATGGAAACCCCAATTGGAGGTGTCAACTCTTAAATTTGTTCGCCTTACAGGATGCTTGTTGAAGGAACAGAGAAAAACCTTGACCAAACGCATTACACCTGCGTTAAAAATTTACGAGGCCAAGGTGAACACAGCTATCCTGTATGGGGCGGATATATGGGGTTACAAGGGCTTGCTGGCGTTAACCAGCGCACAGAATAGGTTTCTTAGGAATTTAGTAGGACTTCCTCAATCGACCCCCATTAAACCCCTGCTTTTAGATTTAGGTTGTAAACCGCTGAATGAGATGGCACAGTATCGCCTTGTAGCTCTATGGCGTCGTCTGTGGACGACCGAAGAGCTTAGTCTCTTTGCTCATGAATTGGGGGAGGTAAGAGCATTGTGCGGTGCCCAGAAAATTCCATGGCTACGAGAGGTTAAGCTAATATTGTACTCCATGGGCCTCCCCGAGCTATGGTTACACCCGGAAAGTTCTTGTTTCCCATCTAAAGTGGAATTCAAAGAGCTTTTTTGGGCCACTAAGAAATCTGTACTGGTCATTCTCTCTTCAGAGAACAGCCTAACGGGACAGTTTTTACTGCATAAGCTAACTCCGTTCCTCGAACCCTATTGGGACTTGATATGCAAAACACTCGACCGTAAGCTGTACCATCAGTTTCGGGTGGGAACCTTGCCGGTCAAGTCCTTCACTGCAAAGTGGGCTAAGGACACAAGCAATAAATGCCCCTTCTGCCCTGACCAGGCGGAAAGCATTGGACATATATTCTTTGCATGTCCTGCATATCGATTGCCTAGACTAAAATGGCTGAAACCAATTTGCAAAACATTGAACTGTCGAGGTAGCAATACAGCTTTGCTTAAACTACGTGACTTGCTCACTGCTAAATCAGTGATTTGTATAGCTAAATTTTTGGGTTGGATGTGGTTAATTCGTGCAAAGAAACTGTAAATTGCCCTTTAATTGTAAACCCCTGTTTTTAACAGTAATCAAATTTTTATGCTGCATATGATTGTGCTAATTCACTTTTATGTATTTGGGGGATCCATTGTACAACATTGTAATGCTGAAATGTTTTTTTTATATATTGTGTCTTTTATGAATTTTTTATTCGAAATAAAGACTATATGAACTGAACTGAAAAAGTGCCTAAAGCAGTTAATAATATGGGACCATTGCAAGGCTACAAGTAATGGGACAGTGCTCCGTGGTAGTGAACAATCTATGAAAAGGAGAGACAAGTAGGAAAGATTAGCCATTGGGAAGCATGGCTGTTTAAAGGAGATTCAAAGAAACAAATAACAAGCATTGGATATGCAATAGGTCTCGCATTAGAAAAGTTGGAGCTAAATATTTTGTAGATGTAATTATTTTTTTACTTATGTTGACATTTTGAAAGTAGTTTCTTTTTTTTTGTATTTTATAATCACAATGGCTTATAAATGTTAAAAGTAACTGACTAACGGCAACAAAGACAAATCCCCCTAAATAACAAGCATTGGCGGCCGGAAAAAAAATCGGCGCGAAATTAAGACAAGTCGGATGGGGTGGGGGGCAGGGGAGAAGGAGAGTGAGCAGCCTTTGATGAGCGAGTGGGGAGGTGGGGAGGGGGGAAGGGGAAGGAGAAACGAGAGACACGGCCCACAACAGAAAAATCGGCAGGAAATGAAGACAAGTCGGATGGGGTGGGGGGCGGGGGAGAAGGAGAGAGAGCATCCTTTGATGAGCGAGTGGGGAGGGAGTAAGGGGGGAGAAGAAACAAGAGAATAACCAGGACAATGTTTCCATCTCCTTGGTGTGGCATCAGAATATTGTAAGAATATTGTCTGACACAGATATCTTGTCTTAAATTTGGTTGACTGAAGTGTCATTACACAGTAGAATAGCCCGTCTGCTTGTTTCCAGCCAGCTGTCGTGGGTGTGCGTGTTACTCCTGTTAGAAGACAAAATGGCAACGTTTTTAATTGTGTTTTTACAAGTGTGTCAGAACAAAGAAGTTTTTGGTGAGGGCTGGTTCCTTGGCAGGAGAGGTTGATGCAAATGCAGAGAACGACTTAAAATATGGGGTAGGGGAGGGGGTAACTCAGAGCAAGCGAGTGTAGGGGGTAACTCGGTGCAAGCGAATGTAGGGCTGGAGACAACGTTTTTTCTGCTTTTCGATGAGTAGTTCTGCCTTTCCAGATCTCCGCCCTTCTTATGTTCTTCTTTAGATACATTGGATAATCTGATGGCCTGGCATATTATTGTAAACAAACCTGCGTGTCCTGGGGCTCCAATTTAAATTACTTATATATCAACCAATAAATAAAAATAGTAACCAACTCGGGTTCTATTTACAGCTTTGTGAACAGCGCCCCCGTGAGGCCTTGTGAAGACAGTCGCATGAGAAATACATTTACTTTGTGGCACCGGCGGCCTTCACCTTCGGTCAAAGTTTAGTTTGTATAATTTTTCTTTCCACGTAAAATGTTACACGTATGGTTTTGGAGGGACTGAGAAAATGCGTGTCACCGCTAGGTGGTGCTGCTGGTAAGAAACATATATAAACTCGAGTGGAATTGCTAAGTTAAGGAAGTGCCTTCAGTGAATTTGGGGTTCAGACATTGAGATGGGAGGAAAGTTCTTGCACACGACGTTCATTGCCCCTGGGTTGAAAAGACTCGTCCTACACTAGATATGCAAAAAAAATCAGCGCGAAATGAAGACAAGTCGGATGAGGTGGGGCGGGGGAGACGGAGAGAGAGCAGCCTTTGATGAGTGAGTGGGGAGGGGGAGGGGGAGGAGAAACGAGAGACACGGCCTGGCGGCCGTGAAAGTGAAAGCTCTTGGCATTGCTGTGGGGAGGGGGGAGGAGAAATGCGACACGGCCGAAAGCCTTTGATGCAGCAGGGGGCGGAGCCGTATGCCTTTCAACTGAAGCTGCAGGCGGCAGATGGCTGGCTTACATGTGCAAGTGCATTTTAGGTCAATGCGCTTGCGCATTGAGCTTGCTTTTCACGGGCACTGCATGGAATCGCCCGATGGTTAAGCTCTGGTTAAGCCCCTATATTCTCGCAAGCTCAATGCACAAGTGCATTGACAGGCGAGACCTAAAAAGCAATGGGTGGGCAGTAAGCCCACAAAGTTAAGCGCTGTTGCGGCAAGACCTAAAAAAAAAAGAACTGTGCTGATGTTTCAGAATATATCATAATTAGTACAAATGAAGCACATTTATTTTGTATTCCTGAAGTGTGGAGAAAAATATTTGAATAAGATTGAAACACATTACTACACTAGGGGATGACATTTGCAAACATTATCATTGATGTGCAGTAAAACCATATTTCAGTGTAAATGTAATGGTCATTTCAATTGAAAATGAGTTGTCTGTAATGGCAGTGCGCCACCACACCAAGTATACTCACACTACGCCACTCAACTCCACACCATTCCACTCCAATCTATGCCACTCACTCCATGAAACAACACTCCGCTCTCCTCTAATCCACACCACTTACCCCACTCCAATCTATCCAACTCCACTCCAAAGTACCCCAATCCATCCCACTCCAATTCACCCCATTCCAATCTATCCATCCCCAATTTACTCACCATAATCTACCTCACTCTACCTCAATCTACCCCATCCTGCTCCAATCTACCCTAAAACACTCAATCTAACCCAATCTACTGACTCCACCCCAATCTACCGCACTCCACTCAGATTTACCCCACTCTGCTCCAATATACCCCAGTCTACCCCACTCCACTTCAATCTACCCCAACTCTAATCTACTCGAATCTAACTGACTTCATCCCAATCTACCTCACTCTACTTCAGTCCAATTTACCCAACTCCATTTCAATTTATCCAACTGCAATCTATCCAACTCATCTACACTCCTACCACAATCTACCCACTCCAAACTACCACAATCTACCCAAATCTAATCTACTATGTTCCACTGTAATCTACCCCACTCCACCCAATCTATCCCTCTCCACTTCATCCAATCTACCCCACTCAATCCAATCTACCCCACTCCATCCAAACCACCCCACTACAATCAACCCCATTCCACTACACCCTAATCTACCGCACAACACTCCACTCCAATCCAATCTATCCAATTCCACTCCACCCCACTCTACCCAAACCTACCTCATCCCAGTTGAATCTAATCCACTCCACCCTACTTCAAGCTACCCTACCCCACTCCATCTCAAACTTACCTATCCCAATCTACCCCATTCAATCTACCCTACTTAAATCTACTCCGATCAATCACACCACACTCTACCCCATCCCAACCCAATCTACCCTACACCACTCCATATACCTCCACTCCATTCTACTCCAGTCCAATGTACCGCAAACCAAACTACCCCAATATACTGCACTCTAATCTACTCCACTCCAGTCTTCCCCACTCTACTCCAATCTACCTCATTCCACCCCACTCTTTCCCAATCTATCCCACTCCAATCCACCCCAATCCATCCTACTCCACCTCAATCTACTCCACTCCACCCAAATCTACCTCAATTCAATCTATCCCACTTGACTCCAATCTACCCCATTCCACTCTACACTCAATCTATCCCCTTCTATCTACCCCACCCGACCTTCTGCCACTAACTTTTAGCCATGCCGAACAGCAGTCACACTGGTGTACATAAAGGTTAAAACTCGTTGCCAAAGCCAATAGCTTTCGGATAGGAGACACCTATTTGTTTTGCCAATGGTTGTTTTCAGTGTGTTTTTTTTTCAATCATATACACACGCAACAGTTCCCTGCAGCCAAATCCAAGCAGGTACAGGTGTTCAACGGTGCCTGGGCACAGCAGGGGATTCCCTAAAGGGCCTGGCTTATGTTTTTTTATTTTTTATTTTTAAGGGTTCCCGGACACTTTCTTGGGGTTATCGGACCCTTTTAAACTTGTATATCCTTATTGGACATCAATAGGGTTTCGGACCGAGCAGCAGGTCTCCGAACATCACAAATGTCTACCAGGGTACAAGGCCAATTACTGTGCCTGGGCAGACACCTGTATAAGATTTGCAGACCTCAAGGGTCATGATGTGGAATCCAACCTCTGTTCAAAATTAGCAATTTCTATCTACGTTTTAACATTAGGCAGCCCCTGTGCCTGGGAGAGACAGGATGGCACCACAGCTCTTTATGGCTTCTTTAGTATTTTTAAAGAATAAGTCTCTTCATCATGTAATGGTTCAAGATGTAGCCAGCCGATCAGGGAGCTTCAGGTCCGCAGACCCAACTTTGGGTTTAGGTATCCGAAATGGATGGGCAAAAAAGCTCCCTCATCCAATCGGATCCAATATATTTTTACATTTGTGTCCACGAGTCCAGATGCACGGGCCATTCATGGGCTAAAGGTCCAGCTAGGTCTATCTTGAATGACTAGTGGCTTAATTTGAGGACTACAAAAAAAAAACACTGCATGAAACTAGCCATGCCAATCCCAAATAGTTTTGTGCAGATTCATTGAACTGTTCCAACGTTATTATATGTCTATATATAATTATATTACATGGGATTCTGTAATCCCTGTATAAATGGCAGTCTCTAATTTCTTTATAATCAGGAATTTGTGACACAGCAAGTCAGTGATTATGAAGAAGAGACGTCAGAACTCGGCTTTTATACGTTATTACAGTCTAGTCCTGAGGGCACAATGCCTGCTGCCAGCGCCAGCAGCTGAAGTGAAAGGAAGGTCAAGTCACGAAGCATAATTGAAGCAGCTGTTTAAAGCAACAAACAGAACTTTGCTTTTATTACTTCTGCTGTATGTTATTAGCTTACTATGAGAAGCAGAGGGAATAGGTTTATTAGTTTCCTTAGATAAAGGAAGGGTGGAATCTTTCTGCATGTTTCTACACGTTTCGAGCTACTGCAGCTTTTTCTTTTTTTTTTTTTTGTTGAAATGTGTTTTATTGTTGCATCAAAGTATACAGGTACAGTGGAAATGATCTGCTGACGTGGCCTCAACATTCAGCCACGAACAGCCAAGCGCGCAACGTTTTCTTGTTTTTATACAACTGGTGCAAATATACATTTCCTTGAATAATCAGTGTAGGTCGTACAAACATATCCGCAGGCCGGGAAACAGTGAATCTGCATCGCCAATAGGGCGATGGATAACAGCAGGTATGTAGGATCCCGCCTCGAGAGCGTAGGATCGAGGTCTGTACTGTCCATACAGTGGTGGCACCTGAGAACGGGGGGGACAAAACTGTGGGAGAGAAGCGTGTGGGCGCTAGCAGGGTCTAAGCAGGGGGATACTGGCGGCGGGCGTCAGAGGGGGGGCCACGGAGCCAGTCGGTCTGCGCTCCAAGAGAGGGGGGGGGAAAGAGGAGTGGGCAGGGGGTGAATACCCCCCGTGTATGCGGGCATCGGGGTGGGTGGCATGACATATGAGAGTTTGATCAGGATGCAGGGGGTACCGGGAGACGGTCCCGGGATGGTTGATACCATGTAGAGGCTACTGGTTCTCTCGGGCGGGGGGGGGGGGGGGGGGGGAGGAGTAGGCGGGTCTTCTGCATGTGTGGACTGCCGGAAGCTGTGGAGGAGCATGGCCCATTCCATGGATATGGGAATTTTACGCGCACCCCTGGCTTCTTCCTCTCTAAGGGCATCCTCTTCCGCCGCCGCCCATTTACCGACCGCGCCCGTCCATGCCGCTGCAGAGGGACCCTCCGGGGAACGCCAGCGCATGGCTATACATCTGTTTGCCAACAGGAGTGCTGGGGACACGAAGCGTCTGTGCACCGGGTCTCGCTTAGGAACATGAAAGATGCCCAGTGCGCTGGACTCCCAGGTGGCTAGTGTAGTGAGACCTGTAAGTTCCGCCAGAGTGTCGTGTACCGCCCGCCAAAAGGGGTGAAGGTTGGGGCAACTCCAGAACATGTGCCGAAAATCTGCCGTAGGGGAGCAGCATCTGGGGCAAAGGAATGGTGTGGAGGGATAGAACTTCTGCAATCGCGCTGGGGTGAGGTATGCCCTGTGTAGGATATAGTATTGGATGTTCTTGAAGCGGGCGTTCCTAGAGACGCGTTTTGGGGCCTCAAGTGCTTTAGTCCATTCAGAGTCGTGTAGTGCGCGACCTATGTCCTCCTCCCATGTAGCTCACAAAGTCGTAAGGGGAGCGTGTGAGAGTTCCCGGATGGATTTATATAACCAGGTGATTAAGTGGCGTCCCACCCCCATATGTAGGATTGTATGTATTACTGGATGCGTGTCTGGCTCGCCAGTGCAGAGATTAAAATGGGGCCGGTATCCATAGAGTAGCTGTCTATATCTGAGGAATTGGCCTGGGGAGAGTCCGTATTCAGCGATCAGGCGGTCAAGCGATTTTTGCTGGCCTTCCTCGAAGAGCGATTCCAGATCCGTGATGCCACAGAGTGACCATTCGGTGAACAGTGGAGCGGTAAAGTAGGAGTCCTGCCTGGGGCTGCCTATCAGTGGTAGTAGTGGGGAGTACGGAGGTCTACTGGGGGACAACCGGTGGATCCGCATCATGCACTGGCGCGCTATCGCCACTTGAAGGGGGTATGTGTGCCGTGGCTTGGTGCCCGGGAGGAGGAGACGGGTGAGTTCTGGGGTTGCGATTCTGCCGGTCGAAGTGACAGTCTCCTGAGGGTAGCGGTCCGCCGTCCAGTAAGATAGCCATTGGAGTTGTGCTGCGAGGAAATATGCCTCGAAGGATGGAGCTCCGAGTCCTCCCTGCGTCGTGGGAAGTTGGAGGGTTTTCAGGGCAACCCTGTGTCGGCCCTCGCCCCAGATAAGGGTCCCTAGGAGGGAGTCGACATCGCGGAAGAAGGACCTGGGTGGTATAACTGGCAAATTTGTGAAGTGGTAAAGGAGTCGGGGAAGCATCACCATTTTAGCTAGGGCTATCCGTCCTATCGGGGCCAGCGGGAGTTTATTCCAGAAGGCGACAGTCGGGCGCAGGCTAGCAAGCACTGCGCGGTGTTTACCCTCAAACATGGCTGCTGGAGAATGGTACAAGCGGACACCAAGGTACCGGGGGGCCTCCGCGGACCACGAGAGTTTATGCGGACCGAGCTCGACTTCCCGGGGGGGAAGGCTCGGGTGTAAGGGGTAGACTGTGGACTTGTCCCAGTTCACCTGTAGGCCCGAGGCGTCTGCAAAGTCCGCCAACGTCACCCCTATGGGGGCCAGGTCCGTTTCGATGTCTCGGACGTATATGAGGAGATCGTCCGCGTACATGGACACGCAATGTGTGTCATCCGCGAGTGGGATGCCCCAATCCACACCCTCCAGGCGCAGCCGAACCGCCAGCGGTTCGACCGCCAGTGCGAATAAGAGCGGCGACAGGGGGCACCCCTGTCTTGTGCCCCGGCGAACTCCGAATGCTGGTGATATGCGTTTCCCGATACGAACCCGAGTGGTGAGATCGGTATACTGGAGGCGTGTGTATGCCATGAGTGTCGGACCGATATTGAGTCCCCGCAGGACAGAAAAGAGATAGGGCCAGGTGAGGGTGTCGAACGCCTTTTCCAGGTCCATGATGAGGCAGGCGGTGCGAGGAAATCGGTCACGCACCTGATCCTGAACGTGGAAGACTCGGCGGAGATTCTGGGAGGTGTTTCTTCCCGGCACAAAGCCGCATTGGTCGGGGTGGACCAATGGGCGAATGATCTGCGCATACCGATCCACCAGGATTTTCCCCAGGATCTTACAGTCGGCCGACAGGAGCGTGATGGGGCGATACAACCCCATGTGAAGTGGATCTCTGTGGGGTTTGGGAAAGGTGACGATCACGGATTCCCGCAGTGACTGGGGTAACCTACCTAGATGAAGAGATGCCCCAAACACCCGTGACAGACGGGGGACCACTAGGGGGGAGAATGTCGAATAGTATTCTAGTGGGAAGCCGGCCAACCCCGGCGCTTTATTACGAGACATGGCCCGTATCGCCTGGGTGATGTCAGACGGGATAATCTTGGCGTCGAGGGAGCGCTTGTCGACGTCTGATATTGTGGGTAAAGTCAGAGGGTCTAGAAAATTGTCTACAGAAGATGGGGAGTACTGGGTCGGGGTCCCGTACACTTGTGTATAATGACGCTGGAACGCCAGAAGAATCTCGGCCTGTGAGCACACCAGCACACCGTCCGGGTTGATAATATCCGTGATTGGCTTGATTTCGGTGTCCTGCCTTGCCATCCAAGCCAGCAGCGCCCCGGCTTTGTCCCTGTCCTTATGCACTCTAGAGGCGTAAGCCCTAAGATTGTACTTCCGGAGGTCAGCGCAGGCGGCCTGGTATTCCGTCTTAGCCTCGGCCGTGAGTACAGCGTGCTCCTCCGAGTGGTCAGGCCGTTTAGTGAGTGCGGCCAGAGCCTGCTCCGAGGTTAGGAGTTTCCGCTCCAAGGTGCGGCGAACCCCCACCACCTGTTTGATGCATTCTCCTCTAGCCACCACCTTAAACGCGTCCCACTCCACTAGTACCGACGACGCCGTGTTCGCGTTATGTGTGAAGCAGTCCTGTATGCTGGTTTTGTGTGTGTCTCTGAATACTGGGTCGGTCAGGCAATCCCTAGGGAGGCGCCAGGTGGGGACCGGTGGGTGGGGGGGCGCCAGGTTAGACGTATAATGTGAGCGTCATGATCCGAGAGGATCCGGCCCAGGTAGTCTGTAGACGCCCCCTGTCACTGCCATGTGGAGTTCCCCAAGGCTCATCCCTAAGTCCGACACTATTCAACATTTATGTGTCGGACCTCGCCAAAGTCATCAGGGCACACGGGATGAGCCTTACCTCCTACGCAGATGACACCCAATTGGCCCTCGCCGTCAAGAATGACGGGCTTCAAATAGCCAACAAGTTCAATCAGGGCATGCTGGCAATTGGGAGCTGGATGGCACACAATTGCCTGAAATTAAACTCTGATAAATCGGAAGTTGTAATTTTCGGCAATCTATCCCCGAAGTTGTCCCCCCTCTGGTGGCCATCATCCATGGGCCAGCCCCCAGACCTGGTCAACAAGGTGAGGAACCTGGGAGTATTGTTCGACAACCGTCTGAACTTTTTACCACATGCAAACCAGATTTCCTCCTCAGCCTTTCACAAATTAAGGCTTATTAAGAAAATTCTGCCCTTCTTACCCGAAAACGCCGGCAAAACATTGGTGAGCTCCCTGGTCCTGTCCACCCTGGACTATTGCAACGCTTTGTTCCTAGGTGCCCAGGAGAGAGTGCTATCGAAAATGCAGGCTATTCAGAATGCAGCCGCCAGGCTCCTAGGGCGAATTCCCAAATACCAACCGGTGTCACCCACCATAAGACAGCTTCACTGGCTACCGGTGAAGATGAGGATTAAGTTCAAGTCTCTGTGCCTGGTTTACAAGGCTTTACATAATGCTGACCCGTGTTTTTCACCCAGAACCTAGTCCCCTACTGCCCTTCCAGAACACTGCGCTCATCCAGTTCCTCTGAATTGGTGGTCCCCCGAACCAAATCTGTCAACTGGGGTGACAGAAGATTTCTCGTAGCCGCACCGAAACTGTGGAACACACTGCCTCACTCAATTAAGACCAGCACCTCCCTCTGGTCTTTCCATAAACAACTTAAAACCTGGCTTTTTAATCAATGAACATCAGCCCCCCTTGTTGGTTAAACACCGCAGTAACTTAGCGCCGAGATGCCCAAGGGCCTTCGTTCGCGCTTTACAAATGCTGTTATAAATATAAATTATAAATAAAATAAATCCCGACGGACCACGCACGGAACCTGGGAGTCATTCTGGACTCCTTACTCTTGATGACCAGACAGGTCAACGCTGTTTCATCATCTTGCTTCAACATCCTTCGCATGCTCAAAAAAACATTTCGCTGGATCCCCACCGAAACTAGAAAAACGGTCACCCACGCACTGGTTACAAGCCGCTTGGACTACGGAAACACCCTATACGCCGGTACCACCGCAAAACTTCAGAAAAAACTCCAACGCATCCAGAACGCATCAGCCAGACTCATACTAGACATTCCGCGTAAAGACCACATTTCTGGTCACCTGAATAACCTCCACTGGCTCCCCGTCAATAAGAGGATAACATTCCGCCTCCTAACCCACGCACACAAAGCACTTTACGAACTTGGACCCGAATGCCTCAACACACGACTTTACTTCTACACCCCCTCCCGCCAGCTACGCTCCTCCCACCAAGCCCTTGCTGCTGTACCTCGCATCAACAAAACCACCATGGGAGGAAGATCCTTCTCCTACCTGGCAGCCAAAACCTGGAACTCACTTCCCACTCACCTTCGCCTCACTCAGAACCACCTAGCATTCAGAAAGCAACTTAAAACCTGGATATTCGACAAGTAATTCCCCACCCTTCTCCAAGCGCCTTGAGACCCTCTGGGTATGTAGCGCGGTATATAAATCATTTGAATTGAATTGAATTGAATTGTGGGATCGAGTGGAAGTAGTAAATGTGAGCCAGTGGGTGTAGGTGTCGCCATGCGTCAGTGAGCGCCCAATATGTGGCCCATGTCCTAAAGAGCTCTGCCTGCCGGGGGGCCGGGGAATGTGCGGGGGGAGGATGTGAGCGGTCCAGGGTAGGGTCCAATGTGCAGTTAAAGTCGCCTCCTAGTACCCATGGGACAGTAGTGAACTGGGCTAAAACGCCCGTGAGGTGATCCCAGAATTTATCCTGGTCTGTGTTAGGGGCGTAGATGCTGCCCAGGAGTATTCCCTGCCCGTCCAGTATTCTCTCCAGAAGCGCATACCTGCCCTCTTTGTCTACCACCCGTCGGAGCACCCGGAAGGGAGTACCCGGCCTGACCCAGATTAACGCGCCGCGTGCAAACGCTGAGTATTGTGTGGCACAGAAGGTCCCTCGCCATTTAGACTGTAGGCGAGTGAGTTCGGTAGCGTTTATGTGTGTCTCCTGTAGAAGTGCAATATTGGCTGACATGCGTCTAATGTAGGCGTAAACAGAATATCGTTTGCTGGGCGTGTGTAGGCCCCGTACGTTCAATGTAAGGACGTTAATGTCTGAGCGTGGGACTGCCATTCTTGGGGTGTCGTGGTAAGGATGAGGGCCCCCCTATAGTACCCGAGGGCCGCCAGTGTGTATGTAGCACGTGTATTTCTGCGCGCCAAGCTTCCACAATCGTAGGGGAGGGACTAAGGGGATGAACAACAAGTAGAACCTTGGGTGGGCAACAGTCCCAATACTGAGGATATATCACCGGAGGTGGCATATCCAAACTAGTGTCCCACTAGGGGAGAAATACAACAGGTAACAGGGTGGCAGCATGTGTCGCTGATGGGCCTGTGCGCGGGTCGGGCTCTTGAAGGAGAAGAGTCCATCGCTCGGTAGCGCATACAATAATCAGGCAAAGCAGTCTAGGCTCCTAGACGTCGCGCACTACAGTGGGCAACCATTAGAAGGATACAGTAATCGATAGTTCATTGTTCATGAAGAGGTGTTAGGTTTGCCGGCCAGGGTAGCGTCCAGTGTAGGCGCCGCCAGGAGGGGGGAAGAGATTGGGCCAAATCCCGACATCGTTCCATCGCTGTCTCGGTCTTTGTCTGGGGTGAACAGGTGCGGGTGACCTTCCAGGTCCGATGCTGGGGGTGACGTGTGTAGTTCGGTCACCGCTCGTAGGGCGTCTCGTCGCTCTTGCATGATTTGCGTGAGATCGGGTGAACCCGTGGGGGAGGACGCCTGGCTTTTGGGGCGGCCAGATCGGGCACGGCTCGCACCCCGTCTTCTAGATCGCCTGGAGTCGTTGTTGCGTGTCCTCTGGGGTCCGGGTTTAGGGATTAGTGGGCAGTGGAATTCAGTCCAATCTTGTGCTTCCGCCGCCGTAGTGAAGAAGAGGGCTTTCCCATTGTGTAGCACCTTAAGGCGGGCCGGGAATAGCAAGCAGTATTGCAGATCGTTAGCACGAAGGCGCCTTTTGACTTCCAGAAAGGTGGATCGCCGCTGCTGGACCTCCCGGGCGTAGTCTGGGAACACCATAACATGTTGATCCTCCACCTGCAGGGGACCCACTGTCCGGGCCGCACGGAGCACCGCATCCCGGTCTCGGAAGTGCAGGAATTTAGCTAGCATGGGTCGTGGAGGGAGGCCGGGTTTGGGTGCCCGGGCCGGGACTCTGTGGGCCCTTTCGATGGAGAAGTACGGCGATCGCTCACTCTCCGGGGTGAAAGATCTGGTCCAGGATTCCATATAGGTCAGAGGATCTGAATTTTCAACCCCTTCCGGCAGGCCCAGGACGCGGTTGTTACATCTTCTCGAGCGTCCTTCTAAGTCCACAGTGCGTTCTTCTAGGGCCTCCACGCGGCGTAGGACCTCTCTCATGTCTTCCTCTTGCATCTTCACCACGGGTTGTAATTCGGTCACGGTTCGTTCTCCTTCCTTCACCCTGTCCGCCAGCTTACGATGTTCATCGCGGATCAAGCTAATGTCCGTCGTCAGGGCGCCCAATCTCTCTTCCATTGAAAGGCGAGACATTTCGATCGCCGCCAACACCTGGTCCAATTTTGCCGTCAGCGTAGGGTCTGTTTGCGACGCATTGGCTTGCGTCCACGTCCTGGTGTGTGGCATCTTTTCAACGGCCGTTTCAGGGACAGCCGTCACCTGCGAGGCCTTCGGTTTCCCCATAGGTGCCGTCAAGTGTGCCACCAGGCCTCCGTGCACTCCGGGAACAGCAGGTCGACGTAGCTGGGTTAGGGGCAGTTCAGTGTCAGCTGGTCTCTCCTGTCCCCACCGGCTCCGGGGCGGCTCCCCCCCGTCCCAGGAAGCTTCCACCAGTTCAGGGCGGCAAAGGCGGTCCGCGGCCGCCGGGGCCGATAGTCTCGGTGTCAGAAGGCCTTGCGGGCCCCCCCGGCGTGTGGCACAGTGTCAATACCGGCCAGAGGTCAGGTGGTGTGAATCCGAGGGGGTTCCGGGGCAGCGGACGGCAGCTGCAGTGTCTCGAGTTCGGGGGGGGGGCACCCCTGCTCCTGTGGCGAGGCTCGCGCTACTCCCGGCGCCTAGGCCTCTGTGGGCGCCATCTTGGGGTCAGGCGCTCGGGTCCGTCGATCGGCGCAAGGCGGTGGGATCGCCCTGGATCCCCGGGTCAGCCGGCGGCGTGTGCCGCCTCTTCATACGGAGCCCCGAGGAGGTAGGGGGGGGGCTGCCGGGACCAAGATCCTTGGGGGAGGAGGGGAAGAGATGGGCACTCACCGCCCTCGTTGGTAGGTTGCGGGCCATTGAATGGCACACCACCGCGCTGGCAGCGCGTCCGTCGGCTCTCCGCACCTCGCGGTGGTAGGTCGGCCGATGCCGGAGGATGATCAGGCTCCCGGTGAGGCAACAGTGTCGGTGCAGCGGAGCCCCGGTGCGGCGGCCGCCATCTTGCGCGCCGGGGTGCTGGAACGAGAGAGGGCGCCGTCCGGTGCACACTCCTGGGGGCCGGTTCCACTGTTGCTCCGGGACCCTTCGCAGGGGTCCGCTGGTCCCGTCCCTCGGGGTCGTCGGTCACCGGGTCGGCTCTCGGCGGCGTATGTGCCCGCAGGACGGAGCCGCGCCCGCCATTTTGAGTTGCGGCGCTCGACTCCGGCGCTAGATGAGTCAGTCCGTGTCGTTCTCCTGCCGCTTTCGGAGTTTGTCTGAATGGCGCCCCAGTGCGCGGGGGAATCCCAGGTGTTTTTTCCGGTAAGCTGAGGCTCCCGGCGATCTCAGGAACTGGGCAGGAAGCTAGCCCGATTGCGGAGCCTCAGCAGGACACAGCCGCCATCGTGGCTTGCTAAGCCACGCCCCCTCCTGCAGCTTTTTCTTTTTAATGGACTTTTATTGAACTGATTCTAACATCTTTTTGCAACAAATATCTAACAGTTTTTATTTTTACTTTTGCCCAAGAGGTTTAAAGTTCATTCTTCATGTTTGCAAACATGTTAGCTGCTGCATATGTAGGAGCTACGCACCAAGGTTTGTGGGGAAGGTGATGGTGTGACCATGTATTATACGGGATAAAGTACCACCTGGTGCATATAATAAGATTATTGCAAGTCACCTCAGAGTTCCAAAACCTTTGTGTATCTGTCTATCATGAGGTGGTGTGCACTCCTGGAGAACCCTGCAGTTACAACAACATCCCTGGTCGGCCCTGCTGTTGAGGCCGAATACAGACTCGGATTTTTATATCAGGAACTGGAGATGACTGCGTCTTACCCAATGTAACTGTGCAACTAGAAACACAGTTCCCTCTCCAGACCGCACATGTCTGCTATTCTCAATGAACACCACATCACTTGCATCCGACTATTACGTGTGATTCTGGCCAGTAATTCCTCCCATGAATTGCGCTATTTCCAGTTCCTCAGCCTGGAATGGGGACGAACAAGGAACGAGAAGAGCTACTGGCCTATTTGTCTCATGCAGAGTCCCATTACCAGGCCTGTTTCTGCACAGGAAGGATGCAGTCCTGTGTGGAACCAGAGGAGGAGAATGCAGGGAAACATCTGCACCCTGTGTACTCGTACTCTGGGGGTCAGATCGCTCAGTGGGTTTCATCCAAACCATAATCCTCCCCTCTAAAATCTGCCCATACGCATTTTGAAGAGGTTACATGTGATTGTATGCACTCCAAGAGTCCATTTATAGTGAAACACATACCTGGGGTAGCTTCGAACAGCAATAAATGTGATTTTGTATTTCCTCTCTCCATTGAGTCTTCATCTGCAGTATGTGTATCCAGTCCTAGGAATGATGGAGGTACACACTGACCCCGCTCTTCAGGACAGAGCAGTTCTGCCTTGCAGTTCTGATGTTGATGCTGTGATTCAGGGTGCAGTGGTTCGAGTATGTAGTTCTGATCTGAACCCTCTGCATCAGTACAAGGAGGTTCTAGCTTGTACTTTTGATCTGAACCATGTGCATCTGCACAGGTCTGTTCGAGCTCGTCGTTCTGATCTGGTTTCTGTGCTTCAGGAAGCACTGACTCTAGCTCTCGGTCCTGTGCCACAGTGTGCAGTGGTTCTAGCTTGTACTTTTGATATGAACCATGTGCATCTGCACAGGTCTGTTCTAGCGTGTCGTTCTGATCTGGTTCCTGTGCTTCAGGGTGCATAGATTCTAGCTCGTAGTTCACGTTTGGACCCTGCGCATAAGGAAGTTCCTGCTTCAAGCATAAGTGTTGCTGTAGGCGCTGGGTTTGTTGTGACCCCAAATTATCAAAGGACAATAGTCCAGACTCTAAGTGTTCGTCTGATGACATCCCATCTGGTGACATGGGTTGTAGGCTGCGATTCTCCTGGGGATCTTGGAAATCAAAACACATCAATTCTTCCTCCAAGGGATCATCAGGTCCGTTCCCATCTGGTAGCGTGGGTTGTATACGGTGGTTTGGCTGTGGTTCGTGTCCTTCAGGAAATAGTGGGTGTGGGTAGAGGTTCTGTTGCTGGTCCCAGCTATTAGTAGACAATGGGGATGGTTCTTGCTTCAGGGGCTCATCTGGCTTCCACTCTTCTGGGAACGCCGTCTGTACGCTCTGGTCTTGCTGTAGTGTCTGCCCATCAACAAATTCCGAGTGAAGACATAGCTTTGCCTCCTGTGATCTGCATGGAAGATCTGTCTGAGGGCACCGGGATAGAGGACAATCCTGCTGTACTCCATTTCTACATGGAAACCCAGGTTGCACCCACGGGTCCTGCTGTGGGTGATGTCGATCTGGAAACATTGGCGTGGAGAGGGTACAGTCCTGCTTTGGTGCATGCCCATCAGAGAACACCGGCTGAAGACACAAGCTCGGATCCCCTGGCCTGTCCAGTTGAGGTGTCGCAGGAGACCGGCTAACAGCACAATCTCTAATGCTCGCCGGACCGATCATCTCCAAAGACACTACACCATTATCTAGGTAACCTTGATCCTTTTCTATCCAGATTTTCTTAATCAGCCCAGCGACTCTAGAAGGTACGTCTTCCACAGTATTCAGCAAGTTATCCAGTTTGGCTTCCAACTCCTCCAGCATGGATAGAAGGATAATGTGGGGCAGGTTCTCCGAAATCGGTTCCAGGTCCTGGTCCCTCTGAGCATCATTTCGGGATCTTGAAGTTGAGACGTCATGAAGAGGTAAAGATGGGACTCTGGCTCTTACGGATTCACGTGAACACTGCGCTGTCACTTTCTTTCCTGGAGCCCGTCTTCTGCCCATTCTGGTAAATTGATGTTCAAGTCTCAATGTCTGCAGAGGAGAGGACAAGAGAAAAGACAACACGTTATCACAGGACAGTTAGGTCAAAATACTCCTTCCTATCTCACCAACCCCAGTGTGATGAGAACATCGCTTATTTCTAAAACCAGACAAAAATGAATCATTAAAATGTCACAATACCCGCAACATAGTTCATATATTATGAAAGGCACGGATTTGAAATGTTTCCAACACTATGTCTGTTCCTGGTCTGCTCAAATTGTACACTGTGCTACCACAAAAATTGAATACTGTAACAGCCTTACAGCAATCGAAGGTTTATAATATCCTGGCAGACAAGACTGCGCTAACATCCTCACTTGCACTGTACACCTCTCTTTTGCAATATTCAGTTCAGTGACTGAAGCACACACCAACATACCAAACTTCTACAGGATCTACAAAACACGTGTTATGTCATTGCATATATAGAGAGCATGTTCAACCTGGGGTTTCTTGGAACTGAATCAGAAATACATAAAAGAGGAGACAACCATTCATACCCGGAAGAATCGAGCATGAATAGGTTTGTGGGTTGTCAGATTTCTGGGAAAACACTTGAAGTTAGATTCAAATGGATTTAGCCGGGAGAAAGATCCGAATGGAAGGAGCTTGTACCAAAGCTGCGTCCACCTGATCTGATCCTCTGTAATTTTGGAATAGAAAGTAAATTCAAGTGAGGCGATCTCTGGTTTTGTACGGGTGTATGCATTTCCTCCTGGTTTGCAATGAAGTGAGGGGCTAGACCTCTCGACCCTTTAGGGCTGAGGCAGAGGGTCTTAGAGGGGATATGCTAGTTCAATATAGGTGTGGCGTGTGCCCACCTCTGAAGATGATGTAGTAAACAAGCTGCGTCGCTGTGAATTACTTGTAGTCTATGAATGGTGATACTGGGCATTCTTACATATACTCGGTTGACATGATGAGATCTAGATAGGACTGCGGCCACCGCTATTGCTTTTCTTGCCTTAAGTGGGAGGAGTGGGGTTATTCTCTTGAGTAATTTCAGCATAAATCTACATTTAGATCCTACTGCTCCAATCTGCTGGTTCTTGCTAAGATTGCTATCGATTATCACTCAGAAGCTTTTAGCTGTGGGTTTAGGCTCCGGTAACAGTCTCATTTTTGTTGGAGAGTAAAGTTGGCTCCAAACGTTGGTCTTATTCTTTCAAATTACAACCTCATTTTGTTCAATATTCAGTTTTAGCTGATTGAAACTCATCAAGTAATCATCAAATTGCATCATATTCTGATCCTGGAATAGTGAGGTGACATTCCATTGCTAAGAATTATCTGAGAGCTGGTGTAGTTATAAAGCCTGGAACCTCTTGAAGACAGTTCTCTGACCAATAGTTTTTGCAGGTTAAGAGAGCAGAGGTATTGCCCTAAAATTCTTGGTTATATCCGGGACTTCTCCCTGGTTTTTCAGTATCGTGAGCTCTACAACATTTTGAAACGCGCTTGGAGCGATAGCTTGAGCTGCTGAATTGATGAAAACGCTCTGCAGGGGATTGCTCAAGACCTCGCTTTTCGACTGAGACGCAGCACCCTCAGCGCCCAAATACCCTTGGGGTGCACTTTATAAATGCTGATTGATTGATTCACTGGAAGCTGGCACCGTCCCTGAGGCATGGAAGTTGGCAGTAGTAACACCTCTGCTAAAAAAACCTTCATTAGACCCCACGTCACCAGCACATTTTAGACCCATCTCCCTCCTGCCCTATCCCATTAAAATTCTGTAAAAACTAGTCAGTAAAAGCCTCTCTTGCTATCTGGAGGATAACCATCTGCTGGACAGGGACCAATTTGGGTTCCGCCCAGGCCATAGCATAGAGACTGCTTTGGCGACCGTTCTGGATAATCTGCGAGTGCGAGCTGACAATGGGAGCGACACCATTTTGGTGCTGCTCGATATGTCAGCCGCATTCGACACGGTGAGCCATGCCATACTGGTGGAAAGGTTTGAGAGGATAGGGGTGTCGGGGCAGGCCCCAAGATGGCTAGTGTCCTATCTATCGGGACGACAACAGATGGTGACCATGGCTCCTTTTACCTCCAGCAAGTCTCCGGTGCAACATGGGGTACCGTAGGGCTCCGCGATCAGCCCTGTTTTGTTTAACATCTACCGACAGCCCCTGCTCCTCATAATTAAATCCTTCGGTATTGACCTGATTAACTACGCTGATGACACCCAGCTGGTGCTTTCCCTGGAAGGGAAACAGGCAATATCGATGGATACTTTTCAGGATTGCATGCGGCAGACAGCTGGATGGCTTAAGGATAACTCCCTACAATTTAATGGATGGAAGACAGAGGTGGTTTACTGTCCCTCAGCCAGACTGTCCCAACAACTACCTCGGGAGTTCAGACTTACACCGGAGGAGGAACCCTTTGACTCCAGCCAAAACGGTGCGTAACCTGGGAGTCTTGCTGGACACCAACTTCCAAATGGAATCTCAGGCCAATAAAACTGTGGCGGTATGCCTCTCCTTGATGCGCATGCTGCGTCAGATTCTCCCACTTCTCCCCAAAGATACGAGCGCCCTCGTAGTGAGGAATATAGTGCTGAGCAGACTGGACTACTGCAACTCCCTGTATTTGGGAGCACCGCAATACATCTTTCAGGGGTTGCAGAGAGTCCAGTCCAAGGCGGTAAAGATGGTGCTGAATAGGAAACGTAGGTCCTCTACTATGTTGGCGTTAAAAGACCTTCACTGGCTGCCCATTAGGGAAAGGGTACACTTCAAATCACTCTGTATTTATTTTATTTTTTTTGGTGTTCAAAACTGCTTTATTGCATAATTAGGGAATTACACTGCTGTGTATGCCCACAACCCAGAGGCTGGCAGCGAGAGAGTAATAGTAACACAGGTTAAGCTTCAACATTGAGAGACACAGCCTTGATACCGGCATCCCGGAGGCCCGGTGGCGATAAACCGTGTTGGGATGAGATGGGGGGAGGGCGTTTGGCGGGAGAGGAGAAGGAAAAGGGGTGGGCAGGATGGGGGGGGGGGGAGATTGAGGGAAGAGGAGGAGTGAGGAAGGGTAAAGGGAAAGGGGGGGGAGAGGCATGTACACTTCAGGATTTACAGCAGTAGAACAGATTTTTCATTGTTTTCTCCCCAATTCTTATCAACCCAAAACAGGTAACCAGAATGAGAAAACAAAAAAGTAAACAGAAAAAAAAGAAAAGGAAAAGAAAAAGGGAACACTGAGAGGCCATACACATGTTCGAATAGAAAGGAAAGGAAAAGAACGATTCCATATAATTGCTCATGGAATATCAAGCATAGAGCACAATACGGATCAGTGGTGGCGATCATGGCAACCGTTGAGCATAGCCAGCAATAAGTCCAGGGCTGTGTATCATGACCTAATGTAGTGGTAGGCGTGAGGAAAGGGCGGGAGTGTGATGCGTATTGGGGCGTGGAAAGAAACAGCCTTTTACACTAGATGTCGCATCGGAATAAGCCATGCGTCAGGAGGGAGACACCCTATTGGTCGGAGAAGCAGGACAGGAAAGCACTGGGGACGCATGTCTCTGAGCACCCGGGTGTCCAGGTCAGCCAGTCACCCCCCAGTTGTCAATTCGAAGTCGTATCATCGTCATCCAGATGCAGCAAGTAGGAAACTAGTGGTTCCCAAATGTCTTTGGGCCTAGTTGGGAGCGGTAGAAGTTCGGAATAAGTGACGTGTTGGACTTGGCAATAGGTCATATCCGAGAGCCAGTCCTTGAACTTTGGTGCCCTGCCACGGCCCCAACGACATGCCACACGTCGTTTAGCCAAGAGCAAAGCAGTGTCGATGAATTTCCTACTGGATTTTGGAAAGTGCGACGTATGCCCCAGCAGAGCGATAAGCGGGTCCACTTCCACGGTAATCTTGGTCATCACGGTGAGAGCCTCCACCACTTGTTGCCAGTATGCCCGCACGGCCGGGCACTCCCAAGCGAGGTGCAGGAAGCCGCCATGAGCAGCATGACAACGCTCGCATTTGTCGGTATCAGCAAGGTGGAACCTGAGTTTTTTGACCGGAGTATAATATAGCCGTTGGAGGAACCTGTAGTGGATCATCTTAAGCCTGCTGCTAGCCGATATCCTGGCAGTGAGCGTGCAGCAGTAGCGCCACTGCTCATCGGTGAGAGTGGTAGGTAAATCTGCATTCCAGGCCGCTCGAGCACCTGCCTCAAGGGGCCAATGTCCGACCGGAGTCGGCGGTAGAGGCCGGAGACCAAGTGTGCCCCATCCTGGGAGCTAAGTAGAAAGTGTAGTGGAGACAGGGGCTCTGGTTCACGGTTATAGTCTGGAAGGATATGCTTCATCCCCTGCCGGAGGCGAAGGTAGTAAAATACATCGAGTGGGGAATGGACATGAGTGGCGAAGAAGACGTCCATCGACTTGAATACTTTATTCGCAAAAAGATCACCCCAGGTGACAATACGTAATCGACCGCAGAGCAGCTGGAAACCACGTTCCTGCAGAAGCGCGAGCGAGGGGTGAAATGTCAGGGGGAGAAGGGGAGAGTAAGGGAAAGAGTAGGAGAGTCTCCTGGCCAGACGGCGCCAAGCGTCCAGGGTGCAAGAAACCGACGTGTGCGGTGTCTGGATCATCGACTCCGGGCAATGAAGTAGACCATTAAGCAGCATGGGATGCACGATCCAGTCCTCCACCACTAGTTGCGGCATGAAGGGCGTGGGAGCCATCCAATGAAAAGCAAAGTGGGCCTGCGCGCAAAGGTAGTAGGCTTCAAGGTCGGGGACATCAAATCCTCCGGCCTCGTAGGGCAGGATCAGTGTGGACCATTTCAGCCGCGGGGCCTTGCCTCCCCAAAACAAGCGACAGAGCTCTGATTTCAGGGTCTTGAAAAAGAAAGCGCCCGAGTAATACGGGATATTGAGAAATAGGTACAGAAAGCGGGGCAACACAACCATCTTGATGAGGGACGCCCTACCAGCCATGGAGATTGGCAACGTGATCCAGCGGTCGACCGTGGCAGTAAGGGACGTGATCGCTACACCGTAATTGGAGCAAAGGGTCTCCTCCCGATCCGCGAGATCTGTATGCCTAAGTAGCGAAGGTCCGAACGGCACCATTCGAGAGGGTAGTCGAGGGGGAAGTCAACCACAGAGTGCGTGAGGGGAAAGAGCTGGGACTTAGACCAATTTATGTGTATCCCTGACATGCCCCCAAAAGCTACAAACTCCCTCAATAAAGGGTTGAGATGAAGGTGAGGATATTTAACATAAAGGGTGATGTCGTCCGCATAGAGGGAGACATCTATCTGGCGCTGCAGGCACTGCACGGCACTCTCCCGATGCAGCTGACGGAGCCGACAAGCAAGAGGCTCAACTGCGATCGCAAAAAGGAGGGGGGGACAGAGGACAGCCCTGGCGCGTGCCCCTCGTAACGTCAATCGGGTGAGAGAGGCTGCCGTTGATAAGGACTCTCGCCGTCGGTCGTGTATAGAGGAGCTGTATCCAGGAAAGGAACAGCTTGGGGAAACCTATACTCGATAGTACTGAAAACAAGTAGGGCCATTCAACCGAATCGAAGGCCTTAGAAGCGTCCAAAAATACTGCAGCGACTGGGAGATCAGGATGAACTGTGCGGAGAAGCGAAAATAAGGTGCGCAGGTTATGAGAAGTGGAACGACCGGGAACAAACCCCGACTGATCTGGCAAGACAATCGTAGTCATGAGTAAGGACAACCTTGTAGCTAGGACCTTAGCTAATATCTTCACGTCGCAATTCAGGAGGGAAAGGGGACGATAAGAACCACAGGAGCAGGGGTCTTTACCACTTTTAAGGAGGGAGGTGATGACCACTTCGCGCATGGACCCTGGAAGAATGCCATCAGCAAGTGATTCCTCATATACCTCACGAAGGACTGGGGCCATTATGTCAATATATGTTTTATAAAATTCGGCCGGCAAACCATCTAGTCCGGGCGCCTTGCCATTTTTAAGGGACATGATGGCTTCACGAATTTCGTCCAGCTCAAACGGGGCCCCCAAGAAGGCCCTGTCACCGTCACTGAGCCAACAGAGCGCTACGGCACTCACATAGTCAGTGTAGGGCATCTCTGCTGGAGCGGTAGTGGTGTACAAATCGTGATAATGTGAAGTGAAAGTGGAAAGAAGTGCCTCCGAGTCCCTGATCGTGTGCCCCTGGGTGTCAGTGAGCTCCAGTATTGTGTTACGATCGCGGGGAACCAGAGTCAAGACTGCCAGCGCTTTACCCGGGCGGTCTCCCTCACAATATCTCCGAGCCTGCCAGTGTTTCCCCTTGAATCTCGCCTCCCTGTCCGCCTCCTCCTTGTATTTGGTCAGTGTGACCCTGAACTCTGCGTGTAATGCGGGGTCATCCCCCTCGACCATACGATTCTCCAATGCTCGCAGTTCCCCGTGCAGTTTACGGATAGTGGCCTGTATGTCCCGGAGGACCCCAAAACTTTTAGTTATACAGAATCCCCTGACAGTTACCTTGAAGGCCTCCCAAATATGCTCCACCGAGTCGACCGACCCCTTGTTCCTCGGAAAGAAGTCCGCAATTTCCTCCCCCAGCTCAGAACGGAAAAGGGCATCCAACAGAGCCACTGGTTGTAAGCGCCAAGGGGGTCTAGGACAGTCCCACCTCGGGAGTCTAGTATGCATCAGGACTGGCCTATGGTCAGAGTATGTCCTCGGTAAGTGCGTGGCCGTCGAGACTCCAAATATCATGCCGGGGGTGACAAGGAAATAATCTAGTCGCGCCCAGGTGCCAGTCTGTGGAGTGAAGTGGGTACCCTCCTGTCTGCTCTGGTGCAGGGACCGCCATACGTCCACCAAGGTCCCCTCAGCCATAATGCCCTCAAGGGCCTCTCGTGCCTTAGGTTTATAGTGGGCAGCCCCATCAGCCCTGTCCACGCTGGGCACCAACGCCAGGTTGAAGTCCCCACCCCAGATGATATGGCGGGAGCCCACATCAAGGATTTTACCGCAAAGTGTGGTGAAGAAGGTAGGCGTGTCCACATTAGGGGGTAGCAATTTACAAAGGTAACAGTGTCGTGACCCATTCTCCCCCAGAGCAAAGCGTACGACCTCCCCCATCTATCAGTTCCCCGCATTTATGAAACGGGACAGTGTTCCGGAGTAGGATGACCACCCCCCTGGCATATGTAGAATAGGATGAGAAAGTGCGGGTAGTAGCCCATTTACCTGCAAAGGTGGTCCGCCCTTGTGGCGACAGGTGAGTTTCTTGGAGCATGGCAACATGTACATTATGTCTGGTAAGGTAGGCAAGAACATCACGACATTTCCTAGCATTATTGAGCCCACGGACATTCCATGACATGCAGTGTAGCTGCGTTAGAGGCCCCGAAACCGCCATGTAGTATGGTGTAAAATAACATCATGTCTCCCGCATAGCAATGCAGGCATTCTCAAAGGACTCGAATCCATGTGTGCAACAGGAAATGACATAATCCAAAACAATTCTCGGTGTGCAGACCTCCCCCATCCCAACAGACCCCCCCCCCACCCACCGCAGCGCCCCAAACTTGCCTGCAGCCATCCAGTCCCTCCTTCAGTCCCCCCCCCCTCCCCCTCCCCCAACATCAAAGTCTAACATATCAACAGTCGTTATGGGGTACACCCGATGGGGTAACAACATCGAGGGCGCACAACCGCTGTACCCGCCATTGGCCTCCAAAAACTGTACCGCCCTCGGTGGAGGCCAGGGCTAGGCAAGCGGATCCTGGTATACATTACCACAGAAGTGTCCAGACACCGCCAAGTCCCATCCAGGAGGCGGCCACCTCGGATCAAACAGGATGAAGAGGTAGCAGGCCCGCACTAGGTGGGCGGAGATGCAGTTCAGATAAATGTTTATGGTCAGTTGTCGTTCTCCGCAGCAGAAGGATCGTCATCCCCCAAGTCATCAGCAGCAGCACGGTCACCACCCCTGGCCCTACGGAGTGATTTCAAGTAATCCTCGGCTTTTTGGGGGTTTGTGAAAAAACGCTGCTTCCCCTGGTGCGTGATCCGTAGTTTCGCCGGGTAGAGCAGGGCGTAGTCCAGTTGCGCTTCACGTAATTTCTTCTTCACGGGGAGAAATTTACGCCGTTCCTCCTGCACCATGGGGGTAAAATCCGGATAGATAGAAAAAGTTACGCCATCGTATTGGAGGGTTCTTTGAGTGCGAGCAGCTCTCAGAGCCACATCGCGGTCACGGTAGTTTAACAGCTTGGCGATGATTGGCCGGGGTGGTAGGCCAGGCTTAGGGACAGGAGCCAAGGACCGATGTGCACGCTCAACAATGAACTGTGGAGAAAAAGCATCCTCGCCTATGGATCCCTTGAGGATCTTTTCAACGTAGAGCTCCATCCTGCCCGTGTTGGTGGACTCCGGAATACCCGTGACGCGGATGTTGTTGCGTCGACTACGGGCTTCCAAATCTTCGTTCTTCACTGCAATAATCCTGAGAAGATTGTCCATGCGAGCTAGCTGTGTTGTATGAGTGGAGGGGACATCGTCTGCATCAGAAATGCGTTGCTCCGTGGCCGCAAGTCGTTTCTCATGCCGATCCACCCTGTGGGCCAGAGCGTCAAGTCTAGCGGTCACACCGTCCACCTTCTCTACCACGGTCGCGAATCCCTGTCGCATCTCCTGAAATAGATGGTGCAGGTCAAGTTCCTTGGCCGGAGAGGAAAGAGTGGAGGTGGAAGCGGCGCCGGAGCTATGATCAGCTGGAACTGCCTTCGTAGATTTCTTGGCGCCGTCAAAGCTGATCTTTGTTTGGCGGTTTTCGGGACGAACCATCTTGGGCCTCTAGATCGGCGCCACCAACCATCCAGGTCGCACCAGCGTAGCTCCAGCCGGGACCAGACAGTCAGGAAGGCAGCAACGCGTGGAGAAACCCGTTCCTAACAACTGTGGGCAGGAGCGTCCAGCCGCGGTACAGGAGGGCAACGCAGTACACGCAGCTCCAGTGGTGGCAGGCAGGAGGGGGCAGGCTAGAGGCCCAGGCTGTCTGTTTCGCGGCTGTAAAGGCTGATAGGGCCGCAGCAGTGCGAGGGCTCTCCGGGGAGGCAGGCCCGATGCCTGGCCAGGACGTGCAGAGAAAAGTGCAGCGCTCTGGAAGTGGTGGTACAGGTGTCCGGCAGGCCCGACAAATGCAGACAGGGCCACAGCAACGCAAGGGCCCTCAGGCGAGGTAGGCCCGATGCCAGGCCAGGGTATGCGGAGAGAAAGTGCAGCACGCTGGAGGCGGTGGTACAGGTGTCCAGCAGGCCCGACCGGGAACACAATCAGGAGCAGTGGAGGGCCGCGTTGCAGTGAGGCAGCAGGTGCCAAGGGGCCCCCGTAGGGACTCGGGGATGAACAGGCGGGTCGGCAGGCCCCGGGGCCCAAGCAAGGCAGTTCAGGAGCGGTGCGGGGCCTCGCAGCCCGCCCCAGCCGCAGCAGGCGCCAGGCGCAGGGCAATAGCAGTAGGTAGGCACCGCAGGGGAGAGCGCCACTCACCACGCATGGGGCTGCGGCGGTATCCTCCGGCGAACAACAATAGGAAGCCCCAGGTCCGCCAGGCAGCACATCTTACCGGAGGTCCCGCCGTCAATCCTCCGAGGAGGGCACCCCCTGTGCCCGCACGCCGCGGGGGACCAGCAGCCAGGTAGCAGACCTCCCGGCCACGCAGCGATCCGAAGGCAGAACGGGGTGCGTACAGTGTCCGCGAGCTCCGGGGCAGGTGGGGCCCAGAGCCGCGTGGCAAGCACCGGCCTCTCGCAGATCCCCGCAGCCGGCCGCCACGTCCAGCATCAGCCTGGGTCCTCACCGGTCCGACTTCACTCGGCGAGATCTCCGCTTCCGAGGGTAGGATAGAGACGGGCTCCGGAACGAGGGTAGAGGACAGTGCCGTGTGTCGGGTGGCCGGGTCAGAAGCAGTACTGGTCATCTGTGGTCATGGATATTCAAAGGATATATGGCCAAGGTGCGGGAGCTGCAGTGTCAGGCAGCCATTCCGCGTGTGCGCCCTCTAGCGCCCCCAAATCACTCTGTATTTCATTCAGAGCGGCGCACAACTTAGGCCCTATCCCCTTACAAGAGAAATTCAGCTGGTATATTCCAATAAGGCAGCTCCTATCCTCTAGTACTGGCCTTCTGACCACTCCCAGATTTAGACGCTCCAGGATGGGAGGAAGGGCCTTCAGCACGGCAGCCGCCCAACTATGGAATGGGCTGCCGCAGCACATTAGACAAGCCAGATCCCTGGTGGAGTTCAGGAAGGGCCTGAAAACCTGGCTCTTCCCCAAGTCAGATCCTTAAGACTCCCCTTACTGCTATTTCTGGTCTCTGTGCCGGTCTATTCTTTTCAAGTCTGAGCGCCAGGATACCCGTAGGGTGACAGCATGCGCTATACAAAAGCCTAATTTAATTTCATTTCATTTCATTTCATTGATTGTTGAGGTCAGAGATTCCATGACTGCTGGAGGGCAAGGGTCAGTTGGTGACCCGAATTTGACCTTGATCATAAATTCATGAAGCTCTTTATTTCTTCAAACAAGGATAAGGAGAGTAGAGTGATTTTCAGACTCAACTTCAGAATTATTGCTGCTGTATTTGTTTACACTATCTTTAAAGAATGTTTCTGTTAAGTATTTAGATTGGCACAGAATGCCTCAATAGGAGTCAGGGAAGTTCTCATTTCATCTGGGGGCGACTAATCATTCAGGATATCAAAAAACAATTTTCATTTGCTGCTAAGATTTTTTTTGCCTATTAAGAGGACTTTGCATGGAACGGGTTTGCCTTTCTATTCCTCAAGCTCAATTTAAAATGTGATTTTGCTCTCTTCATCATCCCTTTCCCGCCAGTGTCGATGCAATGCAGATTTTGCCTCCTTTAACTCTGGCTTGTACCAGGGCACTGGTCTGGTGCGGTTTATAACACGCTGTTGGATTTGAGGGGTGTGGGTCACTAGCATGTCTGAGCTACAGAGTGGATTATTTTTCTTTAGAGAGAATGTCTTCAATTGATGGGAAGAGCGGGGAGGGGTTTGAAAGTGTTGATAACACTGGCTCTGTATTAATGTATTGCCATGTGTGTATGGTTTCATTTCCTGCTTGTGGATCAAGCTAGAAAAATCTACCGAAATACAAACGCTGATCAAATACTGATTGGACTGAATGCAAGGAAGGATGATTATATTCAGTCAATTTGAATTATACGCCCAGATCAGATCTAAGGGATTTCGTTTTATGTGATCTGAGCATGTAATGTGTTGGTGTAAATTCAACATCATTAAATCAGCAAATTCATTATCTTCAGGGACCGAGTTGTCGTCATCAATTCGAAACTTGAGAATGGAAAGCAGATCTACCCCTTCAGTTTGAGTAATTTGTAAAAGAGATGTGTGGATCCACTGGTGAATAATTGCTGCTATCTCACTCTTTCCTCTGAGCTTGTTCTCTTTTGGTTATCTTCGGGTATGGCTTCTGGAGATCTGGAGAAGATCCCTCTGACAAACAGGTTTCAGTTAAGAACAGGATATCCGTCTTAGGAGATTCTAATAATTTGAGTATTTCCACCTCATCTTTGCCTTAGGGAGGGTGTGTTTAGTAAAGCCGCTTTTAACGACTCCTCAATCTGAGGATGTAGAATAGTCTTATTGTTTGTTGGTCCAAACTGAGGTCTGTTGAGTACCAGATTACTCTATATGTGTGGCTGGCATACACGCCATTGGCCTCTAAAAACGAGACAAACATGGGGAAGATACTAAAATCTGTGTACCTGAAAGACTTAAGGTCTTATGCAGAATATGAGAAATATTGAGGTTACTACCTGACTTTTGGTCCTAGCAGTGGTGGCCAGTTGTGCCTGGGAGCAGACAGGCTTGTCTTTGGCAAAATGCTTGCAACAGACACGCCAAATGTTTGCAACAAACATGCACACAAAAAAATTGCTATTTAAAAAGTCCATTCAATTGTGTACTCACAGATGTGAAACAAACTCCGACTCTCACTTGTACAGCCTCACACCTCATTTATAAATGGATTAATGTAACAAACCAGATATCTCTTAACCACATCTTCAATGCTGCACAATTACACCATCCTGGCGAGTTGCAGATGTAGGATTTAGAACTACCCATGCCTGAGTTTTTGTGGCTCCATGGATATCTACTAACCCGAGATAATTTTTTGAGAATAGCGTAAGCGGAGCGGATACATATAAGAAATAGTTGGCGTTCTGTGAGTTTCCGGTGGCTGGCCGCCCTGGAATTGGAGTTCCCTAAAAACAAGTACACCCTCGATAACCACCGAACCCGCAGGTACAAAACCTGATACTCTCCTAATACCCATTCTTGTCTGGAACGTGGCGGGCCTACGTCCAAGGGTAGAGGATGGGACGGCCCTTCATTTTTTGAAGCCATGTAAAATAATTTGTCTCCAAGAGACATGGACGACAACAGAGCTCCATCTCTTGGGCTATAAGACTTACTTCATTCCAGCCGTACGAAGCTCAATAGGCAGACCCAAAGGAGGGCTAATAACATATATTGCAAATACCTTAAAACTTTTAAAAGTGCCTAACGTTCACTCAGATCCAAATTTTCAAATTCTCTCTCTTTCTTTTGAGAACAAGAAGACAATTCTCTTGGTCAACTCCTATAATAATTTAGAGGATGACCAATTTTTGACCCTTCTACGTAATGTTCAAGAGAGATTAATTCAACCCTTCCGGCTGAAGGACGGTCACAGATAACTCATCTTCTTTGGGGCGGTGATTTCAATCTTCATCCTTGCCCGCAGACGAAATCAGCTTGCTGTGGGATTGTGGATGAATTTGATGCCCCACTGGTGCATTTTGCTCATACTAAGGCGGGAAATGCCTTGAACAACCTGCTTTCTGATCTGGCCCTAGTAATAGCTAACACCCTAAACTCAGACCAAAACACCCTCCATCCGACCTACGTGGGCAGGGGTCATCAAACGACAGTTGATTACATCTTCCTGTCACCAGGCCTGTCGCACACAGCTAGTGCTTTTCGGGTCATTGTAAACTCATTGAGCGATCACCTCGCTCTGAGGATGGACATCAATCTAAGTGATTACAAACCCCAAAACATAGTAATAGCAAAAACCCTCGCCCAGAACAAGATAGATTTGGGCAAACACAATGGCTATACATTAAAATGGGGAAAAATTAATCCAAATGAAATCCCAAAGAAACTGGTTGACGTGGCATATCCCAATATTATTAAATGTCTGGACTTATCGGTAAATCACGATGAAGTCTTAATTAACTTCGGTCAAATACTAGAAAAAATCAAAGGACTATTGACTGCAAAATCGACGCCCAAGACCCTTATTAAGAACGGCTCGTTTAATCATAGTTGTACCACGGCCCTTACTCAATTAAAAGTCGCATTGCATAATAAACATAGAGATGCGGGGCAGATTCAATTCCTTAGGTCTCAATACGGAAGGGCACGTAAACTGAGAATACAGGAATTAAAACAGAAACTTTGGGAAGATCTCTACTCGAGTGCTGTTGCTAAAAACAGCGAGGCCTTTTGGCGAACTGTTAGATCCCCTTATCTCATCGACAACAATCGCCCAAAGTTTGAAGTGGCCATTGATGAAGAAACATGGGTGGCTCAGCTCACTTCACAAACTTATTTAAAAATAATTCTATTATAACCGAGCCTGTTAACATCCTCCTAATAGTAGAATATCCAATTTTATTGCATTTTGATATACCCGATTTACTAGTGGCCCTAGAATCAAGCAGGAACGGGAAAGCCCCTGGCCCAGATGGGGTCCCGTGGACCTTTTTAAATTTAACTTGGAACTCTGGGCTCCCGTTCTTACCAGAGTCTGTACAGCAGCTGCAAATGTGGGTCTCCTAAACTCCTGGACTAAGTCTATCATGGTCCCCATTCACTGGGCAAGGTTGTCGGGGGAGTCATACTGGAGCGACTTCAGCAATGGGCGGATGAAAGAGCCATCATCTCCAATCTCCAGTTCGGTTTTAAAGAGGGGTTCGGAACGGTAGAGCAGGCCCTAAATCTTAGTCTTATTCTGGGGAAATACACACAGGCAAAGAAGAGTATGGTGTACATGGTCTACGTAGACCTGTCCGCAGCTTTCGATTGCGTTTCCCACACGAAGCTGTGGACGGTCTTAAGGCAAATGGGTGTGGATTCCCCTCTTTTAGATTTCTTGAGGGAACTCTACTCTAGAGCTTCGGCAAGAGTGTGCTTTGGCCTGAACGGAGAGTTGACAGCGCCTTTCGGCGTGGAGCGAGGAGTCAGGCAGGGTTGCGTCCTGGCCCCCTTCCTCTTCACTTTGTATACCAACGGCCTGGAGCTGGAGATGATGAGGGGGGCCAAGGACCTCCCACGTGTAAAACAGCGCCTGATCCCTGCTCTGCTCTACGCGGACGACGCCGTCATTCTCGCGCGCACACCGCGAGAACTACAGAACTCTCTGAACAGGTACACAGCCTTCATGGGCAGTCTTGACTTAAAAGTGAATGTTAAAAAACGTTTGTCATGATAACTGGTTCTATGAAAAAACGAGTAAAAGACATCTATCTCGATAACCAAAAACTTGAGGTTACTGCTCAGTATCCATACCTTGGAATCATGATAGACGAAAGACTGTCATGGAGCCCAGCAGTAGAGGCAAGATGCCACCTGTTCAGAAGATCCACAGCGGCCCTAATGAGTTTTTCTCAGAGATTGGGGAGGAGGGCACCAGTGGAGCTCCTGAAAATGTATAGCGCCAAGTGCCAGGCCATTGCTTTGTACGGAGCGGGAGTCTGGGGTCATACTGATACTAGTGCACTCCAGGTAGCAGAAAATACTTTCTTAAGATTTCTTTTAGCCACCCCGAGAGGCACGTCAATTTATGCCTCTCATATGGAACTAGGAATCCCTTACTTAGAGGACCTGATAAAGATCCAACCATTGATGTTGTGGAGGCGCGTTTGGACCTCGGTCAAAAACGTGCTGACACAATCAATTGTAGCTGATACAATGGCTCTTACTCAGTACAGAGTGTGATTGATAGTCAGTCCCATACTACTAATATGTTTGTACAGCATTGGGTATAAAAACTGATTATCTGCACAGTCTAACTAATACCTTTCGTACTCTTTACAGAAACAGTCCCGACATTTGTCCCATTCAGCGATGCCAGACTGCATTCTACATCTACGGAAGCAGAGAGTGACAGCATACTGAAAGGAACCCTCCCTTAACTCTGCTCAACACCAAGAACAATTGTTTTGCGCCACCGAGGGAAGGCTTGCCCTTGACTTCGCCAAGTACCTTCAGGCTGTAAGGCTGTGATCTTCCCCGGCTGAGAGTAGTGCTGGTGTGTCAGACTGAGGTAAGCCATAAGGGCCCTTGGCACCTGCGCCCAGTGAAGCAAGCACCAACAGCCACTAGAGGTCCCTGGCTTAGCACAATGGCCGCCGTCCAAAATGCCCGAATCTAGAAACAAGATGTCAGCCTTCGACATATGAAATGCTTTATGCAGAACACCAGTATTACACGTTACCAGCCCACGAATTTCCCCGCCGTGCAGAACTCTTCAACAACACCTTCATCCAAATGTTGCATCATCACCAGCTGATCATGAACACTTCCAACTGCTAGGTGTGTGGACTGATGCCGCATTCCATGATACACCCTGTCCCATTCTTTCCCTACCCCTTTTCCATCTCTGGGTCTTGTCTTCCATGGTGGATGTTGAGGCAGGAGGCCTACACTGTCAATGGTACTGCCAATTCTGCCCTTGGAACATTTCGGGATTAATTCTGGAGGAACAGATCCGGCCATGCCAATGCTCCTTTTTGCCCAACCAGCTCATCCACAACGCTACTACCACCAGATGAACTCAGTGAGATGGTAGTATTAAACTCAACTAATCAACGAACATTTTCCAGAGTCCGCATAAGAAGGATACTGCCTACTGAACGAGACACTGTGAATGTCATAAATGTGCAAGGCCGTGTCTGCAGCCATGGCCTAGGGACTAATAAAGTTGGTACCAGTACGTGTGATATCACAAAAACTTTAAACTCTACATTTCCTCTGAAGCTGGTGGCATCCCCCAACACCTATTACATCTGTGGCACTGCCGCCTACACTTGGCTCCCCCGTAACTGGTCTGGTACCTGCTATCTAGCCTTCCTCCTTCCACCAACGTATTCTACCCATGGAGGTTACCACCTGTCAATGAAGGGCGCTCTGCGGCGCTCACGTAGGGGCGTCATATCAGCCAAGGATACAGCAGGCCAGGAAACCGGGGACTTCTTTAAAGGTTTCCTTCCTTTCTGGGGCTCCATGGCCAACAGTCGGGCTGTACGTGGACTGACCAGGGTCATTGAAGCCACCATCACAGTAACAGCTGGTGTCTCTCCAACATCACAGCAGAGCTACAGGCGGACCGCCTCATAACGCTTCAGAACAGGATGGCCCTAGACATCATCCTTGCTGATCGTGGTGGTGTGTGTACATCCCAGACAATGCACCAACAGTGTACGATGCCATCCAACGTCTGCATTGCCTTTTTTCCGAAATTCATATGGATGAAGGCAACTGGTCCCTCACAGGCTGGATCTGGGGCCTCCTTTCCCAGTGGGGGTGGAAGATCCTCATCTTCCTTGCCTTGGGAGTAACTGTCCTGGTCTCCTGCTGTTTGTACTTTCAGTGTCTGCCAGTGCTCTGTACAATGTGTGTCCAGACCATCAAGCCTCCACCCTCTAACATTCACAACACCAATGTGATGATGATGATGCTCCAACAAGAAACGGATGGCCTTATGGTGGAGAAGCGTGGCTCAGTGGTTAGAGGCGGCAGACCCGGAAGCTGAGATCGACCGTGGACCAGGGTTCGATTCCCCGCCTCGGCGGGTCTCAGGCTCAAAATTCCACAGACTCGACAATTCTCGCTCTGGTGCCTACTCAACTCACGGGGTCACACTCTGCGACTCTGGGCAATAGCTTGCTTAATCTCCACTACGGCCCCTCGCGGCGGGATGCCTGGCTTTCACCTTGTGGACACCCTGCCGTGGTTTCTCACAGGGGAATACCAGGACGGGTTCCCTAAGCAAGCGCCGGGACGCTTACGGGCAGCTGTGCGCTTTACAAGTCCAGCACATTTACATTTACATTTATGAACATTGACATTTCTTAAAGTATTTGCCACTCAATGGAAAAAGGAGGATCTGAGGAAAAGCGTTCTTCTGATCGACATCATTTGTACCGGGACTCCATTGCTTTTTCATTGCCATCTCGTGTCAAACACTTCCACATGACCCACCTGTTCATTTCTGCTGATGCCTGAGGAAATTCTAACTGACTTGAAAGACCGGGCTTTGATCAAGTTAAGAACAGGATATCCATCTTAGGAGATTCTAATAATTTGAGTATTTCCACCTTATCTTTGCCTAGGATGGGTGGGTTTAGTAAAGCCGCTTTTAACGACTCCTCAATCTGAGGATGTAGAAGAGTCTTATTGTTTGTCGGTCCAAACTGAGGTCTGTTGAGTACCAGATTACTCTATATGTGTGGCTGGCATGCACGCCATTTGCCTCTAAAAACGAGACAAACATGGGGGAGATACTAAAACCTGTGTACCTGAAAGACTTTAGATCTTATGCAGAATATGAGAAATATTGAGTATACTACATGACTTCTGGTCCCAGCAGTGGCGGCCAGGTGTGCCTGGGAGCAGACAGGCTTGTCTTTGGCAAAATGCTTGCAACACACACGCCAAATGTTTGCAACAAACACGCACACAAAATAAATTGCTTTTTTTAAAAGTCCATTCAATTGTGTATTCACAGATGTGACACAAACTCCAACTCTCACTTGTACAGCCTCACACCTTATTTATAAATGGATTAATGTAATAAACCAGATATCTCTTAACCACATCTTCAATGCTGCACAATTACACAGGCATTGTGCTCTGCCGTGCACACACACACGTGAAACACAATTCATCCCCAGGCACAAAGACCTACACACTGGAAATAAGTAATGTTATGTTATGTTATGTTAAATCCACTTATAACGTGCACGGATACTCATGAGTGTCCCAGTGCGATGCAGAGGGGTAAAGAAGGAAGCTTAACAGGTAAAAAGGTGGGTCTTGAGTTTTTCCTTAAACACAACAAGGTTCTGAATGGACCGCAAAGAAAGGGGGAGGGCATTTCAGGCTACACTGGCCTTCACTGCAAGGGAGCTCCCGCCCATCCTCTGAAGCTTGAAGCGAGGAACCCGAGCAAAACGCAAAGACCTAGATCGAAGCGCACGCGTCGGGAGATAGAAGGAAAATCTCCTCTGGGGGTAGAGGGGGCCAGACCCATGGAGGGCACGATGGGCCAAAACTAACGACTTGAACCTGACCCTGTCAGCAACAGGAAGCCAGTGAAGAAAGCGTAATAAGGGAAAAGCACTATTCCTCTTTGAGATGCCCAAAAGCAATCTGGCGGCCGCATTCTGGACTACCTGAAGCTTCTTGAGCAGGTATCCAGGGGACCCAACAAAAAGAGCATTGGCGTATTCCAGGAGGGAAAGAATGAAGGCACAGGTGACAGTTTCTCTAGCCGTTTGAGGGAGAAGCGGAAAGAAGGTCCGCAGAGTCTTAAGGAGGCCAAAGCAACAACCTACCAGTTTTTTGATATGAGTGGAAAAAGAACGACTCTTGTCGAACCATAGTCCCAGATTTTTTACAGGCTGTCCCGACATGGGAGGGAGCGGGGAGTCAGGAGGCCACAGCTGCTCACAAAAGTCACCGGGAAACTTGCCATAAAGCAAGATCTCGGACTTTTGTTCGTTGCATTTTAGCTGTGCATCCGCCAGCCATTTAAAGATGGAAACCAGACACTGTTGTGCTGCTGAGGCAGAGACAGATGTTTTATCCCAAGTGAACAGCAGCTGCATGTCATCAGCATAAGCCATGACCTTAGCCCCGAGCTCCTCAGCCAGATATTTCAGTGGCATGAGATAGATATTAAAGAGGAGCGGACTAAGGGAGGAACCCTGTGGAACGTGAGGGCAACGGCATCATCTCCTTTCTGTCAACGCCGTGAGGGGAACGGCAGGACTTGCAACGCCGTAGTTCCACCCAGGCAAACTACTTTCCCCAGCAGCCTTGGGGGCGGCGCACTACCCTGACACTCGCAACGTGCCCGGAGGCGCTTTAAGAACTTGGAGCGCCGAGCGCTCCTGGGGGCCACTTTTGCAGAGCATACCGCACGCCGTGAGGGCAACGACATCATCTCCTTTCTGTCAACGCCGTGAGGGGAACGGCAGGACTCGCAACGCCGTAGTTCCACCCAGGCGAACTACATTCCCCAGCAGCCCCAGGGGCGGCGCACTACCCTGACGCTCCCAACGCGCCCGGAGGCGCTTTAAGAACTCGAAGCGCTCCTGGGGGCCACTTTTGCAGAGCATACCGCATGCCGTGAGGGCAACGGCATCATCTCCTTTCTGTCAACGCCGTGAGGGGAACGGCAGGACTCGCAACGCCGTAGTTCCACCCAGGCGAACTACATTCCCAGCAGCCGCGGGGGCGGCGCACTACCCTGACTCTCCCAACACGCCTGGAGGCGCTTTAAGAACTCAGAACGCCTCCCGCATCGCGGGACGCGTGCGGGCAGCGCCGGGAGAAGCCCGGGACAAGGGCGGGACAGTCTGAGGCAGTCCGGAGCAGGACGTGGCTGGGCTGGGCCACCGATTTTGGTTATTGAAGCAGACACTATTCACACTTGCAAAGTGAGACTCGTGAATACCCCAGAGAATTTCTCAGCATTATCTGAGCCCTATTGTTATATGACCTTGAGTTGATTTAAATTATAATACTATAATTCGGAATTCATGATAGCTTTGTTTTTAATTTTGTATTTACTTATAACATTTTTAAGGATCTGTCTTTAGAGCTAGCAATGTCTAAACAGAAATCCGTTAAGACCCCGCCAGTGTTAGCCATGCTGGACAACTACCTGGTGAAAGTAGTTAATAGAATTAATAATGATCGGCGTTTATCGTTAGGCCAGGGGAGTCCTCCTGTTATATCCCCTACATCGCCTACCCCATTAGCCGTATTATCATCGGACGATAGTTGTGAACTTGGTAACACTAATGTTTTAATAACAGAAGAGCTAGCCCAGGTAGCCCCTAACTAGGATATACTGGATGTACCCAATGATACCCCAGCACAGCGCACCCCGGTCCTAGAGCATTGAGGGCTTGTAGGAAGGTACAAATTAAACGTGGTGTAACTCGCAATAATAAAAGAGCTGTAACACCACCTAAAAGCACCGGTGGTGACGCAGTGCCAGTGGATAAGCAAGGCACAGTCAAATTGAATGATGAGCAATTTGACCTTCTAGTTAGTATTATAGATGCAAAGGTAGAACAGATTATCAAACCCCTAGTGGTTAAACTTGACCTGATTTCTGCAGAAGTGTTAAGATTAGGCGGTCTTTTGGACACCCACATTGATTTGGCAGGAAGATCTAGGGATGTTGTTAACGGTTCAGGAGCCAGTAAAGATGTACCTAAGCCACCTAATGGGGGGTTGATTGTAACCGAAGCAGCTACGCCCGATCCCGTGCCAATAGTCAGTCAGAAAAAAACGGACAATAATAGTACCAGAGAGTAAGACGGGCCGTTAGAAGTGAAGAAAAGTGATTTCATCAACCTCCCCCCGATTGTGCACCTTATGTGGTGGTTTTTACTAATGTATGATCTTCTGATAAATATTTGACCCAGTATCAGCAGGAATCACATGAATTACTTAAAAATAAAACAGTCTTTTGGCTGCATAAGCAATGTGGGTTCCCAACTGCCTACTCTGATCAAATATTGACCACTAGAAGGGTAAATTGGATTGGTATTGCTAGAAAGACCTGCAGGGGCGATTGTGTCATTGTTAATTTTAAACATCCCCAACACGCTGCAACTGTCCTGTTAAGAGCTGCTTCCCTAAATTGTGATGAGAACAGTGTATGTGTGCGTCCACTTGGCTACTTCTATAGTCATTTGATTAAAGCACCCCCTGAATTCAATAGAAGTAGACCTTTAACACCTATTCTTCGTCCAGTTTTTGGGGTACCAATACAAAACAGATATCAAGCCCTAAGCTCCCTGGATTGTAATGATTGACATACTCAGATTTGTGGGTCTCCCCTGTGTCTGTTTTCAAATAGCCAGGGGATGGAACTAAGCGAGAATCATCTGGATCCGGCTCTACATTTGGTGGCTGATTCAAATCCGATTATTGACAGCGGGGACATATTTAATGGAAATCCCAATGTGGGAGGTGTCCTAAATGAAACCACTGTCCCAGATAGTAGTAGAACAAGGGGTACCAAAGGTATAACAATTGTTAGCTGGAACATTGCCGGATTGAAATCTAAGGGGAGTGTCCTAGGCTGTAAGAACTTTATTAATACTCATGATATCCTTTGTTTCCAGGAAACTTGGTGTAGGGAAGATGTCAATTATGAGGGGTTTGTTTCTTATAATTTGTTGGCACAAGGCTCCATATCAGGCAGAGCTAAAGGTGGCCTTTTGATATTAGTTTCTATCAATCGGCGAATTGTAGTAAAATGGTATTTGACTGTGGGAGCACATGCGCAAATTCTTTGGCTCCTTGAGGACCAAGTTCGTAATTTACTACTAGTAAACTACTACAATAATGTTTTTGATAACTCTAGGACGTCAGTAGTAAATGACTTGGCTAGCGTCTTTGATAACTTAAATAATGAAATGTATGTTTCTTTTGATTTTATTTGGGTGGGTGATTTTAATATCCTGCTATGTGAATTGTCAACCCAAAAAGTCTGTGGGGTTATAAATAATACTGGTATGGATGACCTGCACTTTAGGCATAACAGCTATGGAGAGATATTACATACATTTATGGGCTGTTATGATTTGGAAATCCTGGGCTTCTCCAAAGATGAAGATGGTCAGACCATCCCTACGTTTAAGAACTGGAAGACTAGCTCAGTTATTGATCATGTGATTGTTTCTTCCAATATCATCCCATACTGTGCCCCCCCTAGGATCGAAGTCACTTCCTTAAGCGATCACAACTGTATTATTTTAGAATGTTCTTTCTGGGTTGGAAGTCTTGTTACAGCAGGAACTACTATTACTAATGTGGAACCCCACAGACCAAATGGAGTAAGACTAAGATGGATAGGGGAGAAAGCTAAAGAATTAACAAGTTTTATTGTTAAAGAATGTCTGACAGATATCACTCTTATCCTTGAAAACAATACTGACTCTGAAAGGGTTTTATCTGCTTTTAATGGTATTAACAGATTAATCAATGCCAGGTTCACCAGACCTGTAAGAGAGCAGCGTAGAAACGGACCGGGTTGGTTTGATCATACGTGTACCACTCTATTAACTGAGTTAAAATGTGCACTCGCCAAAAAGCCTAGGGCCACTAGTCGAATAATTTTATCAAGATCAGAGTACAAGCAAGCCCTGAAACGTAGGAAGGGGGAGTTACAGCAGCAGGCTTGGGATTCTCTTAATCAAGCTGCTGAGTTATCTAATAATACTTTGTTTTGGGCTACGGTAAACTCGCCTTTTCTCAAGGAGGAAAATATACCTGAGTTAATCTCTAATGTCCCTAGTGATGATTGGGTTTCGCATTTTTCTAAAATATTTGGCTCAGACAGTTGTGTTAACAATAAACCCCAGAAGGTGGACCGTTCTACCACTGGATATCTCGGTTAATGAGGTTGAGCTTGGCATGCGTGTAAGTAAGGGGGGAAAGCCCAGGGACCCGATGGGGTCCCTATTGATGTGTATAAAGTAGCTCCAGAGATATGGAGCCCTCTTTTGGCTGCTGTATTTAAAGCAGCAGTATGTACTGAGGCCCCAAAAACCTGGGGAGAATCTATTATAATCCTGATACACAAGAAGGGCAGCAGGTCAGATGTAAAAAATGATCGCCCTATCTCCCTTCTAGACTCCTCTGTCAAGATCTTGAGTAGAGTTATGCTGGTCAGATTGGAAGAGTGGGCTGAGCAAGAGAACATTTTGGCTGATAGCCAGTTTGGATTCAGGAAGGGCCGGGGCACACTCGACCAGTGTATTAATCTCGATTTATTGATTGCTAAATACACTGAGGCCAAATGTGGCTCATTGTATCCCTGCTTTGGAGATCTAAGCAGTGCCTTCGACATAGTCGACCATACTATATTATGGCCGACCCTGTTACACCTAGGAGCTCCGGAGGGTATCATCTTTTTCCTTGCAAGGCTGTACCAAAAGTTACAAACAAGTGTGCGCTACGGCACCAAGGGGAATGTACCCCCAAATTTAGTGTTAATCGTGGGATTAGACAGGGCTGTGTATTGGCCCCCCTTCTTTTTATATTAATTATCAATGAAATCAACAGAATTTTAAAAAATGTAAAAGCTGATGCCCCCGAGATCAATGGTGCTTCACTGCCGGTGTTATTATATGCTGATGACGCCGTACTGCTTTCAAGAACTCCCCTAGGATTACAGTGCTTGATTGACAGATTTTGTATGTTTATCAAGGACAGAAAACTGACTATTCATAAGGGGAAAACGCACACTATGACCTGCGGGGTAAAAAGTAAATCTTCCAATGCCTTTTTTATTAATTGTGAAAAGGTGCAACAAGTAGATAAATTCTGTTATCTCCGTATAACCTTCTCGAAAGACAGAAAATGGACCAATGAATTTAATAACATCAGTAATAAAATGGCTAAAAACGGCCATGGTATTTTTAGATTCGCAGCAAAAGAGGGGGACAGACGTACTAAGGATATGCTTCAAATTTATCAAGCGAGATGTGTTTCAGTAGCATTGTATGGGGCGGGCGTCTGGGGTCATAGATGTGATCAAACCCTGCAGTTGGAGGAAAACTCCTTTTTAAAAACACTCCTGTGTTTACCTCCCACCGCTCCCACTGAATTGATTCACCGGGAATTGGATATTAATTTCCTAACTGATCTATTATCCTTTAGGCCACTTATGATCTGGCGTTCCATTTGGCTCCAGGATGAAAAGTCTTTTAATAGATCTATTATTGAGGATTGTTTATCTTTGGATAAACAATCGAAAAATTCCCTGGTTAAAATATGTTGTTGATTATTTTTCTGAAATACTTAATCTAAATGTTACGACTGACCCAAGGGCCGCATCTCTGATACCCAAATCTGAGCTGAAAACAATATTTTTGGCTAGCAGAGCAAGGAAGCGGGCTTCAACAAATGGATGCTTGCCCACTGTTATGTTTTACAGTAGATATACTACTACGGAAGGTTTTCCTTTTTATCTAGATATGGTGACTAGGCCATCCCATAAGTTTGTATTAACTAGACTGAGGTTCGGAGTAGCACATCATCTAGTGGCTCTGCCGAACCTTAAGAAACATCCAATAGGGCCATGTTTGTGTGATGGCGTTTCCAAACAGAGCACTTTACACTTTTTACTATTCTGTAAACTGTATATGAATTTTCGTACTGCCTATTTGAAACCTATGTTTGTTAAATATGGTGTACGTACAGTTAACCAGGCAATGAGTTTATTATTTAATATGAAATCTGTCGATATCTGCTTTTGTACTGCTACGTTTTTAAACCAGTCTATTAAGGCACGGAAAAGCATGTTATGTTAAGTATTGTGTCTGTATTTCTCCTTTTTGGGTTTTCTGTTTTATCTGAAATTTGTATTATTTGTTATTTCATGTGTTTTTCTTTGTGCTTTTATGGTCATTTTATATGTACCGAATAAAGCTTCATGAATTGAATTGATACCATGTATTTTAGGTACACACCTAATTGGGAATTGGGTCATCTTTGTGAGCCCCTGCATAGCGTACCATGGGTACCCAGGGCACAGGTGAATCCAAGGCCTAATAGGGGCAGCAGCATGTATTATGCCCCCCCTGGCTGGCCATCCAAACTGACACCACAGGCTGATCACTCAGCTTGGGCAAAGTGGTGTAATCACCCATTGCTTAGATATAGTATACCTATATCTACCCTTATATATAGACACATATATACCTATTAGTCACTCCTAAGCAGGCCTTAACAATCCTGGTTTTATGTGAGAGGGTGCTCTAGCATGAGCTGAGCCCTTCTGCAGTTTTCGGAACCATGTCATTATAGCTGTTCTATGATATAGCCATACCATATACTCTTAAGTGCATTATAACCTCGTGGTTAATGCTAACTTTGGTTTGGCTTTATCAAACCATGTCGTGTAAGGTGTCAAACACTTTGGAATACTACCCCCGCCAGTCCTGGTGGCGGGGGTAGCATTCCACCCTTCTAGAGGGAGAAGACACGTAGTTACTGCTTTACCCGGTTAAAAGCTAAACAGAGCCTCAGCATCACGAAATGGATGCTGCTGCCACAGACACAAGTCTTTCCTCCTGCAGCTGGACGAAACTCCGGCAAGGGAGACCTGGACAATAGGTTTCCTGTCGAGGGAGGTGCTAGCACCTCCCCGACAGCCTGTAGTGTATTGGGGCAGGGTGGGTTGAATGGAAAGATGCTTTTCGAGAAACTGCCTGGGGCACACAAGGTGCTCCATACATAGCCGGGTTCAAACCAGTTGCTGGGGCCCTCCAGCCCCCTCTCTGGCGCAAAACTGCACAAAGGGAAAAGGGTGTAACCACCCCATTCTCAGGGTCCACCCATAGGAGTGATCTAAGAGGTAATCCAGCCCCTTAGTTTAGTATAAAGATAGGAGCTGTGTCTAGAGACATTAGATTATCCTGGACTGAAACTCTGAAATGAAACTCTTGGACCTTTGACGTTCTATTCTGACTAGAAGACTGAAGGCATCTCCCTTGTGGTCAAGGAGTGACCACCCTGTGCAAACAGGCGCCAACAGTAACTTGCCGGTTTGCTTTGTCGATGCTCCTGCCGGAACCTGAAGACTCAGAGACTCAGAAACTGGACTTCCAGACTTCTCCGACTTCGATCCACATCCCCAGCAGAGCTGAGATCAGTGGCGGACACGAGAGACGTGGGACCGGACATCCTGGACTACCTGCACTTTGCTAACTGTGCAACGACCGAGGCACCTTTGAAGTTGTGCATTGGGGATTGAGAAGCCCCAGACCCGAGCGCCATTTGCACCGAAGCTCAGCCTTCCACACTCCACGAGTTCCGCGTGGGGCCTGCTCTTGCATTTCAGCTCGACGCGTCTTCCCGGTTGCTAGCCCGTTGGCCAGTTAGCCCTCTGAAAACTTTTCCTTAAAACTAAAATGCTTGCCATGTTGCTCCGGGCTTGCTCCAGCTTCCCTGCAAAGGAGAAGCTCCCCAGACCTTGCTGGTCTGACCTGAAGCCAATCTTCCCTTCCTGCGTGGATTGCGTTTGCCAAGGCTTGTTGGGTCCAATCCAGATACCGACACTGCAGTCAACTAGATCCTTCGTGGGACAGCTCGAATCCAGCTCCTGGTTGTCGTCGACGCCTCCTGGTCCTCGTGGCTGAAGACAAGCTTCACCTCTTCACCTGATTGCATCTCGACATCGCCTGGCTCCTTCCTGGTTCCTTCCTGGTCACTGGCTAGTGACCCAGACTCTGTCCCCTCTGCTATCAGGTTCTTCACATCTTGGATCCACACTTGGATCCACCCGGACACTTTTCTCCTGGTCATCTGCAGCACTTCTTTGCAGCTCTCCATATGAAACAGCGACGGAACCCGACATGAAAGAACACCTATGCACCCGGCTTCCCTGGGTGAGGTAACTCGAGTACTCCGGTGCTCCTGTGGGTGTTGACTCACGAAGTGTCCGAGTTTAAAAGGGTTTTACCATAGTCCATCCGGAAGTATCCTTAATCTACTACTTTGTAACTTTTACGTTCCCATTATAACTCAATGGTAACTTGCGACTGTGTTTAGACACTGCACGTGTCTCCCGTGGGCCTCCTACTTCCAATCCCTTGGTTGTCCAGTGTAGCCCCAGCCATTCTCTAGGCCCTAGGCCTATTCACCATTCCTAAAGTGGTCCTTATACCACTTATTTAGTATATGGTTTGTGAGGCCCCTAGGGCAGAACTGTATTTGTGCAACTTATAGTATGCTTAATGAGTAACTTGTAATGTACTTCGATCTCTGACCTCATAAAGAGTGCAGAGGGGTTGAATTAGTAATAAATACATATATATTTGATATATACCTTGTGTGGTGTCCTTTCATTTGGTATTCAAGGGATTATAATTAGTAAAACAGCTTGCTTCACATGCTCTCTGAGGTTTTAGCCTAAGACTGCTGGTCCATGCTAACACTAGGATAGTTTGTCTATAAGGTTGACTTTACATACAACCACCTTCAATATGGGTCTTTTAGACTGGTGCAAGGTGCCCACTAGAATAGTGGACATCATATGCCAGGCTAACTTCTCACAGTGAGTTCCTTGCTCACTTTGCCACTGGATTCACGATAGCCTGGCTGATGAGGATTATGAACCCGAAACCTGTCCCAGGATAATTGTTTCTGGTCCAGGAAAGACATGGATTGGCAGTTTGGGCTGGACTGTTCCCATGAGGCACAGGATCAGGCTGATTTGCATATGGCCATGTCTGAACTGGGGTGGGAGAGTGAGCTAAAGAATGGTGATGCATTAAACCCAGATCAGTTGACTGGGGGTGAGTGTTTGATTTGCTCAGACGCTCCGTCCATCATCCCCTTTTGTATTGCTTGGTTTGCCCAGCCTCAAACCTCACATTCTTTTGCGGATGCTTGGTCTGCCAGCCTCAACCCTCACATTCTCTTGCGGATGCTTGGTGTGCTCAGACTCAACCCTCATATTCTCTTGTGCACGCTTGGTGTGCTTAGACTCAACCCTCACATTCTCTTGTGCACCCTTGGTCTGCTCAGCCTCAACCCTCACATTTAACTGTGTATGCTGGAGCTGTGCAGCCTCAACCCTCACATTCTCTTGTGCATGCTTGGTCTGCTCAGCCTCAACCCTCACATTCTCCTATGTATGCGTGGTCTACCCAGCCTCACCTCAGAGTTGAGTTCTGTGTGATTATAAGAGAAACCACGTCATCTGTCATTCTACGTGCTTGGTCATCAGCACTAATGATTGAATGTGTTTTACACCAAGCGCGTAGAATTACAGATGGTTTATCTTATAATCACAGTGAACTTTCGTCAGCACTTATTTGGTTGGAAATGGGGAGCCTTGCCTTGCTTTGCGGTGAGGAGGAGGAGTTGGTCCTATCTTTTGCCGTGAGGGGAACGGCTTGCTGTTGCACCAGGTCCCGCACTCCAGCGCCAGTACCATCGCCGCCGCGAGGGCAGGGACTTCAACTCACAGGTGCCCCGGCAGCCGTGGCGCGCGAGTGACGCCACCAGAGCGCCCGGAGGCGCGTGAAAGGAGAGGAGCCCCGAACGCTCATTGGGAGCCTTGCCTTGCTTTGCGGTGAGGAGGAGGAGTTGGTCCTACCTTTTGCAGTGAGGGGAACGGCTCTTTGTTGCACCGGGTCCCGCACTCCAGCGCCAGCACCATCGCTGTGAGGGGAATGGCTCGCTGTTGCACCAGGTCCCGCACTCCAGCGCCAGTACCATCGCTGTCGCGAGGGCAGGGACTTCAACTCCCAGATGCCCCGGCGGCCGTGGCGCGCGAGTGACGCCACAAGAGCGCTCGGAGGCGAGTGAAAGGAGAGGAGCGCCGAGCGCTCACTGGGAGCCTTGCCTTGCTTTGTGGTGAGGAGGAGGAGTTGGTCCTACCTTTTGCCGTGAGGAGAACGGCTCTTTGTTGCACCGGGTCCCGCACTCCAACGCCAGCACCATCGCCGTGAGGGGAACGGCTCGCTGTTGCACCAGGTCCCGCACTCCAGCGCCAGTACCATCGCCGCCGCGAGGGCAGGGATTTCAACTCCCAGGTGCCCCGGCGGCCGTGGCGCGCGAGTGACGCTACCAGAGCGCCCGGAGGCGCGTGAAAAGAGAGGAACGCCTCTCGCCCTGCGAGTCGGGCGCGGGAGCGCCCGGGCTAAGCCCGGGCAAAGGGTGGGCCCTCTGTGGCCCTCAGAGGCCTAAGGAGACTGGGCTGGGCCACAGATCTTGGTCCTGTTGATAAGGACATCATTTGTTGAAGTGAGACTTTATATTTGAATACTTGAGTGTTTCTGTAAAAGTGCCCTGTATCATTGCAGACTGTTCCATTTCATTAATCTCTACTTTGAGAGTTGCAATAAGCTGACGTGATGTCTAGAGGTAAAGCAGATAAAGCTACTTCTGGGCTGGGCACCATGGATAATTATCTAGTCAAAAAGGTTAATCAAATTAACAATGATAGAAGGGCCTCTCTAGGACGGGGAAGTGCTCCACTAGTACAGGATGAGGCGCTTCTCGCAGTAGTGGATACACCTATGCCTGATAACCCTAACACCCCTGATATCAGTAATAGAGATGCTATAATGACTGTAGAGCAGGTACATGTAGAGACACATGAAGATCGGCTAGATACCTCTATTGAGGAAATAGAACAGGTACAGCCAGCACCGAGACCGGTGAGAAACTGTAGAAAATCACATCCTAAACGGGGGGGGGGGGTAAGCATAATAAAAATAGAGCCGAAATAGCTGCACCAGTCAATAATGGCTCCATCATAGGTCCTTGTCCTTCTGAGGGACATAACGAGGGCGGTATTAAAATACAAACTGACCAACTTACCCTCTTCATCAGCACCTTAGAAGAAATAATGGTGGCAAAAATGGAAGAGCTGATTAGACCCCTCTCAAGTAAGCTAGATACCTTGGCTCTAGAGGTAGATAGACTAGGTGGACTGTTATCAGCACACCTGTCATCGGCCCCACTTGAGAGACCTAAGGCTGTGGAAATAGGGCAGGGACCCTTGAGGGAGTCGTTACAGCAGACTTGTCGGCAAGTCCCTGCAACAGATATCGCTCTATCTGAACCCCCACCAAAAACTGACCTGACTGTACTGACATCAGTAGGCCAGGATGGTAGATCAGATTTCAGACAAATAAGAAGAAGTTGCTATATTAATCTCCCACCCGACTGCGCACCTTATGTGGCCGTTTTGACTAATGTTCCAACTATAGAAGACCATTCTGTCCAGTCACATGGGGAATCCCATGACTCACTAAAAAATAAAACAGTAGCCTGGCTGAACACTAACTGTGAATTCCCAATTGCATACTCTGACCAAATACTATCAGTCAGAAGGGTAAACTGGATTGGCCCATCTAGAAAGTGAAATAGTGGGGATTATATCGTAGTTAACTTTAGACATCCCCAACATGTGGCAACAGTTTTACTAAGAGCATCAACTTTATTGTTGGATGCGAACAGTATATGTGTTCGCCCACTTGGATATTTTTATACCCATTTGATTAAAATTCCACCTAAACATAGGAATTATAGGCCACTGTTTCAATCTCAGGCTCCGGCTCCAATAGCACCATACCTGTATAATGTTGTTAATCAAAATAGGAATGGGTTTATGGTGGAAACACAGAATAGATTTGATTTGCTCTCAGGCCTTGAGGCATGTGATTGACGGGAGGAGTCTATGGGCCAAGGAAATGCAAATTCTGGTGAAGTGGGTTATATGGAGACTAAATAGGTGAAATCGCCCGGAAACAATGTAATCTCTTGGAATATCGCGGGACTGAGCACAAAGATGACAGATTGTAAATGGGTCAGATACATTAAGCAGTTTCAGATCATTTGTCTGCAGGAGACTTGGTTAGTGGACTGTGACTTCTTTCTTGAAGGGTATAAGGCCTTCTATGTTCCTGCCATAGCATCTAGCAGAGGTAGACCTAAGGGGGCCTGGTCACGTTTATTTCTGTAGCACTCTCTTGTAAAATACGTAGAGTTATAACAGACAATTCTGGAATTATTGGTTTAGTACTAAATGGAGAAAACTGTTTGGTTGGTCTGGTGAATTTTTATAATGCAGTTAACCTTTGTTCAGCTGTTAGTCCAATATCAGCACTAATTGCATTTATTAGTAGTTCAATGAAGGTATGCCTCCATAATCTCATGATTATAGGTGACTTCAATGTTCACCCATGTGGGGACCCCCTGTTTAAAAGCCTCTCAGACTTGTACTGTGACCGCTTCGAGGGCTTATGTTAGAAATGGGATCCCTGGCTGGCCAGGGCTTGCGCCAAAGTCAGTCAGAGACCACCACTTCTAAGTCAGGGCAAGGGAGTTACACGCCAAGATAACCCCTGCTCACCCTCTAGGTAACGTGGCGCGAGCAGCAAGGCTAAACTTGGAGGCGATGTGAGTTAAGTATTTGCGCACGCACCCCAGCAACAACACCCAAGGCCCACCACAAAGGAAACTCCACACAAGGTTATATAAAAATAGCCTTTGTATTACACCAAAACACATTAGATAAAAACGGTATGCACCTGTTACAACGCATTCGTTACTCCGCACTACCATTACAACGCGACTTTTACAACGGATACCATTACAACGCATTGCGCTGGGGGGCGCTATAGGATAGGGAATAAGTATAATTTACTATCCAACACCTTCCCTAGGGTCCACGGGGACTGGAGTTAGAATAGTAAATTATACTTACCACTATCCAGCACCCCAAAGCGCTATGCGTTGTAATGGTATGCGTTGTAATGGTCGCGTTGTAATGGTAGGTAGTTGTAACGGTATGCGTTATAACATGGTACATCCGATAAAAACACACACTTTACAATGTGCCAACAGGCACGGGCAGAATTTACAGGGGATATGTACAAGACAGGACCACATGGACCACTGTCAGGAATCAGCACTTTTAGAACTTAGTACTAGGTAGAATTAGCACTTAGAAGATAGAATGTAAATCACTGTAGCACACAACCAGTAACTACTGGTAACCAGGACCTCACTAGCACCACCTGCACTAGGAGAAAAAAAAAACACCTAAGTATCACAATACCTGTAGGGGTGTAAGCACATAACACATGATGCATAACATACCTTCAGCGGTGTAAGAACACGGCGCATGACGCATTAAAACACATTCAGAGGTGCAGGGGAGGAAAACAAATGATGCCTAAAAACATTCAGAGGTGTAGCAATAACAATTGCGCAGTAATCACATTGGCACATAAATCATAACTGCGCCAGAACTCACATTAGTCACCACCTGTGACTGTCCCTAGGCCAACTGGCCTTGTTGGGGCTAGGACGCCCTGTGTCCCAGAGTCAGGGGCCTAAACGTGGCAGTTGCCCACAAAGTGCTGGGCAACTGGTGAAAATGGTGGGGACAACGTTGGAGCCTTCCAGGCCCTGAACATATAAAATGTCCCCCTGAGCCTCTCAGGGCTCTACACCAATGACTGGCCCTCCTGAGCCTCTCAGGGCTCGTAAAACCACTATGCCCCCTTGAGCCTCTGTGGCTCGCCAAACAGAGAAATGCCGCCTGGAGCCCTCATGGCTCTGAGAACAACTGTGGCAGGGGGGCGGCCCTCTGGTGGAGCCTTGCAGCGCTCCAAACAAACAATGCCCCCACGAGCCTCTCTGGGCCCGTCACTATAGTTGGAGTCCCTCCCGGGGGACTCGAAATACAAACAAATGGGCCCGAGCCTCTCGGGCTCTCAATGAAGTATGGCCCCCGGAGCCTTTCTTAGGCTCAAAGACACTGTATTGCCCCCTGAGCCCCTCATGGGCTCGCAGAGCAACTTGCGCCGTAACGTTGGAGTCCCCCTTCTGGGGACTCAGAATAAACACTTATGCCCCCTTTGCAGGTGGAGCCTCAGCTCAGGATAGAACAGGCGGGAGGGGCAGGCACCGGCAATGTGCCCCGACGCTCTCCTCCCTTACAGTGCACCCAAGGGCCCCCACTCACCGGTGACTGTGGACGGAGAGCTCCCGCTCCTCGGGACTCTCCGATGCTGCGGCCGGACTCCTCTCTCGTTTCCGGGCTCCTGCGCTGTGCTCCGGGGCTCTCCCTTGCTCTCGGGAGCCCCGGGGGAGGGACGCCGGCTGCGGGGAGGGACTTCCGGTCGGCCGCGCCCGGATTGGCCGGTCGGCCAACCACTTCTGGGTCGTCGCGGGCAGCGCGGCGGCCCGTTCCTGGCACTCGTAGGCGCAGGATAAGCAGCAAATGCCGGGTGGGCACCGGCTCTTTAAAAAGGACAATAAATCGAGGTGGGCGCTTGATCTTAGGGCGGCAATGTCCCTGGCAGGGTGGGCACCTGCCAGGGGACTTTAAAATCGGCAAATAAGCGGGGTGGGCTCCCGCGCCGCAAATAGGCAAAAAGGGGGATCCCCATGCTGGGGAATCCCTCGAGAGCGGCAATTAGGCGGCCAAATGCCGGGTGGGCACCGGCAGAAAGATACAGCGCTCCCAAGGGCTATAATAGCAAATAAAGCGCTTCCAGGCGCTTAGAGGCCCACAAGTACAGCAAAAGTCCTCCAAGAATTACAGCAGGCAGGGGGGGCAAGGGTGGGCCCAGAGCCAGCTCACTGGGTCTCCAGGCAGGGAGACAATCCAAGTGGCGGTCCTCCTGGCCCCAGCAGCAGCAGCCCCCTCAGGCAGGATCCTGGAAGAGAACAACATCTGTGGGGACACAGTCCCATTTTTATACACCACATTCCTTTGTCTAAGGGTGCAGGGTGGGGGAGAAAACAGTCGCAGCTGGTTTTGGAGCACTCTTGATGGCTCAACCACCCATTTCATTCACTGGCAGGGCTAGGGTCATCAGTCGCACCACAGGGGGCGGAGCCAGCATTGTCTGGGGAAAACCCAGCCTCATTCAGGACACAGGTACACTCCTCCCCAGCCATCAGCATGCTAATCTCCCACTCACCACTGGGCAGACCCATCCAGCCTTCCTGGAGCCAGGCTCACCAGCCAGCTCCAGCCAATCACACGCCAGGTATATTTTACACTAATATGCCAACTCCTAGAAGTGGCATTTGTATACAAGACACACTCATGCCACATACATCATTGCAAAGCATTCACTCTCACGAGTTCGCACATATCAAATTCGAACCTGTACACCCCACACATCAGGAACTAGCAGGGACACATACATTCCCCATGCATTCCTATGGGAGGGCAGGCCTATCTCTTCACATTATTATTATTATTATTATTATTATTGGACATTTATAAAGCGCCTGGTTACGCCACCGGCGTGTCCCCGCGCTATGGTAAGTGGAAAAGCCGCCCCTCCCGCCCTTAAAGAAGTCTACCTACTATATAAATGGGTTTTGAGTTTTTTTCTAAACATGGTCTCAGACGGTTCCAGGCGCAATTCTAAAGGCAAAGCATTCCAACACCTGGGAGCGAGGTATCTGAAAGATCTCCCTCCCATGCGAGCCTTCCTTACTCTCGGAACCTTTAGTAACCCAGTTCGGGAGGAGCGAAGATTGCGCGTGGGCTCATACCAGGTCACCAGACTCTGAAGCGGAGCAGGAGCTTTGCCGCTCAAAATGCGATGACATGTGGAAAGAGCTTTAAACTCCACCCTTTTCCCCACAGGGAGCCAGTGCAGTGCCTGAAGCGCTGCTTTAGAGGGAGATCTCTTAGAGAGCCTTAGAACTAAACGCGCCGCGGCGTTTTGCAGCACTTGGAGGCGGCCCACGACCTTGCCCGTGGCCCCCAGATACAACAGATTCCCATAATCTAATCGCGATGTGACAAGGGCGTGCACCAACGTCCTGCGAGCCGCGATCGGGAGGAGATCTAATACCTTCCTTAAGGTTCTCAGAACGCCGAAGCACACCCCTGCCACCCGACCAATCTGGGGGCAAAAGGCCAAATCCACATCCAGCCACACTCCAAGGTTCCTTGCCTCCTGACATGGGACTGGGACTTCTCCCAGGCAGGGGGGCCACCATGCCGACGACCAAGCAGACGGCCCTCAGAGTGCACACACATTTTCCACTGGGACACAGAGAAAGTGCGCAGAACCCAAAAATCACCATCACCAGGTCACCATTACAAGCAAAAAGTCTAGGGGTGAACCCGCCAGAAGGGCCAAGTCCAACAGCATGCATTTGGAACACACAGCGGAGGGGGAAGTTTTTAATGACTTACTGAATAATCTGGACTTATCATTGTCAATGGCATTGAGGGATCCCTTTAAGCGCTTTGAGATCCCATCTTTTAAGGGTCATGGGAAGGGTACCTTCATTGATTATGTTTTACTTTCTGTGTCAATGTAGACTTTTGTGGACTCCTTCATCATTTAACACAGTGAATTCAGTGATCATAATCCACTGACTGTACATTTGAAGGGCCTCTGGGTGGGCAAGGAAGGACGGAATTGTACCACTGGTAGGCTGAGCACCACTGACGGTAGACAGCGTCTTAAATGGTCTATGATCACACCAGACCTGTTGTATAAAGACATTAAGGATAATTGTACCGAGGAAATTACAAAATGTACTCAAGAAGGGGCGGAACCATGCCAGGTTCTAAGTGCTTTTCAAAATATTTCAGACAAGGTGTCTCAGTTGATGTTAGCTCCAGCAAAGCGTACAGAGATCGGGGGACCAAGATGGCTTAACCATGACTGCTCTAGGGCATCATGTAACTTAAGGATAGCCCTGGCAGCAAATCCCAGAATAAAGGAGAATATTCATCAGTGTAGGAAAGAATACAAATCCGTTATTAATAGACGCAAGGAATTTTTAAGAGAAGAGGCATGGAGTGAGATTCTCGACCCCTCTATTTTGAAGTGTAGCTCTGAATTCTGGGCGGTAGTAAAAAGACCTTTTTTGGTCCAGGACCCAGGGGATGGTCTGGAATGCTGCTTAACAAAGGAGGAATGGAAAACACACTACACGCAACTGTATGGTTGTACGATGAATGATAATTTCAATTTTCCTCCTTGCAATAGCTGTGATCCTATTAGGTTTGATAGAGGTGAGGTCATTGAGGGCATAATGGGGCTTACAGCTGGGAAAGCTCTGGGTCCTGATGGGATCCCGCCAGATTTATATAAGTATGAGCCCAGCTTTTGGGCAACCATATTAGAATCGGTCTTTAACGCAGCTGCTAAAATTGGCTGCCCACAGTCATGGGGGGTATCAACGATTGTCCCAGGTTTTAAGAAGGGGGACAAGGGTAGCCCTCTTTGTTATAGAGCTATTTCACTAATCGATTCCATGGTTAAAATAGTGGGCAGAATCCTACTGCAGAGGCTCTCTGACTGGGCGTTGGAAAACGGTATTATGTCCATTTCTCAGTACGGCTTCTGCAGTGGACGCTCTACTATCACACAGTGCCTTAACCTCTTTCTAATATTAAGCAAGTACACTGTTGCCCAAAAGGGTACTGTCCACCTTGCCTTCATGGATCTGTCTTCAGCTTTCGACTGTGTTAATAGGGGAAAGCTGTGACAGTCCATGAGGGAAAAACCAAAGTAAATGATGGACGGAGCGTTGACAATACAAGCACTCACCCCCAGTCAACTGATCTGGGTTTAATCCATCACCGTTCTTTAGCCCACTCTGCCACCCCAGTTCAGACATAGCAATATGCAAATCAGTCTGACCCTGTGCCTCATGGGAACAGTCCAGCCCGAACTGCCAAGCCATGCCTTCCCTGGACCGGAAACAAGCTACCGAGGACCGGTTTCTGGCATTTCAGCCGTCTTCAGCCCGGCTTGCTTGAATCCAGTGGCAAAGTGAGCAAGGGACTCACATCTGAGCATACCCTGCCAACTTATGGCGAACAAAGAAAAACCAAAGAAAATGATGGACGGAGCGTTGACAATACAAGCACTCACCCCCAGTCAAATGATCTGGGTTTAATCCATCACCATTCTTTAGCCCACACTGCCACCCCAGTTCAGACATAGCAATATGCAAATCAGTCTGACCCTGTGCCTCATGGGAACAGTCCAGCTCGAACTGCCAAGCCATGTCTTCCCTGGACCGGAAACAAGCTACAGAGGACCGGTTTCTGGCATTTTGGCCGTCTTCAGCCCGGCTTGCTTGAATCCAGTGGCAAAGTGAGCAAAGGACTCACGTCTGAGCATACCCTGCCAACTTATGGCGAACAAAGAAAAATCAAAGGAAATGATGAACGGAGCGTTGACAATACAAGCACTCACCCCCAGTCAACTGATCTGGGTTTAATCCATCACCGTTCTTGAGGGACAAGGGTGTTGACAGTGGGATTATCAACTTCCTTGTTGATCTACATAGTAACACTAGTGCTAATGTTAGGTATTCTCAAGAGCTGTGTCCAACGGGTAATTTTAATATTGGGAAGGGTGTGCGTCAAGGATGTATTCTCCCCCCCTTTCTTTTTAACTTTTACATTAATGAGCTAGATAACGTATTGCAGAATGTAAAGGCTGACTGTCCCAGAGTCGGCAGGCGAGGTATTCCAGTCCTTTTATATGCAGATGATGCAGTTTTAATTTCTAGAACAGAGAAAGGTCTCCAAGCTTTATTAAATGCTTTTAAGAATTTTTTGACGGACAGAGACCTCCTGGTCAACAACTCTAAATCCTTCATCATGCAAGTTGGCCAACAACCAAGAAGGAACTTCTTATTTAAAATAGATAACGTTGCAATCCCCATCTCGAAGTCATTCTCTTATCTTGGGGTCCTTTTTGATTCCAAACTTAGTTGGGGTCCACATCTTGACAAAAAGAAAAGGGACTTAGTAAGGGTGAATGCTACTATTTTTAACTTTGCGTCAAAACTGGGGAACAAACCTAATAATGCCATGATGAAACTCTACAATGCAAAATCAGTGGCAACTGCCGTTTACGGCAGCGAAATATGGGGCTATGTGGCCGGTGAGCAACTACAGATTGCTGAAAACTCATTCATGAAACGTCTTGTGTGTCCCAGCAGGCACATCTAATTTTGTAGTACATGAAGAGCTAGGGTCGCAATATCTATGTGATATTTTTTCTTTACGCCCGTTGACTTGCTGGCTAAAACTGTGGTTGAATCAAGATATACCACTGACCCACCTGATTATGAGAGATTACCTGGATAAGGCAATGGGCACACTCTGGATAAAATATTTGAAATCAAACTTCTCAAGGCTCGGCCGCTTGGACTTGTTTGAGCACCCGAGCAGGATTGTAAAGGGTGATGTGGAGGCAGTTAAGCGTGCCTTCCTTGTGGACAGAAAGCTTAAAAGAGAAGGAGAGGAGCTCCTAAAACCCAGTGTAAGAAAATTTGCTATGTTAAAAACAGGTGATACGATGGAGCCCTATTTGATGGGCTCGTTGACTTCCCATGAGAAGTTCCTGCTAACGAGGTTCAGATTAAATCTCTTTCATCATCTGCTGTTTAGACCAAAAAATTATGCTTTTATTAAACCTACCGCTCCCTGTGGCTGCGACGGTAAGTCTCCACAGGATATGCTACATTTTATATTTTTATGCAAATTTTATGAATACCCTCGCAAACGCTATCTGGTAGATCTTTTAAAGAAACTTAATTTTAACCAGATCAGACCAGCATTATTGTATCTGCAACTTTTGCACAGTGACAGTATTCTTCAAGTTACTGAATTTTTAAAACTGTCTATTAAGCTGAGAAATTGTTTGGACCAATGATGGTATCTTTGTCGATTTGATTATCTTTACTAATGAATTTGCTACATATGGAATTTGCTGTACCCTACACTTTTGCATTTTATCGCTCATGTTTTATAACTATTGTGTGTTTTAAAGTGTCTTAAATTGTCTATATTGCACATGTACTTTTATGGTTTGAATCAAAACCGAATAAAGTCTCTTTACTTTACTTACTTTACTTGGTTGGAAATGACAAGGTGCCGCACATGACAATGCGGAATGAATGCTTTTTGCAACGGCAGGTAAAAAACTCAAGAAAAATGTTTAGGTTCACAGCAATGACCTAATGTTTAATTTACATACTGCATGATGATTTTAATGCAATGTCTCACGATGTATCTCCCAACATTGACTAAACAAGTCTGTTTTTCCAGCTCCGAGAACGTTCAAACACCTTGAATCTGTTGTCACTGTCTATTACGTAGAGGTGTGTCACATGATATTGTATAAACACTGTGATTTGCATTGCACTCGTACTCGTGTACCAGGAGGTTGCCTCCGAAATGCGCCGAGTGACTTGGCTTAAAATAAAAACACACTGAAAAGGAATACTTGTGGCCCTGGCATCGTTTGTGGGATACCGGCAAACCGATTGTTGTTGAGATTTGGGGTTTGCGACCCCGCCAAGGCCCGCCACTGAAAGCGGCTCGGATTTAGCTGTAGGTTTACACATATATATAGAAGTTGAGATGGACAAGGCAGGGGAAGAGAAATAAAGAGAAAGTTATTCGATTTTCACAAATGCGATGGCGAAAATCCTGAGATCGGTGCTTTGAATTTCTATGCTGCAGCAGGAATGCCTATTGTGAAAGGGGATATATTTGTAATTACAAACATTTATATACACTTTCAAGTGCTTTATGTATACGTCTTTTTATTGCAACATTGTGCACTAGTCCACTAAACTTAGAACACATAACCAATAACAAGATTTCCTGCAATAGGAGTAACAAGCTGACTGAACAGCCACATAAAACCTTTTTGCAAGGAAAAATATAGACTCAATCGCAAAAAGAAATATCTTTATCAATGTTTGTTCAAGCTTCTTTGATAGTACTTGGCTGGTGGACTCTAGTCAGCTTGGGCTTTAGATGCTTTTGCCGGCCACGGGTTCTGAAGGCTTAACACGATTAAATATTTTTGGGGCATCAGACGGACTTCAATAACCCTAAAAGCAGTAATACATTCAAGTGTATTCCAAATAGGGAGCCCCAAATATGTGTTGCCTGGGCCCCACAAATCATTAGTATATCAACGAACTAGAAGGCAGCTTCATATGCTAGTTATGAATAAAACAACCACTTCACTTTAGGGAACAAAGTCCGGATATCAAAGGGTTCAATGTACAGAACTGTGGAGAAAGGTGCTTAATAAAGACATGCATTCTGAGAGTAGAAACTAATATTGTTCTGTAAAAATATGCTTTTGCTTCCTCCTTGTATCAAGGAACATGAGCATAAACCTGTCAACCGTGTTGGGATTGGGGTGAAGTGTAATAAGAACAAGGAGTATCCCAACTGGTATTATTCATAGGCAATTAATAAGGATATGCATACAATATTATCCACAAGGAGACTCTATTTGATTATAGCATGTGCTCATGGCATCATTTATATAAACAGTAAATTTGGAAAGGAAAAGTAAATTACAGTTGTAACAGCACTGTACTACATAAATAAAAAGCAACTGTGGCAACCCAAATTGCACGTGGTGCTCGTGGTTTGTGAGTGAAGACCGAAGTAGTGACTCAGGTGACAATGTGAACAGCGTGGGCGGCGCAAGGTGACTGGTGCAGAAATATATACAGTGAATAATTGGCACAGTATGGTTCCGGATGGTTAGAAGAGTTAGTTTTGACTTCAATGCAATTTTACTGTTCGTGAACCACTCTGTGTAAAGCGCCTATGGCTGCGCTGGTGTGTCGATGACGTTTCGATCCACATGAATTGGGATCATCATCAGGACTGGGTTGGGTTCGAAGGCAGTGCTGGATCGGTGGCCCGGGGTCATAAATCGCCATAGTCTGGGATGTCTGTGGGGTGGCGGTATCTGCGACCGATCAGCTGAAATCCGGCCTTGGAGTCGTCATGCGCTCATAGTGTGATGTAATGGTTGCGTTGTAATGGTTGTTTCCCATTCTGGATATAAAGGAGTTAAGACCACACACTGAGGCCACACTAAATCTTTGATGTATTATAACAAGGTCACAATGTCACCCCCTTGCACAGTACAACTCAAGTCCTGAATTTCCGCAAGGATACATAGCATTCTGGCACACGTAGCTTGGATCTAAACACTGTTATTATGGGTGTTTAAATATCATAATGCACAAAAGCATTGATTTATTTGAGAACTTGGTGAAAAATGACTTGTCGAAAATCAATTTAAAAAAATTCAACAAACATTGTAACATTTCACAAAAGGATCGTGACACTTTGAAATCTTTGGCCAATAATCCTAAAATTCGATGTGCTAAAGCTGATAAGGGCGGCGCTCTCGTTATCATGAACACCAGTATGTATTCACAACGTTTACTGGAACACATCTCCGATGCCGACACTTACATGGAACTTGGTAACAACCCCACTAAGGAGTTCCAAGAAATATTATCTAACATTTTAGATAAGGCTCATCAAACCGGCATCATTCAAGAACGCACCAAAAAATATCTCCTGAGAGAATTCCCTAGAAGTCCTAGAATTTTCATGAGCCCGAAAATACATAAGAATCTCTCTGACCCGCCTTTTCGCCCAATTGTTTCAACCAAAGGATCTATTCACGAACCCACAGGCAAGTTCCTAGACAGGTACTTGCAACCTCTGGTCATCAAATCCACAAGTCACATTAAAGACACTACCGAATTTCTCAATAAACTCTCATCCATCAACATCAATAATGACGATTCACTTATTCTATGCACTGCCGATGTCAGTTCTCTTTACACCTCTATACCTCATCAGGGAGGTATCGAAGCCGTTGAGCAAGCGTTACTCCAGAGTGATATTGATCCCAAAATGCAGACATTTCTAATGGAACTAATGATTTACACATTGTACCATAGCTACTTTCAGGAAGATGACAAATGGTATCTCCAGCTGACGGGAATGGCGATGGGTAATTGTGCGGCTCCATCCTACGCCAATATATATATGGAACAGTTCGAAAAAACACATATCTATGACAACACTGGATTCTATCAAAACATAAAAATGTACGTAAGGTACATAGATGACCTTTTTCTTCTCTGGACAAACACACAAGACCAGCTCATTGCAGCCTTAACGGACCTCAATTCTAAGGATCCTCGCATCCAACTCACATGGCAGACAAGCCAGTCAGAAATATCTTTCCTCGATGTGCAGGTGAAAATTCAAGACCAAAAAATTATCACTGACTTACACCGTAAAGCCACTGACCGCAACAACACGTTGCATTTCCAAAGTTTTCACCAAGGGTCTTTGAAAAAACATTTACCCTTCTCACAAATGTTGCGTATAAAAAGAATCGTATCCGAACAAGACACATACAATCGCCGCATCAAGGAGATGCACCAACGCTTCTTAGACAGAGGTTACCCTACTGAAGTTCTGAACACAGCCGAAACTCGTCTGACTAACATCACCAGAGAACAGAGCTTAATTCAGACTGCCAAACCACCGACGCAACGCATGGTTCTTGTGTCTAAATTCTCCACGGCAACCCACCAGTTCAAAAGAATCATTCTGAACCATTGGTCAATCTTGCAAATTGAACCAGATTTTCTGAATATTTTCAATGATCTTCCCTTGTTCGCACACAGCCGTGGGAAAAACCTCAAAGAAATTTTATCCACACAATCTTTGACTCCACAAAAATATAAGGGAACACAACCATGCTTAAATTGTAATAACTGCAATTGCATAATCAGAGGGAACCAGATAAAACACCCTATGAAAGGCAACGCCATTAAACTTTGTGTCAACGCCACTTGTGACAGTATGAACCTCATCTACGCACTGAAATGTCCGTGCGGAAAACTTTACGTTGGAAAAACGGAAAGGAAAATCAAAGTTCGTATCAACGAACATAAATCCAACATCCGAACCAAACAGTTAAAATCCAACATTGCCATGCACTTCCAGGAATCTCATCACACAATCACACAGCTGCAATTCATTGTTTTGGAATGTGTCACCCGCAGAGAAGGGGTAGACAACCGCAAATTACTTTTGCAGAAGGAACTAGAATGGACCTTTCGTTTACAAACACTTAAGCCACATGGACTGAATGACCGAGTAGAATATAGTTGTTACCTTTAAGCTACATGTGCCTTACCTCTTGCATTGCTCTTTGTTCCATTCTGTTAATTTAACTTCATGTTTTTTTACCACAGGTTTTTTTATATGTATATTTTTTTTATATGTATATTTTTTTATCCCTACTGTACCTCCAGTAACTGTTTACTGTGCATTTACTTTACTGTTTACTCTACATCTGACATTTAAATCTCCACAATCCTTCATCTATTTCCTTCACTATTTTTCCCTGTTCCATCATGGCCCCCACTGGTTTCGTCTCCTCTTTAGTCTGTTTTCTATGTCTGTATCAGTTATCCCCGGTCCACACACCGGCTGTTTCACTGTTCGTGAAGCTTTTCCTATCCGACCGCTTCGGCGCCGATTTGAGTAAGTTTACCTCACTGGGCAGTCCGACTCTAGGACTTGATGTCACCGCTTAGCGCACTTGCGTTATTAATGTTAGTCCGACTTTAGGACTTGATGTTACCGCTTAGCGCACTTGCGTTATCAATGTTATGCTTCTTGCACGCTAACGCTGATTTCTATGCTGTTCTTCAGAACCTGGTGTCATCGTTCTAAATCACTCGCGTTTTTAAAGTTATTTCTTCGCACCACCTGGTTTGGGACCTTTACGTTACTTTATTTCTGTGGAACGTTGATATTTATCCAGACACCCTCACATCATGTTAACCCTCTATATTCCTACGTTTTTCACCAGCTGATCTCCTTACTCTTCAATCTGCACCTAGTAGCTTTACCACATCCCCGCCGCATGTGTCACGATTTTCACCCCCTTTCTTTTCAGCCACAGTTCTCTATATACTCCCCCCTGACCCGGGCTTTTTTCTTTTTTTTTTTTTCTTCTTTTCTCTCCAGCTTCTCCTTGATAAAGGGCATGGAGCCCGAAATGCATTGGAGTTTTCTTCGTTTGTATTCATGATATGTTGATAATATCATATGAATCATTGAACTTTGCCTCACTAATAAGGGTACAACAGTGAATAAACCCTTTATCAAATAACCTTTTGAATCATTGTTATGAACTTTCCGGAGTGCCTCCTACGGGGGATGTAATCGCAACCTGTGTGCTTACACTTTCTCATTGATATTGTATGGTGTTTGACGGTAACACCGCCCCTGAGAGCACCCACCCTGAGTAAATATACACTCACGAATCCGGTACTACTAGTGCTGTGCACCTTCCTCATCTATTTAGTGAGGTCAGTACTCCCAGGCAGCACCCCTGATGATGGTGTGAGGTCAGTACACCTTCCCCCTGCTGATGGTGTGAGGTCAGTACACCTGTCCCCCTCCCCCTGATGATGGTGTGAGGTCAGTACACCTGCCCCATCCCCCCTGATGATGGTGTGAGGTCAGTACACCTGCCCCCTGTGCCCCCTGATGATGGTGTGAGGTCGGTACACTGGCCCCCTGCACCCCCTGATGATGGTGTGAAGTCAGTACACCTGCCCCCTGCACCCCCTGATGATGGTGTGAGGTCAGTACACCTTCCCCCTGCATACCTTGATGATGGTGTGAGGTCAGTACACCTGCCCCTTGCACCCCCTTATGATGGTGTGAGGTCAGTTCAGCTGCCCCCTGTGCCCCCCGATGATGGTGTGAGGGCAGTACACCTTCCCCCTGCACCCCTGATGATGGTGTGATGTCAGTACACCTTCCCCCTGTACGCCCTGATGATGGTGTGAGGTCAGTACACCTGTCCCCCTCCCCCCTGATGATGGTGTGAGGTCAGTACACCTGCCCCCCTGATGATGGTGTGAGATCAGTACACCTGCCCACTGCACCCCCTGATGACGGTGTGAGGTAAGTACACCCTCAGGCTGTATTCACACCTCTTAGGTTGTACGATGGTTGTGATAGGCTCACTTACCCCTGCAGTGTCTACAATTGAAACTGAAGGTAACTGCAGCCAGGGCTCCTCCTTCCACGGGACAGACAGGCAGACCCTCAGGATTCCTCCTTCCACTGGACAGACAGACAGAACCTCAGGGCTCCTCCTTCCTCTGGACAGAGAGACAGATCCTCAGGGCTCCTCCTTCCACTGGACAAACAGACAGACAGACCCTCAGGGCTCCTCCCCCCCTGGACAGGCAGACAGACCCTCAAGGTCACTCTCCTCTGCAGGAGGTTGGGGCTCGCTGCTGGTGCTGACTCTGCCCCTCGTGACCCAGACACTATCATACTCACAAGCCTGAGGAGAGCTCGGCAACATCCGGTACAGACGCTGACTCTGCCGACACTGACCCGGAAGCAGACATTATTGAGAGGGGAGTGGGGCGGGGCTTATGGTATCCTGAGGGGAGGCTTCATTCAGCCTCCGCTGCTGGTGCTGACGCTGCCCCCATTGACCCGGACACTGTTCACCTCTCAGGCCTGAGGAGAGCTCTATCGGCTCCGTTTCTTCTGCTGACTCTGCCACGGGTGACCCGGAAGTGAAACTGTCATTAGTTTCCAACAGCGAAGGAGAAGAGAAGAGACCCCTGAGAGAGGAGAGAGGGTGAGACTTAGAGGAGGGCAGAGGGGGGGTGAGGGGGGGAGAGGAGGGAGGAGGAGGGAGGAGGGAGGAGGAGGGGGGAAAGGAGGGAGGAGGAGGGGGGAGAGGAGGGAGGAGGAGGGGGGAGAGGAGGGAGGAGGAGGGGGAGAGGAAGGGGTGAGGGGGAGAGGAAGGGGTGAGGAGGGGGTGAGGCGGAGGGGGCAGAGGGGGAAGAAGGAGAGCAAGGGAGAGAGGAGGGGGGAAGACTGAGATGGGGAGGGGGCGAGAGGGAACGGAGAGAGAGGGTGAGACTGAGATGAGGGGCAGAGGGGGTTGAGGTGGGGAGAGGAGGAGGAAGAGGGAGGAGAGGAGGGGGAGGCGGGAGAAGGAGGGGCAGAGAGGGGGCGAGGGGTGAAGAGAGAGTGTGAGAGTGAGAGGGGGGCAGAGGGGGGGGCGAGGGAGGGGGGCGAGGGGCAGAGAGGGGGTGAGAGGGGGCAAGGGGCAGAGAGGGGGTGAGGAACAGAGAGGGGGCACATGGGGCAGAGAGGGGGGCGAGGGGGGTGAGAGGGGGAGAGGCGCAGAGAGGGGGTGAGGGGCAGAGAGGGGGGCGAGGGGCAGAGAGGGGGTGCAAGGGGCAGAGAGGGGGGCGAGGGGTGAGAGGGGGCGAGGGGCAGAGAGGGGTAGAGGGACAGCGAGGGGGAGAGGAGCTTTTATGTTCATTCTTCATGTTTGCAAACATGTTAGCTGTTGCATATGTAGGAGCTAAGCACCAAGGTTTGTGGGAAAGGTGATGGTGTGACCATGTATTATACGGGATAAAGTACCACCTGGAGCATATCATAAGATTATTGCAAATAACCTCAGTGTTCCCTAACCTTATAAAGGAACTCTGCCTTCCTCGTTCCTCTTTATGGTTATGGAACACCTTGTTGACAATATCCTTAGAAGGTGCATAAGGGGGTACTTTATCCCTAATATATTTCCACTGAATATGGTTAAAGTGAAGTTGTAGATGGCCTAGTTAAAACACCTGAATGGGTCTTTAAATAAAACATTAGAAATTCACTTAAAAACAAGGGTAAAATGCATATATGGTTAAGACTTAAAGCCGAACAAACTCCTGAAATTTGCAAGTTATGGTTAGAACCACAATCCGTCAGTCATACTACGGTTGTGCAAACCCCAACTCAGTATGTGAGGTGTGATGATGCGATTACATTTTACACAGTTAATGAGTTTGCTAAAGGCAGGATGCTGCTGTAGGGAGATCATGGCTACTTTTGTCTGCCCATAAAACAATTAACTCTCTTTACTGAGCTAGAGGTGCGCTCTGCAACTCCTGGCCTGTCGTTTGGTGCCGGATTTCAGCGCGCTCTCGGCTGAGACGCGAAAGTTACGTTTTTTCCTGCTGTTGGATTCGGGCTCTTCTCAAGCCCCCCCCGCCCACTCCCCCCCCCCCCCCCCCCCCCCCTGGATTGGAAGCGTTCGCTCGGCTGAGTGTGAACGCATGTGTTTCAAGACATTCTTTACCGGCAGTAGAGGGCAAGGGCAGTTCTTCCCGGAGGCTTGCAGGACACTGAGTTTTTACGCCCCTTCTCAGTAACTCTTTCCTCGGAGGTCCGGTAAGCTCAGTGGATTAACTGAGTTTCTTTGACTTGTTTCTTTTGGTTCAGTTCCTTAGTACTTTAAGAGCTCTCTGATTTTTCTGCGGCTCTATAACTATTTCCTTTCCGTTCCATTTGGAGGAGCTTGTGAAACATTTGGGTGCTCAGAACTTGTTACAGGACATTGTTGTATATCTTGACAACCAAGGGGGATCTGTTTTCAAATCATACCGGGCTAAGGAGGGGAGCAGGCGGACACACCTTCCCTCACCTGCTGCTGGGGCTCTGACGCTGCTCGTTCCCCCTGCCGCCGTTGTTTCCAGCTTCACGGCCGCAGCTGGGGGGAACTACAGCTCCCAGCAAGCCCTGGGACAACATCCTGCACCGCGCACGCATCCTGAGGACTAGCGCGCCCGGAGGCGCTTAAATTGAGGAAGCTCCCTCCGCGTCGCGGACGCGCGCAAAGGGCGGGCCCTCTGTGGCCCTCAGAGGCCGGAAGAGGCAGGGCAGGGACACTTCACTTGTTCCTTGCCTGCTTACCGCTGGAAAAAAAAGGTACACCTTTCAGACCTTTTAGACCCCGAACAGTTACTGCCTCGAACACTTTGGCTAACGCTCAAAGACTACCGCGGTTACCATGTAACACGTTGGTCTAGCGCAGGAGTTTGTTCTTACCACTTAAACAATCCACATTATGACTGGTAAAGAAGTTTTAAAAAATGTTTTCTCCCAGGGGGGGCCTCGGAAGGGGACTCTGGACAACTACCTAACTAGGGTAACATTGGAAATTGATTGTGAATTGGAGAGAGTTGAACAAAGTCCTTTAATAGAAGCTGCACATAGTTGCCAATCCCCTATGATGGTAGCAGACCCTACTGGATGAACTTAATCTGCTATGCCAATGTTGATGAGGGAAACAAACAATCAGGTGCCCCATCCGTACCTAAAGCAAGTCATCCGGGAACCCCTCTTTTTTCTCCAGCAAAAGTCAATACTCATTCGATAACGAACCCTCAGACTCCCTCTGTCAAAAGAAAGCGCAGAGGTGCCAAACAAAGGGGTAGACTAACAAAAAAACAAAAATTGTACTCTAGTTCCCCCCCCAGTCATTAGCAACACCCCGAAACTATCCAGGGCATGTTCAATTCCAAATTCCCCCTTATCTACCATATCATCTGTTCTACTGGCCCAGATCGAACTTCTTGTCAAATCCTTAATATCCCCACTGGTAAAGAGAATCAAGGTAATAGGGGATAAGGTCATTAGTATAGAAGAGACAATGAAGGAGAACACGAAACTCTTAAAAAGATTGGTAGGATCAAAGCAGGTAGAACCTCTAGTCACTACTGATGTTCCCAAAATTTTGGCACAAAGCACTACTGCCCCATCCCAGTTAGTTGCCCCAGTTAGTTGCCCCAAAACGCCAATAATATTAAATACTTGGTACACAACACCAAATTTGGTAGTTCCGCAGAGCACAGTCAATAGTGTAGGGCCTATAAATGCTCCCACGCCCATAGAGGGGACTTTTCCCAACCATGGCTATATGCAAAGAAAGTTTACCTATATTGACCTACCGCCGGAGGCCGCTCCATTTGTGTGCATTCTCTCAGGCGTGCCCAAACTAACTATTGGTAAGATTGAACGGCAAGCGGAATTGGCAAATAAGGTATCTTTCTGGCTAACCAAGAACAGGCCCCTTCCTCCAAACATCGAAGGAAAAATTTTAAACGTTAGAAGGGTGAAGTGGTTGGGACCTCTACCTAAAGATATAGTGGGTGACCTGATCATTGTAAACTTTAGGGATCCCCGCGTTGTCCCATATCTGCAAGGCTGGCAGCCACAAATAGAAGACGGCCCTATAGTTACTAGGGAACTGAGAGACTTCTATCCTAGAACCGTATACTTGCCCCCTGTACGTTTAAACGTAGAAAAGAACCACTGTAGAGGCAATAGAGGCCATATACCCACCAACTTTAACATACCCATCAGTAATCATTTTTTCTGAATGGCCTGTTAATAACGACTTGAAGCCTGGGGTTGGTCTTTACTTGAATACGTTTTACGAACTTTGGACTCCCGTACATTCTGAAGCCCATTTGTAACACCCATGAATTTATTGTCTACACTAGGAGAACTGCGGAGGAGACAGTATTAAGTGTGGAAAAGCCTCCATGAATAGATTGTTTTCACCAAGAGACATTGAGGGTTGCATCTTTTTTATAACGAATGAGGTTTTTATTTATTTTTCTTCCTTTTGTTGTATTAACTTTATTCTTTGATACAGTATTTCCCTTTTTATTATGTATTGTAATGAATGTATTTAAAATTTTGTACTGTGCTTTTATGGTTGCTTTGTTTCAACCGAATAAAGCTTATTGACTGACTGAGCTAGAGGTTGGGATGGTGGACTCACAAGTGACACATAACCAATCACTTTGTGTATCTGTCTACCATGAGGTGGTGTGCACTCCTGGAGAACCCTGCAGTGGCAACAACATCCCTGGTCGGCCCTACTGTTGAGGCTGAATTCAGACTAGGATTTTTCTAGCAGGAACTGGAGATGACTGCATCTTACTCAGTGCAACTAGAAACACAGTTCCCTCTCTGGACTGCGCATGTCTGCTATTCTCAATGAACACACCACACCACTTGCATCTGACTATTAAGTGTGATTCCGGCCAGTAATTCCTCCCATGAATAGCGCTATTTCCAGTTCCTCAGCCTGGAATGGCGACGAACAAGGAAGGACAGGAGCTACTGGCCTCCTTGTCTCATGCAGAGTCCCATAACCAGGTATGTTCCTGCACAGGAAGCATGCAATCCTGTGTGGAAACAGAGAAGAGTGCAGGGATACATCTTAAAACTATTTTTATTATTTGCCTATTTAAAGAGCTTTGCATTTGCAGTTTTGCCTTTATGTTCTGCAAGTTCAGTAAACCTGCCCCCTGCACACCCTGATGATGGTGTGAGGTCAGAACACCTGCACCCCCTGATGATGGTGTGAGGTCAGTACACCTGCACCCCCTGATGATGGTGTGAGTTCAGTACACCTGCATCCCCTGATGATGGTGTGAGGTCAGTACACCTTCACCCTGCACCTCCTGATGATGGTGTGAGGTCAGTACAACCCAGGCTACATTCACACTCCTTAGGTTGCAGATGTTTGTGAGAGGCTCACTTACCTCGGCTGAAAGTGAGGGTGCCTGCAGCCCGGGCTCACAGGAAGAGAGGGGACGAGGCTGGGCTCCACTGCTGGTGATGACCTTACCCCCGCTGACCCGGACACTGTTCTACCTGCAGGCCTGAGGAGCTCAGCAGGATCCGGTACTAGAGGAGACTCTGCCACCTCGGACCTGGAAGCAGACATTGTGAGAGGGAGGGGGCGGGGTAATGTTGTCCTGAGACGAATGCTCCCTTCGGCTTCCGCTGCTGGTGCTGACTCTGCCGCGATTGACCCGGAAGAAGGAATGTGTTGGTGTAATGTTACTTTCAGAAAACAAAGAGGCTTTAAACATCCTCCGCGCGGAGCTGCCTCCGGTCACCCGGAAGTGAATCTATTCAAGAGTTACAGATAGTGTTGCCATATTGGGTGACATTTTTTCCAATTGGGAGGGAAAAACCCATGCCTGGCTGGGGGACAAATTTTTGGGCTACTATTAAGCGTGTGTGTTTTTTGTGGCTTGGGCGTGCGCCGACCACGATGAGGACGTGGCGTGCGCCTATCACAGTGGCCAGACAGTCCGGTGACAAATGAGCTCGCTGACATCAGAGCAGCACAATGCTAATCATTGGCAGAGGACCCAAGACCACACCCACACTCGCGTGCATTGTGAAGTGCTGTACAGCCAAGACACACCTTGTCTAGTATCAATGTGAGTCCCCAGGGACACAGTTGAAAGTTCAGTTATGGTTCTGGCTCAATGCGTTAACCCCATCAGGGGTAACAAGTGCTATATGAATGCAAACCTTTCTTCCCACTCCAAATAACTGACTAATATCCACCACTCAGATTACTTTCACATTTCACCATATTAATTCACCACTAGTCCTTTATGGGCTTCCGAAGTAGCGCGCTTCAACACCCCATTGGGAGTAACAAGCGCTATCTAAACACAAACCTTTTTTCCTCCTCTATCCTTCCGAATCCAAATAACTGACTAACATATCCACCACTTAAAAAATGTACATGCATGTTTAACTATAGAGGGGACGTGATTCCAGAGGTGTAGGGGGGAGGTGAGTCCAGGGGTGTAGGGGGAAGTCAGTCTAGGGGGGGAGGTGAGTCCAGGGATGTAGAGAGGAGGTGAGTCCAGGGGTGTAGAGGGGAGGTGAGTCCAGAGGTGTAGAGGGGAGGTGAGTCCAGGGGTGTAGAGGGGAGGTGAGTCCAGGGGGAGAGGGGAGGTGAGTCCAGGGGTGTAGAGAGGAGGTGAGTCCAGGGGTGTAGTGAGGAGGTGAGTCCAGGGGTGTAAAGAGGAGGTGAGTCCAGGGGTGTAGATGGAAGGTGAGTCCAGGGGTGTAGAGAGGAGGTGAGTCCAGGGGTGTAGAGAGGAGGTGAGTCCAGGGGTGTAGAGAGGAGGTGAGTCCAGGGGTGTAGAGGGGAGGTGAGTCCAGGAGGGGAGGGGAGGTGAGTTCAGGGGTGAAGAGGGGAGGTGAGTCCAGGAGTGAAGAGGGGAGGTGAGTCCAGGGGTGTAGAGGGGAGGTGAGTCCAAGGGGGAGTGGGTGAGTCCAGGGGGGAGTGGGTGAGTCCAGGGGGGAGGGAGGAGGTGAGTCCAGGGATGTAGAGAGGAGGTGAGTCCTGGGGTGTAGAGGGGAGGTGAGTCCAGGGGGTAGAGAGGAGGTGAGTCCAGGGGTGTAGAGGGGAGGTGAGTCCAGGGGTGTAGAGGGGAGGTGAGTCCAGGGGTGTAGAGGGGAGGTGAGTCCAGGGGTGTAGAGGGGAGGTGAGTCCAGGGGTGTAGAGAGAAGGTGAGTCCTGGTGGAGGGGGGAGGTGAGTCCAGGCGTGTTGAGAAAAGGTGAGTCCAGGGGGTGGAGAGGGGAGGTGAGTCCAGGGTGTAGAGAGGAGGTGAGTCCAGGGAGGGAGGGGAGGTGATAAGCAGCTGTCTCCAAACGTTCATAGTGGCATAGCCTCGTCATTCTCAAGCCTTTTCATCTCTGGTGGAGGATTGTATGCAACATTTCTCTAACATGTTTACTTGTCTTCCCCTTCTTCGCGCATATATACTCCTCGATCCTGATGTTATTCCTTCAGGACCTCTTCTCTAAGGCCTCCTCCTTTACTGAAATATTATATTTATGTTCCCCAACTCCGTTATGTGGCGGGGTTATTGCTCTTTCTCAGAGAATCTGTTTGTTTGTTGCCTCCTACAATGACTTCATCTTGTCATCCAACTCATCCGTGTCCCTTTGTATGTCAGCTTCACAGAAACTTTCAATTTACAATTCACTCTCACACTGTGGCACCAACTGTGCAACACAACAAAATTAAAACCTTAATGGGGAGATTGATTCACATACCTTTCGCCGGTAGAGACCACTTCAGCACCTAGTATTATTTGACACAGGGAGCTCTCCACTTTATACCCTGAGACTTCTGCAACTTCCTTTTGAGGTGACTAGATCTGGTTAGCTGAACAACATCAATCCTGTAACAAAACATCTGAACCTCTCAGTTGGTCCAGTACCTCTGCCATTACTCCCCACTTATTTGTTAATGGTATGGTTCCTGCCCCTCTTAAAGACACCCCTGTGAATCCCTTGTTCTGGAAGCTAGAAGCAGATTCCTTGGTTTAAAAAAAGTTATTACCGATATCGTTACTTTCTTTTGCTCTTAGCTGGTGTAAAGGTTTGTAGCAAAACTACTTTCTCAAGGACACTAGGGCATGATTGAAGGCCATCACACAATACAGAGACAGTGCCTCTACCGATTATGGATGAGCTTAAATGGGAGCAGGAGCCAATGCTTTGTTCTCATTAGATCTCTCTGCTGTCGTCCCACAGTTGAGTACTCCATCTTGTTGAGGCTTTGGGCATCGGGTGCTAGGCGCTAAAGAGGTTCATTTCATTCTTTACAGGCTGAACATGTATCGCCAGATTGGGCAACTTTCCGTACAACACATTGCATGCAATTCCAGAGTGACTCGTGGGTCCTCAATCTCGCCCCATTTGTTCACTAGCTATGTAATCCCGCTTGCTGAAGCTTTACTTGAGAAAGGTGTTAGAGCATTTATGTGTTCTGACGACACCCAGATCTTGCTGTGTTTAGACAGTTAACTCTCCGCTCACCTCACATTCCACCAAACCCTGCCTGTCTATAGCAGAGGCTGGGTTGCAATAAACTAAAGTGAAACGCTGAGAAGACAAAAGTTCTGCTTATTAATTGTCATAATGATTAATGGCTTGATGCCTACTAGCCTTCGAAGATGGGCGCTCTTTCACTCTTTGCTCAAAATATGTAGAGCTTGAAAGTAAAGATCAACAGTGCTTTCTCGGTCTGGTAGGGTCTGTGAGTCGTGTCATTGTGCATGTATCATATTAAACGCCAGAAAGAGATTGCCCCTTATTTGACATTAGAAAGCAGGCACCTTGTAGCAGCAGCATAGGTTGGGTCCAGTTTGGACTAGTCGAACATCCTCTACTTACAGTTTCCTACACTCCACAAGAATGTTTATTTTGAGAGCCCAAAGCATGGCCAAGGGCTCCTTCTGGAATGTCTACATTCAGCCTCTGCAAAGCCCTAGATGCAAAGGCAATCATGACTTGCTTTCCGATCATGCCGCTGTTTCAGTTCCACTCCTAGGCCCTTGTCTCTGGCGTCCATAACAACGCAATGGGACAAAACTATTCAGACTGTGAGCATTCACAAGACTCTCCTTAACTTCTGCAAATTCTTCTCATATTCCCTACTCCACACGTAGTGTGCACCCTTCCTCAGCAGGGCTCACATGGCACAAGAAAATTAGGTACAAACTGAGAATAGAAAGTTTCTCACCAAAAACGTGAGTGCCTCTTCTTTCTTTATGGATCTAGGTATTTCCTGTGTCGCTTTAATTGATTCATCTTCGGGGCAGACCCCATCAGCAGAGATTACGTGGCCTAGGTAGCTTCTGACAAGCAAATTTGTATTTTTATCTGGGACCTTAAATCTATTATTCCTCAATGCTCAATTTCATAGAGAATATCTATTAAGGTAATACTTACCAAGTTTTAATAAAAAAAATAAAATAAAGAATTACAAAAACATAATAAGTCCGTTAAATTATAGGGTTAGGTTTGATGAGGTCATACTGATACATTTTGAAGCTTTACAGATCAGCTCTGGATAGGGAGTCCTCTCTGGAAGGGCAGAGCGGACCTGCATGAAATCTCACCATATCACGTGAGGGCAGCACTGAGCGGGGTTTAGATGTGTAGCAGGGTAACTCCTGATGTCCTCGAGCCTGACCTTGAGCAGGGTAGATTCTCTCCAGCTCTTGAGACAATTTAGTTATTTCGAGCCTTAGCTGTGGTGATATAGGAAGGAGTATTTTGACCTAATTGTCCTGAGATAATGTGTTGTCTTTTCTATTTTCTTCCCTTCACAGAGACCTGAGGACGTGAACATCAGAATTTCAGAATGGAGAAAAGGCGGGTTCCAAGACAAATAGGAGAAGTGCAGTGTTCACCTGAACCCGTAAGAGCCACACTCCCTTCTTCTCCTATCCATAATGTGCCTTCTTCAAGATCCCAAACTGATGCTCAGAGAGACTGTGAGATGGAACCACTATCGGGGAACCTGCCTAACATGATCCATTTATCCATGCTGGAGCAGTTAGAAGCCAAACTGGACAAATTGCAGAATACCCTAGAGGACGTGCCGTCAAGAGTCGCTGGGCTTATGGAGCAAATCTGGATAGCAAATGGTCTAGATCACCTTGTAAATGGGGGTTTGTCTTTGGAGATGGCCGGTCCCGTGGTAGTTAGAGATTGTCCTCTCAGCAGGTCCCCTCCGATCAATCTTTCACTCAGGGCCAAGGAGGTGAACCCATGCCTTCAATCGACATCTCCACCTGGTCGTGATCCACAGCCGAATCAGTGTCTTCAACCTCTGTCTCCTCATGGGCATGAACCAAAGCAGAGCCAGTGCCTCCAACCTCTGTCTTCGGCTGGCCCTGGACCACGGCAGGACGGTACTGTCTCCAGGGGCCCTCCTCCAGATATTCAAGTCATCCCAAGTGAGCCAAGCCTTCGTCTTCTTCCAGTGTTTGATGACGGGCAGGAACCACAGCTGGACCAGTGCATACAACGAGAACCAGAGGAACACGAACAAGAGGAGCACGTGAAGAAGGAACCATTGTATGCAGATAGTTGGGGCCCACAACAGAACGTCTGCCTGCAGCCACTGTTTCATGAGGGACATGAGCCACAGCGAAACCCCTGCAGACAACCAGTGCTCCCAGATGGGGAGGGACCAATTGAACACCTGAAGCAAGAGTTGTTGTGGTTTGATGGTGACGGTCAACGGCAAAACGTCTGCAGACACCCAGCATTTCAAGAAGACCAGAGTCTACAGCACATCACCTGCCTGCAACAGATGCTCTCTGATGCACATGAACCACATCAGAACTGCAGGACCGAACCAATGCACCTTGAGGCACCCAGTCCAGATCGCGGCTATAAGCTAGAACCACCGAGTCCTGAGGACTACGATCAGAACTACAAGCTAGAACCACCGAGTCCTGAAGACTACGATCAGAACTACAAGCAAGAACCACTGGGCCCTGAGAACCGAGATGAGAACTCTGACCTACAACCGACATGTGCTGATCTGCAGGGCCCATCTGGAGCCTCATCATTCCTGCCACAGAATGCTGCTGATACTGATGGAGCTATCGCTAGAGACCCACTGGAGAGAAGAAATACAGACGCAGATGGATTGCTGCTCAAAGCCATCCCAGGTATTTGGTTCGTACTGAATTAACATGCAGAATGGCGAGTAACTTGTACAGTTCTGAGGGAATGTAGCATAAAATATCTCCAAAGTGGATCTTTCCAGATTTTTAGTAAGATCTGAAGGGGGCCAAATCTGAGTTGTGTGGACTGGTATCTTTGGGGAGGGCCTTGAGTACACTAGAAGCGGTCATGTACCTGGTATCGCCTTTATTTTTGCAAAGGAGTTTCTCCTTCCCATTCAGTGATAGGCTAAGAAATGGAACTTTGCACATGAAAAATTACCTGAATTCTGGTCCGCGCATGAGAAGCCCCTTTCCGGACTCAGGACCTCTGAGGAATTAGTGGCAGAATCTGTGATTTCAATCGAAGCTCCGCGATACTCACCATCCCCTAAGTGTGAGATGTAAGTGAGGTGTTATTCACTGAGAGTAACATTGCCCTTTTTTGTTGCTAGTGCAGACTAAAGCACTTTAGAGATGGGGCTGGGTCTATGTGATGTGTGAGTGCACAGAATATAAGAGGATTTCTGGGTCAGTCAGGGTCTGACGCTTAGAAGGAGAGGAAGGCAGTGTGAAGAGGACAAGTGATCCCTAAGTCAGGTCTGTAGTGGTGGAATGGGGAGGGTAAGACCCGCGGCACCTCTGAGCCTTCGATAAGAAGTGGTCGTTTTTCTGACGTGTGTAGGTGCATGTACATAGAACTGGGGGGCCTGCAGGTCAGAGAGGGCGGGCTGTATTATATCATACTACATCGTGTAGAACAACGTACAAGTTCAAAGAGGTTTCAAGATTAAGTGGTCTGTAGGGTTAGGTGCACAGTACAAGGTGGTCTGAATATCAAGCCGAGTTAGTTGTATTACAGTATACAGGATTGGGTGATATATTATCTTATGTTTATTTTATCTAATATGGGCCCCATTATAAGGCCTAGGCTATGTCTGCCATTATGTCTCCTATTACATTACCCTCACTTTTTCCTCCCTCTAAGTCGGCAATATCAGCATTTAAAGAAACTCTTCTGGAGGGTGGGCGAAGTAAATGGTGATTGCTCTGAGATATGTGGAATTACTTAGGGGAACTTGGCATCTGATTCCCTCAGTAATTCCAGAGTACTATGATTGCATAAGATTATTGGCTCTGTGATCATGTCTGTGCGAACAATAGCTTTACAGCATCATATGTATCTTTTGAAGCCCAATTAATCTTTCTTCCTTCATTATATAGCTATTGTGTCTCAGCCCCTCTTTAGACATTTCAGTGCACATTACTAGGACCAAATCATGCAAATTTCCGCCTCTCTGCACAAAATGGTCCCATGCAGTGTGTTGCGATAAGCTGAAAGCATAGCCCTTGAAGCATCTTCCACTTTGATACCGGCCATGAAAAAACCCTGATTGACCAATCTGTTCATCCTCTCTGCTTGGCCATTACTCTGTGGGTGATGACGACTAACACATTTATCTTGAATCAAGTTCCATCCAAATACTGCTTCATCTCCCTCAAGACAAATTGTACACCATTATCCGAAACCAATTCACACAGAAAACCCTCACTTCCATGTATAAATCATACTCCACAAGCACAATGTCAAATTTCTGATGCACAGGAAGCATCTGAAACAGACCTAAAAAATCATTACTTTCATTGCCCCACAGGAAAACCCACTTCTGTTGTAAGCAGAACTCTGTATATCATCCTTTTATCATTTTGCAAACAACTGGTAACTCTCTCCAATGGGTTTTTCCACATCCCTGTCCATGGCAGGCTACCAATATTGCATTGTCAGTCGTTTGTTGCCAGATATCACACCTAAATGTCCTTCATGGCTCCCCCCTGACAGAATGAACTTGGCCATCGGTCTGCAGTTCACACAACAAATCGTTTTTCATTGGGCCATTCTTTCCTCATGAAATGAATCACTTTCAGTAAAATAGAATCTTCATCCAATGTCTCTCTATAATTTTGCCCCCACACACAGTCTTTACCCGGCCAACAAATACTTGCAGCAATACATTCCACAAACTCACAGTCATTCTTTTTGTTCTTATGTTCCACATCTTCCTACCCCCAGGGCAGTTGGGGCAAGCAATAAGTATTTTTGTTCCTCTCTCCTGCAGTGTGTTCGACCTCAAAATTATGTTTCAAAAGTTTTGAACGTAACCTCACCAAGCTGGCAGTAGCCTGCTGGTGTTCACATTATTACCATTCAAAAGAGGTTGATTATCGGTTCATATTCTGAACTTGTTCCCACACAAGGATGACTTAAACTTTTCAGTTGCCCACGCGCAGTCCGACATCCCACACTCAATGGTCGAGTGTTTACGTTCATGTGGTCGCAGTGTGTGTGATGCCATTGCACATTCCTCATTTCCTTTGCCTTGAGTCACTACAGCGCCATTGCCAATGCTACCAGTATCATCAGTGATAGAGCACTCATTGCCTGGTAGATATGGACTCAGAAGTGCTGCATTGAGCAGTTTTCCCCTAATCTCTGCAAATGCAACCTCCTGTCCCCAACCCCAGATAAAGAAAACCTTCTTATTGAAAAGGCTGTGAAGTGGTTCAGCAATCACCGCAACATTTTCAGTACATGTTGAATAAAATTCATACATTCCTGTGAGGAGGACCCCGAGAGTAGGGTCCTGAACCCCTGTTACCCGTCATGGAAACCGGAGATTCCACCGAAAACCAGAGGGCGGCAAGAATTAACCTGTTGCACCAGACCTCATCTTGCAGGAAGAAGGAGGTGGCTTTACGGAGAAGGACCAATCAGGAAGGCCGACAAGAAAAGAAAATGGTGGAGACGGAAGACGCGGAGAGACCAAATAAGGAGGTGGCTTTACGGAGAAGGACCAATCATGAAGGCCGACAAGAAAAGAAAAGGCTTAGATGGAAGACGCGGAGAGACCCAATGAGGAGGTGGCTTTACGGAGAAGGAGGTGGCTTTACAGAGAAGGACCAATCTGGAAGGCCGACAAGAAAAGAAAAGGCAGAGACTGAAGACACGGAGAGACCCGATGAGGAGGAGGCCGGAGTGTGCATCGAGTTGTAGCAGCAGGATGCCTGAGGAGAAAAGAGGGAAGAGACGTTGAGAAAACGGGACGACGACGGCAATGATAACCCGGACGAAGGAGAGGAGTGGAGCGAGAATTGGTGGATCCCCCACCTCCCCCAGGAGGTGCGAAAACGTAGGACAGTGAGCGAACCGGGAGAAGTGAGGGCACCAAGCTAGAAGGGGAGGGCATATTGAGGTACAGGGAGGAGTCCAGGGGTGGTTGTACTGCACCAAGCTAGAAAGGGAGAGCATATTGAGGTACAGGGAGGAAGTCTAGGGGTGGTTGTACTGCACCAAAGTAAGCCACATATTGTCTTTTCTTTCATGAGGATATTTCCTTGGTGTCTGCCTTTATTTTTCTTTCACCGTTTACCGATGTCTTGGGCTATTACTCGTCTCTGGTGATTCTCTTCCTATAACTCCTGAGTAACTCGGCTTGAATTACCTACACGGGGGGCCATTAAGCCCAGGGCCGTATTAAATAGGCGTTAACCCCCACTTCATGCACAACGTGGTGTGGTGACGGGCACTTTCCCATCTCCTGACCTAGTAATTTTCTGAGAACCTGAGTCTCGTTGTCCTTTTTTTGTTCTTTTACTTTCAAGCCATCTGTGGGACGGACAGTCAAAGGGGATATCAGGAATCACCAGGATACAGGAACACACACCAGAAGAGACTCTCCGATCACCCGCCGGGACAGCAGCTCAAGAAGAACTCATGATTTTCTCTACAAACTACAAATAAACCAGAACAATTGATAAACTCCTAAAGCCTCATAGCTTCTATTTCCGCCCATCCCTCCCACAATTCCCTTAAACTCAAGTTGTTGGTCACAGTGTTTTGGAACAGGTATTTTAGTGACTGTCAACAGGCCAGACCATAGTGAAATCTCTTTAAATGAAACCACATGCCCAAATTATTCATCCAATCATACACTTATCTTTTTTTTTTTTAAATCTCAAACCTCTTTTCAGGAAGGCTCTCAAGATATTCTAAGTGTACGCATATGGTTATCTAAATCTTTGCCGAAAATCAAAGCATTGTTTTGGAAAACCAAAACTTCAGGG